>NC_133541.1:2979411-3604411 GCF_048773025.1 Camelus bactrianus
GTGGCATAATGCCAAACCACCTTCCAAAACTCTGCTCTAGAACACGCTGTGCCCGACAGGTTGCCAGAACCCCTGCTTTCTGTCACCCTTGTTGGCCGGCGTGGGGCGGGGGCTCGGGGAACGAGCCACCCGTTTGCGTGTAAGCAAGTGTTGCAGATTCTCTTGTATCTTTCCACGTACTGCTCGCTGTTCTTATTTCTTGTTGCTCTGTGCTGCCAGAGTTTCCCAAATCCATCATTCATTTCTCATCAACGTGCAAGAAATCCTTCCATAATACATGTTGCAAGTATGCTTTCCAGTTGGTCATTTGACTGGAAATTTAAAATTTAACAACTCCATCTTTTATGAAACTGCTTGTTTTGTCATATTTAGAAACCCCCCCTCTAATAAAAAATTAGTCGCTTCTTTCTACTTACGATTTTGTCCTAATAGGTAAACATCGGCATGTGCAACCTGGCGCTGCGACCAGAAGCCCGTACTCGCTCCGCGTGAGCCGGGGCCCCTCCTGAGCCAGCTTGCGGCTTCTCTCGGGGCCAGTCAGAAGCCACTCGTGCCTCACCTGGTGACTTGCTCTGCTGCTAGTCACCCGGACTCTGCTTCACTTCTGATCCCACGTGTTTTATTCGGTCTGCGTGTTTTCTCTCTCATCCCACGGCTTTATATGTTGTGCTTAATAATCAACTTCGATGTCAAGTAAGGCGGCTTCTCTGAATTACTCTTTCTCCTGCACCCTCCTGAGTATTTAAAAATGTTCACATCTCTAGAAGGTCTGTGGCATCATTACGTCACGTTAGACGGGTCCTCTCTCCACCAGCAACTTGGACAGTTCTGTTGTTACTTACACTGGAAGTGCATTAGAACTACAGAGTAATTTGGGTAGAAATGATGTTTTATGTAGGTGCCTTTTTAGCCAAGAACAAGACCTGTTCCCACTCACTCAGCCTTCTGTCACGTCTTTGCACGATGCTCTCATGCTTTTGAAACACAGGCCCGGCGTCTCTCCTAAGGTTATTTGCAGATGCTTTCATAATTCCTTCATTATGAGCCGAATTGTTTCTTCCTTTGTATTTCTAGTTGGCATTGGTTTTAAACAGGGAAATACTGCTTTTGTGTTTTCATTGCTTTTATCTGTTGATGTTGTTTCATGTCCAGGAACGACCGGGTCACGGCTGTCTCCTTTTCTCGCTATGACCACGGCAAGAACTGAGGCTCTGTTTCCTCATCATCAAAGCGGGAAGGTCGTCCACCTAGGGAATACTGGGGGTGAGGCTGGGCGTGGCTCAGGAACACTGGGACCCCCACACCTTCCAGGAGCTCCGACGCTGCCTGGGAAGGGGTCTGGGTGTGCCCAGCGTCGGGGCCAGGACGGGCGGCCAGCGAGGGGACGTCTGCTGTCCCGGGCGGCACGCTCACGTCTGTCTCCGAGGGGGATTCGGGATGGGGGGAGCCAGGCGGCCTGAGGAGCATCCCCTGAGGAAGGGAAGGTCGGCAAGGGTCCCCTTCTGCTTTGGGGACACATGCGTGTGGCCATTTGTAAGGACCAGATGCATATTTGTTGAAGAGCGACGACGAGGAAACAGCTGGTTAAATATTCGGATACGTGAATGCACAGCAGACACAGGAAAACAATTGGCCCGACTCGCGCAGCCGGAGCAGCTCTGGGCCGAGTCCTGGCACGGCTCAGCTGTCCTCCGTCGAAGGCTGACCCTGCCTGGGTGTGTGTCAGTCCCACCAGGTCCGCCCACACATGCGGCCTGACCTCCGGGCCCATCATTCCCGGACGGGACCTTGTGCTCCCAGGCGTGGTGAGACAGCAGAACGTCCCCAGAGCTCGGCCACGTGTCCCCGCGCTTCAGGTGGGTCCTGGGTTGCTAGCAGCCTGGTCTTTAAAGCCACAGGCAGGACAGGAAGGAGGCTCTCTGTCCTCTTCCCTGCAGCCGTGAACTTTGCCTCCATCCTCTCCGCACTGTGCCCAGGGAACAGGGTGACAGTCAGGGCTGCTGTCGTCTTCAGAGCTCCTGCTCGCACGGCCGCCATGCTCATCCACGGCCCACTGTCAGCAGATCCGGGCAAGCCCACCTCCAAACGCCAGAAACTTGTCTCTCTCCTGTTCGTGTCCCCCCAGCCCAGCCACGTTGGCTCCTGCCAGGGCCCCGTTCCCCCCTCATCAGGACACGCCTTCATCTAATGCCTGGATCACGTGCTCTTCTGTTGGAACTCTCTAACAGACTCCCATCCGAACTGGAGGGAACTCCCAGCCCCGCATCTCGGTCCGCAAGGCCCCTTCCATCTGCCCTGCCTGCAGCCCCGGCCCCACTTGGCGCCTCACGCATCCTCCCTGCCCGCCAGGCGCACATACCTGCCGCGCTGCACCCCTGCCGGTGGCATCCCTGACCTGGACTGGCTCACCTTGGGGGGCCTTCCGCTTTCGGCCCTTCCTCTGTCCCCCTGGTCGCCAGAGGCCCCGGGCCCCCGAGGGCGTCTCCGCTGTGGTCAGGGCCCAGCACAGAGCACGCGGCTCGGGAGGTGGTGACCGGGAGCTCGGGCGTGCGTGTTCCTGGTTGCAGTTTCCTTCTCTCTGTTTCTCCGGTGTAATTTCAGTGCCATCTCCAGTGACTGGCTTACTAAGGTTCTAGACACTCCTTTACAAAGGGCCCTGGTTCCTGTCACACACGCTTTGGGTGAGTTTGTCTTTCCACGCTCTGCTTTCTGCCATAAAGCCCAGAGGAGGCCGGGCAGGATCTTAAAATCTCGGTCATTTGAAAACTTGCGGCATCCCAGAAGAAACAGCCTGTTCCGGTATCAGCGGAGGACAGCTGATCCGTCCAGATCAGAGATAAACGCCGGGCCGGAGATAAGACCACTCAGGCCTGAGCCCAGAGCTAACGCAGCATTTCCCGGAGCCCGTGGAGTGGCCGGAGCAGGCCATGCAGCGTGCTGGCAACGAGCAGGTGCCCCGGCTTGATGCTGTCTCGCTGCCGGGGAACAGGCCACTTCATCACGACCCCGTTTTCCCCTGAGCCATCACAAGTAAAGGCTTTCTGCCCCGATTAATTAAAAAGTTAATGGGCTTGATTAAGCTATTTTTGGTAAAGATTGGAAAGAGCGTGAATACATCTTTCTACTTCCAATTACAAGCAGACGTGGCCACTCACTTCCCGTCCCCATGGTTACACGTGTCCATAAACTGTCCGTGTAACTTTGTCGTCCACACTCCGCGTGACAGCCGCCCCGTGGTCTCCAAGCTTTTCACCAGCACTTACCAAGTAAGAGCGTAGCGCCACGCAAAGCGGTACGTGCCGGCGACGGCGAGGATGGAAGAGCCGGTTCATGTAGATGATTTCCTCGAAGCATGGTCGACACGGACTGCAGGCAGCGCCTCTGAGGTCCTGCCTTTTCCTTGCACACGTGCACGTGGGTGTGTGTGAGGGCACGTGTGCTCATGCGTGTGGGTGCGGGTGCAACAGGGCTGAGAGCTGGAGCGGGGAGAGCCTGGTCTGTGGCCGGGGCCCATGGTTCTCAAACCTGCGAGAGCACTGGCATCACCGCGGCTCCTTCAGGCAGGTTCCTGGGCCCCCCGAGAGGTTCTGATGGAGTGGGGCCTTGGTGGGACCCCAAAACTTGCATTTCCAATAACCTCCCAGGTAGCTCTCTGCTGCGGGCGGCAGCCCCTTAGAAAACCCTGTCCGCACTCCCTTTATTTTTGATTGTGAAGTTGGAGGAGCAGCCCCCACCTGCTCACCTTGCCTCCGGAATGAGAGTCGCTTGAGTTGAATGCTGGACATGAGATCGCGAGCACAAAGCAGACGTGGGGCTTCTATACCCGGGCCGCTGGTTCCGAAGGGCTCCCAGCAGACGGGCCAGCTCTCCTCACTGCTCTCCCACGGACCCCTAAGGGAAAGCATCCGCTGACTCCAAAACAGGTGCTGCGCCCCCCGGCTCCTGTGGTTTCCACACGGGGGTGCTCAGTGACCACCATCCACGTCCACTTCTGATGCAGGCCTGTGGTTCTAACAGCCGTCTGCAGGATGGTGAGAGCAGAATGATCCAACCAGGGCCTCCTTTGGGCCCCTTGGTGCCGCCAGGCCCCTGCTTGTCTCCAGTGGGTCCTGGGAGACAAGCCTCACGCGCAGGGCTGACCGGACTGTCCGGTCCACGTGGGGGTGCGGAGGGCCCCTCGGGTAACGCAGCAGTTAGAGAGACCTCAGTTAGGGGTGTTTAGAGCGTCACGTCATTGCTTCACGTGGGCAGACGGGAGCAGTGATGGGTGACGGTGGCGCGGTCACCCACATCCTCTCTGCGCATCCCCACCCCCGCCCGCCCTCCTGAGAGCCAGCGGGAACTGCGTCCGCAGGCGGGGAGAGACGGCGGAGCGCAGTGGAGAGGCGTGTGCGTGGACGCGCAGTGTGGACCGTCTGCCCTCATTTTGGGCAGAGGAGGAAGATGAACGCCATTGCCACGTAAGATCTCGGAACCTGATCAAAGGCTGTGACATGTGCCTTAAGGCAGACGTCCCACGGGCTTCACCGCGGGCCAGCCGAGCAGATCTGACCACAGACGGCCGCCCTGGGGCTGCGCACAGTGAGACGTGGGGCAATCCCGAAGCCTCCCCTCCAGAGCGACAGACCCACAGCTCCATGCCAGGTTGGCTGCAGGGAAGGTGCTGTTTTTAAGATCAGGGGAGACACGGAAGCGGCTTCCCAGACAGGGTGGCTCCTTTTCCAGAGACGGGCACTGCCCAGGGGGGAGACGTGGGTGTGGGTGGGACTGGACACGAGCCCTGCCCGGCCGGCTCTGGGAAGTGGGGGTCGTTCTGAAGTGACCACGGCAGTGATGGAGGACTTGGTCCCATCCCGGGGCCCTCTCTCCAGGGTGGGCTTGGGATGTGGGCTGGGCGGGGGCCTCAGGGCTCATCACACGGGTCTGTCTGGAGTGACCGGCCCACGGTCTGCCTGGATGCCGGGCCAGGACTGGGCAACACCATTGGGCCAGTTTTTCCAAGAAGATAAAGTAACGCAATTACTAAGCAACAAAACCCAGCTGCATTTCCTTTCGCTCAGGCGGAGAGGAGGGAGACGCTGTGTGGGGCCACCCTGGGGTGGCGTCTACTGAATCCCAGGGCGCAGCGCGGCCCTGAGACCACAGCACACAGTCAAGCAGAAACTCTTTTTTCTTTTCTTTACAGACGCGTTGTGCCTTTTCCCCCTTCATTCCGGGCAAGCGGACATGAGGCACATTTTTGCTTGTCACGTTTTCAGCAAAATAGGACTGTCCCTTGCTCACCTGCCATCGGGTGCAGAGCTGTCTCCCACCCTCGTGAATGGCCAGCGCTTGGGCGGCTGGACCCGGCCTGGGGTCTTTATGCAGGATTGATGGGTGTGCAAACCCGAATTGGCACCCTGGGGGCCGCTCCCCGGAGTCGGCTCTTCCTTCGCAAGATGCTCTGGTTACCTACAAAGGCCTTGCTGTCTTCTCCTGCTCCGTCCTCACGCCACCTGGCCCCCCAGCGGCAGCCCACAGACGGCCACCCTCACCGCGCTTCTCACTGACATGTGACCGCGATTCATCACGTGTCATCGCGCTGCTTCAGGCTCAGTCTCCAGCCTGTACGACCCGTCCCCCAGCGGGAGGGTGGCCGGGACTCTGCTCCACTTACCCTCGCCTCCCCCACTTTCTTCTGGACAAAGGACAATTCATGCTTTTTCTTTGTAGGAAATATGAAAAAGAAATCCTGTTTGAAATATGTAAAAAGCAACTTAGCAGGTGACACAAAACAGGAAGAAAACTCACTCTTTGTGGTCTTTTGTACACGTGCTTGTCCCAGAAATGCTGAAAAAAAAATCTGTGCCCTGAACTCTCCACCTTGAATACACGTAGGCTGGGGAAGCGTGCACGTGAGGTTTCTGGAAAACGTCCCCCTTCCTAGAAGGCGCAGGCGGCCTGCGACCGGCCAAGTTGCCTTCCCAGCGCCCGCCTGCCCTCTGGGACCAGAGTCCACGTTTCCACTGCTGCCACTCGTGCCTGTGTGACTCTGTCAAATAACCATTTGTCTTGAGCTCTTGTCTGAAATAATTTGAACTGCCAAATCCCAAAATGAATAGGTTTTGTTAACACAAAAGGCGAAGGGACTGGTTGGAAATTTTAAAGATCTCCCAGCCCTGCGTCTTAACGGATCAGACGGCTTGGCTCCCAGGCACCCTTGTCGGCACCCCTCGGCCCCCGTGGGTGCGGGATGACAGGTCGTCCGATGGTCTGGCTGCTGGAGGCGGGGAGAGAGAGGCAAGCAAGCCGGGACTGGGAACTGGCTAAGTACCTCTGGGTGCTTGGACCTCACCGCGGTGCACAGCGAGACAGCCACCGTGATTTATAAACCGGGGTGGTGATGGATGATCTTTTAAGTGGACAAGGTGGGCCGAGGCCGCGCACGCTGCAGCACTCAGATGTGACTGTCCCTGGCGGCAGAGTGACGGCTGTGCCCGCAGGTGACTGAGGCAGCGCCTGCCGCACCTGCTGCCAGCCCCAGGGCCCACCTGTCTTGGACACGAGTCCCCGGGCTGAGGCTCACCGGCTGGGGCAGGAGGGACTGGACACAGCGCCTCTCCACTCCGGGCCGGGCCTGTTCCATCGAGGCCCCCTCCTCTGGGCTCTCTCTTGCTCTGGGGACAGGAATGTGTGGGCAGCAGCCTGGCCTCCACAGTGAGCAGAGCTGTCTGGTGGGGACACCCTCTGCCTGGTGGTTTCAGTGTTTGTCACAATAATGATCACAGCTGAGTTGGCCTCGCGCCTACACCGGGACCTGCGGGGGGAGGGGAGCAGTGAGCAGATCAATAGCGGAAAACCAACTCCCGCCAAGAAAAGAGCTCGCCTGGCTCCCCAGAGAGAGGTTCCCAAATCACTGCAATCTGTTCTGAACTCCGGGGAAGGCTTCCGCGCATCCAAAGGAGGAAGGAGTGGGGAGAAATCTCAAAGGCAGACTTTCCGTGTGTCAGTTATAATGAACCGAGCCCTTTGCTCCGAGATGTGTAACATCTCCCTCAAATGCCTTTTGCAAGGAACAAAGCTGCACCTAATGAATTATCCTGTGGCTCAGGGTATCTGTGGATAATTAACATCACCCCCTTTTAAGCATTACTGAGGCTGCTGCCTTTTGCAAAACAAACCTGAAACTCGGAAACCACCCTGTGATGGGAGAGGTTTGAAGGGTGAGCTGAGAACTTCATCCTGGAATTCTGCACGAGGAAGCATGCTGACGGAGACCTCAGGGAAAATGTGGCTTATGCAAATGTACTCCTGTACCGAGGGCAAAAATAGGGACGGGTGAACGGAAGGACGTGTTCCTTCTTCCCACGGAGTGGGATCTTCGCTTTCTGTTGCTGGGTTTTGAAGCCAACAGAACCGACTCTCAGTTCAGAAGGGCGTTTAACTCGTGGCTCAGGAAGCCTGCGATTATCTTCCTTTGCTTCTGTTACGAGGAGCTTCATGCCGCTGGCCCAGGGTCTCCTGGAAGGGGCTGTCCCAGGGCTTTCTCTGGGAAAGGGGGTGCTGCTGCTTTGTTCCTGTTAGGGCTTTGGGCATGTTTTCTCTCTATTTTTGTTTGTTTCCCCCCCAAATGTTTCATTTAAAATATGCATTAATTTTACTACAGGAAATTTGATTTATATCGTCGAGGAATTTCACAGTGCTCCTTTCAAAGGAGTGAAGGGGCTGGACAGCAGAAATGATAGCATGGCCCCTGTGTTTGGCTCTGCTCCTCGAAAGGAGCCCCTGTTCTGGGAAGAACCCGCAGTGTCGCTAACTCAGAGCCATTTTAAAAGTAAGCTCACGCCAAGGCTTGCGCCCACCTTCCACTTCCAGAAGCAAAGGGAAGAGTGTGGAGTTTGGAGCCGAAACACCATGGCCAGGTTCTCTTTGCCGCACTCTCACTGTGTACTTTCGTGTGACAGACCCAGTCTTTCTGGGGTAACAACTGAATAACTAAGATCTCTCTAGCTCGTGGCACACCCCAGGCTCTGCTCTGAGCCCTGCCGCACATCACACTTCGTTAATTTTCATCACAACACCAGGACAGAGGTACTATTCTTAGGGAAGAGGAAACTGAGAAACAGAGAGGACGAGCTCTTACCCAGGTTTGCACAGCCATCAAGAGGCAGAGCTTGGTGGCCTGAATGAATATAGGTTATAAGAATTAAGAAAGCTATGCGACATACCACGGAGGTGCCTCTCCTTTCAGCCAATCAGCTGGCCTAAACAGCCTAGGTTAAATCAGACAACAGATGATCCCCAAGTCTGCCGAGCGACGGCGATTTGCGGCAGTAACACGTCTCTCGTCGACACTCAACGGTGTGCCATCTTGGATCCACTTCTCCACGGGCTGTGGTCCCCCAGACAGCCGAGCTCTCGCCGCTTCTGAGGCATCGGTCTAAACCTGGCTCATTTCTTTAACCCGTGATGCTGTGACGCTTCGTAGCGGGCAGTAGACCGAACGATTGTACGTGGTAAGTTTATGCTGCTGACTCGACTTGGATTTCCAAAGGTAAGCTAAATTAAAAAAATAAAACCTCAACCAGAAACCAAAACCAGAAAAAGAAAGGAAAACAAGAAAACCCCAAGCCACTCTGGACTCATGAACGGCCCATCGGAGAAACCTGAATTTTCCTCATTGCTCATAAATCACTCACGTCTGAAGCGATTTCTTGCAGTCTATTTGCAACGACCAAATTGGAGACCCATTTACTACACCTAATGGGAGAAGGAAGACCAACCCGAAAGCCTTCGGAGAACAAAGAATGCATTCATGACAAAAGTGTTGCAGGACATAAAACGGCTCGGGTGGTTGACTTTTTAGGGTGGGGTTGTTTGGGGAGAGAAAGCGACATTTATTTAGACCCCACGTTTCCACAGCTGCGCAGGCACCGAGCGCTTCCAGAAGCCGCTGAGGCATCCCTGAGAAGTTTATCTTGCCATGGGCTGTTTCCTCCTCAGCCAGCTGTGGTATCGATTTCTCTCAATGGATTAATTATCAGAGGCAGTTGCAGACTTCCCTGAGATGGACGGAAGGAAAAATGATGTTTTCATTTCAGTGAAGCCTGTTGGTGATTGCATGTGAGTTTCTCTGGAGCCCTGGCTTCGACGAATGGGGCCATGGCAGCGGGGGCCGGGCCGGGGGGTGCCTGTCTCCTCCGTGCTCCCGGAGTCTCGGTGCCGCCTGGGGACTCGGCCAAACGGGCTGCCCGCGGTCCTGTGCTACGGCGTGTGGAAGGAGCCTCAGCCCCGGGGGAAGGGGGGGAAATGACGGACCTGCACAGACGTGGAGGTTGGGGTTATTTACAGCACAGCCTGGGTCTGACAGAGGGAGATTTAGGTTGCTTGCCGAGACAGATGGCCCCGAAATGGCACCACGAGCCTCTTCTCTGTAGGACCTGGGTTCAAAGTCACCTCAGAGCACTGGGACTCTGAAAAGGTCTTTGAGACTCTAAGGGTCTCGGCAGTAAGGATGAATGGGACACTTAAACCCAGACTCTGCCAGGTGCTTTGTCACGGGGATTCTCTGAGCTTCAGAGTCACCATCACATTTTCGCCTTGAATGCCAGCATTAACCTTTCAACGTGTCAAGGCGTTTCTCATCTTCGAGAACACCTGTAAATGGTTATAAATTTCTTTAATGTTTTCACCATTAAAATTCTGGAAAGAGGAGGGTTCTGTGGGGAAGGCTGAGTGTCAGGCTGGTGGCAGGAGTTTTCTGGTGTTTGGTGGGGTCTGAGACCTGTTTCCTGGGACACTGTCATCCTGCAGAGAATTCAAGTAGAACTTTCAGAGTTCTTCCACTTTTCCTTTTTTCTTTATAAATGGAATAAGGTAACTGTAAAGATGTCACCACATGTCAAATAGAAATCAGATAAAAGATGGAAATAAAAAACAACGTATGTGGATCTTACAAGCAAGCCCATATTGATATGTCTTCTGCATTTTTTTTTCAGATAGACAGTAGCAAAAAGTCACACTTTTTACGTCGCTTTGTAAGCTTCTTCCGCTTGGGAAAAACACATTGAACTCATGCCCTGTAATTTTCTATAATATCATTGCTCATGGCCGCAAACTGTGCTGGAGGGTCATTGCTTCATTCTCCCCTCCAATCCCTCTTCTAAGCTGATACACTGAGTGCGTTTCCTGTTTTCCCTCCAAACACCCTGCAGCGGGTGTTTCCGGAGCTGGGTCTGAGCGCGTCCCTGGGGGTCCTGGGCGCAGCCCCGCTCGGGTTGCTCTGAGAGGGCAGCGCCCCTCCGGCCAGCGAAGGGGAGCCCTGCGTCCCCCGGGACAGCTGGCGCAGCACACGCTCCGGTCTCCCTCCCGATTCAGTTTCCAGTGTCCGAGTCGTGTGTCATGTGGATGAGCCCAGCGTTGACGTCTGTTAGGATCTTTTTAACATTTTTTTCTTTCGCGGCCTGACTTTCATCACAACGCTTGCCTGGGGCTTGACTGCTGGCTTCCCGCCGCGCGAGGCCCTCGGCCCCGCCCACAGCCGCGCCGCCCCGCCCGCGGCCCCGCCCACAGCCGCGCCGCCCCGCCCGAGGCCCCGCCCACAGCCCCACCGCCCCGGCCGCAGCCCCGCCCGCCGCCCCGCCGCCCCGCCGCCCCGCCGCCCCGCCGCCCCGCCGCCCCGCCGCCCCGCCGCCCCGCCCGGCCACTTGAGGCGGTCTGCACCTTCATGACTGCTTTCCCTGTGCTTAGCATGTCATTTTTACTCAGTGAACACCCATCACATGGGCTTTTCTGCAGTGTCTGCATGTGGTGACATGCTTGGAGATCTCTCCCCCATTCCGAGTTGATATAAATCTTCACTTGTATTTTTTCTAGTGTTTTATACCCTTATTCGGTCACATTTAAAACTTTAAATTATCCGGAAAGCGCGTTGACAGATGATGAGTGAGGCGCGGCTGGGACCTGTCAGACTCCTCCGGGGGCGTGGGGGGGGGGCTCGGTCTCCGGGAGGGGGAGGGCGAGGGGGGGTCAGCAGAGCCCGGCGCTGGGGCCGGGTTGATTCCTGTGCCGTCCGGGTGCTGGAATCGCGAGGACGAACGGTTGTGACTTTAAAGCAGTTGAGCCTCCCCAGGGCCACCTCATCAAGCCTCTCAGAGTTCAGCCTTTTTGAATCAATTCACCAGATTATCTGAAGCACCTTGTAGGCTGCTCACAGCTCTGAATTGTTTTATTTACCTTAAGAATATTTCTATGGCAATTTCATAGAAATCAGTGTCATTTTATGTGTCTGTCATCATTTAGCCTAACGGCTTACATTTCTGGGTCAATTTGGAAGGAACAGCACTTGTGTGGATTGTTTGCTCTGGGCTTTCTCTTGTTCCCACGACGGCCACTCCGGGTTACTGGTGGCACTTTCTCTAAGTCTCAGAAACAAGCAAAGTGGGGGCACCACGTGGACCAGCTGGCCTGCCACCTAGGAATCCACGTTCCAAACGTGTCCCCCAGGTGACTGGAAGGCGGGTGTTTGACAGCCAGCCTTTGAGAGGCCCTGAGTTTGCCATTTGCATGTAGTGGGTGACGGCGGTTCCTCCCTGGCCTTGCAGAGCAGTGCAGACTGTGTCATCTCGGGGTCACAGCCCCTCCTCCCGACTCCCTTGCCCTCCTGAGCACGTGGCCTCCTGCCAGTGCAAGGGGGATGGCGGGCAGCCTTGTCGCACCTCTGGGAGGCCGGCCGTACCTGGGGCTGGGCCGCTTCCCTCTGAACCCCTCGGAGCCTGGCAGGGAAAGAGGGACAGTGGCTGGGGCAGGGCTGCTCGCACTCCTGGGAAGGTTGCGGCCCCCAAATTCTGGGCATCACCTCCAGGAACTTAGCCTCCTCAAGTCCACGGGGCAGGGGTGGGCGGCAGGAGGAGGGGCAGGAAGTTGCATTTTAACTGGTTTCCTGGTGACGCTTCTCCTGGGGCTGGTCTGGGGGCTGCCCTGCAGGCCTCTGATTTAGGGAGTCAGTCTGTCTCAGTCTGTCTGTCTCCTGTTTTTAATCATATTTAAGATACCAGTTAATTTTTCTTGAATTTCCCTACTATTTAGAAGCAGTGAAGCAGATAATAGAAATACTCCTTAAATTCCACCGGGGAGAACATTTTTGTCCATTAATCAATTTTCTTATTTAAAGTGATAATACCTACCTCCCTCTTGACGGATCTCCTTGGAAGGTAGGTTGGTACAGTGCTCCTGTGCCCTGAGACTTCCAGGAGCTCCCAAGGGGAGCGAGGCAGACAGACCGAAGCACACAGGTGATGGACGTGAGCTAGTGTGGGCGTCCGTCCACCCTCTTTGTCCCCCAGGCCAAGCAGGTGCACCGGGCAGAGAATGACAGATGCGGACACGGCTCTGACTTGCGTGAGGGAGGGGCTGGTTCTGCCCAAGCAAGTCGAAGCGGCTTGAAGAGTCACCGCGACCTTCTGAATGTGCGCTGAGCATCGCAGAAGGAATTCTGGGTGAAAAAGTGAGGTGAACATCAATAGCCAATTTATCACGTGCTGGGGAAGCGCCTGATTCATCTGTACGTCAGTGCCAGTCACTTTCCTTCATCATAATGACTGATTTGTAATGCATACATCCTATGATTTATTGAAAGGTAAATTTATTTCAAATAACTGAATTTGAATGGGAATGAAATGCAGTCTTGAGGCGAATGACTCAAACACTCTCCATGCAGGAGCTTGTGTAGGTGTGAGCTGAGTCCGCGGGGAGTGGGCTTGCGAAATGTGACTTCCTTTCAAGCAGGTCCAAGCACGTGGATGGTAAGAACATCATTTCTCCTTGAAAGTCTCAAGTGTGAGATCAGTGATGCTGGGGCCTGGCAAGGAGCAGCTGTCCAGGTTCTGGGCCCCAAAGCCCACCGGCCGGGTGGAAGACAGCCCCTCTGGATATGAGGCCCCGAGGCTGTCCTGGCTCTGCCAGCCTCTAGCTCCCGCCGCCCAGGTGTCCGCTCACTGTCCCTGCCGGACAGTGCCCTCCAAGGGGCTTCCCTGGGGGAAGGGGTTCCCTGCAGCATCCTCACTGTCCCGAGTCCTCGCCCAGCCCACGGCCTGCAGCCCCGGGCTCAGGCCCACGAGGCTTGGACACATGCATGGAGTGGCTGGGCCTCACTGAGGGGTCTGATGATTCAAGGGGCAGGAAGCACCTGCCCCGAGCCCACGACAGCTCTTCCTCCATTCATCAGGCTCCCGGACCATCTCCAGATTCCCAGATTCCATATTGAAAGGCACAGTCAATGGAGTGAGGACCCCAGCAGCCCTGGATGACAGCAGGTGGGGCAAGGGGACCTGAGGGTGGGGAGGGGCCTGACGGGCCAGCCGGCAAGGCTGGATGTGACTGTTAAGGGCCAGCTGCACACATGCCAGGGTGATCAGACGGATGTGTTCCCCACGTAACTGCATGACAGCAGGGCGGTGCTGCCGCGTGGGGACCCTCAGGTGGGTGTGCACCCGGCTGCGCCTGGCTGGTCCTGCTCCCGGCCTGGCCTGACCTGGAGGGTAGGTCAGCGATCACGGGCCAGACCATGGAGTGTATTCCCAGGCAGGTTTCACTGCAGGCGACTTCAGGCACCTCCAGCAAGCCTGGGAGGTTTCCCACCTTCCACGGGTGTCCTCAAACACAGCAAGGTTCACACTTGAGCCAGAGAAGGCCGGGGTCGTGTGGGAAGGCTCTGACCTGGGACTGCGAGAGCAGGGCCCATCCTCGGTCCCCCTGCCAGACTTCCTGCCACCATGGGGGAGTCTCTGAGCTGTGTGACCACTCGTGGCCATTTATGGCCTGTGGACGTGGGTAAAGTATCTGCAGGGTGTGGCTGTCCCCCTCTGGGGTCCCTCAGCCACTCCACGTCTCTACCCCTGAGGGCGTGAATCCTCTCCAGGAGCCTCCTGTGCTTGGTGGGCCGATGGTTTCTGTGCACCAGCACCTTCCAGGGCCCTGCTCCAGCAAACCTGCCCACAGGCTCAGGGACACACGGAGCCACCTCTCCGCACAGGAGCTCGAAACACGGTTAAAGCAACCACAGCGACCATGTTACCACAGGTGACCACCACACACCTTCATGTGATGGCTTCTGGTTGGGGCTCGGAGAAGGTGGGGGTGCGTAGAGTGCGGATTCCCGAGCCGAGGTGTGTCCCTGCGAGGTTCACGGCACACCTGTGGGTTCTGGATGCAGAGTGGATGGGGAGGCTCAGGCCAGAAATGCTGGGGGAGCCTCTGCATGGACCTTGAGGGTTTATTTCACAAACGCGGTTCCAAATAGGGTGGCATTTCGTGTGAGATTTGTGAGGGTAGGGGGTGGGACATGCACAGCCTGGAGGGAACCCCAGGCACGGACACCCCTGTAATCTTCCCGACAGGATGCTGGTTGGGGGAGCTGGTCAGCCACAGGTTCTTTGTCTGTTTCATCCCAATTTTATTAATGGCCTTCTCATGCTTTGGTTAAATCACACTATTTTAATAGTCACTTGTGAATTCCATATTTTGTTTCCAATTATAAGCTACAAATCATTTGTTTATGGCGATCATTTAAGGCTCAGTGACACTCTGCCCTGGAATCAGGCTCCTGGGTGCACTTTAAATGTCGTTTGCCAGGGCTAATGAGTCTGCCCAGAAATAGACACCAGGAAGTAATTTACAGCCCATCTTCCCGGAGTGTCTGTATCTCCTGTGGACCGCTGCCCACGACAGTAACTCACATCTGTTCCCCGTTTCCTTTGAAGCCTGCAGGTCCCAGCGCCTCCTGTGGAGACAAGGCCAGCTGTGCAGTTTGCTGCGTGCACTTGGGGGGTCTGGAGGCAAGTACCCCTCTCCCACCTGTGGACCATGGGTCCGATGCTTCCTTGTGCTCTTGGCCACAAAGCCTGGGAGGAAAGGGGAGGCCCCTTCCTCTGAGCCTGGCCGTGCAGTCTGGCACCTGGATAAGCTGTGTCCTGGCCGATGGCAATGAACTTGTGTGGACGGGGGCGCTGTTCAGATTCCACTCAGCTCGGAGCCGTGGCCGTGAACTCAGGACCCGGGGCCCCTCCGTCTTGGAGCTTCCTCACCGGAAACTTCACAGCAGCTGCCCCTCTGAGCCGTCAGGGCGGAGAGGAGAGGAAGCAGGCTTTACAAGACTGTCCTAGAGATGTGAATGCACGAGTCCATTACTCGGGTCCGGGGAGGCTTCCACACCTGCAGTCCTGTCTCATTCAAGTCGACGTCCACTTCAGCAGCACTCCGGACAGGAGCAGGCGAGACATGACTGCTTAGCAGTTATTCAGAAGAGAGCTTGGGACTTTTCCCTCGTCCCAAATCGTCTGCTTTGGCTTCTTCAAGAAAATATGAGGAAAATCATGGCAACATGTACTCTGAGTGCTTCTGTTTGTAATTTAACCCTCAAAACGTCTCTGTGAGAGAGGCAGAGTTATTGCGCCTTTTCACATTTGGGAACTAAGGACCAGAGAGGGTGAGTGCATTTCCCCAGATCACACAGTGACGTGTGTTCTCTTGGCGAGCAGGTTGCTGGGTGGTGCCAACCAGATATGTTACAGGTGGTGGCCTCTGGTCTCTCGGGTGTTAATGGACCCTGAGCTGCAAGGAACCACGAGGCCCCCAAGCTTCCCGGCGCATCCAGGGGCCGGGCTGGAGCCCCGCAGGATGTCCCCACCTGCCTTCCCGCCTTTCTTGCTCTCAACACCCGGTCAAAAGGCTGCTCTTTAGAGTTAGTTGCTTGCTTGTTTGCTCTGATGACATGTCTTGCCACGGCGGTGTCAGCGCGCACCTGCCGGGCGGGGGGCAGGGCAGGCTTCTGGGGGGCAGCCCGCCACCACCACCCCCCTCGGGGTCTGGGAGCGCTCACTCCTGGTTCCTGGGTGCTGGGGGGTTCATCTCGGCCGCATCACCACAGTTCTTTGTGGATCTGTGAGGACGGAAATGTGGAAAGCAGCCCTGAGAACTGGCGCCCTTAGCTTACCGCGAAGACCAGGCGGTTGTAACAGCATCTCTCTTCCCCGCAGACAGACTGCCATCAAGGGCGTTTTCAGCTCCCAAGGCGAGGCCAGCACCGCCTGGCGCCCGTCCATCCTCGCCCTCCTGGCCCCCCCTGCGTGGGGACCTGGTGTGTCTGGGCATCTCAGGGTCCTTGGTCAGCTAAAGTCAGACAGATGTCCCACCCCTGTAACACGATTAGGTTTTTGCCAGTGCATGAAACAGTGCCGGTTAGCATTACCGAGTGACACTCACTGAGAGCGTGAGGGATGTCACACCTCCAGCCTCGGCCCGCTGTGTTTGGACACATGTTCTCCCAGATTACCTGAGTAGCAGGGCCTCCTGAAGTTAGGGGGAGAGTTTGAAAATGCTGAGGGAAGCGGCTTCAGCCCTCCCGCCCCATGGGCTCTGGCGCGCGTGTGATGTTTGGAGACAGGAGGCGGGAAGACGTGTTCCAGAAAGGATGGGAGGCTGGGAAATTCATTTATTCTAAAGTTTTCTCTTAGAGTTGAGGGGATGAACTTAACAGCCCCTGACCTCCGCGCCTCCCTTTTATTTCTTTTTGGGGCGTTGCCTGAACACCCAACTGGTGGATGGGCCTCATCCAGTGGGCTGGGCTCTCTGCTGGCAGCTGTGCTCAGGTGTGCCTGCCCGCACCTGCTCAGCAGTAAGAACTGTCCTCCAAGGCAGGACAGGAGGCGTGCGTGCAACCCAGCTGAGCACAGCCACCTCCTAGAGGCGGGCCGTGATTTCTCCTCCTCTTTGTTCGGGGAAACTCCTGCGTACCCGGTTTGATCAGGGGGCCGACTGAGGGCTGGTTTGGTGGAAAACAGGGGCAAGAAGCCCCACACGCCCTCCTATCTCCAGGGTGAAATTAGCAGGGGGTGGTGTTTCGAAGGCGTGTAGTGGGTGGGGAGGAGGCTGGGGAGAGGACCTTCCCACGCTTAGGAAACCTGTGCACTCAGGGTGGGGGGCTTGGGGACATCGAGGCCAGGCTGTGTCCCTCCTCTGGATCCACCAGCCACGGAGCCCAGGGGGAAGCCCAGGGTGAAGCGGGATGAAGGGTGAGCAGCCCCAGGCAGAAGGCAGAGGCAGAGAGGCTCATCTCCACCCGGAGGCTGAGGCTCAGGGTGCCCCATGGTGCTGCGTCTGGGGGACAGACAAGGGGTGACATCATGCTGAGACCGGAGGCAGGGGCAGGGGCCGGACCACGGCCTGGCACTCTTCTACAGGCGGCTTTTTAACAAGACACCAGCGTCCCCCCTCCTCGACCGGCTCCCTTTG
The DNA here is from genome assembly GCF_048773025.1 of Camelus bactrianus. Taxonomy (NCBI): domain Eukaryota; kingdom Metazoa; phylum Chordata; class Mammalia; order Artiodactyla; family Camelidae; genus Camelus; species Camelus bactrianus. The sequence continues at coordinate 2,996,680 of NC_133541.1, forward strand.
CTGCTCCCACTCTGTCTGTGTTGGGACGGCTTGGTCCCTGGCGTCAGGTGAGTCGAGGGCAGGAGCACCGGGGAGAAGGTGGCCTGGGTCTGACTGCAGCTCCTCAGTGTTGGGGCGCGATGTGTGCTCCTTCACGGGGTGTCCTGGAAACAGCAGGGTGGGCCCTACCCTCCTCCCCGTCCCAGGGGCTCCGGGTGCTGCAGCAGCTGCTGACTCTCGGGTGCCTCTCACCCCGATGGCAAGGGGCACGAGGAAGGAGTGACACCACCAGGGACAGCAAACCCTCGGGCTCTGCCGTCCTGATGCCGTGAGCCGTCCTCCACGCAGCGTCCTCGGCAGGAACGGACCCTGTGTCTCCGAGACGGTCACTGAAGACACTCCTCTTGCTGAGAAAAGGGTGCCACAGCCCGGGGTCTCTCCTCACTGGCGTCTGTGCGAGAGGCGCCTCCCGGAGCCTCCCCGACGCTCGCAGCGCTTTGGCAGCAGACTCGGGTCTCTGGGAGCACTGGCGTTTGCTGCGACTGGTGACGTGTCTCAGGTATTGACGTGGAATAGCGCAGATGCTCAAAGTCAGCAGTTCGGTGGAAGGTCTGAGAAGGCTGGCCCGGGAGGTGAGAGCGCAGCAACCCGGACCCTGCAGGGCGTGCGCACAGGTGGCCCTCTCTGCTCATCTCAGGCTGCTTTTGTATCTGCAGCAGCGTTTTACTGGTTTACTTCACAGGGCTTGCCCACCTTCTGTCAAATTTATCTCTAAGTATCTAATGTGTTTCTAATGCTCTTGTAAGTGATCTTGTTCTGTTTTGTTTTTTCACTTTCCAGTAATTCGTTGTGAGTGTGCGGAAACATGACTGATTCCCCTGTATTGACCTTGTACCCTGTGACTTCGCTAACATCGCTGACTAATCCCGATAGCTTTTGTGGATTTTGTAGATTCCACCAGATTTGCTACATAAATGATTGTGTCATCTAAACAATGAGGGCAGTTTTATTTTTTTCAATCTGGAAAATGTATATGTGTAACTTGTGTGGCGAGAATCTCCAGCCCAAGACTGAGCAGAAGCGATGGGAGCAGGTGTCTTGGCCTCCCTCCCGGCCTTGGGACACGAAGACGTTAGTCCTTCATCACTGGGGAGAGGACTAGCCGTGTCGTCTGGATGCTGTATGTTCGCAGACGCCCTCTGTCACGTTAGGGAAGTTTCTTCTATTACTGGCTTGTTGAGAATTGTTATCGAGGATGGATATTGGGTTCCTCTCAGATGAACTTTCAGTACCTAGTACAATGACCATGTGGATTTTCCCTTTTAGTTTGGTAGTGAGGTGGATTGCTTTGATTAACTTTTGATTTTTAAAACAATCTTGCATCTTGTGATAAACTCCATTTGCTTATAGCATACCATCTTTAGATTTATTGGATTTGGTTTGCTAACGTTTTGTTAAGAATCTTTGCTTCTGTAAGAGATGTTTGTTTGCAGTTTTCTTGTAATACCTTTTAGTCTGGTTTCGGTTATATCAGTGTAATGCTGGCCATACTAACTTGGAAAGTATCACCTCTTTTTCATTTCATTTATAATCCTTCACAACTGTTTGGAAAATGTACCTGGGGATCCACCTCAAGTTTTTCAAGTGCAAAGGTCTTTAACTACAGTTCAACTAGCAGTTTTACCTTTTGTAGTGGATGTAGAGCTATTCAGGTTAATTTTTATTTCTTTGAGTAAAACTTGAAAGTTTGTTCATTTAATAAATTTATTTTTTCACCTAAGTTGTCAACTTGAAGGGTGTAGAGTTATTTGTATTATTCGATTATTTTCCTTTTAATATCTATAGACTCTGTAGTGATGTCTCATTTCTGATATTGCTCATTTGTATCTTCTCTTTTTTCTCTCCTGGTCAATATAACTAGAAGTTTATTAATTTTATTGAGCTCAAACAACAGCTTTTGGTTTCCTTCCTTGGTTTTTTTTTCTGTTTTTCCTATGCCATTAATTTCTATTCTTATCTTTTTTTCTCTATTTTCCTTTTTCTTTTTATTTCCTTTAGGCTTAATGTGCTGGTTTCTCTAGTTTCTTAAGGTAGAAGAAGAGGTGATTAATTTGATATGTTTCTCACTTTATAACGTAGGCACGTGAGCCTTATAAATAATGAGCATCCAGCTTAGCGCCGCCTAAGATGCACCCCGCGCATTTTGACGTGTTGTGTTATGCTTTTCATTCAGTTCCATTTTTTTTCTTTATATTTATTTTTTGGAAACACTTGTTTTAAGTGCTTTATACAGTTTACAAATATTTAGGAGTTTTCCAGATTTTTTCTGTTACTGACTTCTAATTTAATTTCATTGTGGTTAGAGAATATAGCTTGCATGATTTGAAGTCTTTCAAATTTACTAAGACTTGTGTTAGTGTCAGAGGATAGTATATCTTGGTAAGTATTTTGTGTGCCCTTGAGAACAGTAAGTACCTGAACGTGCAGACAGTGTGTACTGCAGTGCCCTGTGAGCGCAGCGCAGGGCGGGCGAGTTTGCAGCGCACGCTGTGCCTTCTGCGTGCTCCCCGATTTCCTCTCTACTTGCTCTAAACGTTACTGATGGAAAAGTGTTTAAATCTCTGATCATAATTGTGTATTTTTTCTAAAACCAGCAAAACTCCTTTAGTTTTATCAGTTTGTGCTTCGTATTATTAAGGGCATACATTTTTAAGGTTTTTTGTAGCTACTTGACGGATTGAACCCTTCACTATTATGAAATAATCTTCTTTAACCCGGATAATATTCTTTGCTCTACTTTGTCTGATATTAATACAAGCAGTCCAACTTTCTTGGATTACTGTTGGAATGGTTTATATTTTCCCTTTTTTGCATTCAAGAGAGTTATAAAGGTTAAATTTTTTTGGTGATGGCTTCAGGGCATATGAGCTGAATGGTTAACTTACCGCAGTTACTTTCAGGTCATATGCTACCACGTCACGCGTAGAACGAGGGTCCAGTAAAAGTGCACTCACAGTTCACTCTCTTGGTCCTTGAGCTATTCTTGTTATAAATTATATTTCTACACATGTTTTAAACACCTCAATACACTATTGTTATTTTTCTTCAAATAGTCAATTGTCTTTCAAGAGATTTTTTAAAAAATGTCATTTATACTTACCTTTCTTGATGCTCTGTTTTATTCTAGATTCCAACCTGGTGCCATTTTCCTTCTTAAAAGACAGGTCAGCGGGCTATGAAGCCTTTTCAGCTTTTGTGTGTTTGAGGTCTGCTATGCCTTTTATGATGCCTTCATTTCTAAGTTATTTTTGCTGGGTGCGTTCTGTTCTGTTTTGTGTTTTCTGTCAGAACTTCGAAGCTGTTACTTCACTGTCCTCCGGTTTGAATTGTTTACAGTGAGAAGTCTGCCAGTGCTGGGTCTGCGTTCATGCTGTATTCCTCTACCTCTTCTCTGGCTAATTTTAAGGTTGTTTACCACTGACAAAGCAATTTGATTACAACACACCTTGTGTTAGTTTTCTTCATGTTTCTTGTGCTACAGTTTTGTTGAGCTTTGGAATCTGCCTAAATTCACCAACTTTAGACATTTTTAGATCACTTCTTCAAATACTTTTCCCTTCCCTTCCTCAGGATCTCAAACGACACACGCATTAGATCGAAGTCACCCCGCCACTCACTCGTGCTCAGTCTCTTCCGCTACGTGTTTACGTTTGGCTAGTTTTTCTTGCCACCTCCTTGGGCTGAAAACTCTTGCTTCACACAGTTTGTCAGTTTTCTTTTTAGTTATATCAACTGGGAGAGTAACCCCCCTCCTATTACTCCATCTGGATAGAAATCTAGGTTGTTTTGAAAGTTGTCTAGATCAGCGCCTACATTAGCAGCTGGCATAAGGGAGCTCATACCTTTAAATAATAAATACTGAGCAGCAACTACATCCCAGGCTTTGTTCCAGATGCTAGGGCGGTGGGATGGAACCAAACAGACAAAATCACCTCCCCGTGTGGGGTTTACCTCCGTCTGGTGCAGAGGACAGTGAACAGGTAAGCAGGATGCATCATATGAGTGATAAATGCAGAAACTGGAATGTCCTGGAGAACTGTTTCTAACCTTTAAATCTTGACATTCTCTGTAGTAAGATAATAGTAATTAGGGTCTCTACCTTATAGGGATTTCAGAAGATTAACAAAGATAATATGTTCAAAGCCTTTGTAACTGTGTCTGGTACATAGTAAGTATGTGTGCGGTACAAACCCCTCAGGTATTAGCTGTCACGGTTGTCATCGCCATCCTCACCACCGACATCGTGATCACCACCACTACCACCGCTGTATCATCATTGCCGTCATCACCCTCCCCATCACTGTCCTCACTGCCTTCATCATACCAACACCCTCGCCATCGTCATCACCACACCTCGTCATAACTGCCATCATCAGCAACATAACCCACATCATCACCATTAGTGTCATCACCACTGTCCTGCCAGCGTCACCACCATCCCCACCACTACCATCATGATCATCACCACCGTCATCCCCACCACCCTCACCACCGCTCACATCTTCACTAGCACCATCAGCAACATGACCACCAGCGTTATCATCATCCCACCACTGTCATCTCCAGCACCCTCACATCACCAACAGCATAGCCATCACCACCATCATCACCAGCACCTTATCTTCAGTATCATCATCACCACCACCGTCACCATCGCCAGCATCACCACCGTCACCATCATCACCTCATTATCGGCATCACCCACACCAGCACTTACTCCTGAAAAGGTCGTCTTCCTAGTCTGGATACTCGACACCTTTGTTGCCATCTGTGGAGGAACGGTTGAGTGACATGGGCTTCCATCCAGGGGAGAAAAAGAGAACTCTGTAAGCTGGGTGCCAAGCTAATCCTTTCCATTAGGATGAGAGAACAAAACCTTGATTTCAGACTCTGAGAAATGACTTTTCCTACAGACAGTACTAGTTACACAGAGCCCCTACTGTTTCTAATTCCACTCTCAAATTCAGAGCTAGAGGTGACTCCACCAGCACCAGAGTGGAATGAATTTCGATTTCAATCATTTTACTGGCATGACAAGGTGTACAAGGATTGCCAATGTTAATACATCAAAGCCCAGTGTCTCCGAGGTGTCGTGGAGTGTGTGCCTTTCCAAGTCGGTGTCAGGCTGTAGCTACTTTAGGTTGTTCCTGCCAAAATTTAGGCTTATTTCAATATTAAAGCTTTTCTTCTTACATCTGCTTTGACAGGATCTCTTGACCATTTTCAAAAATTGGGGAGGAATATTGTCTACATTTCCGCATCTTGTAAGGAGGAGTGAAAACCACTTGCTGCCCAATTCAGTGCTTTCCTAGGACAATGACTGAGTTCCGTTCCAATCGCTTTTTCTGGTCAGTGAGATCGGGAGCGGGGATAAGCCAGGAGCGTCACGCTAGCGGTCGTGTCTGCCCGGCAAGCACGAGGACGTGCGGCTGGTCAGGGCTGGTCAGGGCTGGCCAGGCACTGGATGCTTAGGAAATGCAATTCACACGGTTCAGTGATCACGGAAGAACCATGTTAGCAATTACTCCACCATCTTATCTTGAGATAAAATTACTGACTTTGAGATGTGACAGTTTGGCCAACAATCCAACAGTACTTCTGAGGACTTTTTCCTCACAGCATCAAAGAGCACTGCTTATCAATTTTGTTCTATTTGAATTTCTACAGTGGTGCGTGGCCACGGTCAGGGAGGGAATCAGCCAGTACATACATTGTATTTTGTCCAGTAATATAGTGTTGTCTTTAAAGCTCCATCTTTCTTTCCCTTATTCCTTAAATCCAACATAGGAATTGTAGAAATACGAGAAACGTTCTGTGTTTTTCTAACCCTCTAATTCTTCCTCCCAGACTCCTGCTCCACAGAGTCAGTGAAGGGCAGGCATCAGGACCGGAAAATTCTAGGTAAGTTTAGGTGTTTCCTGACCCAGTTCCAACGTTCTCAGACCTACAGTCTAATATAATCTTTTCAGTAAACTGAGGCTTTTCTGGTATTTTCTAAAAAATCAGGCATTTCTTGTGTCTGACAAATTGTGGCTTCAAATGTTCTGTGTTACAAGCCACCCTCTGCTCCTCCCCTGTGACCTGCCCCCTGCCCAGTGAGTTCTGATTTTGGAGACTCTGTTTGTGCAACAGTTCCCTAACACTCTCTGTTTCGTATTTTGCGACTGTCTCCCTGGTGGTTAAAATGCATCGAGCCAGGACTGCATTTCAAGCAGGTTTGCTTTTCCAGAGCCCGGAGGTGCCCAGCTCACTGTGTGCAAAAGAAAATGGATAATGAAGCACTTTAATTAATGTGAATGTTATGAAATTTTAACTGAGGTTGATGGGCTCCGGTTAAGAATCCATCACTGTCTCTTAATTCTCTGATGAATCTGAGAATCCATGAAACGAAACACCGCCAAGCTACTCACACACGAAGAGCCAGTCGGACGGGAAGCCTTTGATTTATCGGCTGCCACGTGGGCCGGGTCTGCTGCAGCGTCCCGGGCCTGTGTGAGCCCACAGTGAAGGTCACTCCTGCCCTCATAGCACCTCATATTCCAGCCTGCGCTCAATCACCAGCCTGCTTTAGGAGGCTTTGACTGATAAACATATTAATTATAGAATGACTCCTTCCCTGGATGGCTGAGGAGCTGTGTTTCAGGGCAGGTCACACGACTGGGAGGAGAAGAGTCCCTGGCAGGGTCCCGGCAGGCCCCCCAGGAGGGAACAGGATCCCTGGCGAGCTCCTCCGGGCACAGTTTTCTGAAGACTGGAAACTGAGGGTTCCTTCTGGGCCCTCAGTAGCCCAGAGTTCTGAGCAAAGTCAAATTTACAGTAACGCTGGGCTCCTGGTCTTAACCCACTTAGAGAGGATTCTCGGCCTTTCCCAGTGGGCCCAGTACTTCTGTGAGGTGCTGGGGGCTTCCTGGCCCATGAGCCGGCCCCCTTCCCTGTCCTTGTCACCTCAGCTGCCTGGGACGCAGCCCCTCCACCCCGGCTCTGGCCGCTGGGCTGGGCCTCTGGTCAGCCCGCCCGCTGTCCCTCGAGCCTGGTTGAGAAGACGTGCTCCCTCCTTCCTCATGGTGCCCAGTTTGCCTGGGTTCCTCCGTCCCATGGGGCCACAGGGCTGGGTTTGCCTGGCAGGGATGGCGGGGCGGGGATGGGGTCCCGTCCCACTGCCCCCGACGCCGGCCCTGGGGCTGCCCGAGGCTCAGTCCGCTGCAGGCCAGCCCCCTTCACACTTGCGTCTGTGGGCTCTCGCGGTGAGATCTAGTCCACGTGGATGTGAAGGGCTGCGGACCTTTCTGATCACATTATGTGTTATAAAACTTGTAGTGGAAAAAAAATCGAAACTTTTCCAACAATTGCTGCTAATCTAGGTCACTGCCTTCCTGGGAACCTGAAGTTGGCTTTTTAAACCTCAGTCACAAAGTTGCTGGGTTGGCTTTCTGCGTACTTTTGAGTGTCCTGTGCCGGCCCCACCAGTGCTGCGTGTTCTGAACAGGGCAGGGCAGGGGCGTCCTCTGGAGGCTGGCAGACGGCTGCCCGCAGGCAGCACAGACCAGACCTCCTCCCGGGCCATGTGCGCCGCCACCCCAGCCCAGGCTGTCCCACCTGCCAGCCGGCACACCTATGATGAGCTCAGTGGGTAACCTGACCTGGCATTTCCCTTCCTGCAAACTTGGAAACTTTCTGGAATAAGAACCTCAAAGCAAGATGTTGGTCTGACGGTTTGAAGGGCCCTGTGACAGTGGACACTGATTCCTTCCTATTTAGAGTCTAAACTCAGGCCACACAAGTGTCCGATGAGCCTTTGACCCTGAGCGGCGCCTGATCTGGCCACTTGTAGACAGACCTAGCCGTCAACAAACGTGCACATTTCAAGATACGTGGTCCTGAAAAGAAGAAGTTAGTCATTCCAGGGTGAGACAGCTCACCTGCGCCTGGAGCCTCTGGATCACCTGGTGATGCCACAGACACCTGCTCCCTACTCGCACAGTAACATTTTAGGACGTGTGGTGCGCGGACCACATTTAAGAAATTAACCACCACGGCGTCATAGGTTCGTGGTTAGAGTTTAGCAGGCATCCCGGGTCCTGATCTTGGGTGGGCACGCCGGGCGTGTTCCAGCCTCCCCATTCCTAAGTGACCGTGTGGCTAAGATGTGTCTTTCCCTTCAGTGCTTGAAACGCCATCGGACACCCCAGGAGCTGTGACACCCCAGCCAGCGTGAAGCTGCGGGTGGCAGAGGAGAGCATTTCAGGGTGGAGCCCGCTTCCTTACCTTCTGTGCTTCCTCTTTGCTCCGGTGCCCCGGGAGTGACACATGCCTTGTAGCTTTCTTCGGCTCCCTCCTCGAGGCCGGGGATGGACAGTGTCCCACGGTCACACACGGGTCCTGTCTGTTAGGAACCGCTTCCAGCTTCCCGCTCGTGACCCTGTGGCCACTGCAGCTCGTCGTTCCTGCCCTCGCTCCGTGTCCCCAGAAGGCGGAGGTGCTTCACTCACACGAAGACATTTAAATAAAAGTCACACTTCTGTCTGCGACTCATTTTTCCACTGCGCGGGGGAGGCAACCCTATTAAATCAAATTAGATGTGACTTTAAAACTTCCCTTTACAGCAGTCAATTGAAAAATCTCAATCCTATCATAACACACTGCCGCTTTATGAGTAAATTGACTTTACTTAGTTCCTTGGGGGCTTCCAGCCTCCTCTCCGTGTTGGGGAGAGACAGGTCCTCGCCAGGGCAGACGCAGAGCCTGGCCCCGCCCCCTGCACCTGAGGACCCGCTTCTGGTCCAAGCTTGCCTGTGACCTGCGCACCTGTCAGATGCAGTCAGGGGGTCTCAGGAGCCAGCAGCTCCAGGGAGCCAGGAGGTGGCTGGTCCCACAGGAACCTCTCATCACACGAGGCCCTGTGGCTGTGGGCGAGGGCTGGAGGGCAGCTCAGGGGGTGTGCCAGGGCTAGGCGAGGCTCTCCTCCACCCACCAGGGGTGTGGAATGCCCCCACACTGTGGAGACTGAGGAAGGTGTCCTCAGTGACTGTGTTTGTGACTTCAGGTCCAGAGGCACCGAATCCGGGACTCGGGGTGGCTCCAGGGCACTTGCTGTCGTCTGGAGGAAGGTCGTGGGTGTCATCACCTTCTCCGGGGCCAGCTGCAGCCTGTGCCCTTTACTGTTTTGTTCATCGAAGCCACGCAGGAGGCAGAGCAGAGATCCCGCCTGACAGACGAGGAGTCAGGAGGTCCGGGCGTCCAGGTAAAGAGTGCCCAGGATTGTCTGAGCCACGAGGAGCCACGCCCCACCCCAGCGCTGGCCTGGTCCTAGCAGCCACGAGGGCTGGGTCCACGCATGGCTGAGCTGGTGGAGGCACAGGCAGACAGCCACCCGCCTATCTGTCTGTCCATCTGTGCTTTTATGGATTCTAATAATGATTCCAGAGAGATTTTGTCCCAGCGCACCACATTCTTTGTTGACTAGAAACGTCAAGTCTCTTAAGAAATCTGGGGAAAGCACATGGGTGTCTGCGAGCTGTAGACGTGGCCGTGGATAAGGGTGGGACACGGGCAGAGATGACGCAGACTCGCACCGGGGAGGTGCCTACACACGAGAGCAGGTGCAGACCACGCTGCTGCCAACAGGGATGACTCAGGTGCGCCGTGGACACGGGTGCAGGCGCCGCGGCTACAGACGCAGACAGATGCCGTGGGATGTGGGCTCGCAGGCTGCCAGCGGATTGGACGCGCACGGAGGCAGCCGCTGCTTCTCGTCGTGCGTCAGCCTCGTTAGCGCTGCTTGAACTTGGAGCCTAAAGAAGCACGGAAGCTTAGCACCCGAGCAGACCCCCTGAAGAACGGCGAGACCTAACCCCAACGTTGCAGGTCACTTCTGGTAAATCTTAGCAGGGAAATGAAGACACAGCGCCCGGAAACCACCCCATCCCGGCCAGTGACGCACCGATGCGCCAACGCGGGCAACAGCACAGTGGATGGGAGCCGGGTCGCCTGGGGGCTGGCCCTGCCCGCCATCTCCTGAGACCCTCCCGAGAGCGGCTCCCAGGGCCCAGAGGGGCTGGACGGCGGCCCAGGCCACAGGGTGGACGGGCGGCAGAGGTGGCCCTGGCCCCACCCCCCGCCGGCCCCACGGAGCCGGTCCTGCCGGTCTCAGGGTGCGGCCGGCCTGCCGGTGACGCGGGGCCCTGGCGAGACCAGATCACCCCCTCGGAGGACGGAGAAGCTGAGCAAACTCAGACACCCCAGCGGGACTGAACAAGCGTTAGGAGCCCGCGAACAGCATTCAGGACCGTCACAAGGATGGCCAAGGCCAGAGGCTCCGACCGGGCCGACTGGGTCGGAGAAAACCTCACGTGTAACACATACCGAGACTACAAGCTGTCTTTTTTAAGGAGAACAAGGCAAAAGAAAAGACTGTTTCTATTAACGAAGCTCGATTTCATCCCAAAAGAAGGTTTTTAAAACGGATGTGCACCATCGAAGCCTCCTGAACTGCTGGAAAGACCTCTCAGTGCGGAGCAACACGGACGGTGCCGGCGGGAGGGGCTGCGGTGACCGCACTGCTCAGCCCGCCGTGCCACCGTGCGGGTGCGCTCCGGAGCGGCACCAGGCTGTTCTGGGCTCGAGGAAGCTGCGGTGAGCGGTTCCGAGAAGGTTCTGTCCCCACCTGGGTTTATTGCAGTGGGATGGGCCAGCAGAAAGCAGTGTGCCGACACACACAGGCACGCACACACACGCACACTTAGCACCCGCACACACACGCACACTGATGGGGCTAATGGCACCATTAAAGCCCAAAAGGCCTGGTGGGAGGGAAGGAGGGAGGGGAGGCTCCGAGCGTGGCTGTAGGGAGCTGGTCCCTGCCAGTGCGCTGGAGGGGAGCGGGGCGGGGACACCCCAGGGGCAGTTTACGAGGCTCACAGGCCAGTCTCGCTCCATGTTCCAGAAACAGCAGGTGGTGATGTGGGTGCAGTCAGTATGTCTGTCTGTCTGTCTGAGGAGCAGGGTGGAGAGAGGAGGGGCAGTGGGGGGGAGTGGGACACGGTAGCCGGTGAAGAAGTGGTTGTGCCCCAAGGTCAGGGGTGAGCTGGGCCAGCCGGTGCTGCGGGATCCCGGGGAGATGCTGGTGGCGTGGACCAGGGTGGCCCTGAGGACGAGGAGGAGGCCCCCTGGAGTCCAGACACTTTCTGAGGCCAAGCTGGCAGGGCTGCTGCTGGATGGGTGTGGCCGAGTGAGAGAACGGAGGAGGGTTCTGGGAGCTTCTGGTCCCCAACAGCCAGCATTCATGCTTCCATATTTACCGAGATGTGGGGAAACTGCCCTTCTGACCTGGGCCTCCTAGCAGAGCTCCAGGGGGAGGCAGGGCTAAGACATGGTGCGGGCATCGCCCCGGAGACCAGCTGCCCAGGCGTGGGCGCAGGCACAGACAGTCACGGAGGAGACGTGCACGAGGCTGGGAAAGGCCTGTCAAGCGCTCCCTTTCGTTAGAGAACAGAGCTAAGTAACTAAACAAAAGGAAAGAGGCTTACGGTTTTTCTACTAAATGACCTGAGACAAAAACAACACGGACTTTGGAAGGAACGCCCCCGACCTTGCAGGCAGGAGGGCCCTTGAGCCGCTCACGGGAAGAAGCGTGTTGGCGGTGAAGGGCGTTCTCAGTCCAGCTTCTCCCCGGTCATTTCCCTTCTCATCGCTAAGCTAGAGGGGAGGCGGAGACGCTCAGACACAATAGTGACAAAACTGGGCATAAAGTGTCTACTGAGCTGATATGAGGATATTGAAAACCTGAAATAACCTATATGTTTACCAGTGAAAGATTATTTTCAAAAAGTTCTCTCCATAAGATGAGCTATTTTAAGACCAAGAGATATTATGGAGGAGTGTTTCATATCAGGAAGAACTCTTCACAGAGTTTTAGTTGAAACAATGTACATTTAAAAAATTAAATACACATATTCTATAGGCAGAGGGAAAAACTGGAAGGAAATACATCACCATGTGAAGAGCAGTTGTTCCTGAACCTGATTAAGGAATGTGCAGAAAGACTGAACAGAGCTTTTCCAGAAAGGAAAAGCAGATGGCCACAGGCACGTGAAGAGATGCTGAACATCCCTAATTGTCAGGGAAATGCAAGTCAAAACCACAATGAAATATGGCTTCACACCTGTCCAGATGGCCACCATCAAAAAGCCTGCAAATAACAAATGCTGGAGAGGCTGCGGAGGAAAGGGAGCCTCCTGCACTGCTGGTGGGAATGCAGGCTGGTGCAGCCACTGTGGAGAACAGTCTGGAGGTTTCTCAGAAAACTAAAAATAGACATATGACCCAGCAACTCCACTCCTGGGTCCAAAAGAAACAAAAACACTAATTCAGAAAGATACATGCACCCCAATGTTCATAGCAGCACTATTTACGATCTCCAAGATATGGAAGCAGCCTAAGTGCCCGTCAACATGCAAATAAAGAAGGTGTAGAGCATGTACACGATGGAATATTACTCAGCCACAAAAAAGAACAAAATGTTGACATTAGCAGCAACATGGGTGGACTTGGAAGGCATTATGCTAAGTGAAATACGTCAGACAGACAAATGCGGTAGGAGATCGCTTATATGTGGAATCTAAAAAATACAACAAACTAGTGACCACAACAAAAACGCAGCAGACTCACAGAGACAGAAGACAGGCTGGTTCTAGTGGTTACCAGTGTGTGGGGAGGGGCAAGTAGGGGTGGGCAAGGGGGGGCACAAGCTGTCGGGTGTCAGGCTGGGCTGCACAACACGGGAATGGGGCCAACAGTTTGTAATAACTGTAAATGGAAAGTAGCCATCAAAAACTGTACACAACTTTTTTTTTTTAAAAGACAGCGTTGTGTCTGGTGGGGAATTTCAGGCGGCGACACGTTCCTCCCTTCTCCTTGCCGGGCTGTGTGTTGTGGTGTTTCTTCTTTGCTTTGGCTGTATTTGTTGTTCTCTTTGAGGATAATCAAATAGATATTTTTTGTTTCTTTTCATCTTTAGAAGCTTTTAGAGTTTTTCATTCATTCTTGGAAATCAGATTTTACCAGGGAGCGCCAAAGTAGGGGTCTCCTGATGGGTCCTTCAGCCTAGATACGTCTCTATTTCTTGAGTTCTGAGGAGTTTTCTGCCATCAGTTCTTCCTGGAAGCTCCCGCTGCCCCTCCTGGCTTGGTCTCGCTCACCAGTCCAAGCTCTTCAGAAGCCACCAAGCTACTTAGCTTCTCATTTTGTTACTTGTTTCTTCTTCTGTTTTTAAAATTAATTTATTTTTTGGGGGGGGAGGTAACTTATTTCATATATTTATTTTTAGTGGGGGTGCAGGGGCTGAGCCCGGGACCTGATACACACTAAGCACACGCTCTACCACCTGAGCCGCGCCCTCCCCACTTCTTTGTTTTTGTTTTTGGTGTTAGGGCGGGCGTTGGGGGAGAATTACCTGTGGCAGGTTTCCCATTTTACACATTTTTGGTGTGTACTTTCCTCTGATTTCTTTGCTATTTCTATCCAGTGCTTCTTTGAATTTCATTGATGTACCAACATAGAAGTCGATGCTGCCTCCTGTCTTCCAGTTCCGTGATGGGGTGCACAAACGCGGACTGAATGCCTGCCCTCCGAGGTTCGCTGAGGCTCTAACCCCCAGTGAGACGGCGTTAGGAGGCCGGGCCTCTGGGAGGTGACGGGACTGAGATGAGACTGTGTGGGTGGCGCCCTCGTGATGGGTTGGTGTCCTTATAAGAAGAAAAGAGAATCAGATCTGCCTCTCCCGTCCTGTGAGGTCACGGCAAGAGGGTGGCCATCCACAATCCAAGACACAGGACGCAGCCAGACGCCAAGTCTGCCCCCGCCTCGCGCTTGGGCTCTCGGCCCCCGGCCTGCGGGAAGCGAGTGCTCATGGCTTAAGCGCCCCTGTCTGGGGTCTGTGGTGTTTGTTTTAGTAGCTTGAACAGACTGAGACGCACGCAAAGTGTTCCGAGGGGTCAAGGTTTTCAACAAGCACCTTTGGTCAGTGATGGAGCCTGTTCTGTGGAGCTAACAGCTCTGGGAATGGCCAGTTGGGGGCTTTTGCAGAGAAGAGAAGGGACTTGGGAACTGTGGCAACCAGCGTAATACAGATTTGCGTACAACCAGTCAGACGGTTTGGAAGAAGCTGTCGAGCAAGAAGTCGGCAGCAGCCGGACTGAGGGCTCCACAGGACGCTGCGCCCGAAGTGAATGTCCTTTCTCGGCGAGTCTACAAGGGAGCCTGATGCCAGATGTGGCGGGTCTGCAGTTTTGAAGGTCTGGGAGAAAGCGTCTCATGGTGTTCCTGAGAGCATCACCATGAAGTGATGCCATAAAGGGTATCAGACTTAGGTGCCTGAAGACTGAACCGCTGAATTCAGGGACTATCAGTTTAAAAAGTTTATTTTACTTTTTAAAATTCTTATTTTAATTTTTTTCCCCAGTTTGATTGAGGGGTACTTGACACGCAGTGTTATGTTACCTGAGATTTAAAGCTAGGTTTGCAGAAGTCGGGTCCAGCGAAGGCGCGGTGTCGACCACAGGTTAAGCACAAGCCAGTGTCACGATGTGGTAAAACATCTTCAGCGTCGTTGCCGTGGGGCCATGATGCTGAGATCAGAAAAGGAGAGCAAATGAATGTTCTTTGACTACTTGAAGTGAATCTGTGACTAAATAAATGCGTTCATGCATAATTTCCTCAAAGAAAAATGAAGATGGGCATTTCTGTTTCATGGAAAGTGTTAGAAGTCATAATTTGGGGTCACAAAAATCTACTTCTTTGGCAAATTTGTTAAAGAGACAGCGAGCTGTTTTGTTGCCTGTGTGGTGAGAACAGTGTAGTCCAAGCTTGTGTTCAGCACTGCTGACCAAGAGCCTCCTGAGGCTCCACCGGCGCCCCAGACCCTGCGGGCTGGGTCTTGGTGGAGACGTCCTTCCGACAGGGTTGGGGCTGAGATGCTTTGCCCAGACTCTGTGCACCTGCGCCGACGGCCATGGCCTTAGAAGGACCTGATCCCCTCCCTGGTTTCAGCAGGATGCATTTCCAAATGTCTTGATGAGAATGGTCTCACTGCTGTTTCTCACCTGTGCTGTGGGAACTGGAAGACGGAGCCAAGGAGCTTGGTGTCTGCGTCCCAGGTCCACCACCAACCGACCAGAGGAGCGGCTGGTGAAAATCAGAGTTCGTGCACAGCTGCCCTCACCCCAATCTTGAAATTAGGAGAATGGATCAATCGTAGGATTGAGGACCAACAGGTTGTGTTAGCTCCGTGTCTAGAACGTGGAATTTGATTTCAAAATTGACTTCATTTCCTCATCTGCCTCATGAGGCCTGTCTTGCAGGAGCTCCTTCTGGTCGTCCTCCAGGCCGACCGCTCTGGGTTAAGTGCTCCGCTCTGTGTGGCCCCGCAGCTCTGGAAATCGCCCTCCTCCTTCTGCTGGACTATCCCCGGGGCAGCATTTTGCCCCATTTTTTTCTAGCCTTCATTTGATCCTAAGGGATCCATTCCATATTCTGTACGTATTCAGAGCCACAAGCACCCTGCTGGGTTCTTTTTAAAAACTGCATTTGTGGTTTGGAATACTGAGCAAGGAGGTTTTGACATCTGTAACCAGCGTGAGTTGGTTTGGTACATTTCTAAGGTGCTTCCTCCAAATCCATCTGTGGTCATCATCTGCCAGATAATCCACCAGTAATGAGTCCACTGTCTTGGGATCAATTCTGTTGTATCGTTAGCATGATCAACATAATCACATAATGACAAGACTGATGCCAGGTAATTCTTCCTGAAGGAGTGGCTCATGGGGGAACCTGGGCGGCTGCCTGGCCATCAGGTGGCGATGAGGGTGCACACACCTTCACCAGCGGCACAGGGGGAGCTCTGTTGTCTCCTGTTAGCAGGCTTAGACTCGTGCCTTCAAAACATACCTCAGACTCTTCCCACACTTCCTACGTTTGCATTAACCGAGCACAGTTTTCCGTGGCTGTCTTGACTGGTTCAATCGGAATCTCATCTTTGGCTGTTGCTTCACCAGTGGAGGACTGAGGGTCCAGGTGTGCGGGCACCCGTACCGTGCAGTGGCCGGGTGCTGGGGGTCAGCTGCCCGCAAGTGCACCTGCAGTGCTGAGGGAAAACAAGGTCACCCAAAATCCACTCAGAAGTCAGCGCCGATTGCCAGGGTCTGCTTGCACAAACCAGGCAAGCTTCCGAGGCCAAGAACAAGCCAAGAGGACATTAAAATGCCCTCAAGCCCCCGTAAGCCGTGGGGAGTGTGTCTTCCGCTTTGATGACCAGCAGGACCGAGGTGAACGGCTGACTGCCACCTGCTCAGGCAGCCCGGGCGCGCTGTCCTGGGGTGGGACCCTCGAGCTCAGCGGGTCCCCAGGGCTCAGCGTGCGAAAGCGCCTGGCGTGTCTTCTTTGGCTAAAGGACGGAAAGGTGCTAGGTGGTGCGTGGTCAGCTTTCCCGTGGCCCTCACTGGTCCTGCGTCTTCAGGATGCGAGGGCCAGCACCTGGCACACCAACAGAATCCACGCCAGGCGCTGTCTCAGCGTCGGCGCAGACGAGGGTGTGGGTCCGGGAAACCCCCGAGGCGGGGCGTCACAGCACCCTGGAATTTTCTGTTGAAAAACAGATCTCTTCCCATTCGCTCACTTACACTGTTATTCTGATTAACTGTTAATTAGGATAATTGTGGGGCTAACGGGCTAGGTCTGAGTTACACGTGACAGCCCCCAGCGCATCTCTGCAGCCCCGCCCTCACTGGCTCCGCAGCTGAGAGCCGGGTCACATGCCCAGGGCTCTGCCTCCGTCCCTCCTCAGAAGCAGCCCTCTCCTCCCCGCTGTCTCTCGAGGGCAAACGTTTTAGTTCAAAGAGTGTGACTTCCGGCACAAAGCCATCCTGCGCATTTGGACGCAGGCCCCCTGACTCTGCTGTTTCACGGGAACCGCGTCCTTCCGCGGAGCCCCACCGGCCGCTCTTCGACACGCTCCGCTAACCTGATAGCTCCCTATTACCGGCTGCAGTTCAGCATCTGAGCCAGGAGCGGGCCGAGACAAGGGCAGAGGAGAGGGTGAATTACACGGGGTAGCGGGGAACAAAGGGTTTCTTTCTCCCGAGTGCAGCCCTGTGCTAGGGAAGCGAGAAGACAGCGGTGTCACTAATTTAATTAAGTGTGTGAGGTTTCAGGGTCCACAAATGCCAGAAAGAAGGGGGTTACTCAAGAGCAGGTGACAAAAATGAACGGTCACACACAGTGTTCGCGTTTTCAACAATCCGACACAGTCGAGTGGAATCAAGGGCTCTTCAGACGGGGCACGGCTTTGCTTGCTAAACCCCAGCGACCCACGCCTGCCTGACAACGCGAGGCTTGCTCTCGCCGGGCAGCACTCTGCCCTCTTCTCCTGCTGTAATCAGGGCTCCCAAGTGAGAGGGTAAAGGAGCTGGCTTACCGACTGGAGGCTCTGTGTACGCCCCTTTCTCTGGGTGAGAAACAAGAGATGCTGTTGGGGAGTCTTAGAGCATCTTTGGAGAGACCCTCAGCGCTTGCTAGATATCAAATATGTCACAATCCAGACTGGCGGCTGACCGCGGGGCCCCATGGGGACACGCGGCCCGTGGCTGGCACTGTGGAGGGAGATGCGCTAACTCCGGTGGCCGGAAGGGCGGGGATGCAGACCGAGCACCCAGACACACACGCGTGCCTGTCCGGAGGCCGCCCGAGGGCGCGCGTGGCACCTCTTAGAAAACAACACCCATTGTATAACCTGGGCAGGAAGGAGCACGGGGATTTTCTGCTTGTGCCCGGGGGACACCCAGCCCTGTGCCGCCGCCGCGTGCCGGGGGACACCCAGGGTTTAGAGGGCCTTGGGGAGGCTGGACTCCGCTTCCAAGTCAGTTTACTGAGTTGAATTTGTGTCTGGCACGCTGCTCATTCACATGTGAAGGAACTTTCGGAGCTTTTCTCAAATTCCCGAAAGTGCTTGCCAGTCATTCTACAGTCTCTGAAGAGTTTAAGCAGCGTTCAGAAAAGTCGGCTCGACCCCCTGGTTCCCTGTATCACGGACTCTGGGTGTGGTAGGAGAGCTTAGCTTGCTGTCCTCATTTTCAGGAATCCTGAATCAGAGAGATGAGGCTGGTGCAGTTCTGCTGGTCAGGCGGCCCTTAAGCTCTGCTGTGAGCTCGCGGGCAGGCATTTGGCGTCTGCACGCCTGAGTGTCAGCCGCTCAGCAGTGCAGCGGCTCCCACTGGAGAACCTGCCCTGCAGCTGAAAGACGACACAGAACCACCAAGTTCTTTCTAAACTCCAGACGCCTGTAGCAGTCTGCAATTATTTTCCTGGGGAAGGTCTGAAGCTATTGAACATTTGTTACATGTGCTTGAGGACGGCCTAGGGGTTTCAGCCAATGCTGCGCTGCTCCCCTCCGTGCTGCACGCATGTCCTAAGTACGAAGGACGCAGCGGTGTCCAAAGCGTTTTGGTTACTGGCACAGTCTCACTGTTAGAGGACCTTTCAGGGCAACGGAAGAGGAAGACGTTAAGGAAGACATGCTTCTGGCAACAGCAAAGGGGTCGCATGAAACTTGTTTCAGAGCAGGTTTTTGTATCTGAACGTTCTTGGGCCCCCAGTTCCCCGGGCACGTGGGGAGCTCAGCCTCCCACACGCCGCCCCCACCGGACCCGACTACGGACTGAGAGGTTCCGACTCTAGTTTTCTGTCTATTTATTTGTTTATCTATATTTATTTATTTATTAGTAATTTTTTATGGATGTAGCATTGACTCACAATGTTGTGTTAGTTTCTGGTGTAGACATAGTGATTCATTTGCACACTCATATGTATTCCTGTTCAGATTCTTTTTCATTCTGGGTTATTACAAGCTGTTAAATGCAGTTCCTGGGGCTGCACAGTAGGACCTTGTTGTTTATCTATTTTATGTACAGTAGTTTATAGCTGCTAATCCCAGACTCCTAATTTATCCCTCCCTGCCTTTGTGCCTTTGGTAACCATAAATTTGTTTTCTATGTCTGTGAATCTGTTTCTGTTTTGTAAATACGTTCACTTGTCTTTGTTTTTTAGATTCCACGTATGAGTGATATCACACGGTATTTTTCTTTCTCTCTCTGGTTTACTTCACTCACAATGACCATCTCCAGGTCCATCCATGTTGCAGCAAATGGCATTATTTTTACTTTTTTTTATGGCTGAGTAGTATTCTATTGTATAAATATACCGCAGCTTCTTTATCCAGTCATCTGTCGATGGACATTTAGGTTGTTTCCATGTCTTGGCTATTGTAAATAGTTCTTCTATGAACACTGGAGTGCAGGTGTCTTTTTGAATTAGAGTTTTCTCTGGATTCATGCCCAAGAGTGGAATTCCTGTGTCATAGGGTAAGTCTATTTTTAGTTTTTTGAGGAGTCTCCACACTGTTTTCCATAATGGCTGCACCAAACTACAGTCCCACCAGTAGGGTAGGAGGGTTCCCTTTTCTCCACAGCCTCTCCAGCATTTGTCATTTGTGGACTTGTGAATGATGGCCATTCTGACTGGTGTGAGGTGATACCTCGTCATTTTGATTTGCACTTCTCTCATAATTAGCGATACTGAGCATCTTTTCATGTGCCTATTGGCCATCTGGATGTCTTCTTTGGAGAAATGTCTATTTAGGTCTTTTGCCCATCTTTTGATTGGGTTGTTTGTTATTGAGTTGTGTGAGCTGTTTGTATATTTTGGAAACTGAGCCCTTGTCAGTCACATCATTTACAAATATCTTCTCCCAGTCTTAAGTTGTCCTTTTGTTTTATTTATGGTTTCTTTGCTGTGAAAAAGATGACTCTAGTTTTCTTACTTCCTTTATGCTCTTGGAGAAATGACAGAGGCCCTCCTTCCTCAGTTAATAAGGTCTGGACTCAGTGGTGCCAGCTTGGAGAGGGCACCTGAGAATGGCTCTCTCGTTCATTCACTGAGTGCGAGGGGCCTCGCTGCCCTGTGGCCCTGGTGGGGGCGGCCCCACCGGCAGAGGGGCTCCGAGCAGGGCAGCTGAGCACACAGGTGGCGATGAAGACCAGGGCCGAGGGGCCTCGCTCTGGCCGCCCCAGCGCTGCTCCTGCATCCATGCAGGTCTGACTCAGAGCTGGCGGATCCCAGACACTGGAAGGGGCACCCAGGACCAGCCTTGGTTTCTTTAGAAGAGAATTCAGAGGATGGCAGAGATGTAGCAGAACTTGAGTTGTAACCATGTGTCTCCGCAGCGAAGGGGGATGTGTTAGGGTCGCCCTGCTGGGAGGCGGGCATGTGGTTCCAGACCCCGCTTCCAAGATAGATGCGCCTCTTTCAAGTCCCTGACATTCCCGGCCACGTCCTCCCGAGATGCTCAGGGACCCTGACAACAGGGGCTCTGCTCTGAGAAGGACACAGGCGGATGGACGGAGCTGGAGCTTTGGTGTTGATCAGGCGTTGGGCCCAGCGGGGACTCGACAGGGGAGGCGTACAGAGGGGGCAGGACGCTGCACACCCCCCAACCCCCGCCCCGAGCTCAGGTCCAGATTCAAGCACTGGAGCCACTTCTGTCTGTCAGGAGGAGAAGACAGGAAACTCTGGAAGTGTCAGACCGACTTGGCTGAAGTCGGTCTTCCGGGTGGTCGGGCACTGTGGGGAGCGGAAACGCACACCTGCCTTCATGCCGACCTCGGTCACTCCTGCCTCTGCCCCGGGGGCTGGAAGCATGGGGCCAGGTCTCCTCCTCTCCCGAAGGAGCCCTGGCCGCTCTCTGAGACGGAGGAGACGTGGGTGTCAGGCCCACCAGCAAGCAGCCCCGGAAACCTCTGTCTGTCTGTTTCACCCTGGTCTGCCTGGCTCCCAGCTGCCTGCTTGCCGGGACACCGATCAGAAAACCCGCAGCTGAAACAGAAGGCCAGGACCTGTCGGAGGTCCACTAAGGATGCTCCAAGACCCACCTCCACGTTCCCAGTGCCCTTGAGCGTCCTTCCCCTGTGTTCCCGGGTGAGATTCCTTTTTCGTTAATTCCATGTCTGTTTCCTTCTCGTTCTTTTCGGGTTGAACACTAGGAAGCAAAGACCAGATTTCAGGTGCCGACCCCACTGACCCTGAGAGCCGGAAGGGGTCTCTGGGCCCCTTGGGCCTGCTACATGTGGAGGGGGGCCTTTCCCGCCCTGGTGAGCGCCCCCAGGACACCCCCAGGCCCAGAAGGCCCTGTGCCCTCCGACCACACCTCCCAGTTCTCCCAGCCCCCTGTCTCCAGCAGGGATTGTCGTGGAGCTTTGGGATCTTCAGATAGAGAAGAGTCTGGAATCTGGTTAAGACGTTTTGTTATAAACGATGTATAGAGACTTGAAAGTTACTGGGACTTTTACAGATTTCCTCTGTGATTTAAAACTTCTTCCCTGGCAGATTTTTTTGTTGCCATTTTTAATAGACTTAGAGCCCCTTTTATCTTTCTGACATCTTTGTGACTACAGTTGCACACAAGTCTGAGAAATTTTGCTTTACTTTAAACCAGCATTTTCTAGCCAGTTTGTTTAGAAATGATCAGTTATTGATTTCAACTCAAAACAAATAGCTCGTGTATAACACTCGTGTCTGGGAGGGCAGGGCTCCGTCAGGCGTCCAGGGGGCTCCAGTGCCTCTCCCGTTTTTCTGATAAAGCATCCCTGGAGGAGGGTGGCCCTGCCCTCTCACTGGCCCGCTGGACAGGGACCCAATGGGTAGAGCCCAGGCTGCTGGGAGGGGCTGCCCGGCTCTGGCTCCGCACACACTCAGGTTGCAGCCAGGTTGCACAGAGTGTGTCCTTGTTCATTAGGCTGACACACTAAATAAATTGACCTCCATTTTTTTTGATGCATTTTGAAGAAACCCAATCTCCGTCAATAGAATGCTGGAAATAGAATTTTTTTCTATCTGTTCCATGATTTTATTTTCAAATGTCTCAAATTTGAAAGGTCCAGGGAATCCGGGTTTAGTAGATGGGAGAAAGATGGGAACCCACAGACCAGCTGCTTTATCAAGCAAATGTGATGTGCTCAGAGATGCACCACCACCACGACAAGATTTTCACAGCTGGGAAACGTGGAAGCTTACGTGCAATCCCTTTCAAAGGCGTTATGATTTTAGGTCCTACTTAATGTGGTTTTACATTACAACTCATTGCAAGACCAATAGTGAGTATTCGAGCTCATCTGTAATCCGGGGTTATTGAAACATCCCCTTTCTTCCACTGTCGTGGAAAAGCGAGAGCTGGCTCAATTGTTTTATGAGAAAAGGAAGGAGGAAGAGGAAAAATGCAACGTGGCATCAGAAGTGGTCAAAGCAGGCCCGGGGGGGCGGAGGCCAGCAGGGCCGGGGAGCCGTGGTTAAGCACAGGGGCATCCAGACAGGGGCTGCTACAAGTAACCCTAAAATATAAAGGGAGAAATATAGGTTCTTAAAAAAAAACACACACACAGCGTGTTTGTGCTAGAGGGTGAGAATGAACAGGAGCCTCTAAAATTAGGCTAATAAACCATTTGATTAAAAAGTGTGCTGGGTAAGCTTTACATGATGAGAATGATGAGGTCGGTAAAAAATGTTCTTGAATTAGCTGAGTTAGTATTCTTTTTTTTCCCCCAAAATTGTTCAACAGGAAAAAACTAAAAGCAAGTGTCTGAGCAATTATGAAGGGGCACAGATGTCATGGACGTGGCTGTGGGGGACCGGAGACGCCCTGGAAACAGGCGTCCTCAGGTGAGCTGCTTCCGGGGCCCGCCCCGGGCCCCAGGTGTTCCCAGCACTTCCTCAGGAACCCAGGGTCAAATGGCACAGAGCTCGCTGATGAAAACATTGCCATGTGCGACCCACGAAGGAGAGGATGCCTGGATGCTCAGTGTGCTCTGGGGAGGGAGGGGGAGGGGCTCCCAGTGGGGACAGACCCACAGCCCTGGATGTGACTGTGTCACCACGTCACAGTGTGAGGCAGCCCAGACGGAAGACGGCACGGGGTCAGATTGTTCAAAAGCATTCTTGATTTGGAGAAGAGACTTCGTTTGTCCGGGGCCCAGTGTGGCTGTGACCGTCTGTCCTTTTGCACAAACTCAGTTTACTGAGGACCGTGGCTGTTTGTACCTCGCTCGGATCCAAATCTGGCAGCTGTGCAGAGTGGGTGACAAGGCCACCCCCAGGGGAGGGGGTAGAAAGCGGGGCGGGACTGGGCACGGGCTGGTTTGAGCCTCCCCTCCTCCAGCCCAGGGGGCAGGTGCCCCACACTGCCTCCCTGGCAGGGATTCCACGGGCAGCTGGGTCAACAGCACCCCCGCGCCTGTCTGCAGTCCCTGCCGGAGAGAGTCTCAAAGCACTGTCCAGGGTCCCTCTGCCGATCCAGAGGCCGCCCAGGGCGCCCCGAGCCCCAGAGAAAAGGAACAGGAC
Source organism: Camelus bactrianus (assembly GCF_048773025.1). Lineage (NCBI taxonomy): Eukaryota > Metazoa > Chordata > Mammalia > Artiodactyla > Camelidae > Camelus > Camelus bactrianus. Next base: position 3,020,155 of record NC_133541.1, read on the forward strand.
GGGGGCTCCGCCCTCCTGCAGTTTCCCGTCCAGCCTGGGCCCCTGGGAGCAGAGGCCCCAGCGCAGGGAGGAGGCACACAGAGGAGGGAGCTCGGCAGGGCAGGAGCCCCGGCTTGGGAAGAGCCTCAGGGAGCAGGAACCTGGGCTGGTGTTTCTCCGGGGCGCTTGCTCCAAGCGCCGGGGGACACGGCTGTGAAGGGCCACAGGGAGTCCCAGGGGGCAGGTGGCCCGAGGGGGTGAGGGAGAGGGTGGGAGACCTGGAAGATGCAGCCAGAGAGGCGAGGACATGTCTGGGGGCACCTGAGGGACCCGGGCTTCTGACATGGAGTGACCCTGGCCACCAAGAGGTCTGGAGCCTTGACACACCAGGAGGATGGAGGATGGGCTGAGGGGCCAGGGCGGAGCAGCGGGGCCGGGGGCCTTGTGCCTGAACCCAGATGCAAGAGGATGGAGCCATGGGGAGTGTTGGCAGTGGGGAGGGTGGGCCATGCTGAGTTTCCATCCCTGTTTGATGTTTTGAACTGTGGGAGGTGGTCCCGAGGTTTAATCGTGACCACGGAGCACCAGTCACCAGAACCCCGGCTGTGGGCTGTGCGTGGGCCCCAGGGGACGCTAGGTCTCTGCCCAGTGGGACCAGGACTTTGTCAGAAGGGGCTTCCCCAGTTCAAGACACAAGTTGCCTCTGATAGAAAAAAGAGAGATGAACACGAAAAGAGTGTATAAATCACCTTAAAATCAAACTGCCTTCCAACACATTGCCTGCTCTTCCCAGACAGAAAAGCGAGGCCAGCAGGAGGGACCCCTGTGTCAGCCCGGTCGCCCGCTCTGAGCTGAGCCTGGGGCCACCGCACACCCACTCCAGGACCTGCCCTCTCGGGGAGAGCAGACCCCGCAGTGTGTCTCTGGGGGGGTGGGGGCGCAGGGGCTGGGGTGGGAGGAACCTGCACAGGGCCGAGGGCAGGTCCCCATCACCCAGATGTGGGAGGCCTGTCCGGGTGCGCCCCGTGGTCTCCCTCATCCTTGTGGCGTCCCAGAACGCCACAGCTGCCCCAAGGACGAGGCCACTTGGCGGCAGGCACACTCACGCAGCCCAAATGGGAATTTAACAACGTCTCGGGGTGAAGGCGTGTTGTCCCTTTTCTAAGCGTGTCACATGATCTCCCTGTGTGACATCGCCAACCCCCATCCCGGCTTTGTGGGCCTCTACGCATGAATAATTTTCCCAGTGCTTGTTTCTGGCGGAGCTGGAGAAAGCGTGCGTCGCGGGCACACCAGCCCTTGTCGCCTCTCGGCATTCCGCCGGCCTGAGCCGCTTACAGCAGTGTAAACACCCCCGTGGCATGTGTTATAATATATGAGGCATCGTCCCTCTGAAGAACACACGAAAGAAAGGACATTGTTCTGCGAGGGAGCGATTCATTGGGTTTTTCCCAGAGACTCTTGGGTCAAGTTTTTATAGGCCTATTTGATTTTCAAATTCTTTCTACCCTTTTTCCTCCCAGCAAGCATAGTGTCCAAAACTGCCTACACTCACTTCCCATGTTTTGTGGACGGTCGATGTCCTTTAAAAAGAGTATCTCAAATAAGTCTTTATTCTTGTTTTGTTGGCTCTTATTCTGTGTTTTCATGAACTCTGGCCCCAGCCATGGCAACTGCAAGAAAAATGTTAGCAGTGATTGACAGGACCAGAAAGCGGGTCCCCATCCGCATTTCAAACACTCGGGGACAATGGCGTTTGGTGTGATTGAATTAATGAGATACCGCGGGCTGTCAAAAGAGCACACATACTTTACATAAACCTGATTATCTTTGCATGGCAGAGATGGAAAAAAAACAGAGGAGGGGGCCGAGTTTGGCTTCGGCTTTGCCTCCAGAGGAGCCGGCCGGCCAGCCCGGCTCACGAGGGGCCGCCTCCCCGCCCGCCCACTCAGCCCGCATCAGCCACGGTCTTTAACAAGTCTATTCAGGGAGCCGGCGCCCAAACGGGGCTCTTCTCACAGCTCAGCACCTCGGCGGGGTGCTTCATTTTCTCTGGGAGCCATTGTTCCACGTGAACCCAGCACACATTTCAGCCATCAGACCGGCGCGGGCGGCCACTGCCCCATCCCAGCCCCAGAGGTGACAGCCGGCGTGAGGGCTGCACGTCTGCAGGGACCCGTCCGGCTGGTGCCACCTTGGCCCCCGGGGAGGGGCGGGTGGCAGGAGCCCGTCCTCTTCTGTTTGGAATCCACCTCAGTTCCTGGGAGCTCGGGCTGAAGCTTCGCAGTTTTAGGGGGGAATCGAGGATGAGCGGCTGAAGTGTCTGTGTCCCTCCCAGAGAGCGGGGTGTTGTCCCTGCCTGGTGACGGCCCCTGGAGACAGGGCGCCCACGTAAAGGCGAGTGGGCCCGGGCTCCCAGGCAGGGCGGGGAGGGAGCGGGGACACCACTGCCATTGTGCCCCCATCACACTCTGGCCTCTAGGTCGCCCAGCAGCCCGCTGGCCGTGCTCAGACCCCAAGAGCTCCATCCGATGCCTGCAGGGTTGGAGGCTCTGCACCCCATCCCCCAGCCTGCTTGCAGGGTATGGACCAGACGGCACAGCAAAGGGAGCAGTCAGTGAAGTAAAACACGCGGGTGGCCCGTGCCCACAGTGGGCACCAGGCCAGAGTGTCCAGAAGCTTTGCTCGGGTCGCTGCCAGCGTGGCTCAGAATTGGGACCAAAACCAGCAAAGAGCCACAGAAGCTGCGAGGCCCGCCCTGCTGTGACACAGGCCAGACCGGGAAGGGGCTGACTGTAGAGCCGCTTCCCCAGAGCCAGTGTGGACTTCAGCCCCACCCCCAGGCCCCGGGCGGTGGCGTCCCCGAGTCGCAAACGCTGAGCCTGGTCTCTGTTCACAAAGCAATTTCAGCGACACTTTGGCGGCCTGTGCCCGTAATCCGTCCGTGAATTCAAGCCCACGGTGGAGGGCGCGCACAGAAACAGAGCCGGCCAGGCGCAGTCCGGGTCACGTGTCGACCCCGCCTTCCCCACGTGAGCTCTGCCTCCTGGGCCCCCACGGCCCGGCTCCCTGGAGCACAGCTTCGGGGAACCGCATCCCCTAGAATTCGCAGCAGCCTCTGTGTGTGAAACTCCGTGTCCCGCTCTGGTTCAGGGCTCGGAACGACTTCAAAATGCCTGACCAGGCGGGCACAGCACAGAGCAGGGCCCGGGGCTCCGCCAGCAGGTGTCTCTGTTTCCCACCGCTGGGCACCAGCCCGTCTCCCTGGGGCTGCCCAGGGTCACCGGCCTGCTGGCGGGGGTGGGGAGGGAGGTCCGCTCCTGCCCTTTCTTGTCTGGAAGTGAGGACGGCGTGCGCGGGAGAGCATTTCTGGAGGAACAGCATTGCGCCCTTCAGAAAAACACTGGTTAGGAGATCCCAGACCCGACCCTGATTTAACCCCCCAAAGCACCCCCTCCTCCCAGGGCCGCAGGAGGCTCTGGGATTCTCCCGTTGAGTCCCAGTCAGGGCTGTCACTACAGGGCGACAGCAGCGACACTGGACACGGCCAGAGGAACGAACCGTCATTGGATTTTACAATCACATCTTCCTCGCTGTGTCTCATAAACTTGCACCCAAAACGTACCTACAAGGGAGTTCCCGAGCGTCTGTGCCTGGCCTACTCTATTCACGGTCCTTTAATTTTCAGTTTAAAGTTCTATTGTTCTTTTCTTAAGGGAAATTTTTTATTTTGTTGTAAATAAGAAAGTTTGATAGTGGGCACTTTAAAGCTGTTGTCGTATTCAAGATCTACTTTAAAATTTCAAACTCTTGCAAGATAAAACATGACTTGAATTTGCTTTCACATCTTTATGTTGTTTTGAGGAAAGCTCTCTGATAAGCTATTGCATTTTTGTAAGGCCACGAGGCACTGCTGTTAATCACACGGCAGATTCGTAAATCAGGGGTGGCACACGGGTGTGACTCATCTCTGCTGTGATCTCTGTGGCTGAAGTTATTCAAGACACTTGCAGGTGCTTGAGCCCTGGAAACCCGCCCCACTCAGAGCAGACCCTCAAAAACTTAACACTGGTGATGTTGAAACAATGACATTTCCAAAACCAGAACAAAAATTCCCTGGAAATAAGAGCTTCGCTTCAGTTTTACTGAATGAATTCCTGTTAGGTTTTTATAAATTTAGCTCATGTTTGGGAAGCAATTTGAAGCAATCACGTTTCAACACAACAATGCTCATTCGTTATGAGCTCCTTGCTTTAAAAAGGTTTTTTGTAGCCCCTCGTTCCTGGGGAATTTTTTAGTTTTACGTTAGATGGTTTTCAAATTGAGACACAAATCATTGCCAGAGGGCACAGAGTGGTTCTGGGGAAAGAAATCTGTATTTGGAAGCGGATCCCTGAGACCCCGATTCTCCACATTGGAGCCCTGCGCTCTTTACATATGGTGGTTCTGCTCCCTCACAGCAGGCTCCCTCTTACAAGGTACATTTTAGTTATAAAAAAAAATGCTTTCAATGATCATTAGACCTTTTAAACTGACATTTCAAAGCTTTTGCAGACAAGTTTGAACTCAAGCACCTGCAAGGGTTTGAACTCCCTGGTAAAGTTCAGCAAAGGAATGGCGTGCCCGGGGCCTCTTCCTCCGGCCGGAGGAGAAAGGTACCCTGGGGCAGCCTTTTCCTCCTGAGTGTCCAGACCTCCCACAGCTTCCTGTTGGGTTCGACCAGGGAGGAGGCAGGAGAGCCTGGAGGCCTGAGGGGCGGCAGGGCTTGGGGTCACCATGTGTCACAGTGTCTCCAAGGTCCTGCTGCTCCAGCAAACTCGTGGCCTTGGAGGGGAACACGTACAGAGAGGCATCATACGGTGTGGATGGTGGATGCTGGATAAGCTCCTGGTTTACTCTTCTAGGCTGAGGGAGGTTACGTGCAAAGGTGACGAACCGCAGAACCAAGGGAGGCCAACCGGCCAACTCCCGGGGTGGAGCGCGTGCGGGGCGCCCGCAGCAGCCGGAACAGCCAGGCTCGGGTCCCTGTGTGCACGTGGCGGGTGCCCCGCGAGGCCAGCGAAGGTGCTGTCATAAGCATTCAGCACAAGGAATGGAACTCAGTGCATCTCCCTCCTGAAACAGGTAGACCTACCACTTTCCAGGGTCCCATGGTTTTGTTTCCGGCAAAGAACAGCCACCAATGTAAACTCACTGGTTGTTGCGGGCGGGCAGGATAAAGTGGGATCACCTTAGATGCCTGGCTGACAAGCATGTTTATACGATCTGCCCCAGGGCGCAGCCTGAAAGCCAAGGGGCGCTTTCCAAGGTCACACACGGGGTTTTCTTTTGTTTCAGACTTTCACCGAGAAGAGCGTTCTTTTTAATAACCCCAGCAGCACTCCGCGATTGTCATGAGAAACGATGCTCGCAGGCGGGCCGCTGCGGCCCAAAGGGACCTTGGTGAACGGCTGAAGAGAGAGGGTAACCCCCTCTGGCACCTCCTTCAAAGCTTCATAGTTATGGCTCTAGGTCTGCTTTTGCCTTTGGGGGTTGGGGCCTGGAAAGAAATTCCTCTTCAACCCGGTTTTGGGAAGAACACTTTTGAGACGTGCACTCTGTTTCAGAGTCACCAGAAATCATGAGAACACAGTTGTCGTAGCAGAGCCAGGGCAGGGGATCGGCCGTCGGTGGACGGAGGTTAACGTGGGGTGACGGCTGCCAGGGCCTCGCGGCCCTTCATTTCAGGGGAGCGTAAGTACTCTTCTTACCCCGGCCCCGGCCCCGTGACCCAGCTAGGAAAAGGAGGGCCACCAGCCCGCCCCGTTGCTGTGACGAGGACCCCTCCACTTTGTGAACCACCCCCACGGTCCAAGTGACAGGACCCCGGCCGACTGTGCCTGGGGCAGGGGACAAGGTGCTGGTCGTCCGTCACCCGAGTCGGAGCAAAGAGCAGGCACATCGCGTTTTCCCCGCGTGACCTTTGACGGAGCTGAGTTCTTCGCCGGGCGGCATGGAAGCTTTGACCTGTGACCTCACAGTCTCTGGGCAGTTTAAATAAAGCCTGTGTTCAATTTCAGAGTCTTTCTCATAACATCTAGAAGCTGCCTTCTCAGTCTCCATCTGTCTAATAAAACTGCAGCGGCTCGACGCTCGGCCCAGAGTGGGGAAACGGAGCCGACGGCTGGCTGAGCAGGAAAGGGTTAAGAAGCCGCCTGACCTGCAATTTCTCCATCAGCCTCAGGTCAACTCTGCTCATAAAACTCTGCACAAATATTTCTCTTTCTATCAGAGGAATTCTAATTCTGCACACAGACCAGGACCACTCAGATTATTACACATTATTAAAAATTAATTTAAAAAATGGTCTGGTTCTTGAGATGTGCTGTAGAGATTTGTGTCCAAGTTTGAAATTATAGCAGGAAAAAAATGGAAAGAAAAGCCGTCTGTTGTCCGTGCAAAAGACCCCCTGGAAAATGCTTCCTTCAGTTTTGACAGTCGGTCGTCGCCGTTTTGGGGGAGGCTCTCTTTACTGTAAAGACTGAGTTGCTACAAGTGACCTTAAAACGCAACAATGACAAGTGTTTCATCCATCGTCCACCCCTCTGCAGGCTTCTGAGTGAGTCAGGCTTGTGCCCTGGGTGGGGAGTCCAGGCTGGACCAGACCATGCCTTGCCCGGGACTGGGTGACGGCGTTCACCGAGGTCGGGGTGGACACCACATGGCAGACAGCAGAGGCGGCTCTCATGGACACTGGCTCGACGTCCCCAGGGGACGGCTGTGGGCCCCGTTGATGCAGAGCACGGGTGCCAACCCTGAGACGCAGGTGGACAAAATGACAAGCAGAGGTCTCTGTCCCGTCCTCCCCTCTGGTCGTTGGGGACATGTAGGCGGTGGCTGTGTGCCCGCACCTATGGCTGACAGTCTCATGACCGCTCCTGTAAGGGCACAAACGGTGTGGTCCAGTCAAAGGCAAGGGGAGAGACTAAACCACCGCTGGCACAGGACACGGCCCCCCAGAGGCTGCCAGTCCCCGCGGTCGGCAGCCTCCTCTGCCTGACGCCGCGCCAGGTCCTGGTGGAGGCAGGAAGCCCCCTGATGCCTGAAGCCTGCTCCAGCCGAGGGGTCTGCTGCTCCTGCTTTCCTGCAGGGAAGCGGGGGAACCCTCGGCCTGGGCCTCTGGTCGGGCCATGCGACCCTGTCAGTTCCGGCTGTGGGTGGGTGAGGGCGTTCCCGGGGGGAGAGGATGGCCACTGGGCAGGCACGGGGCAGGGCCGGAGACCGGGCTGGGGCACAGAGCAGACCGCCCTGCTGCTGAGACGGGGCGGCCCCGGGGAGGGGCTTTCCTCGGCTCCTGTGAGCCGGCCAGGGAGACATCCCAACCTGGGTCCCTAAATAAAACCGTCTCATCAACAGGGGCCTAGGGCACAAAGCTTCACCCGCAGGGCCAGGGAGAAAGCAGGGCCCAGGAGCAGGTCCTCCCCCTGGTCTCCGTTGCCCACCTTCTGGCCCCAACACGGGGACGGGATCCCCGTCTGGGGCCCCGTGCGCTGGAGCCAACAGCTCTCGCTGTGCCATGCTCTCCCTGGGCTGGAGTTTTCAGCCCGAGAAGAGACACCCTGAGCTTCACGAAGGAGGGTGAAGAGACTCTGAGAGGGGAGTGGGTCCGCCGTCCTGCAGAGGCTGGTGCGCCTATCTGGTTCCGTAATTTGCAAAGAACGTGATGTGGCCCACAGCACACCTTCAGGAGGAGGGGCGGGGCAGCGCCTCCTGGAACTTCGGTGCCTTCAGGGGAAGAGTCACAGTCTCACTTTTGTCTATAACCCCACAGCCCTGATATCATCTTCCCATGGACTCATCCTCTCAACTCAAGTGAACGGATAACTTGAGAGGAGGAGCTGGCCCTCCAGTCCACCTGCTGGAGATGCTCCCCGCACCTGCGGGGCAGGACACACCTGGACAGAGCCCCTGGGCCCATAGACTAGGCTCTTCCGGCCAGGGCCCCATGGGTCAGTCTGTCTGGGTGGCGTCACAGCCACGGACAGTGCACTGCAACGGCAGATGCATGTTTCCTCGCAGTCTGGGGCTGCAGGTCGGAGGTCAAGGCATCGGCAGTAGAGGTCGGAGGTCGAGGCGCTGGTGGGCTGGGTTCTTCCGAGGCCTCTGTCCTTGGTGCACAGATGCCGTCTTTTCTCTCCGTCCTCACGTGGCCGTCCCTCCGTCCTGTGTCTTCGTCCCTTCTTATGAGGACACCAGCCATTTTGGACTTGGGTCCACCTGTATGACCTCATTTTAACATAATTACCTCTTTAAAGACTCTGTCTCCAAAGACAGTCACACTCTGGGGTGCTGGGGGTTTGGGCTCCAACAGAAGAATTTGGGGGACACAGTTCAGCCACAAACCCTGTGCGCACAGCTCTTTGTGAGAAAACTCACAAGCGTGCCAGGCCCCGGGCCCTGCAAGACCAGGAGAACCCAGGGCTTTTCCTAACGAGGCCTCCTACCCTCCAGGATCTAGGGTGCCGCCTTCCTCTGGCCTGTCCCCTTCCCGCTGAATTTTACCCTGAGGTTAGGGATGCACAAGGAGGAAAGGGAAGACGGGGGAGGGGCGGGGGATGGCGGGGCCCCCACTGCAAGCACCCTCCTGAGAGTTTACATTTGTGGTCTTTTTCATCCCAGTGCCAACGCCCCGAGGTGGGTAGGACTTTGCAGACAAGAGAGCTGAGGACCTCGGAGAGTGAGGCTCGGAGGGTTAGGAGAGGCTGCACAGAGACCCTGGGTCGTGTGGGACCCGCCTCTGGGCGGGGGGCACTGGCCTGGCTCAGCCCTGCTGGCTGTCTGCGGACTGGACAGGAGCTCGGACCTCGCAGGTGTAAGGTGACCCAGTTACCACGGGTCCGTCCCAGGAGAGGTGGCCAGGCCCGGAGAGCGTGCGCTGTCCAGGGTGGGTCACTGAGAAGGTCGCCTTGGTGGTGGCACTAGCGTGCACACGCTTTCATCGTGGTGGCTGTGGCCTGGTCCCATCCCTACCCACTGCCCCAGCGCCCCCTCCGCTGAGGCCCCAGGAGTCAGTTACACTGAGAATCCCGCAGCCACTCTTCTCAGTCCCAGCTCGGGCTCAGCCAGGGTCCGAGGGTGTGTGTGTGTGAACTCTGAGAGGCTGTGAAGGCTTCAGACGGGAGGCGGGACCTGCCCCAGGTTGTGTGCGAGGCGAGGGCTCCACCCCGAGCCACCTCCATCCAGGACCCCCCAGAACCCAGAGCACCCCCGGGGGCCAGGTCGCTCCAGGTTGGGAAGCGCTGTGTTGCCAGAACAGAGGCTGCGTCCCGAGCGCCTCGCGGGTCTGCCCGCTGCTCAGTGCCCACCCGCTGCTGCCCCGTGATGTGTGACTTGACATTTAACTTTAAAATACAAATGGGACTTGAGCCCAGGATTGAACTGAGTCCCTCTACGCAGATTCGCTGGCTCGGTCGGGATCCCGCCAGGAGGACGGAAGCCAGTGTGTGCGTCTAGAACGCAATGCCTCGGGCAGGAGACCGGGGCCCCGGGCCGCTGGGGTGAGGCCGGGGCCCCCGGGCGGCAGAGCACCACTGGGACTTCAGCCAAGCGGGCAGTGTCCCTGCACCCTCGGGCACTAGGGGAGCGCCACTGGCCTCCGCTCTGGGCCGGGGCTGCCAGACCTCACCTGGGAGGCTCTGCTCCACACCTGCCGCGTGCAAGGTCCCCCTTTCATTTCCTTCTGTGATGGAGGTGGCCTGGGAGAGGGGTGGTGACTCTGAGCTGACACCAGAGGAGCCGCACAGGACCCAGGCTGGTCTGGACCAACGCGAGACTTCAGAGCCGCTGAGGTGTGCCGCTGGCCGTGGGGCCGCTTCTTCCAGAGACGGCCAGTGGGTGTGGTCACCGTGAGGTGTCCGGGGACTGTCCGAAGTTCCCTGAGCGGGCTCTGCCGGGGGATCTCCCTGCAGGAGCAGTGACTGATGGCGACCCAAGGCTGGGACGTGCTTCCTGAATGCACCACCTACAAAGGCTTAAGGGGACTAACACCTAAGTCTGTTCCCAGCAGCGAGTTGGGGCCAAGTCACCTTTGGTGTACTTGTGTGTCCTGGGTGCCAGAGTCTGAGAGAGTCGCACTGGCTGCCGCTGCTCATCCAAGCTGACTGCTCTCCCGGGGTTGGGGGGCTTCTAAGCCTGCAGGTCCGGCCGCGGATGGTGAGGGCAGTGGGGGCCCGGGCAGGGCACACGGCTCCTTCTCGGGGTGGCCTGCGCCGTGCAGACCCCTGGACGCCTCCTGCTGGCCTCCTCACTGCACTCTCGCTCCTGGACACACGCCCCAGGCCTTGGGTTCCCACTGCCCGTGGATGTGGACGTGCGGGGCTGAGAAGGCATCTCGGGGGTTAATTCTCCACAGTCACCAGAAGAAAGCAAATAATACGATTGGGGTGCTGGTTTGTAAAATGAATTTTCAATGTGTAGCCCGCAGATGATCACCAATTGTGGTCAGTAAATAAAGGGCGCCTGATGGTTATTGCTGTCGGGAGTAATCATAATCCTCGCACACTGGGGCTGCGGAGTGCCCCGTTTGTGGCCGGCGTGGCTGACCCGCTGGCTTCGGCCGCTCCTTTCACGGGACGCTATTACTCACAGGGGACTGATCAATATTTCATCTGCACAATGTTCTCACTGAGGTGTCTGTGTCCATCGTGGGCCCGCTGATAAAGACTCCTTTATTCAGGCCAGCTTGTAGGAACAGGAGAGGAAAGGAAAGGGGAGAGAATTACAGCAGATGCTCATAAAAGTGTCGCGAGGGTTACAAGCGGAAAACAAGAGGACAGCGCCTGGACGGGGAGGGAGTGCGTCGGGAAAGAAAGTGCAGAGGTTTCTCAAGTCCTACGGAAAAGAGGGGGCCTGTTTCACGGAGTTTTCTCAACGTGCTAAAAAGCTCAGTAAGTTTTAATCAATCTTTTGAAATTCATTCTCTTGTAAAAGATTGATTTCATAAACCTGAGGTTTAGCAGCCAAGTATTTTTCTTCCATTCTGAGTAACTTCAGTGCCTCCCTGTAAATAAGAACTCATCACTCTTTCCTCCCAAATCCATCCCCGTTTGTTTTCCTTTAGGGACCTGGCTTCCCGACTGTCCTGACGGGCCCAGCTCAGACGCGCTCCTGCCCGCCGGCTCAGGTTTGCTCTCCAAGACCCCCGCCTTTGGCAGCTGCTGCGGGTCTGGCTGAGGGGTGAGCTGAGCGCGCTGCAGAGCGCGCTGCAGAGAGTGTGCGCGGGACGGCCTCAGGCTTGCACCAGGCACCCGCTCCCGTCGAACAACCTTGTCGCCTGGTCTCCCTCACCCACGCGTGCCGGCGCCGTCCCGCCAACCGGAAGTGGCGGTGCTTTGCTGGGACCTGTGTTATGTTAATTAGAAGACGGGCACAGAGCCTGGATGATGTGCCCTGGGTCCGGGCCCTGGTTGTGCTGGGTGCAGGGTTTGAATTCTGATGGTCTGATTCTGGAATCCAGAGTCTTCTAGAACCACCTGTGATCTCTAAGAACAGCCCCAGGAAGGCCTGAGTCACTCTGCTCATCCCTGCGACTGTCTTGTGGTGCTGGGTGGTCTCCACCTCCCACAGTAGGGGGCCACCCTGCGCCCGGGCTGCTGGGCCCCGGAGCTCCAGTCCCCTGGCATGGGCACCGGCTGAAGTGCCTGCTGTGTTGACAAGGGCCCGTGGTTCGGTTCTGTTTGGTTCTGTTGTAGTTTGTGATGCAAAGGGCAGCAGAGGAGCAAATACAGAAAAGCACCGAGAAGCCGCTGGACCCCCCCGGACTCTTGATTCAGGGCGTCCGTCCGAACATGCTGGAGGTGAGAGCTTCCAGCAGACAGGGCGTGGGCCCCAAGGTGAGCTGGGGAAAGGGCACAGTCGCCTCCTCTGCAGTCAGCAGCCCTGCCCTCTGAGCCCGCCCTCCACCCGGGCAGCCTCCCACACAGGAGATGCCCGCTTGGCCTGGGGGGAGCACAGTCTTCTCCCCGTGGCTCCAAGGACGGCGGACGGGGGTTGGGAGGGGCACGCGGGCTGGACGGAGGAAGCGGACGGAGCGGGATGAAACGCGGACAACCGAAGAGCGGAGAAAAGCAGGGGGCTGTGACGTGGCACTCATTCCCCCAAGAGGGCCGGGACGCCCCGCGCGTGACAGCAGCAGGCCAGAGCCTCCAGCAGAGATGCACTTTTAACAGATGCGACAGATAATAGGTTAAGATGTTGAAAACAAGGAGTTCTCTTATGTACATTTAAAACTAACAAAAAGCAATGGAAACTACGAGCAAAAAAGATCAATAGGAAACCGACCTTCCACCCCCCAAATGCCAAAAAAGCCTTTCATCTCTGGAGCAGCGCAGGACTCCGCAACCAGACAGGATGTGCTAACTCCCGGCAAAGTGCTGAGGCGGCTTTCGCGGCTCGGGGGCCGCGGCCCAGGGCTGGGGGCACGAGGCTCACACAGCCTGCGGGCGGGAATGAAAACAGAGCCACCTTGTGTGGCGAGACGGCTGGAGATACGGCTCAAGAACCAGGAAGGTGCTGAAGTGGCGTGTCCCGCTCGCTGGAGTCTAAGAACGTGTCCTGGAGAAAGAAGTCGATGCGAGCGGAGGCTTCGTTAGCACAGGTGTGTGCAGAAACTCGCTTAGTGTGACCGTCACAGCCAGCCAGCAACTAAAGGTGACTCGGCGTCTCACAGTGCAGTGCCACTTTCTGATCCCATCGTCGTGGTCCCAAGGCACAGTGGGGCTTTCATAATCTTAAACGCCGTTCGACACTGCGGGACGATAATAGCAACGTACAGTTTGATTAAACACGTGCAGCGTAATCTCTAATCTGCTTTCAGTACGTAAATCTGATGCATAGAAGGTACTGGGGAAGCAGCAGAGTGTCTCAGCGCGGGGGGAGCGCGGCGTGGTTCCTGACTGGGATACTTGGGGGGGCACTTAATCCCTAAATCCACCGCTCTGTCTGCCTCCCTAGTGCATGCACTTTCTGCATGTACAAATGGAGATTAAAACTAGCAGACGCCTCCCAGAATCGCGGGGAGGACGCAGGAGCCCAGGGCACAGCCTGCAGTCTGCGAACGTCTGGCCCGGCCAGACCGCAGCATCCTTCGCTCCGGGGGCTGCACCCTCCCCGTCGAGTTTGCTCTGCACTTGTAGCTCAAAAGCAGCTGCAGGCGATTCGCAAGCAGATGTGGGGACCGTGCCAAGAAAACTTATTTATGGGCACAAAAATTTGAATTGCAATTAATTTTTGCGTGTCATGAAATATTCTTATTTTGACTTTTTGTCAACCATTTAGAAATGTAAAATCCATTCCGAGCCTGGGGCTGTACAAAGGCAAGCGCAGCCGGAGTGGTCCAGGCGCGGCTGTGCACTGACCCTGACGCAGGAGGTTGCCTGGAGCTTATGTTAAGAGCTAAAGTGATTATTTCATCGTTACCTGTAAATCGGGGAGAAAAGACGACGTAAACTCTGACACCTTCTAATTGTAGCTGGTTTTTACTTTCCTTACCTTTTTCTAGATTTTCCAACTTTTCTAAGTGAGATGTCATAAGTAATCATTTTATAACTTAAAAAGTGTAAACGTTGAAAGTCACATAAAGCAAGAACATCACCATCTCTGTAAGAACAGCAGGAAAAGAAAGCAACCAGCGTGCCCAAAACCCGCCTCGTCTCGGGGCCGATGGCGCTAAGAGGTCTTCGAGCGTCTGGGAAAGAGCTCAGGGGCTAAAAGCAAACACCGCTTGAGAAGCAGCAAAGGAGCCGTGTTTCCTTCTCTAGTTGAAGGAAAAATATTTATTCTGCTGCTGGACCTTGTCGCGGGAGAGCCGGGGAGCTGCAGCCCTGAACCACGGTTGTGACCTCATAAAGCACTGAAGTTCGTATTCACCAAGGAGAAGTATTCTGGCGGGAGGACATGTGTTAGAGTATAAAAAAGAAGCAGATTTGAGATGGAACATCTTTCGTGTTTGCTTGTTTCTGATTTAAGAACCCGAAAGTCCCAGCGTGAGAGTTCTTCTAAACTGGACTAACCAGTAAGTCAATCTGTTATTCAAATGAATGGACACACTCGGGACATAGGACCAGAGTCCTCAGCTTTTCTGTTATGTTTTGGGCTGAATCTTTTTTGCAAGAGGAGTTCAGAGACTAATTAAACTCTCCTTTTATTTTTTCCAATTTACTGCAAGGGGCAGACGGAGCTGGGGAGATGTGGCTTCGGCTGTGGAATGGCCTTTGCTCTCATTCGACGTGTTAAAGAGGAGGTGGCAGAATAGAACCTGACGAGCACCTGTTGCAACAAAATGGGGGACAAGGCACGCCATGAACCCCGGGTGCGTGCACAGGAGGATGAACGGGCGCGTCCCACGGGACCTGCGGGCTGTGAGCGCCCAGGTGGAGGGGAGCAGAGGGCATAACAGGCGTCTGTGAACCTGGCAGGAGGAAACGGACCCTGCAGGTGCTCCCAGAGAGCCCCGCAGGCCACCTGGAGGGCAGCACAGACGTGCTGGGAGGGCCTGTCACTCAGGGGGTGGGCCTGTCACTCACGTGGGCCGGCCCATCCAGCCCCGCGGGGTTTCCTCTGAGACTGGGCGCCTTCTCCGGAGACCAAAGGAAGTCAGCAGGAGAGAAGAGGAGGTGAAAGAAGATTTGCTCCAGAGAAACGGGGCAGAGCCAGGGGCCCCTGTGAGCAGCAGCCATCCCACCGCTGAGGGCCAGCAGCAGCAGGGGTTCCGTGAAGACGGAGCTGCCCTGTGCCCCCGCCTTCCAGGCCGGGGACAGAGAATCCACATAGAAATGAGAACAGAAAGCTACCGGGGCCAAATCTCAAGCAAAGTTTTAATAAGGAAAGAAGGAGGAACAGAATCACATCCCTACGAGGACAGAAGAGTGGCGGAAAAGCGGACAAATGAGAGCCCCCACTCATCCAAACTGCGATGAGAGACCCTGAGAGACGACGCAAGACGGGAAACAAGCAACAAAAGTCAGAATCAGAAACACAGAAATGAGGTGGAAAAAACAGGGAATAATTAGAATAAAATAATCAGAAATAAATGATAAACGAAAAGAAATAGATGAATGAACACTGAAATAGAAGCGGGAAAATTTTCACTAATAGAAAATTGAGAGGTCAAAGGATTTCGAAGTGACAAATAGTGAAGTTAAGCAAAGAAAAAGCTTAACATAAATACAGGTGCCTGGGAAGAAAAGCTGAAGTGAAAGGAAACAGGAGAAATACTAAAAACTATAACTCGAGAAAATATTCCTGAAATTAAAAAAAAAAAAGAGAGAGAGAGAACTTGAAGCTACGTAGTCAAAGAGCAGAGCTTTTGTCTCAGGATCTGGACCCAACAGGCAACATCAACAGCATTTCAGTACAAGTCCTGGGTTTGACAAAAAAAGAACAAAAACTCCTTTTGGGGTCCAGGCAAAAATTACAAGTCATTCACAAGGGAGAGAAGTTATGTTTATTTTCATCACCCGGTTCAACAACACCACTTCATGCCCGAAGTGAGTGGAGTGTACGCATCTGGTATGTTTAGGAAAAGAGAATAAGGGCGGTCGCTTTTGCAGACACTTTCTGTTACTTGCCTGCTGTCTGTTGCCAACACGCAAACAGCCTGCGTAAAGCTGTGCCCCCGAGCCCTTTCCGGGAAATCTACTTGAGAACCAACCGGAGGCAACAAAAAGCCAGAGCAGCTTTGACGGAGGACTGGAGGCATCAGCGTGTAGTGGGCGAGGAGACCACGCCAGAGCTGGGAGGGAGGATGTCTGCAGACACAGGCAGAGCCTTCCTCCAACGCGGCGTCACCCTCCCCCGACAGCCCGGGGCTGGTCGTTTGCGTGGGACAAAATAAGTGAGCAGCTGCGAGGCACTCTAACTGCATGGCACCCTCTCATCTCGCAGCAGGACTCTTGGCGTGGATGGGTCTAACATGCACCCCTTTCCGTGGTCCTGGCTCTGGGTGGAAATATCAGTGTGAATTCCAGAGGCGGCTAGTCTTTCTGAATGAACATCACAACGCTGTTCTCTCTGCAGGCTTGGGAACACAGGCCATCAGCAGTGAGCACCCCAGCCCTGGGAATGCTGGTTCTGAAGGACCCTCTCCTGCTAAAAGGGAGCTGGGCTTCCTGGGGAGGTGTCTGATTTCTGGCCTGGAGCCTGGAATATGCTGTTACGGAGGATAGCGAGGAAGCCATCAGTGGCTCTTGGTCACGTCAGAAGGACACAAGGGCCAATTCAGATCTGCTCCCCTGGCCAAGGATGGGACGTGTGAGCTTCCAAAACAATAGCAATGTCAACTAGTGACAAGCTGTCAGCAGTGTGTAAACCCACGGTTCTTAACACCGTTCAAAAGCAATACATGACCTTCAGGGGTGACAGGGAACCCACTGATTATCTCAGAAACTCCTGAGTAAAGGACAGCGGTCAGCCTCCCGGCCTGCCTTCCTCACGTGAAGTGCTCCGGGGAGCCAAGCAGCGTGTAAGAAGAATCTTGTCATTGAATTTATTCCAACAAAAAAGTGAAAAAGCAATTGGAGAGGGGATCTGTGGATGGAACAAAACTTAGACGACCTAACGAGTTCAGAAATGGGGAGGGCTGAGCGGCAGCACTAGGGGTGTGCCCTGGATGACAACGTGGTTTCTGCGGAGCCCAGGGCGAGGGCTGCTGGTGGGGGCTGCTGTGACGGGACAGGGCTTCTGGGGCCGCCGGGCCTAGGTTGTGCTTGTGGGGCGTTCACCCTGGACGACTCGTGATACAGTATGTTTGTTTCAGAGGGTTTGCTCTGTGTTTTATTTTACAATGAAAAGTTTAAAAGAATAAATTTGTAGGGAATCAATGTAGTATAATTATGCAATTATTTATTCTCAACATTGTAAAAAAAATAAGTACTCAAAAAAATAAGTTTCAGTGGTCAAGAGAGAAAACGGGTTCTCTGCTGAGCAGGCAGTCACTGGGCTGCTGTGATATGCATGTGACCAACACGGAATGAGGCCGTGGCAGCCCTGGCAGGGATGCGCAGACCGCCACGCTTAGACGGCGCCGCGCGGCCCGCACAGGGCTGGCTCAGCGGTCACGCGTGGGGGCGCACGCTTTCCCCGCGGCTGGCCGCCGGCTGTGCTTTACAGGAGGTGCGATGGCTGACCTGCCAGGGGCTTGATGTCCTGAAAGGGCCCTTTGTGTTCCTGTTTATGAGCTTTCCCTGTTTTGCAGTTGGATTTTCTATTCGTTCCTTCCTGATTGCTGTTGCTTTTTGTATATAAGATATACTAAGCCTTGTCTTTGATAGGAATTAAAAAAATCCTTTCTCAACTTGCCACTTGAGTTTGTTTATGATGTTTGTTTGTGTGTTTTGTTTTCTTTGGCCATGCAGAAGCTTATTTTTTGGGGGGTTGGCAGCAGAAATATTCGGAGTGGTTGGGTGGAGGCCAGGGAAGTGCTCCAAGTATCCATCGTCAAGATCTCTCCTCTGTTGTCACATTGAAATATGGCTCTGCCTGTAGTGTCCCCTGGTCCAGAGGGGTGTCTGTGGTGACTTGGCTCCTAGAGCGCGTCAGATCCCTGGCCGTCGGAGGCCACACACCTGACTGTCCAGGTCGCATTTTGCTCTCCTCCTGGGGTGTGTTACCTCTCAGTCCCTCTGAGACCCCGACACCTGTGTCTCTGGCCCTGATGACTGTCACCTGCCCAGGATGTGGCCTCTCTTCCTGCAGGTCTCTGAGGTCCCCCTCACACCTCTGTGCACCCCTGTTCTTACCTGGACAGCTGGTCCGTGCTCCTCTGCCTTTGGGAACTTTTATAGCATCTCAGGATGTGCCTCCCTCCGAGGCCACTGGAGGCTGAGACCAATCCCAGCACTGGAGTCTCCATCTGCCCCCCCGCCCCTCCCCGGCAGCGGACTGGACCAGGGAGTGAGCTGCAGAGCCAACCTCACTGACACACACGATTCTTCGCTTCTCAGTGACGGGAAGAGCAGGAGGCCCGACCTCAGTTTTCAGTAAATAGTCTTGTTTAGCAATTTTATCAGCTGTCTGTCAGAAGTGTTCAAATGTTCCTAATTTTACTTGTCTGTCTCACATTGTTCCCTGGATTAGATAGAACATAGGTTACTTCCATCTTTCCGAGAATAATTACGCGCTGATATTATCAGGAATATCATTCACGACTTACCTGTTTCCTGGAAAGTCCGTGCCCACTTCCCAGAAACGGCCAGAATGTGTAGGACTGTTTACCTCTTTGCCAGGAGGGAACACATGATAAAACAGGCAGGCTATTGACAGGAGCTGACGTAGGCATTGCTTAGGTTGCAGGTGCTCGTGCACAAGTAAGTGACTTAATGAATTGCCATTTTGGAATCCATTTATGGAGCGGAGCGGCGCTGACCTGGAACAGCCCCTGGCTTTGCCCCCCAGCCTCCCTCCAGGGACCTGCCAATGGTGCCTCGCTCACGATGTCAGCTTCTTTTGTTTGTGGGAGGCACGTCTGGTTGAAGGAGCGCATAGAGGCTGCCTCTGTGCCCGCAGCCTGGACTCTGGCTCCAGAAGCTGGTGAGGAGAGGAGTGAGGGAGGCTGGGATCTGGGCTCCCCCACGGTGGTCCACTTACCGGAGGGCAGGTGCCCGCTGTGGGCTGTGCTCAGCGACCCCTGGGGCTCCAGGACACCCGTGGGGCTCGGGGTCTGTCTGGGGACTGAGGACCAGCTTCCGCCCAGGACGCAGGCTCGTTGGATTCTGACACGTCGGCTGCTTTCCCAGTCCCCGTGCCTGTGTCTCCACCTGGGTGCTTACTATCTCTGCAGACTGGGGGCCTCCATCCTCAGGCCTGTGAAACTGAGCAGATCTTCCAGGGTTAGAGTCAAGTGTTTTCAGGATTCCTATGCTCATTAACATTTGAGAACAAATATGAAAACGAATATATGTGTGTATACGTATGGCTGAAGCATTCTGCTGTACACCAGAGATTGACTGATCTTCAATGAAAAAGTATAACAGCATTTGAGAGCAACTCCAAGCAGAGCTTCTGTCTCTCAGACCCTCGCTGCCGTCTGCCGAGGACAGCTGCATCTCAGGCAAGCCCACGTTCCGGAAGCAACTGCCCAGGGCTCCCTGCAACGATGGGGGTCTCAGCGCCGGGAGCAGTGCCCCAGGGGACTTCTGGTGCCCCCTGTAGGTCCCTCCTTCTGCTCCAGGACATCAGCGCCCCGGTCTCTCTCCCCCTCTGTCTGCCTCTCCCTCTCCCCGGAGCAAGCGTAAGGTTTTTGAATCTCCTGATGCAAAGCCTCAGCTGCATCCTTACTGCCTTTCTGCTCTCTGGCTCTATCGGTTATCGACAGGGGGTCACTGACGTCTCCCACTGTGGCAGTGGGTTTGTCTGCATCTCCTTTCAGTCCTGCAGGTCTTGCCTCGCCCGTTTTGGCCACTGTATTGTTAAGGCGACTGTCGATCTAACTGCTTGGTCAGACATCATCAATGGTGTTTGTAGCCGTTTTGTATTCGCTGCCCAAAGCCTTGTCCAGTTTTAGCTGGAGACTTCCGCACGATTTCATCTTAACTTCTCCCTTCGTGTATCAGTTCAACTTCTTTGAGGAATTTAGTAGTCTCCCTGAAGTTCACAATATACGTTTCAAACGAATGTAAACCCACCTGCAAGCAGCAGCGCCCCGCTTCACGTGCGACAGCGCAGGTCCCGTAGGGCGGAGAGCGGATGCCCCTCCCACCCGTGACGCTGCCGTCGCTCACCAGTTACTCGTCATGCGCTGAGGTCACCCCGACATTTCACCGTGAGTCACGTCTCCTCTGACCCTCCTCCTTTACGTAGGCTCACGCTTCTGACCTACTTCATATTCCTTTTCCCCAAAGAAACTCTCTTCCTGTTTCTTGAATTTCTTTGCTCATACTGGAAAATTCTTCAATTTTTTTGTTTCTCTGAGAAAGTCTTTATTTTTCCTTCACCTCTGAAGATTGACTTTTTTGACTATCGAACTCTAGGTGGCCGGGTTGTTTTCCTCTTAACAATGCAAACTTCCCACCCACTCAATCTTCCCGCCGGGCCCGCCGAGCTCCGACTCGGCGTCTGCAGTGCTGTTCTGCAGGTGCTGTCTCCCCTCGGGCTGCTTTCCAGATGGTCTCTGTCTTCGGCGTTTCACACTTTGAATGTGACACGCTCGCGTGTAAATGTCCTTGTGTTTCCTCTGCTTCGTGCTTCCTGAGCGTCTTGGACGTGCGGTTGGTGTCTGACAGCAGCAGCAGCACCTGCTTGGCTGCTCCTGTTTCACACGCTCGCTCCGCTCCGTTCTGCCCTCCTTCTCTGGTATCCCAGCCGTTTATGCGACGCCTTTGGGAACCTCCCTCAGCTTCTGACGCTGCGTTTCGGCGAGCGTGGCTTTGCTCCCCCTCATCCATTTTCCTGTGCGCTTTGGTCTCTGTCTTCCCTTCTTCACGTTCGCTGGTCTCTCCCCGGCTGTGCCAGACGTCCTGACGAGCCGTCAAGGGCCTTCTTCGTTTCTGTCACAGCACCTTTGATTCCCAGCCTCTTCTTCCGGGTCCTCCTCAGACTCTCAGCCACTCGCTCACGTTACCCCGTTGTCTCCCGTTTGGGCCGTAAGGGTAATTCCGAACGCCTGCGTGAACCCCCCACCTGAAGGCTCCGTCGTCGTGTTACGTCGCAGTCTGGTTCTGATGCTTGGTCTGTCTTTTCAGATTATGTTTTTTCTTGCCTGTTGGAAAGTCTTGCCATTTTTGGTTTAAAGCTACACGTGTCTCACCGGGTCTGAGGAGGCAGCCTGTGGAGTGGGGGTGCCGTCAGCACGGCTGAGCCGGCCCGTGTGGCTGGTCTGCGTCCGAGGTCTCGGCCGCCTCGGGCGGCGGGGCTCTGCCTCCTCTCCTCCGCGCTCTTGGCCCCCTGCCCTGGGGCCTCCCCGGGCCCCTCCTTGCGCAGCCCACAATGGCCGTTCTGGGCCGTGTCGGTGCGAGCGAGGCTGGGGAGGGAAGGGCCTTCCCTTGGGCCGGGTCCCTGGGTGCGCCGTTCACAGGGGTTCCCTCTTGTCGAGCTGCTTTTCCTCTTGTTGGTTGAGACCAGGAGACTCAAGGGGGCGGGAGTGAGGGGAAGGCCGTCCCGTTGGCTCTGGACCTCGGCTCCGGGGGACGGCTCTCCCTCGGCTTTAGAGGCACGGGCGCATTCCTGCTGGCTGGTCTCCTCCCACTGCCGGAGCCGTGAGGGCTTCCTCAGAGCTTCGCCGGGACATCCTGGTGGGGCTTCCGCGAGTAAGCCGGCGGAAGGGTGGCGGTCTGCGAAGCCCTCGGCCTCACACAGCTCACCTCGGCTTCCAGCAGCCCACCCAGATCACCGTCCAGGTGCTCCCAGCAGAAGGACTGGCAGCCTCTGCCTGGGTCAGCAGGTCCCTCTGCTTCCGTGTGGACTTCCCACCCCACCAGGTTCCAGAGCTGTCAACTCAGTTTTCTGAGAAAACCAGGACGAGTCATTGATTTCCAGGCTGTGCAGCTTTTTCTTGTAAGGACTGGAGTGCAAAGTCCATACTCTTTGTGTCAGAGCTAAGGTGGGGTCCCCTCCACCCGGACCGTGCATCGTTCTCTGTGGGGGAGCTGGGCTACACCACCGTCACGAAAAGCAGAAACATCTGGTCACGCCACCTAATAAATATTAACACGTCGGTCTGAAACAAAATATTTTAGACGAGAAAGGAAGCGATGTCATGTGCTATGTGTCTCCGTTGTTACAGCCATCTCAGGCTACTGTTTGATTCTGAGACCCACAGATGAAGATGAATTTCCCTCCGGGGGGAGGAACCTCCATGTCGATGCCGAGTTCGGGGACTGTATCCTGCCCCCGAGCGTGTGTGTGGCTTCCCACGAGCCTCCCTGCAGTCTCCTCACCACGGCGCCTAAGGGAAGTCCTGCTCTGCTGCCTGCAGCTCAACGCCACTGCTCTGGGGGCGGGAAGCTCGGGGGCCACGACCAGGGCAGGGGTGGGAGTGCTTGCTCCTTGCAGGTGGAAGCCACGCAGGCCCGGCGTCCTCGGATGGGCCGCTGCAGCCGGTCGGCACAGCAGCCCTTGCGTCTGTGAGTGATTCCAGCAGTGAGCGAGCATTGCGCCCTGCGTGACGTCACGGCCCGGCAAGGGTGGAGGGCCCAGGGCGGTGGGGGGGGGGCTCGGGGACAGGCGCCGGGCCGGCAGGAGGTGCAGGGCCGAGACATCAGGTCCTGTTCCACCAGCGAGGAGACTGGGCTCCATCCGGCGACCTCCTCCTGAAACCAGGTGTCGGCTCCTCCTCCAGGGACGTCCAAGGCTGCACCTGTGCCTCCAACAGGGGGAGAAGCCCCTCTAAGCTCCCGCCCCCACGACAAGGAACAAAAGTGAGCCTGGAGGCTGGCTGGCGGGGCTGGGGCATTTCCGGCCCCAAGGGAACGCTTGCCCCTCCTGTGTGGCCTCACTGCTGCTTTGACAACAGGCTGGCCCTGGCGTCCCCATCCTGCAGGAGCCCAGGCCCCTTTCTGAACTAGCCTCTCCCGAGGCTCACAGCGAGGGCTAGACATGAGCCCCCTGGGGAGGCATCCTGGGAGCTGCACCCTCCAGCTGGACCTTTGGCGGTAGCTTCAGGCAGCATGACGCCCAGCACTGGCCCCAAGAGAGGACAACTCTGTGAGCCTCGGTAACCGAGGAGAAGCCAGTCTCAGCTGTGCTCTGGCTCGTGGAGAAGCAAGCTCACAGCCAAGGGGCTGCCCAGCGTCAGCTGAGCCAAGACAGTGACGTCAGAAGTGGTGCCCCAGCCCACAGCACCAGCTCAGGGGCCTCCCCGGGGAAAGGCAGCAAGAGGAGCCCCCACTGTGGCCTTGACTCTGCCCAGGTCCCCTCGGAGCCTCTGGAACAGCTGGTGGGAGCTGCGTCCGCTTCCCGAGGACGCGCCCATGGGAGCGGGTTTTTGGGTCCCGAGGGGGATGCCGTTGGACAGTTCTAGCTGCACTGAGGTGCTCAGGGGTCAGAGCCCAAGACCTTAGGGTTCCACCCTCCATCAGTTCCCTGAGTTTCTTTTCAAAATGAGACCTCTTTTCCCGCACAGATTCACATTTTCAGTGGATAACGGGTTTCCACCTGCGTGGCTGCTGTGGGAGGCTTTGAGGGGGACCCCAGGCAGACAAGTTGGGGTGATACTGGGCACATCCCTGGGCTCCGTTTCCTCCAGGCACGTCTGAGAGAGAGTCACAGACGTCAATGTTGTCTGCGCATTTAAACAAAATATGATTTTCCTTTAAATATTTAGTAAACTTATCATGATACACTTGGAAGTAATTGAAAGTCGCAAGGACGCCGTGAGGTTTCCAAGATTTCCATAATGTGAGTTAGCTCTCTGGAAATGTCTCCTTGTTGAAAAAGGGCAACAATCAAAACTACAACCAAAATGCAGACATGCCCTTAACTTTTCTGGTGAACAGTCGTTAAAATTGGTGATCAGGGAAGCCTCGAACGCGCAAAGCGACACCTGCTGCCGGACAAAAGCTGAGCTGAGGAGACGAGGTGCAGGGAGCGTGCGTGAAGGCCATACCCAAGCACAGCTTTCATGGAGCCCCTCGCTGGGGGAAGTCCAGTGGATGCGGCCGCACCGGGAACTCCAGCGCCCGGTGGCGCCCGGCCTGGGTTGGCAGCTGACACGGGCGTCCCGTCCGCCCACTGGTCTGGCTGCTGTCTGCACTTTCTTTCCCCCAAACCGTCCTCTCCCGCAGTATCCCTGGTATCTGCTTAGCCCCCATTTCTCTCTCTCTCTCGAGGGCCGGCACTTTGGGGATGGGGACCCCGGGGCTGCCAGTGCCGGTGCCTGAGGGCCCTGACCCCCCACCTCCCACCCCCTGGGTGTCTGGACGATGGACCCAGAGGCCCAGAGCTGGGAACAGTCCCCGCATGCGTCCTCTGGGTGGAGAAAACGGAGTCTGGATGCCTGTGTCTTGTTTTCTTCTCGACTGGAACTCACCATTGATGAGCTCACAGTGAGCAACCCTGAGCAACACAAGAAACCATTAGTAAAATAAATGTGTACTTAGGTATTAATGAAATGAATATTTAGCAGGTTGTTTGGCATCTTTGTTATATCCTCAAATGTTTAAAAAACAATGAGGTTTATTAAAACTTTAGGCTATGACTCAGTGCAAGGGTTTTCACAATGAAGCTTTTTTCCTAAATTCAGAAAAGAAGAGATTTGTTTTCTAAAGAGGGTGGGTCAACCGACAGACCAGAGGCTGGAGACGGACGTCCTGGACGGGGAGGGGTGGTGGTGGCAAGATCTGAAGAGTCCACTGTTCTGTGAAGCTTTGGTCCCTGGTGCAGAAAGCAATCCAGCTACTGTGAGCAAAGGATTCGGAGAGAGAACCTGATCACTGGGTCAGAAACGAACCCAAGCCCAGAAAAAAAAGGGCAGAATCTACCCACCAGGGGCTGCTGCAAAGCCAGGCCCCAGAAGACCCCACCGCAACCCGGCAGGAGGGGCCCTGGGAGCTGCCTTTGCCTGAGCCCTGCACTGAGTGGTCACAGGTGAGCCCATCCACCTGCCTGTGACCCCTCTCTTCTGCAACCACAGTTCCCTGCCCACGTCCCGGACAGCAGGGGAAAATGAGGTGCTCAGATGAGAGACTCCTGCAGCTCTGTGACGCAGGGGACCACGGTGGGGCTCTCCTGCCCAGAGGGGGACGTTCACGCATGCTCCAGCTGCCTGGGGACCCCCCTCGACTGCCCCCTCGGAGAACCCAGGAGCCAGGTACTCAGGATACCCCGCTTCTTATATTTGACAACTGCTTCTCCTGGTCACGGAAAACAAGCTCCCGATGGCACACGTGGTTACGTATGGCTTATGTCACCCTATTGGACAGAAACACGTGCACACATGGGCACACACAGGCACACACACGCGCACGCAGGCACCCCTCGCGGAGTTCCTTATTCAAAAGTAAATTGTGCTTGCTGTTGTGTCTTTTCTTTTCTTCTTTTTCAAGTGAGGGGAAAGTCAGAAAGGCACCTCGTGCCTCCTACCGCCACGGTGGCCTCGGGGAAAGCCTTCTGCAGAAGTTTAAAATAGTGTCAATTTAAAAAGTTTGCGTTCTGTGGGCTCTGGGGAAAATCGCAGAGGCCACATGTGTCCTTAATGTTGGTGTGAAACCTTCAGACGAGACTTTGGAAAAGCTTTCTGGAAACTGAGGAGACTCCCGTTTTCCTGTTTTTCTGTCTAAAAAAAACAAGAAAGAATCCAGGGAGCTGGGATGAAAAGTGGCATTGACGCCCACCGCCTTCAGCACCCCCACTCACCTGGAGAGCTCCTCTACCCACAATGCACTAAGTGGATGATTAAAAAGAAATGGGGGTTTAACCGCGGGTAAGCGCGGGGTCCCCAGAGCTTTGCAGAGCACTGAACCGTGCGTCTACAGCTGTCTCCACACAAGCCCGACATTCTTTATTTATTTGTTATGAAATATTTATGGGTGTTATGAAAGGTTTAAAATAATGTGTCTGTCGCTGTCTCCCCTCTGTCTTTCCCACTCGCCCGCGCACCGCTTCTAATGCATAAATCATCCGGGGCTCTGGACAGTGGGCTGCGCATTAGGTGGGCGTATGTGCTGTATCACATTTTTTCTGCCTGAGAGAAAATATCATTCTTAGTAATTTTCTACACTTATACAATCGGCGTCGACAGTAAATAATTGATGTATGAATTTAGGACTAAACTCCAACACAATATGACTTTATGTCAAGGGTTACTCCCAGCAGATTTTGAGCTAAATCATCTTGCAAAATGGGTTCTTTCAGTGGGAGAAAAAAAGCTTTTTGAAATTATTTTAATGGAAAGCGGGACCTCCGTGCAGCTCTTCTTTTGATGAGGTCTTGCTTTGCATGGCTGGTAATAAAGCTGAGCAACCCACCCGTTATGAGATTGGAAATGTTTCATTTGTGATCACAAATGGATTCTTTTAAGACTGACATGGCTGTTTTGATTTGGCTCATCCTTTTTTCTTTTCCTTTTTCCCTCTCCTTTTTTGGCGGGGTTGGGGGTGTCTCTGTGTGTGTACATGCGTGCGGGTGTGACAGCGTGTGTGGGTGGGAGGCTGCCCTCTGCTTCTCATCCTAGTGTCTTCTCTGGAAAGTACAATTGTGATTTAAATTACAAGCTGGATATATTTGCAACTTAAAGATGTCTAACTCGCAGAAAGCCTTCAGATAAAGGACCACACGTGCCCTCCCATTACTGCAATTAAAACTCTTTTCATCCTGAAAAGAGAACGTTTCCTGCAGACCAGGAGAGGGAGAGGGGGCTTTGGAGGAGAAACCTTTCATGGGATCTCAGAAGGGAAACGCTTTGTATCTTTACAGCTTCAGCTGATGCCCAGACAAGAAGATCAAAGAAAGTAAATCAGGCAAAAGGCCCGCAGTGAGCCTCTGCTTGTTGCACTGTGCTCTGGGCCAGTGGAGACTTGAAACTGTCGGAAATCTTTCTTCATGTGACATCATTTTTATGGAAACTAAGATACAAGACTAGAGTTCAAAGTGAGGCCCTCTCATCTTTGAAAGAAAATAAATATTTTTTCTAGTACTCACGTTTGCATAAAATTTTATTTATTTGTTTTTAGACCCCTTGTTTCTTTTTTTAAAATATTCATATCTTTCTATACTAATTTAATTACAGGTATCATATAAATTAGGAGAACTGGTGAAAACTTAAACTTCCTGAAGAAATCCCGTGACACCAGCAGCACCAGCGGTGAAAGTTAAGTTAACCGCCCCCGAGCCCCTCTCCCAAGCCGCCCCCTGCTCTCCCTTCCGCAGTTTCTGCTCCATCCTCGCTCGGAGGACCACACGTCTCTACTTCATTCCATAGGTGGCACTCATGTCTCTGCGCACGACGTTCTGAAGAAATTCCAGGACAAAAACTGGTTCGTAAGAAAGTCCTCGCTCTCAGAGGAGCGTATTGATTTCTGGAAAGTAGAACAGATTGCTTTAAAAACACATTTCAGATAAGCCTTCTTAACTCGGTTTATTTAACTTCTACCTTTACTTACGGTGATGGTGAGTGATTTGAAGATCGCCAACCAAGGGGTTTTACATGACAGAGTCTGGGCCAAACTCCTAGGTTCGTGTGTGCACTCACATGCGTGCACATGTTGGGTGTGTGCACGTGTGTGTGTGCATGCATATCTGTGGTTTTCTCGGTGTTCAGGCAGAGACGGAGGCGTTCAGGGTACAGTTCTTCTTAGAGCAACCTGGCCAGAGCCACCAGGTGGGCATGGGTCTGGCCACAGGCACCCAGGCCTCCTCCTGTGTGTGTGCATATGCATGTGTGTGTCTGTGTGTACATGCACGTGTGCACAAAGTGCCACTTCTTGGCATGTGTGCTAATGGGAGCTACTAGAGCTGGGGGGACGGGGAGGTCTGTCTGCACAAAGATGCTGACCGCTGTGATTCTGCAACGGTTTCCTCGTCAGGCTGGAAAACAGAATCTGAATCTCGGAGCTCGGTAACCCAAAGACCATCTTGTCCAAAGGCTTTGTTTTCTATACGAAGAAGCTGGTGGGTTCAGGCAGCTTGCCCCCAACCACAGTCTGGTGCCTGGAGCACACATGTGACGTCTTGGGTCCCCGACCCCAGGACGTTCCCTCCAGAGGTCAGGGGTCCTTCCCCAAGAGTGGAACTCAGGGACATCCTCCCGAGAGGCCCAGCTGTGGTGGGGTCGTGGGTCGGCCGTGCCCTGTTCTGCTGCCGGGACTCGTGCCCAGGCTGGAGTGCCCACCCCGGAGGTCCGGCTGTCCCTGAGGCTCCTTCCCGGGTGGGAAGGGGGGACCAAGACGCAGGGTTGCAGGGCCACACTGCTCACCTCCCACCGTCGCTGGAGGCGGTGGGTGGGGGAGGGTGGAGAGGGACGGCCTGCAGGCCTGCTGGACCCCTGGGCCGCCAGGGCTCCCGGCAGAAGGCGCTTCACAGTTGGGGGCCGAGCGTCCGCCTTCACGGCCTCTGCTGACGAGGCCGGCATTTCACCAGGAGAAAGGCTGACTTGTGCTGAGTTTGGTGGCTTCAGATGCCCATCCCGGAGCCTCGGCGCCATCCTCACTCTCTGAGATAGGCAGATGCTGTGTGCGGCGGGGAGGGAAGCGTACCCGCGTGGGGCCATCCCACCCTGATGGTGTCTGGTGGGTGACGTTAGGGAGCTCAGCAGGGCAGCCACCCCCACAAGCGTCCCAGCAGGTGGCAGGTGTGGCCGAGACCCCAGGGCTCTCTGGGTCCCAAGCCTGAGCCACCACGGGCCCCACACTGGACACTCGGGCTTGGCCTCATCGGGAGACCCTGGGGGCCTGGAGTGGAGAGGGGCCGCTGCCCTGGCCCTGCGTCCTGGCAGAAAGTGACAGCGTTGTCCTCCAGCAGGACGAGGTTGCACCCTCCCTCAGACCACCCTTGACCACATCGCCCCCACCATGGTCTCTGTCCAGGGTCCCCCTGACAGAAGTGGTCCTGGCCACTGACAAAGGCCGCCTGGTCTGCTGATGTCCGGGAGGTCACTCTGAGGTCGCTGCTTCTGCCTCCTGACACTGGGGCTTCTGGAAGCTCGGCCTTAATGAATGAGGTGCCCTGCACGGCTGAGGGCAGGGCAGCATCAGGCCTGTGTGTCCTTCACCCCCGAACCCCTGTGCTCCAGACCCGGAGCTCTGCTGCCCAGCTGGGGCGTCCGTCCTGCTGGGTCCCTCAGCCATCTTCCCAGACCACAGTCCCCCGCTGGGCTTGGTCCCCAGCTGTGTTTCCATCCCCGCACACCTGGGACGCAGGTAAAAGCCCCCGGCCCAAGTGGTGGTCTGCTGGTGTGACGGGGTACGTCTGTGTGTGTGTGTGTGTGTGCCTGTGAGTGTGTATCTGTAAGCATGTTTGTGTAAATTTTTTGTGTGCATGACGTACATGTGTACATGACTGCATGTGCAGTGCGTGCATGTGTGTATGTGTGCATAGTGCACATGTATATGTGCATGCATATGTGTGCATGTATGTGTATTTGTGCACACAGGTACATGAATGTGTGCATATATGCACAGCTGTGTGTGTGCAGGTTTGTGTGTGCATGTGAGTGTGTATGTGCATATGTGTACATGTGTGAGTTTGCACTGTGTAAGTGAGTGTGTACATGTGGGTAAGTGTGCGTGTGTGTGTGTGTGTGTGTGTAACGTGCACAGCTACAGGCGGGGGGTGGCCCCAGGGCAGAGGGGTCACGGTGGGGAAATCACTGGTCCTCTGGGCTCCGCCCCTTTCCCGCCTGTCCTCCTGGGCTGGGGGTATCCTGGGTCCACCCTGGACCAACACGGCCAGCACCATGTGCCCTGGACTCAGGGGAGCTCGGGTCCATCACTGTGATGAGGCTGTCTGTCTCTCGCATGATGCCGGTGTCCTGACTCTCTCTGTTGCTGGTCGTGGGTGCAGAAGCAGTGTGATGGGGCACAGGGTACATTCACATCTGGAGGCTGTTCTGTTTTCACAGAACACTGGGCTGGAGTCAGACAGGCCGGGGGCCAAGGCCCGCGGGGGCGCCCACCACCCGATATTCTCAGTGAAGCTCCTGTGGTACCTGGGGTCAGCCCCCACCCCTCTGACCCTGCAGACAAGGCTGGGTCGGTATCTGCCCTGCTCCTGGTCCAGGCGTCCACACAGGCCTCACCCACCCAGAGATCCTCCCTGACCACCCTCTGCTTCCAAGCCCCATCCCTGTCTGTCCCACATTTTCTTGAAAGAAATCAGTACACACTCATTTGTCTAATTTCTCCCTGACTGTCCCCCACCCAGGAGAACCCATGTCCAGCAAGGGTATCGTGGCCTCTTTGCTCCACTGTTCTTCCACATCGTCAGCCTGCGTCTGAGCCCAGTGGGGACCCAGTGCCCGTCCGCAATAATGAGCGAGTGGATGAAGGAGCACAGGGACGGTGGGGGCGATTCCGAGAGCTTGTGCCCCGGGTGAGGACCGCCCGACCTCCGGGCTTGCTGACATCCAGGAAACGGCTCACACGGTGCCATCAGCGGTCTACCTGCGGGGTCAGGGATCTGCCGTGACATCTGGGCCACACTGTGAGACCCCAGAGGTGTCCTGACAGCTTGGGACTCAGGTGGGGAGCCGCCTGGTCACTGGCGGTGGAAGTCCCCCTCCCTGCATTGGGGACGCAGGCACGCCTTCCGAGATATCCCCAAGCCTGAGAAGCGGCCGGACCCCGGTCCTCGGCTCCTCGGGCAGGAAGGGAGGAAGGACGGGGTCTGACTCTTGGATCCCAGACCCACAGCGGCTTTGCTGAAAGCCCTTCCTCAGGGCCACGCCTGCACGGGCACACGGCCCTGGCGCAGCGCCAGCAGCCTGCAGGCGAGCGCTCTTTTGGGGGGTGGCCCCTCGCTGCTCTCTCTGCTCAGGGTCCGCGGGTGCGGGCCGGATGGAAGACCCCGCTTCCTAAGCAGGAGCAGGCGGTCCCGGGCGCGTGGGGGGCCCGGGCCTGGGTCCGCAGGGACTCGGAGGGTCGCCTGTGAGTCACAGAAACCGGGCAGAAGCCGCGCAGCTGCCCCGCAGAGGTCTCGGCCAGGGGATCCCACGGAGCAGCGAGGGCCCCGAAGTCGCGGGGCCACTTCCAAAGTTTGTCTCGCTGCCTGTGGATGGGGGACTTCTAAGCAGAGCACTGGCCGGGTTATAGCCGAGGGAAAATGTGGGCAAGGGGTCTCCCAGGTTTGGAAGCCGTAAATGTAATCTCTGGCTCCCCAAGCTGGTGCGCTGGGGACCCTCAGCGACAGTCCGTGAGCAGCGTGGGAGGGGCTGCGGGCTTGGGGAGCCTCCCGGGGACCCCGGTTCTGGTTCTCCTGCACCACACTTGGCCAATTAACAGACGCCGCTCCTGCACGCGGTGCCCGGGACGCTCAGGAGGCGGCCGCTGGGAGCACAGGAGAGCAGTGCCAAGGCCACGCTGCTGTTTTTAATTCTTTGGAGAACCAATTCAAACAGAAGATGTAATTAAAAATTTGTAAATAGAAGCCCCGAAAGCACTCCCTTTGGCGCCTGTGTGCGTATCTTGGATATTTGCTTAACAAATCATCATGTAGCCGTTTTGTAGGTAAAACATCTTAACTCCTATGTGGTGGTGGCTCGTCAGCCTGTGAAACTGCCCACCATGTCCCTCCCTGGGTGGGACGCCTTGCCTGGGCCTCAGTCTTGAGAATTTACAGCATGAGGGGGTCTCCCAGCAGAGCAGTCCCGGCTCCCTGTCCCGCCTTCCTGGCTGTGGGGCCAGGGTCCTCCTGCGGGAACGTCACCTCCAGAGGCCTGCTTTAAGGGGGCTCCAGGGGCAGGGGCTCTGCACAGGCGGTGGTGGTCCTGGGGCTTGCAGAGTGAATCACTGACGCAAGAGAAAGTTCAGATTAGGCTTCTGGCGGTCAGGTCAGCGGCCCAAGGGGTGAGGACCCCCAGGCCACGTGGGGCCTGGGCCCTGGGCTTCGTGGGACTCTCTGCAGTGGTCACCTCGTCCAGACGCTGAGAGAGCAGCCACAAAGAGCTCATCCTTCTGCGCAAAGACTCACCGGCTCAGGGCCTCCCGAGCAGGGGCCCTTGTGTTGGTTCTTCAAGCTCAACGAGCAGGAAAGCATGGGGAGAAGTGGGAAAGGTGTGAGTGCATGTGAGTGTGTGTGAGTGGGTGAGCATGTGTGTGTGAATGTGTCTGTGTGAGTGTGTGGTCGTGCCTGTGTGCGTGCGAGTGTGCGTGTGAGTCTGTCTGTGTGGGAGTGTGCATGTGGTGTGTGTGACAGTTTACTAACGGTTTATGGTCTTGATCTGGCAGATTTTCTTTAGCTGACTTTTGAAATGGGGACTCGTGAGCAGAAAGGAACGCACCCTCCGGAGCCCCTGGCGGGACTGAGAGCTGGTCCCCTGTGCACTCGGCCGGGGGGCCCGGTCCCTCCTGCTCAGAACCACAGGCTTTCCCAGGGAGCCCAGACCAGGTCACCCCGAGGTTCAGCCTGGGCCCCAAGCTGCTCAGGCAGGTGTCGGGTCAGCCTGGAGTGTTCAATTCAGTGGAAGAGACAGTTGTCCAAGAGCAAAGCATCCAAAAGCAAAGCCACGGCTTCCCAGGTGCTGCCTGGGGCACGGCAGGGGCTTGGTGCAGGTCCCCCTCTTCCCCGAGGCTGGCTCTGAGTGGCTCTGATGCTGCCGAGAGCCTCCGGGACCTGGGAAGTGAGAAGGTGACCAATGGGTGAGGCTGCCCTTGGGAAGGCCGGCAGGCTGCGTGGTGACCCGCGAAGGGTCCCCTGCCCTGGGTTGGTGGGCAGCCGCGTCTGGCCACAGGGTCTGGGGCCGAGCTGCGGGTGGGTCCCTGGAGGCCACCACGGCTCACCAAGAGACGGGCGCCCTTCCAGCCCCCCAGTGCACACATTGGGATCAGACCCTGACAACCATGTTTAGAAGAGGAACAGAGGTACAGACGAAACAGAGGAAGCTCCAGTGCAGCCTCACTTGGACTCGTTGCCTAATACTTATTTCTAAATGAACACAACCTACTCCAGAGTCCTTTAATGTAATAAAAATATAGCTCAGGGTCAGGTATGAAATTAATGATACAAATTCAAAGCCGTGACGCTCAGTGGGATGAAACACTTCAATGAAGAAATAATCAAACCCTGTGACCAGACCCGAGCGGAGGAGGAGAGGCGTGCGAACAGCCCCAACAGCAATCTGCTACGAAGGAACCATGGAAACATGTGTAAAATATTTATTTTTAATAATATGAATGCCCTATTTCTTAAAACTAAAGTAAGATTAGACTCTTAAATTATTATCAAAGCTTTGCACTGATGCAAATGCCACTGCTTCGTGTGGCGGAAACGCTGATTTTATTATCTTAATTTGTGCAGTTCAGTCTCTTCTCTGTTTTATTCTTTTTAAAGTTAAGTGAGTGGCAACGAGGCGGCTTTGGGGTTTCATTTATACGAAGTGAAATCTGTGGTATCAAATACCCAGCTCGGAAATTTGACAGATCTAATCACTGTGGGGCCGGAACAATTTCCCACATCTCAGGACTCTTGAAAGGACCCGCTAAGACCAATGGAGGCTTACAAAGTGCAAATGTGGGAGGACATGTTTCAGGACGCGGAAGGCACGAGTCCCGATGTCACGTGCAGGTGACACACTCCAGGAAAATGAAACTGACCATGGCATCACCCCAGATATGACTCGTTTGCAGGCAAAGGCAGAGCAGCATCGTGACTGCAGCGTCCCATCCTGGGCGTGGGGCCGGCATGCAGCCCAGGCAGGGGGGGTCCCAGAGGCCGACAGTGCGTTCTTGTCACGCACGGCCCTGCAGGGACCCCTGGGGGCTCTGTCCCCTGGCCCAGGCAGAGGCTCCTGGGTCTGAGGATCTCTCAGGGAACAGTGACCTTGCAGTGGGACTGGGCCGTCAGACTCTGGCAGAGGTGGCATCCGGGGTGGCCTGCGATGTGTGAGTGCACATGCTTAAAGTCAGGTACTGCGGAGCAGTCTGCCACGGTGAAAGGTCTGGAAGAGCCCAGACAGGCAGCACAGAGGAGGGCCGATTACCGTGTGTTCACAAAACAGGTTCATGCGAAGCCCCCTTAGAGACACAGTTTTGAGGATATTTAAACAAATGGCAATAGTGGTAATTACGCGCTCAGTGAAGAAGGCAAGATGGAAACGACGTGTCTGTTCGCTGCAGGGAGGTACTTCCGCGTGCGCACAGAGTGTGCGTGAAAATCAGTGTATGTGTTTTATATGCTTGACTATAAATGTGAAAATACACAGGCACGTTCACACACCAAAATGCCTGGCAGGAAAGGTAAACATAGACGGTTCCCCTGTGATTTATTTTTATGTTTTCCTTTTTACCTTTTTTCTGTTGAAAACTTCTGCGGTGACTATAGACTCATTCCATAATTTGACAAACGGTTTCTTCAAACAGATGTTATGAAAATGTGAAAACGCCCCGGCAGCAGAAGGAGGGAGCGGCACCGTGGCACCCTCCAGGGCCTCCGGTATTTCCATGTTTTGAAAATTCACAGATTTGATAGATAAGAAATACTATTTCCTGATTGTTTGTATCAACTTACTTAAGACTCTTGAGATGCTGGCCGCTCGAGCAGACGCCTCTCTGAGCGCTCTGTCCAGGCTCTGCAACGCCTGCGGAGGGCTCAGCATTTGTTCTCACGATTTACAAGGGGTTTAAAAAACCTCATCTGTTGCAATATTCTCTCAGTGCGTGAGGCACTTAGTTTTATATTTAAATGTGCAAATATGCTAATTGCACACGTGGTCAGAGGCATCAATGAGCATTTGCACATTTCTTCAGAAACTTACATGCTTGGAAAGTCCTTTTGCATCCAGAGACTAGTGACCCCACTTTTTCTGCGGCTCATGTGGCTGTGTTTTTTTGCGTTTAGCGTTTTCAACTCTCTTGTCTTCATTACGAACGTCCTGTTTGTTTGCAATACCTAATCATCACGTATTAAATGCTAATATTCATTTCCTGGTGGGTGTATCTCTTCTTTATTTGCATATTTTGGAATCAAAGCCAAACTTGAATAATACCAATAACCTTAAAATGTATTTAACAATCTTCCAGGTTAAATAATCTTTCTTTACAAAACGGAGAGTAAGGGAGGGGAAGGGAGGGGCAGAAAAAGCTGTTTGCGGTTATTTTGTTATTTCAGATACGTTTTTAGAAACACGGTCACATTTGCCTCCAAAATTGTTCCCACAATTCCTTAAATTCAAACAACCTGCAAACTTTCAGTTTCTCCTTTGACCCAAACTCTCCTAAATCTTTCCATTTATAAAAGCACTTTTCCTCACACAATTTCTACACGTTTCTTGATTTTTTGCTGCTGTTGCTGTGTGATAAGTTGAATGCCCTCCCGCCCCCCCCCCCGCGCCCCCCCCCCCGTCGCATGTTCTAAATGAGCATTTCTGTTCAAAGTAAAGCCTGTGACCTGGGACCTTTGTGCACGTGAGTCTCCACCCGCTGTCCTGAAGGCGCTTACTCCGTTTTTTAGCGATTCTTTGGCAGAGTCACGCAAATGACCCAAACCACAAGACCAGCAAAGGATCGTTTTATTTCCTTCTTTGCCTCTGATTTCTGATTCACGGCCGTGCATCAGTCATGACATTTATTTAGCATCTTAAGTTTATAAACTTCACGTGTATCATCTGATTTAACTCTCAGATTCTCCCAAAAGAAACAAACACAAACCCACCCCAAGCGCAGGGCCAGCTGGTGGCAGAGGCAGAGCTCAGACTGAGACTGGGGGTCCCCGAGCCCAGGGGGAGCTGGGGCGCGGCTGCGCTGTGCTTCCGCGGGCTTCGGTGGAGACACTCGGGAACTGTTGCTGGCGATGGTGGCTGTTGGGTTGAAACAATGTTCCCCATCAAGTACCACAGTGCTTTAAAACTGCTGATAAATACGAGTTGAATACTAGTAAGTAACAACATTAACATATTAGTATACATAATTAATGCACGGGGGTGTTAATGCGTTTGCCATTTGAACACCTATTGACATGATTATGTGGCTCCCAGATTCGTAACCTATCAATGTGATATCAAATGTTAATAGATACAGTATTCAATTAAGCCATCTTACTTTTCTTTTTTGTTTTAATTTTAACTTTGTAGTTTTCCCTTCCAGCTTTACTGAGGCGTAATCGGCACACAGGACTGCATGTTTACGATGGACAGAATAACGATTTTATTTACATGTATTATGCAATGAGCCACCCTTTCTTTGATGAATCCATCTTGACTTGGGTTGGCTTTGATTCATGAGTATTTTATGCTGTATGTGTTGGCAGATACCCAGCTCTCTGAAGACTTGTGTGTAAATACATATGAAAGTTTTAAGATAAATTTTACTGACATAAAGGGTGTACAGCACATAATTGACAAATAATAATAAACCGTGCAACGCTCTCTGTCGTAAATGCCGCACCAAAATTGATTCTCAGAGGGCTTGTTGGATTTGCTAAGTTCTTGACTGTGGCCAACGTGTGGCTGCAATTGGCTGTGGACCTCAACGTTGAATCTGGGTCGGAAGCTCACCGTTCTGCTGGTGGGCAAATCTTCGCTGAATCGAACAACAGTTCTCACACACTGGAAGAATCCTTCCTCCCTTTGTTGTGCTGTTCACAGTAAAATGGCTATGGACACAGCGCTTTTAAGTTTATATGCATGTTTAATGTCTTCTCCATCAATTTTATAAGTCTAGACGGTCAATAAAACATAACAACTAAAGCCTGACGGGGAGAGCTAGCCAGTGTCCGCGGCGTGAACGTCCCCGGACGGCGGCTGACTTCACTACGGCGGAGCGTGGCGCTGGGGAGGCTCAGTGTCCGTGGAGTGGGGACCAGGCAGTGTCCCCACCACACAGGGTGCAAGAGGCTCAGAACACACGTGATAGTGAAAGAATTAGGAGTGACAGGTTTTCCTCTTGAAATGTAACTGATTTACTTTTATATAATTTAATTTTACACAATTGCCATTTTTACCAGCCGGCTTGCAAAGGTCCTGATGTGTAAGTGTCGGTGCTCATGGGTGACGTCAAAATTCACACACAGGACGGAGTGCTTCCTCTGCCACGTTTCCACACCCAGATTTTTGTTCACTTTATGAATTGAAATGAGTAGCTTTTCTGTGTGTTTTTTTCAGGTTTCTTTTAATTTATACGATATTGAAATAAAATGTTTCTCAAAGTTTTGATAGAATTAGCCAATAAATTCACCTTGCCCTAGAAATCACTATAGAAAAGACTCTTTGATGTTTTAAATTCTATTCATCATTACTGGTCACCCCAAAGTTCCTTCATCTTGAGTTAATTTTGGTCATTTTTATTTGCCAGAGAATTATAAATTGTACTGATGTATTCAAATCAGTAATTAAAAAAGAAACTGCCCTTTAATTAATCCTTATAATCTTTCACAACATCCTGGACACTCTCCAACTGGCCCCCACCTTCCCCGCTCTGGGTCCTGGTCCCTCTCATGGGAATGTGCCCCTCCCCTGCCCCGAGGGCAGCCTTCTCCCTTCCCCGGGCTGAGGAAGCAGCCAAGGTGGCCTGGAGCTCGGCTTTGTTTTAAACGCATCATGCTTCAAGCTTCAGAAGAAGGTGTAGCTGGAGTTAAGAGAACTGACCATCAGCGGTCTGCCTAGGTTCTCACGTAGAGAGAAGAGTCAGTGTTAGCTCTGTCCCTGGGCCCACGTGCCATCAGCCGGCCTGCAGACCACACGCACTCACCGGAGTGTTTACTGACGTCCTACTGTGTGCTCAGCCACGGGGGCCAGGCCCGCCTGTCTGCTGAGTGTGGGGACGATGGAGGCCACCTGATACCCGGCTGCAGACATGGGGGCTGCTCGAGGGCCTGGGGGGCGGTGGACAAGCAGGTGAGGGGCCTCAAGGAAGGGGAGGGCTGCCCTCAGCAGGGAGGACCCACGAAGGATTTTCTGAGGAAAGGGGAAGCGGGCACGGTACAGACACATCCTTGGGGGAGGGCCTCATGGGGGGAGGGGACGTCAGGGGCCAGAGCCCGCGGGCCTCGCTGTGGGAGGCCAGGCACCACTCCATCCACTCGATTTCTTCTATGTTTTGTTTTTTGTTTTTTGTGGGGGGACATAATTAGGTTTATCTACTTACGTATGTTTTTAGAGGAGGCACGGGGGCTGAACCCAGGGCCTCGTGCACGCTAAGCGCACCTGCCATGAGCGGTGCCCCCAACTGCTTCGATTTCTTGATTGTTCATTCAGGTTAAGAATTTTGGTGTCTTCAAGGTGCACTCAAAACCTGATTTGGCACAAAAATATTTGAATTATTTGATTCTTTTCAGTTGCAGATGGTCCACCAAACTGAGTGGTCACCACGCGTCCCCTCAGACCAGCCGCCCTGGTCCCCTGAGGCGCCACCGCTGGGAGGGCCGTCTCCAGGGGGCTTCGCACTGGCAGCTCCTGGTCCTCCCGTTCCTGGTTCAGCCACGTGGACCTGCTGGTGGTTCCAGGCCCTCACCGGTCCCCCCGGGCTCCTCCCGGCAGGTGAGGGCGACGTGCCTCCCTCGTCCCCATCGCTCAGGGGCCTGTGCACCTTGTCACCACAGCCCAGCACGTGCCTCCACCTGCACCCAGCACACGGCCCTGCACAGAAAGAGGTGGGATGCTGGGCATGAGGAAGGGACGGCGAGTTCATCAAACTCAAAGGAAAAATAGGGGACTTAAAAATGTCTCTGAGTCTCTTGGGCAAAGGGAATTAAATTA
This sequence comes from Camelus bactrianus, assembly GCF_048773025.1. Classification (NCBI taxonomy): domain Eukaryota; kingdom Metazoa; phylum Chordata; class Mammalia; order Artiodactyla; family Camelidae; genus Camelus; species Camelus bactrianus. Next base: position 3,058,442 of record NC_133541.1, read on the forward strand.
TTCAGATCTTCCCCAACCTCTTCCACTGCCTTCCTGAGAGGCGCAGCTGGACTCTCAACGTGCACATTTAAGCCTGGGTCGTGTGTGTTACACCAATTAAGTTGTTATTCAGAGAAGGGGCTAAAAGTTCAGTTAAATTCTGAAGGAGAGGGAGTGACAGTGGCCGAGTCACATTCAGCTGTGAGTGTCTTTGTTTTTCCATCTGTAAATCAGAATATTTTATCTCAACTTGGTGCACGGAACATCACCTAAGAGAAAGTGGATGCTTGTGAAACCACATAAACCTCAAGCGCCTGAGACTTGCAGGACGCAGGTCGGTTTCTCAGCCCAGATGCTCACACGCCCCCGGGGAAGGCTGCTCTGAAAATCTCAACCAATGTGTTTCCCAAAGGGAGCCCAGGGGCTGCTGACCTCGGCAGGGTCTGGCACGCTGGGGCCCACGGCTGGCCCGGTGTTGACCGCTAGCAGGAAGGGAGGGGCTGGGAGCTGGCTGGCGTGGGGCTGGACCACCGACCACGGGGCAGCCTGTGTCCACAGGAGAGCGCTCAGTGTGGAGGAGCTCCTCGAAGCCGAGGTGAGGGCCAGGCTCCCAGGGCAAAGGGAGACGCGGTCCCTGAGGAAGTCGAGGTGACCGCGTTTCTTTCCAAGAGAACAGAGCTCAGGCCGCGTGCACTGTCTGCACAGCTGTTCTGGTGGGCACTTCTAGCTGCTCAGTACATAAATACAATTGTGCGTTAACCCCATGCCACAAGGGAACCTGACTCGTACGCGTTCCTTAGAAAGGAAAGCTCGTGGCTGGACGTGATTTCCCCCTTTGCTGGGCAGAGCCCCCCGACATCCTGGAGGGTCCCCAGGGCCGGGAGGAGGTGCAGGAGCCGGGAGAGCCGCCCTCCGTCAGCCAACGAGTGTGTGTGTCCTCCCACCTGGCCGGGAAGGGCTCCCTCACCTCCAAGGCCAATACACCGCCTTTCAGCGACGGCGGGCCGTCCAAAGGGGCTGGAGGGTGTGGTCAGCCTTGGGCCCTGGGCCGGGAGGTGGAGGGACTGGGCCGTGGAGACAGAGGCAGGGAGCGGAGCCTTCCCAGGCGTGGATATCTCCAGGCCAGGCCCTGAAGGCGGGCGTGGGCCAGGCTGGGAAGGCCTGCAGGGACCACAGCGTCTCCACCCTGTCAGGCTCTGGGCAGCCCTGTGGACAGGCAACCCATTTAAACCCACTTGCCCAGAGTTTCCAAACTTACTGATCCAAGTGGCCTCTTTCATGAGCCTAACACACCCGTGAGAAGCCGTGGGATTCTGAGGGCAACGCCGCCATGCCCGGGCTGGCGCCGCCGGCTCCCCATGTCCGTGGACGGCCCTCCCTGCTCGAAGCCAGGGGGGCGGCTGAGCTCCGGGTTCTGCTGCATCAGAAAGCCCTTGTTCTGCCAAATCAGGTCATCTCAGCGGAGTTCGAAGCACCAGCAAGTCCTTGGCTACGGAGTCTAACAACTTCCTCTGCTGTCCTGGGTGGGGCGTGTCCAGCCCAGGCCTGGACGCTGGCCGTAACGACTCAGCCTTGTGCCCAAATACCAGCCAAACCGGAGGGAAGGAGGTGTCCTCCAGGAGCAGAGCCGTCTTGTCCTGGATGCGGACGGAGGAGGTGGAGGGGAGGATGTGTGATCCGGGGAGGGGTCCCGGGGCTACTCCCACCTGACTTGGGGTCTCCAGCCGGGGGGCCCCCAGCCTCTCCCCCGGCCCCACATCTGCACAACCTCCTCAGCTGCTCTCTCCTCACTCTGTGGCCTTTTCTCTCTCTTGAAAAAAACGTTTTGAACACCTTTTCCTTTGGCCAGGGAGGCCCGAGGGTGCGGGCTTCTGTCTGACCCTCCCGGCTGCTTCTGGTGGAGACCCTCCCGCTCGGATCCGGGTCAGACAGCACCGCCAGCTGGCCCGGCTGCCAATCTGTAATGTTCCTGGCCATGATTAATCTGATAAATAATAAATATATCAATCTAGTCTCTTAGACAAGGACAAATTCTTACCAGCAGGGAGGCAGGAGGCCTCTTCTCCAGCTGCCTGTAGTGCTGGGATTAATTATTTAATGCTTAATTCTTCGGGAAATGAGAAAGTTTTGATTAATGCTGTCCAGTGTCGTTTCTTGCTTGTTTGATGTGTGTCGGATGATTTTTCCTCGCCAGTCGCTCTGAAGAAGCCAGAGGCTGCTGTCAGGGGATCAGACACCGAACTTCCAGAGATTAATTGAAGTGAAGACTTAGAGAAAAACACCCTGGGTGCCCGCCTGACATAGCCTTTTCTCAGGCTAAACTCGGCTCCGTCCGGGGTGTTGGCCTCCCCGCTTCCTTATGTAAAACTCTGACTTTCCAGGCAGTTGAAAACCCTTGTTTGGTTTCCAGGAGGAATTTTTCCCTAAAGCTCCCTCCCAGGTCGGCAGGATTGAGATACTCGCTTGGCAGGTAGTGCATCCGTAATCCTGTCTCTGGTAAAATAAGAACGGATGGCCATCCAAGGTCCATGTTTCTTTTTGACCCTGAGGCCAGTGCTTACATGAATTTGGACTCAAAACCTGCTCTGCAGGCTGTTCAAATCCAGCTCCAAAGCGCAGTGCCCTTGGTCTCAATTTACGGTGACAAATAATGTCCTGATCTTCTCGTCTGCCCTGGAAGTTCACAGTCCCAGAGCGCTGAATTACAAACAAGATAATACAATTAACCTCATTTCAGAATACCCTGACTGACTTCAGTTCTAAACACACCCTGCCCACTGGGTCTGGAATTTCCTCTCGAACATTTATGTCTTACCTTCTTTTAGCGACAGGAACTGAGAGGCACTTGCTCGTGCAAGAGGGAGGCGCCCGGGAGACTTGAGGACGAGAGTCCAGGAGTCGCAGCGAGGACTGGTTTCCTCCAGGCTCCGACACCCCTGGGGCTGCAGGCGCTCCCCACTCTCCAAGTAACTAACTCTTCTTAAGACTCCTCCCTCCCTGATTCCTGAGGGTGGGAACGTTCTGGGGCCTGAAGCTCAACGAACCCCTCACCCTGGCGGGCCTCGGGCTCGGGCCAGCGCCCCTCTGTTTTCTCCCAGGTCCTCGGTCCCTGCGTCACCGGAGACTTGGAGCTGGGAGCCCCCGAGGGCACATCGGCCTGCCTGGCCCCGTGGCCGCGAGATGGAGCGAGTGCCTGGAAGGCGGTGGAGACGCAGGTCAGGGTAAGGTCGCCCACAGGATGCCTCCTTAGATGTGTGCCTCAGGCTCGCGGGGAGAGAGGGGAGGCGCCAGAAGCACGTGAATCACGACGCTGGGAGCGAGGGGACCACGCCGCCACCAGCTCAGAGAACCCCGGGAGAGGGACAGAGAACCGCAGAGAAGACGTTTCACATATGGTGCGTGGTGGTTCAGTTTTGACACGTGGAAGAGTTCATAGGTTGTACTGAGTCTTTTAAAATAGTCTTTTGAAATATCACCAGCCTGCGAGTGCCCCCCTGGGACGCCCGCACGGTCCCGAGAAGCAGGGCTTCCCGGGGGAGGAGGGGGCCTGCGCTTCCCTCTCACTCGCACCCTTCCTGCCGCACACGCTGGCTTTTGGCCTCATGCGGACTCCCGGCTCACACAGGTGTCCCCAGTGTCCCCTGTGCTCAGTGCCCGGAAAGAACTGGGACTCAGGGAGATCAGGGGAGCAGAGCAGGCACTTCCTCCCCAGATCCCACATCTGCTCGTTCCTTGGAGGAGCGGGCTGAGCGGGACCGACGGGAGTGTCCCTCGGACTCCGAGAGGTGGACTTGGAATAGTTTTCCAACCTCACGAGCACTTGGCAATTAGACCCAGTGCAGAAGAAATACCCACACGTGTGACCTGCTTCCACACTTGGCCCTTAGAAGGTGTGGGAGACGGCGCCCTGAAGCCCACCCCTCCCCGGGCAGAATGGACAGCCTGCGGGCGCTCCTGGGGCAGCGGGGACTGGCTGACCCATCTCCCCGGCCACCGTGCTGGACGGCTCATCTCCCGCCCCACCCCTCTGGGCCCTCTTCTCTCACCTCCTCCAGGCTCCCCGGCCCCTAACCCCAGACTGCGGGGGAAGCGGGCAGCGCAGATGTAGGGTCACCAGCACCCGGATGCCGGCGGGCCCGGGTCCCTGCTGTTGGGGGTGCTGTGTGGGTGACAGGATGTAACCTGCAGGGCGGGCCCCCCTGCCCTCTGGGTGGGTCCCTGAGGCCCCTGTGAGGCAGCAGCGCCCAGCAGCGGTGGCCTGCCTGGTGTCTCCCAGGGCCCCGCACACCATCACCAGGGCTCACTGAACCGGGTCAGACCTGCTCACGTCTGTTGAGGGTGAGGGCGAGGGGCACGGAGACCCCTGACATGGCCGGTCAGGTCACCTGCCACTTGCACAGTGTTGCCCCCACTTCAGACCCTGGCGCCGTCTCTTCCCCTGTGCACCCTGCCCCACCCGGCCCTGGTCCCGGGGCTCTGCTGCCTCCCCCCGCAACCTGACCACCTGAAGGGGCGCCGGCCCAGGGCTCCACCCCGCAAGGGTCAGCCAAGCCCCCCCGAGCCCCTTTGAAGGGGGTTTGTTTAGGGAATTTGTATTTTCCGCTGCTTTCTTCTTGGACCTATTTGCATTTTAAATAATTAAAACATTAAAACTGAAAAATTTATAAATGAGAGCTGCTAAGAGATTCCTGCCTGGCAGACAATAGAAAAGAAATGACTGCCCTGTTAGGCTGGCTGCAATGTCCTACCTGTCACCCTCCCTGAGGAGCTCCACAGCCACGGCCGGGACCTGGGGCACATGCACGGCGTGGCAGCCCACAGACACACACAACACACACACACAGCACGGACACACACACGGCATAGAGACACAGACACACACGATGGACACTCAGGCACACAGACACACAACACAGACAAACAACACAGACACACACAGACACACAACACAGACGAACAACACAGACACACAACACAGACTCACACACAACACAGACACAACACAGACCAACACACAACAGCACACACAGGCACCCATAGAGACTCACAACACAATGCACAGACACACACAACACACACAACGCAGACACACACACAGACACACAGACTCCCCGGCACCCCCCCCACCGCAGGCACGCGTCCTGGGGCCCCTCCACTCTGTCCCCAGGACCGTCTCTGGTAAGGACTTTGATGGCACCCTGTAAGTAGCCTAATCAGAGCCCCAGCAGGTCCCAGGAGCGTGCGGTCCCCCCACCTTGTCCTTCTCACTGGAGGTTCCTCGGGGGCGGGCGGGGTGACAGGCGCTCGGCCAGCACGGCCGGCCTGGTTGTAACAAGCGTCGGGACACTAGGAGCCACAAAAGCCGGCCTGGCCACATCATCAATCACTGTGCTGACAGGCGCCTTCAGTTTGTTTGTTCCACTCTGCATAATAAGTGATTGGATCAGGTTTAATTAGATATTGGGTAATCAATCATTGCCAACAAGGCAACCCAGCTTGGGATCTAGATGCTGGAAGGGAAAAGGGAAAAATAAAACCCTGCAAATCTCATCTCGTGCGCAGAGGCAGCCCAGCCCAGGAGTGCTTGCCGTGGCGTGTGGCCGAGGAGCGCGGGGCAGGATAATTCACAGCTGGGCGGCCGGCTCCCAGACAGCACCGGTGACATTTCACTTTGGCTGCATAATTACTTTTCAATATAATATAATATGCAGACCTGAGGGAGGAAGGAAAAGCAATTAAATCACACACGGCCCGTGCTCCTGCCACTGTCCCCAGAAGTGACCAGAAGCTGTCGTTCAGTGCAGAACGGCTTAAGATGGAAGTCTGACACCACGGAGATGACGGTGCCTCTTCGGGGCCCCTGTTCAGTGCAGGAGCCTCCGAAGACCCCAACTTGGCATCCATCATCAGCTCCGAAAGTCTCAGACCATATTCCTGCTCTCCCTTCAGGAGCCAGGACCCGCCAGCTCAATGGAGCCATGGAGATCGCTGACCTGAACTGGGGAGACTTATTCATTTGCAAACTACACTGAGCCTCACAAGTAGAAGTAACAGGGAGCACCACTGAATTCATCCTTCCGATGTCAAAGGTTATGTTTATTCTCATAGAAATCTAATTAGACACAAAGGCAAGCCAGTCTATTATGAACCTGGGGACTCAGAGGGTTCACTGAGGGTCAGCAGGCAGACCCTGGCAGCCCTCACTGAGCATTGTGCCAGTGGTACCTCCAGTAACTTCTTTGTAATAAAATGGAAACACCCATCCTGATTCTGATTGCTTCTGAGCAGAGGAGTGAACGCCTCCAGCTCCTGGAAGGACAAACCCTTGACATCCCTTGATGATGAAGTGAGGAAGCGTCTCTCTCCCCTCCTGTCCTCCCACGTCATAGGCAGGGTCCTCCCTCATGGTAAGGCACCCATCACTCACCTGGAAGAGGACAGATGCAGGCACATCATAGGAAAACCAACAATTCTGTGATGGGTGGAAGTTCCTGAGTGAGTGAGTAGATGGATGGATGATGGATAGATGGTGGATGGATGGATGGTGGAAGGATGGACAGTTAGATGAATGGATGGGTGTATGGGTGGATGAGTAGGCAGGTGGGTGGGCAAATGGATGGATGAGTGGATGGGTGGATGTGTACATGCATGGGTGGGTGAGTGGGTGGATGGGTGGGGAGGGTGTGGGATGGATGAATGGTGCGTGTATGGCTGGCTGGATGGGTACATGAATGAATGAGTAGGTGGGTGGGTGGGTGGATGAGTGGATGGTGGATGGATGGATGGGTGGGTGGGTGGGTGGGTGGGTGGATGAGTACATAGGTAGATGGGTAGGTGGGTAGATGGATGGTGGATGGATGGGTGAATGAGTGGATGGTGGATGGATGGATGGATGGGTGGGTGGGTGGGTGGATGAGTACATAGGTAGATGGGTAGGTGGGTAGATGGATGGTGGATGGATGGGTGAATGAGTGGATGGTGGATGGATGGATGGATGGGTGGGTGGGTGGGTGGATGGATGCTGCTAGTCTGGTGAAGACTTGCGTCCATGTCCTTGCACAAGGCTTGCTATCCGTAGAGTGATGCTTCAGCTAAGAAAGGATAGGTGACTGACGGTGTGTCAGTGAGGACGGGGACTATTACCCACCCAAGCAGCTCCCCACTTACAGAGACGGAAAACACGGACCCTTTTGGATTAAGTAACCAACTGAAATGTAATTTGGGCATATCTGTTTTTGATATTTGATTGGCCGTCCTATGGAGACAGGATTGGCTGTTTTACCAGGCAATGGAACATCAAGTAAACGGTGGTAACTAACGCCTGCTACGTTCACTGCAGAGTCTGAAGATATGGGGGCCAAGAGCCCTCCTTGGGGAGGTCAGCCTATCACCAGTTTTGGGATTCGAGGTGTGATGTGTGCCCCCCCCCCCCGTGAACACCTCTCCCCATGCCCTGCTCCCTGGCCCGCAGCCGTGGTACCTCTGCTCCCCTCGCCTCCCCAGGGCCGAGGAGAGTCCCCAGGCCCTTGCACTGGAGCCCCTTCCTCTGTGAGTGGCCCAGCCTGGGCCCTTGTTTCTCAGCAGCCAGCCGTCCTCCCTGTGGAGAAGAGACGGCTCGTTAATTGAGGTGCTGGGAGTGTGCTTTGGGTGACAGTGCGGGTAGCCCCCTTCCCGCTATGTGCAGTGAATCATGTATGGGGCGCCTGTGGGTGTGTGGGGTGAACGCGGGGTCCGTGGGGTGCATGCGGGTGCAGTGCAGGTGCATATGGGGCGTGTGGGTGCACACAGGGGAGGTGGGGTGAACTTGAGGGCTGTGGGTGCATGTGGGCGAGGTGGGGCTCATGGGTGCATGTGGCTTAGCTGCTTTCCCCTAGGGGTGCTGGGCTGAGCCCTCGTGGGGGGTCCTCCAACCTGGTGATGAGGGTTTGGGGCTGGCTGGGGATAAAGGCCGTGAAGGTAGGACCCGGAGCATCACCCGCCTTCCTGGACCACGTGGGGAGCAGGCCTGCCGGCCCAGGTAGCAGGTGCCGCGGAGGTGCGGTCTGTCCCTCGTGTGGCTGGTGGGCGTCCCAGCGCCCAGTTTCTTTGTCTCCCGTGCGCCTTCCTGGCCACGCAGGTGGAGGATTTCTCCTTCTGTCCTCGGAGGCTTTCCTTAACCCTGCGTTAGCTGTGTGCCCCTCTCTCTGTTTTCCGGGGGCTGGATGTCTCTCTTCTCCTGTGAGGTAATGAGGGAGGGAGGGGGCGCTGAGGGGACTCACCAGATCCCCACGGGGGAGCCGGCTGTGCAATCCCGGACAGTTTCTCCTTTTGCTCCTTCCACTAGTTTTGTTTTTAACAAGAAGAGAGAGTGGAGAGAGACTGCTCTGGGAGGGAGGGCGTGGCTCCCACCTGGAGCTCACAGAGAGGCCAGATTTCAAGGTCCTCCTGAACGGCCCACCTCTTGCTTCCTCACCACGCCCCCCGCCTCCTGATCCCAGGACGTGACCTGCTGCGATGGGATAATGTCCCTGCTTTTAAGGGGAAGAGCTGGGGTTGGCACAGAGACTAAGTGGAGATGGGCAAGGTCGGCGGTCTGGGACCCAAGGCAAAGCCGCGCTCCACATGCCCGCCCTGCTGTGGAAGCCGGGGGTCTCGGCGCCCGCACCTGGTTCTCCTCCACGTGAGCTGCGGAGTGTCCTAAGAACACATCTCGCGTGACTTCTCTTCTGGACTCTGGCCTGGTCCCGCCTGGGGAGGGGGACCGTGGCAGACCGTCCCCCGGGCAGAGCTGAGCCTGGGGGCCTGCTGGGCTGGGAGCTCAAGCTGCACGGCAGAGCGGTCAGCAGCTCCTGCTTCAGCCCCAGGCAGACTCCGGGGGGGGGGTGAGGCGGAGCCCAGGCCAGGAGAGCGGAGTGAGGCGCTCCGGACGGCGCAGCCCGCACACCAGCCATCAGGACCCCGGCCTCTGCTGTCCCTTGAGCAGCGGTTCTGAGACCAGCCTGGAGCGGAGGACACAGGTCACCTCACCGAGCGAGGGGGCAGCCAGTGCAAGCACGCCCTGCGTGGGAGCAGAAGCGGGGACCCAGACTGAGACCAGGGCAGATGGGCAGATGGGCAGAGGGCAGGGCAGGCCGGTCTTGGCGCCAGGGGCCTGCGGGGCCCCAGGCAGCCAGGAGAGCAGGCGTGACTCCCAGCCTGCAGGGTCCACGCCTGCTGACCCCGTCCCTCCCCGCGGAGCCTGGTCCAGGCATACGGGCGGGGCTGGATGCCCCATGGGCCTGACGACACAGAGCAGGTCTGGCCCCTCAGCAGGAGCCTCAGAGAGGAGGGCAGGGGGCACTTGGCCGCTTCTCAACACTGGCATGTCATGGAGGCCCCCCCCAACCAGAGAGGGCCCGGGGGGCGATGGGTGGGGACCATGTGACAGAGGCGGCCCCACGGGGCTGAGGTTTTCCAAGCAAAGGGCAGCGGTGGTCATGGGGGGCTCCTCTGCCCAGTGGAGGCGGGGTGGCTGCAAACCCAACCCAGCCCGGACGGTCCTCAGAGAGGCGCCCACTAGGAGTGGGGGAGACGGTGGGTCCCCAGAGCCGCCGCCTGACCCGTGGTGCCCTGCCGCACAGACCGCCGCCTGAGGAGGCTGGAGCCCTGTGGTCATGGGCTGCCAGGTCAGACGGCAGTGACTCCGTCACAGAGACGTGAACGAGGTCCTGGGGACTCACAGCGACAAGTGCTGATCACCAGCTTCTCGAAGCCGGTGAGGGGAACTCCCTGCTGAGATGGTCACGGTGCCGTGCCGGGCGCCAGCAGCTCAGGGGGGCACCCCTGATCTTGCCGCGGCCCTGTCACCTCCGTTTCTTATTTATCTCCCATCCGCCACCTGCCAGAGACACTGGAGGGGAGGCTCAGAAGTGCGGGGTAGAAATACCATTTACCTTCTGATGAATAAAAACATCTCCTCCTGGGGGAAGCCCCGTTTTGGACTCCGGGACCTCTCTGCGGGGGCGGCCGCCCCCCTTCTGTCAGGGCGCTCCCGGCCGGCAGCCTTCATGCCCTCCTGGGGCTGAGGGGGCGGGCAGAGGTCTCTGAAGGCCTGCGACCCCCCAGGGGTGCCGGCTGTGGATTCAGTCACATCTGGGGGACACTGACACGCGCAGGAGTTTAAAGGACCGTGGTGGGGACCGTGGAGGCACAGAGTGGCCTCCCCCTCCCCCGCCAGGCGGAGGGTGGTCCCGGGGCTTAGAGGGCAGTACGCCCGGCTGCTCCCGGACCCCCTGGAGGTCCTAAGCAGTGCTGTAAAGCCGGGCTTGCTCTCTGGTGTTGGGGCAGCGGACGCCTGCGAGTCTGGGACGGCTGCGGTGAGGCGCTGAGGAGGGAGGGTGATGGCCCCGTTCCAGCGTCTGTCATGGACCTGCGGACTGGGGGGCCAACTGGATGGCTCGAGAGGTGGGTCCACAAACACGGCGCAGGGGCAGGCCCTCAGCAGGAGCCTGCGAGCTGGGAATTCCTCCTGAAAAAGCCTCCTGGACTGGGCAGCTCCGCCACGGAGAAGGGGAGAGGCAGCTGGGGGGGGGGGTAGGCGGGCGGGGTCGGCCTCATCCTCAGCGGTCCCGCGGTGGCGCAGAGTGGCCGCAGTCACTGTTTGATGGGGGATGAATTTTGCGAGGTGACAACGTCCTGCTCTGCTCATTTCAGGGCTGGTCATTAAAAATGAAGCAGGACACAAAGAGGCCCGGAGGCCCTGCCTTCCCTCCAGATACAGGAGCGAGTGAGTCTGTGACTTGTCACCAGCAACACCCATTTGTGTTTGCTCTGCAAACCCGGCGAGTGGCCTCCCGGTCAGAGCCAAGGGCGCCAGGCCAGAGACATCGAGGGCCTTGGCAGTGTCCTAGGCAGCGGGGGGCAGGGCTGTGGGGGGCCTGGGACGGAGGCGGGAAAAGCATCGCCCTCGGCTCCTCGGAGGGCCTGCGCCGAGCACCCTAGGAGAGGAGATGGTCACCCGGTGCCACATGATGGGCGCTTCGGCTGTGCGTTAGGGTTTTTTCTTTTAATAATACATGGATGTGAGCAGCTTGGGCATGCCAAACAAATTCTCTCCACGAAAAGTCAACTGTCGGAACGAGGCGCATCTGTCTGGCCAAGTGCACTCAGGTAGAACGTCCCCGCCAGCCACGCGGCTCGGGGAAGGGAGCCCCACCTGTCGGCTCATAAATGTTTAGTGAGCAGCCCTCCCGCAGCTGCGGGGCCGCGCTGCGATCAGCTCCTCCAGGAGGCTGTAGGGGGGCTTCCGTGCCACCACCGACCCGCAGGAATTTCTGCTGCAGGCTCGGCGTGGAAACGGCTGGCGAGGACCCGGAGCCCGAGAGCAGCGCCACTCGTTGGCTCACGACCAGCTTTTCTGCGTCTTAGTCTTTGCCGTCCTTGTCCTGGAAGAGGAGACGTCACCCCGTGTGGGGTTCTGATGTGTTCCTCGGTCAGTGATTCCAAAGAGCGAGGTTGGTTTGCCAACTCTTCCAAGGGCAGCTTCAGAAAACTGCAGTCAGGGCTTCGGTGTAGAAACGTGACCTGTGGAGGTGAGATGCCACCGCCTGCCTGGGGGCCCCCGAGACCAGACCCGCTGAAGCCCTGGTCCAGCCCACATTTCTCTGGTCCCCAGACACGTACAAGGAGTGCAGAGGGGACATTTGGAAGCCGTGAAAACTTGCACCTGCGCCCTAGTGAGCTTCACGGCACAAGGACGGCTCCCGTGGGCCTCATGGTCATTGCCTAGAGGGAAAGGACGGTGAGAGCTCCGTCCTGAAAGTCAGGGTGGAGACGCGGAGAGGTGAGCAGGGCGGTGACTGGCTAGAGAGGTGGGAGCGGTTGCCTTTTTTCTTTCTTCTTTTTAAAGCAGAGTTGACTCACAGCGCTGCGCTCAGGCGGACAGCACGGTGATTCAGTTACACACACGTGTGCATATGTTCCTTCTCAGAGCCTTTTTGATTACAGGCCATTACAAGGTATGGAACATAGTTCCCTGCACGACACTGTAAGGCCTTGTTGTCCATCTGCTTCATATATGGGAGTGATTTTAAATGCCTTCTCTTGACCGGGATCGGGACAGGCAGAGTAGAAGGACCGAGCGCCCTCTGGTCCAGTGGCTCTCAGGTGTGTTTGGACCCTGGGTCCGCGAAGAGCGCCCTCCCATACTTGGGCACCTCTGCCAGGCTGCCTGCTTCTGCTGATGCGCACAGATGTTTCACAGACCTGACTCGGTTTCAGAGCTCATTTTCAGATGCAGAAATGGGTCCTGGGAGAGACGGCGCACTGACCAGGGCCCGAGGCTTCCCATCCAGGCGTCGGGGGTTGCCTGCATCCCAGTCAAGTTATGCTGACACAACCACCCAGTTGTGGACAAGGCTGAGCCCTGATGGGCTGAAGGGGAAACTCCTCGTGTCTCCACATCCATGAGTTCGGGGCCCTTTTTAAAATTCCTCTGTTTTGCGTTCCTTTCTTTCTTGTTTTTGCAGATGCAGCAGGCACCCCCAGGGCTCTGCCTGGAGAGCTAGACCCCAACATGGAGGCCTGTCTGGACAAGAGATGGGACAATGGGGGCCCAGGACCCCCAAGACTGTCTCTCCCCAGAACTGGCCACGCTCACGCCTGCAGCCAGCCCCTTTGTCCCTCTGTAAGTGCTTCTGTCCCGTCAAACAGACGAGCGAGATCTGCACCGGCACCTGACTTCACGAAGGAGATCTGGAGTGGTTTTCCTCTCGTTTCCTGGCTCACATGGCTGAGCTGGATCCCAGAGGTGCCGGTGCTCAGCAGGAAATGACCCCGCCATCTATCCAGGCCAGGGAGGGGGCAGACGGCACTGCTCACCTGTCCTCATCCACCTGGGCAGCCAGCCACCTCGCAGGCAGTGCTGGTTGTTCTGGACCCTGAGAAACACCCCATGCTGCCTCTCAGAAGCTGACTGGGGCCCCACAAGTCTCAGCATCCATGCAGGGTGTGCCCGCCACACTGAGGCGGCTGCGGTATGCTGGCCGTGGACGCACACTGGGAGCCTAGTGGCCTTCTCTCAGGCAGGTGTCTGGCCCCTCCCGGCCTGCACCTGGACACACTTTAGAGAAACAGGAGCTGCAGCTCCCAGGCCAGGCTCCCTTGGCTACTCAGTGAGATGCCCTCTGTGTGCATTCAGGTCTATCCACCCCTGCAGCCCACCTGCCCAGCGCCAGGCGGTCTCCATCCTGGAGTGAGCGAGCCTGCCTTGCACAGGGGTCCTGCCAAACACCGGGAGCAACTGTTGACAAAGTTCACTGTTAAAAGCAGGTAGCTTACTTCACTTAGCATGACCGACTCCAGGTGCATTCCTGTTGCTCCAAATAGCATTATTTTATTCTTTTTTATGACTGAGTAGTATTCCATTGTATAAATAGACCACATCTTCTTTATCCAGTCATCTGTTGATGGACAGTTAAGTTGTTTCCATGCCATGGCTACTGTAAGTAGTGCTGCTGTGAACATTGGGGTGCATGTGTCTTCTCAAGTTAGAGTTCCCTCCAGATATATGCCCAGAGGTGGGATTGCTGGATTATATGGTAAGTCTATTTTTAGTTTTTTAAGGAACCTGCACACTGTTTTCCATAATGGCTGCACCAAACCATGATAGCACTTACATTTAGAATCTAAAAAAGACACAAATGAACTTATTTACAAAAATCAGGGACAGACCCACAGACACAGAAAACAAAATTATGGTTACCAAGAGGGAAAGGGGTGGGAAGGGATAAACTGGGAGTTCAAGATGGGCAGATACTAACTACTACGTATAAAATAAACAACAAGGTCCTGCTGTAAAGCACAGGGAACTACATTCAATACCTCGTAATAGCTTATAGTGAAAAAGAATGTGAAAAAGAGTATGTGTGCATATATGTCTACAACTGACTCACTGTGCTGTGCACCAGAAACTAACGCACCATTGTGAATCAACTAAACTTCAATCATTTATAAAAAGCAGGCAGCCACAAACAGATGAAGTTTGACCTGCTTTCCCCCATGTGCTGTCCCCTCAAGCTGAGTCTGAGTGTGTGGGGCCGTGGCGGCCTCGGGGGGCGTCTGCAGAGGGTGAGAAGCCCCCAGAAGGAAGCTTCTGGAGTTAGAGCATCTCTCCTCGTCACCAACCAGGGAGGGTAGAAGGAGGTGTCAGGGACTCCTCATGAAAAGTGAGGCCTTAAGCACTGATCCTGGGAATTCTAGAATGGCTCATTTATTTTATCTGTTTCAGACAAAACCTGTCCGGAATTGGTCCAAGGATGGGGCCGGTTAGGGAGGGATGTTGGTGAGAGGCAGCTTGAATGAGATTTCCAGCAAGTAGGGGGACAAGGATGGTCCCACCGCAGAACTAGGGGGCTGGGGCAACCTGTGTTATTGGATCCCAAGCTGAGGAGAAAATTCCAATGGGTCTGAAAATCCGTCCACAGAATATCTCCATCCATGTTACTGTTAATGTTTTTTAATTATTGACTCGTGAACTGTTAACACCTCTGGTGGAAAAGACTCGTCAGTGGAAGACACTCACTCTGCCAATTCCCGTCCACGCATCCGCCCTTCGCTCCGGTTTCATTCGCTGGGGCCACGTTCACGCCGGCTGCGGCCCCGGGTTCTCCATCCTTAGTCAGTGGCCGGGTCTTCACCACAAACACACAGACACGCTTCTGCAAAGTGTAAGGGAGGAAATGGGCACCCACAAACACGAGTCCTTTGGGTTTACTTGTGGCAGACACGGTGGGGGGCCCCTGACCCCTCTCCTACGGAGAGGCAGACGCTGCTTAATTTTGGGTGCAGGTGGCTGCTCTTTGAAGGTCAGCAAACGCACCCTCTGACCCTCCCAGGTGTTTTTACATGAAAATCCTAGCGTGTGCGTCTTGCATTCAGGGTCGGAGGCGCCCCAGGCCGGGACCATGGGTGTTAATCACTGAGCTGTGCTGTTCACGTCCTGGGCTGGGGTACCCTCCACGTCCTTCTGAGACGCTTAGGACGTTCAGGTGCAGATTCAACAAATGACACCACTTACAGAGGATTCTTTGGAAAACAAGGATTTTTAAACACTTCACTAACTCGAATGCCAGGCTCAGTCATATGGAGACACTTACAGGCTTGCCTCCTTGTTACCCTCTCCAGGACGTGCTAACGAAGTCTACTTTCAGTCAGCGGTTGTGCCTTGCACGTGCTGTGGTCCAGGGTTGCCCCGGTGCCCATCCCGGCCAGCCGGCGCTCCAGGAACTGGCTCCACAGTCCTCAGCGTGCACCGCACACAGCGAGGAAGCATCCCTCAGGAAAACTGCCGGATTTTGTCTCCGACTTACTCAAGTTATGACAATGACAAGGTAAAGCTGTGAGAGGCTAAAACCAAGGAAGCAGGTCATGCTGCCCCCAAGGCTCTGAGCTCTGCACGCCCCCGCCCTCCCCCTCCACCTTGGGAGCCTTAATCTGCACCAGTGAGTGGCCGGCGGGGAGAATCGGGGCTTCCTGACCGTTTCCTTTAAGCGTTGCATCTCATCTGTTACAGAGAAAGTCTCCCGATGCTTGTCAGCAGTGGCGAGAAAGACAATTCAAGGCTATTGCAATAGGAGACTGAGAGCAACTTCAACTCTGAATGAAACAGGAAGCCTGGAGATTTACAACCAAGACAGAGGATGAGGAAGAGGTGGAAAATTACTAAGAAGAACCTGACTAGCAGTGAGAGTCGGAGGAAGAGGAGCCCTAGTTGATGTCAAGGGTCCAGGTTCTTGGTGAACTGCTGGCAGGGTTCTGTGCCAAGACCGGGCTCTTCAGGCCAAGGTCGGGCCTGGTGGAGGGAGGCCTCGGGAGCTGGCAGGAGTTTGGTCAGTAGTCCTGGTCACACTGTGAGCACGCAGCAGAGATTTTACGCCTTCAGGCCTGCTGTCCAGGACTGTCAGCATCACCCCCTTTCGCTCTCAGAAGACGTGATTCTACACTCACCAGGCCCCGAGTGGGATTCCACAGGCCCAGAGCCGCAGGCGGCTCCCTTTGGGCCAGGAGGCCTCCCCGGGTTGCCACGGAGACCCACTATCCAAAGGGAGTTGCTCCACCTGCTCCGGCCGGCTCGCAGGGTCCACTTCCATTCCATTAACTCGCACAGTAGACTCTGGAAATCCAGGGGGATACTTTGAAAAGAAGAGGAACCTAAGCTTTTGTCAGAACAGAGCTGAGAATAAGCCCAAAGCAGCAGTGGAGACAAACACAGACGTGCACATTTCCCTCTGACTGTGCGGGCGGGACTCAGCGCCACACACGGCGGGAGGCCCAGGGCTTGTAAGATCACTGCCGGCACGTTCCTGTCTCCTTGTCCGCGTGCAAGGGGGCTTCCTTGGCTGCAGTCAGGGCTTCGCGCCCAGGCTCACGTGGGGGTCACTCCTTTCCCACCAACACCTCCCGCCATGCACGGGAGCCTTTGGAACAGAGTCACCTTCTTTCCGATGGCTGCACGGCGCTTCACTGTGTGGAAAAGCGGGTGGACAGGGCCCCTCATTCTGCTGCCAGCTTGTCGCCAAGAGTGCTGCCTCATACACCTGGTGGGACAGGAGAGAAGGGGGCAGGCACAGCCACTCACAGAACCACACAGCAACCAGCACCAAGATGGTGGGAGATTCAACTCCCAGCGGGACTGAGGCCCAGGGAAGCGGGAGGTTTGTCTTCCAGAGACTTTGTGCCTCATTATACACTCATTACAACATGTCAGCTTGGGAAACGGCGCCCCCCCCCACCAGGTGCCGGGACGGCCCCCAGGCTGACCTTAAAGGGTCAACAAGTCGGTGGGGCCCAGTTCCTGGGAATCCAGCCCCTTCCCCAAAGTAGCTGGAGTAATCCTCCCACTTGTCAGCAAATGAAGCTCCCGAGCCCACAGGCATAGCAGCCCCGCACCTGCGCCTGCACCCCGGCCGCTGCCTCCCTCGCCGTGCGAGGGCCCGCACTCTGCCCGTGGACCGCGTGTCTACTTCTGCTTTAAACTAGGCACCTCCTGCGCCTCATGGCCGTTCTCGTGCCTTCTGAGACAGCCTGCACACCATATCTGAGTAAATTCAAATATACACTTGAAGTCTTTCCTGGGGGAGGCCAAGGACGCTCACTGGCTGGAGCGTGTCCCAGGGACTCTGCTGGGGCCGGGGACGTGGCCCTCCTCTCTCGCCCCGTTTTCCTGTATCCTCGGCACATTCCGAGTGCTTGAGTCCATGAGACAGATTCTCAGGAGGAAGGTTCCAGGCCAAAGAATGTGTGTTTCCTTAGTTCTCAGCTGTCACTTTCCAGAAAGGCTTGGAAGCCTCACATCTTCCACCAGCAGAGCACCAGCAGTGCCAAGTCCGTCTGCCGGGATGAGAAGCTGGTCTAAAGGAAGGCGTGTGACTTACCCGGGGGACACGGCTTTGCGGGAAAGGTTTGCATTGGAAGCCACTTTGTCTGCTTGCAAAAAAGTCCATGCTTCCCTCACGTGTCTCCAGAAGTTTCCTGGTCTCCTGCTGCCCCTCCGCTCCCCTCCCTTCTTCCCCTCCTGGCCCTCCCTCCCATCCCTCCTCCTCAGCCCCCACCCCTTCCGTCCCCTCTCCACTTCCCCCCTCCTCAGCCCCCACCCCTCGCTCCTGCTTAGACGTTCCTGCTTCCTCTCCTTCCCTCCTTCCCAGCAGAGGATGAGCCTCCGGGATTTGATACTGGAAGTGTCCCCGCCCGTGGGAAACCCCTCTTCGTTGTCAGCTCTCGTCTCTCCGGTGACCCTCTCTCCCCTTCACTCCACCTCTGCCCCTGTCCTGAGTCACCCCCTTGTCCCCTTAACCAGTCACAACACAGACTGAGGAGTCAGTTACAGGTAAGCCTGCTCGGTGACTTGTCCTTGTGCGTAAAGCCGGGGAATTGCTTTCACCCTTTGCTGAAATATAAGTAGCAACAGAGTGAAGATGTAACGCGGCTGTCGTGACTGTGGGTGGACCGTCCAGCTGCCCGTCTACGAGGGTCTGCGGTAGGTCGTGGCTCCCCAGGACCTCTTTCTACACAGAGACCCTAGTGTCCACAATGGGACTCCGCAGGACTAGACGCGCATCCACATTCCACCTCCAGGAGCCTAAAGCAAGGGACACTGGAGCTGTTACACTGGCAGATTTGACTTCCTCCTTCCAGAGCGCTCCCCAGCAGCTCTGCAGCACAGAACCCGACCCCCACCCCAAATCTGGCAGTGACCGTGACTGCGCAGCCCTGGGTCCGCTGGCCCCAGCCCCGCCCGGGAAGCAGCGGGAACTCCACCGAAGCTGCTCCAGCCTCAGCAGCGTAAGAGCGACTTGGCCCCTTGGCTGCTCGTTTCAGGTTTAAGAAGTGGAGGTGGAGCCCACGTCTCCACATTCAAATTCCCTTCTAAAAATGGACCTCTGTAATTACACGTTAAATATGATTCAAATCTGCAGGGAACTCTGACTCAATGAGCGTGAAAAAATTAATGAAAAGCTTAATTATTATAATAATACCATTAAAATCTAATAAAGAAAGAAAAAAACTTGATTTCATTCTATTTTAGCTTGGGCATCTAATATCTTTTTCCCCCCTTTAGCAGAACTATAATTAATTTAGACTTGGATTTCAGAAAAGCTAAATTATATGCTTTAGCGCTGAAGAACATTCCTCGAAAAGGAAGCAGGCGTGTGAGATACAGCAGACAAGCCGGTACCCGGACGCGACCCCGCCCCGCCCTGCAGGCAACACCTTGGGGCTGTCACCTCTAGGAGGCCCGGTCCTTTTTTTGCTGTTCCGTATTATGTAAGGGTCGTCAGCTGCTCGGACTCCTGCCTGAGTCCCCAGGGCTGCAGAGTGCATGCAGGTATTTAAGACTCAAGGTATTAACTCAGTTAGCAGTGATGGAGGGGCGCTGGGGGCTCCGGGTGGTGGAAGGTCTGTTCCCTGCGGGCCGCCCTCGCCCACCTGCAGGCCCGCGGGACGGCTTGCAGCCCCGAGCTCCAAGGCTGCCACTCCCCGCCTACTTTTCCAATGAAGGGAGTCTATTTCTTTGTTCATCGGATGTTCTTGGTGAAAACCAAGCAGGAGCCTCTCCCTGAGCGGGGACGTGCGTGGCCGGCCTGAGGCGTGAGCCCAGGAGCCGACGGCGGGAGCACGGCCTCGGCCCCCCGGAGCGGCTTAGACGGCGGCCTTTTCTGTAACAGGCCCCTTGTGGGGCCAGTTCCCTCTGCAGCCTGTGTCTTTGCCTCCTGTGCTCCCTCCCTTTAGCACCCAGTGCGGCCTGGGGCTTATCTGTCCCACCCGCGTTTACTGGACATGCGCTACGTGGCGGGTTCCTTCTGAGCCAGCCGGAAGTCGAATGCTAACAGGAATCGCAAGGGTTCAAAGGTAGTTGAAAGGCAATGATTTAGCAGCTTTGGTGCCATTTCAGCGGCCGAAAAGGCTTGCTCTCCACCCTCAGTACTGATGGAGGCTGCTTTCGTTTTCAGTTAGGACAATAACCGATCACGACGTCCTGTCAGTTCCAGGTCAGAATTCTTCCTGGAGACGCTTTCTCCACAGCCGCCAAGTCGTTCATCGCCAAGCCCTTTGCTCGAGCCTCCTGGCAGGGTCCATCCTTCCCACCCCATCGCTGCCACACGTCAAAACCAGGGCCCCTCCAGGACGGTCAGCCCCTCGAGGAGCGTGGCCTGGCCGGCTCAGGAGCTGCGGCCCAGGGGTCCCAGCGGGAGAGGCCGTCTGTGCCTGTGCGACCAGGCCTGGGGCCTCTCGGGTCCATAAAGTAACGGTGCAGACAGTAAGTCAGATCTAGCAGACGACCCAGAGGCGCGCACCCAGGCGCTCCTTCCACAGGTGAGGCAGCGGGAGAGGCAGCCCCCAGCCTCCTGCCCCGGAGCCATGAGTGTAGGAGCTGCTGTCAGCGAGGCCCCGACCCCGGCCTGCAGACACTCCACCACAAGGTCCTGCAGACGTTTCTAAGAAACCCTCCTGGCCTTTTCCACGTGCACAGCTGAGGCTTCTCAAATTTTAGTGCTTTTAGCCCAAAGGATTAAGAGGCAGCTCCCTACTGCTGGACCCACCGTTGAGGTCCTTACGAATTTCGCCCTTTAGAGTCCAAACTCATTAGGTTTGATAATCTGTGTACGATCCAAAGCACAGACAGCCGAGGCTCTCTGTTTATTAGAACCTCAAAGCCAATTCTGAAGCCCAGGGGCTCATCGACATAAGAATGCGGAGTAACTGGGGGAGGATTTGTAACCTGATGCCTGGGCCTAGGCCCCGTGCTGCTCAGGGGAGGGCCTGCCAGGGACTTGTTCGCAGAACGTGGGGTCGCCAGGATCAGAGCTCCTGTCCTTACAAGGTGTCAAACGGATTCAGGAAAACAAAAGAGAAAAAAATTCAACCGACGTGGTTTCCCACCATGACGTTCTGGAATGCTGCAGCCCCAGTGTTTCGCTTTGTCCAGTTCAGTCACGGGCTCTGCTCCCCTGCGCTACCGCTCGGGAGCTGGGTGCTGAGGTCTCCCGGCGCGAACCCAGCCTGGCTGTGGGAGAGCGCCCGTCGCTAGGGATCCGCGTGTGGGCAGGCGCGTGCATGCCAACGTGTACAGGGGCGCACGCATACGCAAAGCTGATTGCTGTTTCATTTTTCAGTTTATTAGGTAGAATTGTTACAATTTGATGGCACATAGACAATATATTGAATGTAAACACAGGCACACAATATACTGCACTTTTTTTTCATTTACGTACGTGTACTGTTGACTGTTTCTAAGAACAGTTTAGAGCTTTAGCTTTCTAAACTTCCTGTCATCAAAGGACTCAAAGCTGAATTTAATGACTGGTTCTGACACATCGCACCGGTTGTTTGGGGAAAAGTAATGGGAAAACCAAGTTATGGATTCTGGCAAATGACTCGAACATTCGGGGTTTAGGAAAGCACCACGAGAGACCCAGCCCCTGCCCCTTGTGCCTCTGGTGCACCTCGGGGAGAAGCGTGGGCCACGGCGTCGGCGCTGATCCACACCTGTCGTCGGCTTACCTGGGAGGAGGTGCTGCTGCCCAGGCAGCCTCTAACTATCCGTCCAGCTTTGGGAAAAGGAGGCTGTGACTGAAGAGGAAAGGACGTGGAGGCCTCAGGACACTCAAGTGCTGTGAGGCAGAAGTGCACGGTCACCGACGGTGCTTAACTGTCGACGGCGATTCACCAGCCAGAAGAGAGGGCTCCAGACGCAGCCTCTTCCACGATCTACACAGCGGGTGGCAAAGGGCCTGTTCAACGCCTTTACGAGAAGTTTCCTTCAGCCTGTTAGGGGGAGGCGCGCAGAACGCGCGGGGGCTTTCTCTCCCTTCTGACGCGGGTTATGCAGGGAAATAAGCAGTGCGGTACGAGCAGCCTCCCCTCCCCTTCATTTTCGCCATCCTTTGCCTTTGCACCGAGACGAAGGACAGGACAGACACCAGCAGTGGACACTTCGCTCCACTGGAGTCCAGGTGGGGCTTCGGTGCCTGCCGGGAACGTGGCCAAGGCTGAAGGTTTTGCAGTTCCAGCTCGGAAGTGGCCACATCCGTCTTCTCCTCCTAATACAGAGGCCATGGACGCCAGCCGAGCTCGGACACCTCAGGGATGAGGGCGCCGACGCCAGCTCAGCACAGGTCCCCTGGGGCCTCAGGGGCTGCGCCCCGCGCGCCTCCTGCGTTCATCGCTAAGGCCCTGTCTGGGCGGCTCACACCCGCCTTGTTCAACGGCCAGCTGTGGTCACCTTCTGTCACTCTGCTAATCTGTGGCCTCACCCGCCACTCTGCTGGCTCAAAGGTGACCGACCCCCTTTCTGTGGAAAAGTGAGCGGTTGGGCAGCTGTCGAGGGTCCACTGACGCACTCGGTGTTTGTCTCTAGTATTTGGGACCGTTTTGCACGCAAACCCCTTGCTGGAGATGCCTGTGTTGTTGTTTTTTTTTTTTTTTTTTTAATAGTCCACTTTGATAAAAACCCATAATATCAAGTGACTGGCTGCCTCACTAACGCACGGTTTGGACGTCAATTCAAAATTTGAAATCAGAAGACATATTCTTTTTATTCAATGTAAATTAAAATGTTGGCTTTCCATGCTATGATTGCTGTTTTGTTCCTAAAAGCATAGACTAAATTCATAGTTTATTTTAATTGGGCACATAAAAAATTAAAGAAAGGCTGAACAAATTACATCATAGTCAGCTGGTCTGTAAAAGCTTTTCCACCTGATTAATACATTAAAAAAGTAGAATTACAGTTATGAAAATGTGTGTGTGTGAGAGTGTGTCTGTGGGTCACATTTTTAACAGGAGGTGTCTCAGTGTGTGGGTCAGGGGTCACCAACATGGAAGCCAGGGGCTGTCGTGGGGAGCAGACGCCTGGGTCCCTCCCAGGCCTCCTGAAGCAGAACTTCAGCGGGTGGTGGTGCGCTTAGGACATTCATTTTTAGTGAGCTGTGAAGATGAGATGGGCGGTCTTTGCATTCTGAGAATGACTACTGCACACCACGGGGGCTGCTGGCTCAAGTTTTTTGTCTCATTGGGATGCACGAGATTGCACTTGTTCCAGAGAAGTGAGGAGCCACCAAAAAAGACACCTAAACAGAACCTGCAGTCCCGTGATTGGAGTTTGGCATTTTTTCAATGTAGGACCTTTTCAGTTAAGGGGCCTTTGTACCCTCGTGGTCACGGGTGTCCTCTCTCAAATGGCGCCCTGGCTTGTCGGCATTCTTCCTTTGGGGCCCCTGGGACCTGGGGTGTCACTTGGCCTCTTGATGATGCTGACAGTCCTCTGTTAGCCAAGGATTAAAACAAACCCGTGCTGAATATCCAGCTGGAAAACGTTTCAGTGGGATTAGATTCAGAGGCGCGTCACTGAGGGTGAGGTCACACCTTCACTGAGGTCACACCATCATTGAATTCACTGACGAGGATATTGAAGGGAACAAGATGACAGCATCCTGGAGCCTCTGGAGCTACAGTTCGGCAAATTTTCCGTGGTCTGTCCTCTCCTGGGGGAGCCTTCTCTGACTGTATTTCTCAGCAGACCAACATTTCTCTGTTTGGCTGGTGAGGGTCTCCCTGGAGCCCTGGACAAATCTTTGGCTGACGTCCACATGAACCCTGGCGATGGCAAGTGTCATTTTGGACCCCCCCCCCATATCAGCTCCTTCAGGACCCCGCCCTGCCCATCTACCAGCCTGTAGGAACCAGTGCTGACCAATCGACTAACCAGGCAGGGACACAGCTCCCCCACCCGTGGGCGGCCCCCAGCCCCAGAATCCCTGTCCCTGCTCACAGTGAGCCTGCTCTAGACTTGGGATCCGCCTCCCCCACCAGTGGGGACACAGCCCTCCCACTGGCAGGCCAGCACCAGCATCAGGACAGCCGGGCCCAGCCCCGAAGCCAGCACAAGACTTGGGGCACCTGGACCCTGCAGCCCGCTGTGCTGGCAGCTGGCCCCACTCACCCCAGTGGTTCGATGCCTGCTCAGGGCCCCCTGGGTAGGAGTGCTCTTTATATAATCGGTATGGTTTGCATATATTTTCTCTCAGTCTGTAGTCTGTACTTTCACATTCTTAACAGAGTATTGTTTTTTTAAATAGGGTTCACGTTTTTCATTGTGATGAAGTCCTGTTTATCAAGTTTTCCCCTTTGGGGGTCATGGTTTGGGATCTATTCTCCTAGCCACAGACCGCAGAGATCTCTACTATTTTTTTCCCCAAAGTTGTATCATTCTCATTTTATATTCAAGTCACCGACATATTTTGAGTTCATTTCTCTCTAAAGTGTGAAGTCTCGAAGTCCTTTTTTTGGCCTATGGCTGTCTAATGGCACCTAGCGTCGTTTGTTGAAAGACTGTCCTTTCTACATTGAATCACTTTTAAACTTTCACCAGAAATATGTTGTGCACATCTGTGTGGGTCTGTGCTGGGCTTCCGGCTCTGTTCTGCTGGTCCATGTGGATGTCTACCCCCCACACCACAGCCTGGGTGACCAGGACGATAAAAGTCTAGAAATCAGTTAGACTGGTTACTCCAGCCTCTTCTTCTTTTTCAATTAAAAAAAAGAAAAAAGAAAAAAAAACCCTCTCCTAGTTCCTTTTCACTTCCATATAATTTTTGAATAACATGGTGTACATCTATAAAAAGCATTGCTAGGGTTTTGATGCTATGGCAGTAAGCCTTCCGTGACTTTCAACCTGCCTGTGTTGTTGTGTTTGAAGTGAGTTTTTTTTAGACGACATGTTGTTGAGGCATCGATTTTTTTTAAATTGAGGTACAGTCGATTTACAATGTTGCGTTAGTTTCAGGTGTATAACAAAGTGATTCGGTTCTATCCATCTATCTCTCTATCTATCTATAGATTCTTTTCTATTATTGGTTATTACGAGATATTGAAAATAGTCCCTGTGCTCTACAGTAGGACCTTAATGATTATTTTATATAAAGCAGTGTGTATCTGTAAATCCCAAATTCCTGATTTATCCTTCCCCTCCCTTTCCCCCTGGTAACCATAAGTTTGTTTTCTATGTCTGTAAGTCTGTTTCTGTTTCGTAAATAAGTATATTTGTATTTTTTTTTTAGATTCCACATGTAAGTGATCTCATATGATATTTGTATTTCTCTGTTTGACTTACTTCACTTATTATGATAATTCAGACATAGATTTTTTTTTTTAAATCCACTCTGCCAGTCTTTGCCTTTTAACTGATATTTTTGGATCGTTTATATTTAATATATCTGTTGTTGTGTTAGGGATTAATTCTGCCATTTTAGTTTTTGTTTTCTAGTTAGTTTTGTTTCTATTTTTCATTTCTCTTTCCTTTTATTGATTTCCAATGGGCTACTTGAACATTATTTTTACAATTCAGTTACACTGTGTTTATAGTGTGTGCGTATCTCTTGTATTGTGGGTGCTCTATGTGTTACATTACACAGATTTGATTTATCACAGTCTACTTGTAACATTTCATCATTTCAAGTGAGGTACAGAAACTTACCTTTCTTTACATCATTATGCCAACCTTGTTTGTAATATAATTGTCTTAAGTATTCCCTATGCATATATCTAGAATAAAATGAAGCAGTGTTCACAGTTTTGTTTAAATCACCAAATACAATTTGGAAAACTCAAGAGGAGAAAGAAAATGTATTGTATTTGCCTATGATTTTACTCTTTCTGCTCTTCTTCCTTTATGCCTGATATTCTGAGTTCCATTTTCTTTTGTTTAAAGAAATCTATCTTTGGCCATTCATGCAGGGCAGATCAGCTGGCAGCACACTTTCCTCCAGTCTGAGTGTGCCCCGATGTACCTGCCCGTCACTCTGCAAGTGTAGCTCTCGGGTTAGGGTCTGGGCTGGCAGCTCTTCCTTTCTGATCAGAAGAAGTTACGTCACTTGTGCAGGCCTCCCCACCTTCCGTTCAGAAATCTGCTGTAATTTCAATCATGTTTCCTTTATAGGTAAGATGTTTCTCACCTGTTTCAAAGCTTTTCATTGCCTTCTGCCTTCATAAGCCTGACTGTGATGTGTTCTGATATGAACTGGGGGGGATTTTATTCTGTCAGAAGTTTATTCTGAGGAGCTGTTGTTCGGTTTCTTGACTCTGTGGGTTTATGCCTTTTGCCATATTTGGGAAACTTTCAGCTGTTATTTCTTAGAGTATTTTTCAGTCCCACTCGTTCCGTGACCCCAATGACATACATATTAGACATTCTATTTTTGCCTCATTGGTCCCTGAGACTCTGATACAATTCTTCTATTTTTCTCTCAGTTATTCAAATCGGGTAATTCCTACTGTTCTGTCTTCCAGTTTACTGATTCTGTTCCCTCCATATTGATGTTTAATAAAGCCACTGATTTTTTTTCCATTAAAGTCATTATATTCTTAGTTCTAGGATTTCCATTTGGTTTTTCTTTACGTCTTTTTTTTTTTTTTCTGGGACTTTGCATTTTCTTCTTTTTAATTTTTTTGTGTGGGGGAGGGTAATTAGGTTTATTCATTTAGTTTTTTTTTTTTTAATGGGGGTACTGGGGCTTGAACCCAGGACCCTGTGCATGCTGAGCACAAACTCTACCACTGAGATACACCCCCCCCCTTCTTTTCTAAATTGTGCTCAGAGAAGCACTTTAGTCAAGTCTTGTCAGATAGTTCTAACATCTGTGTCGTCCTGGCAGTGCCACCTGCGGGCTTCAGGGCTTTTGTCACTGCCCAGGGGTGATGAAGCCTTTTAGTTTTCATCCAGTTTGAGATCTTCCTGTTGTGGAGTAGGATGAGTGATTTCAACTTAAATCTCCACGTTTTCGTATTTTATATTCACCCTGGGTCTTACACCTTCTGACTCAGCTGCCTTCCTCTGGCACCAGTCCAGCGGTGGAAAGGGTGGAGCTGGAAGTCCAGGCTCCTCACTGACCTCCCTTGACACTAAAGATGGGCCCTGCTGGGTGGGAAGGGATTCTGATGCCCCCAGGCTTCCACTGACACTGTGGTGGGGTGGCTTCATCATCACTGGGCAGGAGCCAAAATCCTGGCCCTCCATTAGCCTTCTCTGACACCACCCCACAGAGAGGGGAGGTAAACCCCACATCCGCCATTGGGGTGGAAGTTCAGGTCCACATACAGCCTCTCATCACCCTGGGCGGGGGTCCTGGTTCCCATCGAATGTCTGTGAGAGTCCAGTCTCCATGCTTGGACTCCTCTGACACCCCCTGGCAAGGGTGTGGGCTGTCTTCTTGCAGCTCATGAGGGCGGAAGTCCAGGTTGGGTGGGACCACAGTGTCTAAGTGTCGTTTGGCCGGAGCAGAGATGCTGCTGTCTAAAATTGCTGTCCTGTTAGGCTTTCCTGACCCTTGGCTGGAAAGAGCAGACTTTGCTTAAGCTTTTTCTGCCCCCTTGGCATTTCTGAGTTGCTGGCTTCTTCAACTCCAGGTCTGGGACGCATAAGGCAAGAAGAAACCCAGCTAATCCCCCATCCTGCTGTGGGTCCTGTCCTGAGATTCCTAGCTGGTCTCTCCTCGGCCCACTTTTCAGAGACTTTGTGCATTTGTTTCATAATAATATATAGAGATTTTTGTGATAGGGAAAATCCATGCACTTCCTCTTCCCAGAGGCAGAGTTTCTGTAATCATTTCTCTCCAAAAGAATTTCTTTTATGATTCTTGGGGATACCAACATCTCAAGAATCCATTTTGCACTACTGACCGTTCCCAGGGCCACTGACTGGAGCCTCTGCAGGGACCAGAGTTTGCTGGGCTGCCTTCTCCTCACCCCTCGGGGCTGGCCGGGGGGGGGGGGGGTGGGGGTGGGGGTGAGGGGCGTGGTGAACATTCCGTAATTGGCGAAATAAATAGCACAACATTTCTGAGCGCTCAGTTCTGTGCTGACACACACATAAGCGTGGGGAGCGTTAGGGAGGCACCCGCCAGTAGTTCAGTAATGCATGCTCCCCGTCACTTAATTATTTTGAGAACACCTGTTGAAGAAACAGCTGCTCCAGAGGGGGATTAGAAGTCAAAGGGTCAGTGCCTGTGTGACCACATTTCACTCTAAACGGGAGCAGGCGCCTGCGGGGTGCGGAGGGACCGGTCCTTGTTCCTGGGAGAAACCGGCCCGGCGCCAGCCGTCACGTGCAGGACCTCCGGACCCTCGCTGGAAGCGTGCACGCGGGTGGATGGAAGGAGGCCGGCCCTGTGTGCTGATGTCCGGGCCCACGGCTGGCTTTCCTGCCGCTCACGGTACAGACACCTCCTGGAAGGGTCGGCACGTCCAGTGACGCTACACGGGACTTGCGCGTGCAGATGCCCAGCCCGAGAAGCCTGCAGGTGCGGGAGGGCGGGGCCTCGGGAAGCAGAGGCTCTGCCCGCCGGGGGTTCCGCGGAGCTGGCGCGTGGGGTCCGGGGCTTGGGGCAGCCCCTAACCTCCACGGAACGATGGCGTGGGGCCGGCTTCCCCGGTGAAGAATCAAGACCGTAGGAAACCGCGCCAAAAGGCTCCCGGCGCCGGTGCTTACGATCAGCGGTCAATACGGAGCCAGGCAGCGGCAGAACATCTCCATAAACGATGCGTGCGCTTCCCGTCTGTAGCCTGCTTGTCAATTATCCAGATAATCTTCCTAATTTTCCCCGGTGTGCAATTTTAAAATGCATCCCTAGGCTTGGAGAAGACAAAGAGCAGGTTCCACGCACACCTACCCAAGCCCCTGCTGGCGGCGGGGACGCGCTCCGGTCCGGCTGGAGGCGGGCTCCCCTCCCGGGGCCTCTCCCCGGAGCCCCGCCCCCGCCCCGCTTGTCTTCCCGAGAGAGCCGAGGGGCTCTCCGTGCTCATTGCAGCCCGGCCTCCCAGGGGTGGTGCACGATCAGGGGAGCCACCGCGGGAGAACGAGGGGGTGGCGGGAGAACATGAAGAAACCAAGTATCAGACTGTGCAGGAGCAAACTTAATAGTGACAACTTCCTCGGGGCAGCTGCAGCCTTAAAGCGCAGCATTTATTCTTGGCCATTTTTCCCGCGGCCAACACCACTGTCCACCCCACCACACACACACACACACACACACACACTCCACACACTCACACACACAGTAGGGCTGCGCCAGGTCATTTTCCCCATGGAATTTGTGGTGTCATTTTCTTTTCTTTAAAGCTTCAGAAATTTCACACCCTCCCTTGGTAACGTATTCAAATATCAAATGTCTCCTGGTGCTGGCAGTTCTCTTTTTTTATATTTAATTTAAATCTTATGCTGTGGCACCTTTTTCTTTTATGAAGATTAGTGAAAGAAATGTAATTTTTAAAATTATTTGGGGCAATGAAACTTACTTTTTTAAGGCCCATGATCGCATGAAATAGCCTCCTATTTTACACACTGCTATTTAATTTTCGTCTTCGTAGCACCTGCTGCGAGAGAGCACGTTTAACCGCACTGGAAAACATTCCCTGCTGCACTGCAGACCTCGTCACGTCAGTGACGGCTTAAAGCCTGGGCCAGTAAATTGGCCCTGATTAAATAAAGGATAAAACAGTGAAAGTAGTTGAAAGGCGGTTTTACAAAGAATATCGTTTTCTGTTTTCTGTGTCTTTAAAATTTCAGGCTGGGCAAAGAATAACTGGGAGAGATTGCGTTCACTGCACTTAGTCTTAAACCAGATCTTGGGACAGAGTGTCTAGTGCCTGGCGGGGAATAGCAGGTGTCAGTCACTGGGCGCCCCGTCCTCCCAGGCTCCCAAAGAGGACGGGTCACAGGAAAGACACCTGGTCCCGCTGCCTTGATGGCTCCGAATGCTGTCACCTCCATTAGCACACACACTGTCTTTCCTCCTTCCTGCTCAAGTCTTTGTGTTGCCTACAAAAACGCATTTTCTAAAGATGTCTTAAGTGGATGAATTATTTGGGAAAAACAGAGTGAGGAAGACATTAAGTTACAGTAATCAGAAATTAATTAGAAGTTAATTAGAAATTTGAAAATTCAGGGCTACAAAACTCTCAGATATCAGCACTGATTTCCTCACTTTCTAACCGAAAGGGGAAAAAATGTGCATGTGTGTGTGCATGTGTATATGAGTGTGTGTTATATTTACATATAAATAAATATAATTGCATTAAAATGCTTATACAGTGCATTGTGACACTGCAGGTACCACGTCTCACGTATGAATTAATATTTAACATCACGAGCATGAGATTCGACATATATATACAAACGATCATTAAACACAAAGGGTTAGGGTAGTTTTCACATGTCTGAAAATTAACACGCTATTTTAATAAATCAAATCCAGTAAGAATTTCAAGTAGCTTTTTGGTCTTCATCACATCAAAGGAAGCAACATACAGCTCATTTAAAATCTGCACGGAGCTATCAGAGGTGGGTCTGAGACCTGTTAAGCACGTAGCGAGGGACAAGCACCGCGGAGGGACTGGGGTCACCGTTCTCAGAGGGACCTGCCGGGGACCTGCCGTTGGTCAGAGCCTCTGGGCTCGGAGCAGCACCTGTCTATGGGGGGAGCCAGAGACTACAGAAGGAATTATGCAAAATTCCAGAACTGCAGTCACCCGGCTTCAGGGACAGGAGAGGGGGTGCTGTGAGCCAGCCACACACACACAGGTCACCGGGGATGAGACCCCAGCGGGACCCAGGCGATCGAATGTGGAGGAAGGGGGACCAGGACATAGGCAAAATCTGAGAAAGAAAGTGAAAATCTTCATATAAGAAATTCAGATACAAAGATCTTCTCTCAAGTGACCAAAAAACAGACCTACCTGTGGCGAACGTTCAGAGGAAGTTAGTGCCCTCAGGTCTTGCCCACAACATGCAGGAGGCAAGGGCTGGGTCCTGAGGTTCCATCAGAGACGCGGGTGCCTGTATGTTCGTGCATGTGTGTGTGCGTGTGTGTGTGTGTTTGTGTGCACCTGCGGTCGCTGGCAGCCCCCCATGGTGTCAGGAAGGCAGCTGAAGGGGAGGGTGTGCCCCGGGGAGCAGGACTGCTCCCCACATCTGCCTGGAGGCTCTCCGCGCGGACAGGATTGATTTTGTTGGAACACAATGGAAGAGAGCCCGTATCTTAAAAGACCTTATCTTTGCTTCCTAACATAAATCAGTGTTTCAGTTCACTGGATTTCTTTGAACAGACACACTGTGCGCCCTCTTTCCAGAGCTCTCATCATCAAGTCCAAAAAGAAAATGGGCGTGGACTTCCGAGGCAGAGTAACCAAAGGGGGACAAAACCTCACTGGTGAGTCCAGAGGACTTCGGAAGGTGGAGGGAGACGGACAAGTGCGGCTGACTGGGCGGCGGGGAGGGGGTGACCTCTGGGCCTCGGGAAGGGGGAACCAGCTGTCACTGGGCCCCCGGAGGACACAGGGCCACCAGGAGGATCTGGATTTGGGGATGGTGGGTCAGGGCGGAGAATGGGGGAGCCTTTGCACCTTGTACAGAGCAGAGGATGACAGATCTCCACAGAGGCAGGGAGGCCCACTGGCGGGAGGGGCCGCCGAGAGGGGCTGAGTCCCCGGGGCGTCCGCACGGCTGAGGGTGTGGTGACATGTCTTTCCAAACGAGAGGCAGGCGGGATGCGTTCCAGCTGTTTCCGCTTCAGGTCCCAGTCCTGCCGATAGAGGCTGGAGCGTTCTTCTCTGGGAAAGACCAGCACAGGCCAGGAGCCCTGAAATCTTTCATGGCTTTCGTATGGGGCTCTTCCACCTGGAACAGTAACTTATACACACGCGTTCATTCAGTTTTTCAGTGCACCCACCGCTCTCAGATGTGAGTGTGGACTTCAAAATTGCTTTCGAACGTTCAACGTTGCAGTAGAAGGCCTTGCACACCTCCTACCCCCAGGATTGCTGGATGCTGTGCCTCCAGAGGGCGAGGCAAGAATCCAGAAAGAAGCATCTGACCCGGAGAGAGTGGCTGGACGCCCAGCACAGCAAGTGACGGGACGGGGCCTCCAGGAACCTGTGGAGCTGGCCTTGGGGACAACTCCCCCGAAGGGGCAGTGGGACAGAGACCCCCCTTTATTAAATAGGACTGTCTGAGACAGGGGGGAAGGGGCCGGGCACAGCCACTGAGGGGACGACACAGCAACTGAGGACAAACCGGTCAGAACCGAGATGGCGGAGGAGTCGCCTTCCAGGTGACGTTGAGCCTCACGGCGCACCCACAGGGCCAGGACAGCGCCCAGGCTGCCGGCACAGGTCAAAAAGCGGGCGGGCAGGGCAGGGGGGCATTTCCTAGAAACCCACGCCCCTCCCCCAGCACAGCTGGACTCATTCTCCTGAACATGAGCTCGTGAAACCACTGAGACCACAGAAACTCAATGCCCCCACCTCGTCCCCATCCCCCTCTCGTCTACCCCCTCGTCCCCCCCTCGTCCCTCCCCCCCTCGCCTCCCCCCTCGCCTCCCCCCGTCGTCCCCCCCCTTCCCCCCCCCGGCCTCTGAGCGGCCCGCTCTCGCCGGGGAACGTGTCTCTACGTAAACTTGCTCTCACTTCGCCACGCCTCGCTCTTGGCTGCCTTCCTGCGTGAGGCAAGAAGACGTTCTTCTGTGTGAGGCCACGTCTCCTTGGCGTGATGTGTTCCGCTGCTCCAGCAGGAGGTTTGGGTGCAGACAGGTGGCGGGTGAAAGAAAATTATGAAAGCCAGGAACACCAGAAACAGAAACACACGTCTGTACAGGAAGGGAAACCACGGGTACTTTGTGCTGCTGGGAGCGTGTGTGCTGGGCCGGGCCGCGGGAAGCCACGGTCCCGAGTCCATTCAGTCCACAGTCTCTTCTAGAATCCGATCCCACACCGGCTCAGATGGGCGCTGGGGCGGCCGGTGGCCGGGCGCTGGCCCCCGAAGCGTTCTCTTCACAGCCGCACACCCAGCAGTAGCCTGGTCCTCAGCGTGGCAGGCAGCCTGGCATCTTCCTCCTAACGGTACTGCTGTCTCTGCTTCTGGGATGAACGCGTGACGGATGCCTCCCGCCGCCCAGACTCCCGGGTGGACAGGAACCGCCGTCCATCACTCAGCCCCCGGTGCGTTGTCAACGAGATGCAGCCGAGGAATAAATCATGTGTGTTAGCCAGTAAGCTCAGAGAGAGGGAGGGAGCTGGCTGGCTGGAGTCAGTGGTTTTGGGGTTAGAGGGGTTTGGATGAAGGCAGGGAGGAGCTGTCTTTGTCACTGCTGTCACCGCTGTGTGGCAGACATCTGCCCGGCCGTCCAGGGCCCTCCGCTCGCTCAGAGGAACAGCTGGAGCCGCGGGCCCTCGGCTCCCCCCACACGCTCTGCTCCTGGCATTGCCAGTGACACTCGCGTGTGTTATCAGGCTGATCCGACTCAACAATTGTTACTTAAAAGATAAAACACGCATTTGAACAAAAAGAGCTGTTTCTATGAAGCCCGGGTTCAATGCAATTAATAAAGAAACCTGCTTGAAAAGTTCTTGTTTGTCCTTGAAGGAAGTGAAACAGGAGCCGTGGGTGAATCTGGGTCAGGTGTGCAGCAAAGACAGGAGGCCGTGCAGCGGGTCACCGTGGAGGCGTCCGCGGGCCATGTGTGACACGGCCACCCCGAGGCCCCGGGCAGCCGGGCGGCAGGCGGACCGGAGGGCGGACGTGCGGGCCTGCGATGCCGCAGGCTTCCCCTTCTCCCGAGAGAGGGAGCTGGTTGGGCTGCTGGCCGGCTGTCTCTGCTCACTGCTGAGACGCTCATTTTCACAAAAACTCTCCCTGAAAGGACACCAGTTATACTGTTGTGGCGAAAAAAATCAGTGACGGCAAAGTGTTCTGAAGCTGAAAGTCTTCTCGGCAAGAACACAGCGTTTAAACCTGAGAGCAGGACCAAGAAGGGTGTGCGTGTTTTCCCAAGTGAAGGCCTCACCTACAGCTTCTGAAGAGCGTCCCGCTGGTGACTCTTTGGAGCACAGGAGTGGGAAGGTGGGCATGCAAAGGGCTTCCTGCTTAGAGGAGTGAAACCCACCATCACAGGGCCAGCGCTGAGTCCTTACTGGATAACTGAGCAAGAATCAACCAACGTGAATTTTAATAGGATTAAGACTGAGGTCCGTTAAGAGTGACCTGAGGGAAATATTCCAAAGATCCTCCTTTGCAAACTGTTTTTATTCGGATTATAATTCTGTCCCAGCACATCCTGTACCATTAATAGCGACGTTTTCAACTGCTTGTTTCACTCTCTGCCAGGCGGCGCTCTGGGTGTTTACGTCCATCTCACTGACTAAGATTAGCAGCCCGACCTCGCGGGCGGGAGCCTGGCATGGAGTGTCTGGGCACCGCCAGCACATGAGGGACACTGCACGCGGCGGGGCCAGGGCTCAGGCTGAGGACCCTCCGTCTCCCCTCGCGTTTGACTTGACTCAGGAGTGAGTGTGAGCTAAGTTTCAAATGTCTCGTCAAAACCCCTTCTCAAGAGTCCTTTTAAGAAAACAGCTCTAAATTGTAAGTATACCGTACCTTCCTGAAATTTTTCTGATTTGCTCTCCTTCCTTCTCCCCAGAGATGCTTCCTTTAAGCTGGGGAAGTGTCTGCAGTCGTTGCGGTCCGTGTGGAGGGAGGATCTGGAAGTGCACCTGTGAAGTGTGTCATTTATTCGCTTTATGTCGATCAGTTTGTCGGATTTACCTGTCTTTCTGCATCGTCATCTGGAATCCACCTCTCTGTCTACCTGTCTCTCCCTTTCTTCCTGTCTCTCTATCTGTCTACCTACCGACCTACTGACCTACTGTCTGTCTGTTTGGGTTGGCCTCAGTGTTGGAGATTGAGTGATGGACAAAAGAAACACATCTTCACCCTCTGTGAGCTTAGATCCTAATACAAAACAAAGATGGTAAACACGATTATACAAATAAAATTCATGGTGATGGCTACCAGGAGGGACGGCAGGCGCCAGGGTCGGAGGGAGTGGGGCAAGTGGACATGCTGCTGTCTGGGACCGGAGATCGTCAGGAACAGCTTCCTGGGCTGCATCTGTTAGAATTCACTAGTTACGTCAGCCTGTCTGTCCATCTGCAAAGAACTAGAAAGGCTGAATTAAAATACAGACCATGACAGCAAAGCTGCTTGCAGGCTCGGGGAGCGGCCACGCGGCTGGGTGTAGAGGGCCGGGTCCCGGGCAGTGACGGAGCCTGGCTCTCAGGGGCACATTCCCCTTGCGACGTCTGCGTGGGGCAGAGTCAGGAGGGACCCGGCACTGTCTGCAGTCTCCACGGGCTGCAGACAAAACTGAAGTGCAAGGTCAGATGCTGCTCCAGATGCTGCTCCGTGCCTCTGTTCTCAGGTGAATGTGTGCTTACAACGGTCACACCTTCCTGGTGCAACGGAAGATGTGTAACACGTGCAATGACCCTTTTGCCACGTGAGAGTGAGCTTGTGTCTCCCGTCAAGCTCTTGGACAGAAGCCCCTGTTGTCTGATATTAGCAGAGCCAGCCTGGCCTTTTTATGACTGAAGCTGGCCTGGCATTTCCCCCAATCGTTTGCTTTCAGTCTCTGTGTCCCAGTACTTACAGTGCATCCTTGCTGGACAGAACAGAGTTTTTCTTGCTTAATGTTCAGCCTGACAGTCTCTGCCTTTGATCAGTCCATTTACGCCTAGTGTGCTTGTTGGCGTGGTGGCGTCTAGGTCTGCCATTTTGCTGTATGTTGTTTATTTGTCTTACCTGCTTCTGTCCTCCTGCCCCTCTTTTCCAGTCTCCTCTAATGTTGATCAGCTATTTTTCAGTCTTGGTGGCAGCCATGAGAGTTTACCTGTCAGATCTCTAAGTGCAGAGAGTAACTTGGCTGAGCCTCCAGCCGCTGCAGCAGACGCCCATCGCGTGCTTGCAGGAGGGCCGCACCCCACAGCCAGCTCCCCATCGAAGAGCGTGGGGCCCTTCCTGCAGGACGTGGCTCTTCTCGGAGGGGCGGCTTGTGTTTGAGGACCCCCCCCCCACTGGTCTTGTCAAAGCTCTATTGGGCCCACGTCACAGTCTAAGGCTTCTGCTCGACGTCCCTCCTTCCTTCTCTGGTGCGGAAGGAAGTCTGCGTCGCGATCTGACGGCTCTCCCAGCAGCCTGCTCCCTCAGGGGCACGTTCTCCTAGGAGCCTCTCCGCAGCCAGGCCCGCCTTGCTGTTTGCTTCCTTCGAGGACTCACGCGGACGTGGCGTTTTATTTTAATTCCTTCACTGACTTTCTAGCTGCGTCTTTTGGCGGTAGTTCTCAGTTGTTGCTTCAGAGATTACAATGCGCATCTTAAACTGAGTCCGGTCTGCTTGGAGCTAATGTTCAGTTACTTCAGGTAAAACGCGGAATCCTTACACTGATGAAACTTGAGGTGATCCATGAAGACAGACTCAGCGAAGAGAAAGGAAGGCAGGAAGAACTTGCAGGAAGATACTACAACACGCAGCGGCCCGAGGTGGGGAAGCCCTCGGAGCCGAGTGGGCGAGGAGGGGGGCACGCGGGGGGGGGGACCGGGGACGAGGCAAAGTGCCACAGCCAGCACGTGGCAGCACCCCGCGTGTGCCCCAGCCACCCGCCGTTCCACTGACTCTTCCTCGGAGCTGCCAGAGGAAGGGGTTTGTGTTGCTTCCACTTTACAGATAGGCACGCAGAGGCTGGCCCACGTGCTCAAGGTCACACAGGGAGGGTGAGGGCCGGGACTGCAGCCCGGTCCAGCCTAGCCGTCAGGGGGCTGTTGACGTGGTCTCGGCCTCTAGGGTGCAGGGGCCAGGCCAGGAGCAATGAAGGAGCCCATTTTTCTTGGCAACTGTGACCAAGCCCCCCGCTTCATCTCCCTCGGCCCTGTGTATGCGGACGTTCGGTTCCTGAGTCTGGCTATTCCCTGTTGTGTTGCCTCCACTACCAGGCTCCTTAAAACCTGTGCCCTCTACGCAGTTCCGCACTCTGCCGCCCAGCACCCCCGACCTGAATTCCTGCCCCAGCCTCCGCCCTGGACTCAGAGCAGTTCACTCCCAGCCCCAGATCTGCTTTGGCCCAAAGGCAGCGAGAGCCCTGGACACCTGCCCTCGGCACCGTCAGGGAGCAGAGGCCCTAGTCCTGAGCCACGCCAGTGCCGGGGCCGAGAGGCCAAGCCGGGGCCAGAGGCAGCCCAGCCCTGCCTACAGGAGAGCATGTCTCCACGCCAGCGGTGGGGGGCGCTGTGTCAGGAGGCCTGGGTTGGGGGTCAGCCTAGGGAAGAGGAAAGTGGGTCCTTGGTCAGCCTGTGCAATCAGAGCTGGGGCGCAGGAGGACGAGCCTCCCCGGAGCCAGGGGAGACCTGGCTGCTGCCCGAGACCCTCCCCAAGTGCCCCCTCCCCTCGCCCTCCTGCCCTCTGCCGTCCTCTGCACCGGGAGGACTTGGAAAAGTAACTGCCTGCAATTATCCAGAAGGGCAGAGAGGGGGCAGGCAAGGGCCACGCTTGCCGTTGTTCTCAGCCATTCCCTGGACCTCCTCCCAGAGCAGCCTGGGACAGAAGGAGCTCCACCCCCTCCTTCAGAGTCTCGGGCGGTGCATCCGCTCACCGCGACCGACCCGGGAGGCTCGGTCCCGCCGCCCACCTGAGCCCCGGTCTCTCTCTGTCTGCGTCACGTGCAGGCAGACAGGAGCCGGGCTGTGAGGGCTTCTCCACCTGCCTTGGCGTCCTGTGTCTTGGACACCTGCCCTTCCTCCTGCTTGTGGTTGTCTCTGGTTCATGAAGGACAGTTCCTCTGGTGAAGCTGCCCCCCCGCCGCCATCCGTGCAGAATTGTATCCAACTCCACACGTCGCACCTTCTTCAGACCTGGGCTCTGGCATCCCCAGATTATGCCCCGTAAATGCTGGCTGTGAACTGGATTCTCAGTGCACATAAACCTTGTAAGTGCTGCTTTAAATTTAGTATCTGCCGTTATTAGAAAGAATCATGGGAATGGCGGAGGCGTGCTGAAACGCCCCCTGCGATAGCCACCGCTTGCTGCGTCTCTCCTGAGACACCCTCGAGGGTCTGCCTTCGGAAGAGGCATCCCACCACCGTCACTCGCCCCCGGGCCCCGTCGGCCGCCATCACCACCTCACTGTCTTTACTGGAACGATGGTGGTGTACGTCTTGGCTAAAATCCAGGCCGCCTGTCCAGAGACAGCGCCTAAACTAGAGCCAGGCTCTCACTCCTGAGACGCAGCCACTGGGAACCATGGGACAGAGAGATGCTGGAGGCTCGCTCCTATTTGAAGGCTCAGAGAGGTTGCAATTACAGCTTCCTGCAGAGATGAAAACACCCCTTAAGTTGCTAACGAGCTCAACGAGGCACAGCTCTGGGCTTTGAGTCAGTGAGTCGCTCAGCTCCGCATTCAGGTCCCTGTCCTCTTCCTGCGTCCCTTGTCATCACCCTCCCGGTTCAGCACTGTCACACCCCATTAAAGCAGGCGCACACGCGTGCACACACACACACGCTCACGTGCACGCAGCCGCCCCTGTGTTCCTCACGTGCACAGCCTGCTCCCCTTCCTGGCTTTTCTAAGGACAACCTGCCCCCTCCGCGTCTGCGGTGGCTGGGTCGTATCCGTGGGATGTGTTCCTGAGTCTGTCCCCGTCCACCAGGCAAAGTGTTGCTCGTCCCCCGAGGCTTCTCAGAACAAGTTCAGTGAACAGATGGAACGCGACCCTCAAATAGGGCCTCTTCCTCGGCCGCGGGGGAGGCGGGAAGCTTCCTGGACGGCGCCTCCGTGCGGAAGGCGCGGGGCACCGCGGCCACAGCGCTGACGGCCAGCCGGGAAAACGGCCACTCGGGGCGTTGGGACCTGGTGCAACTGCGGAACTGACGGGGAGTTTAAGAGGGCACACGGGGCACTTGGAGTCTCCATTTCTTAATGTTCTAGTTTCTCCCTCCTTGGAAAAAAAAAAAAAGTCCACGCCAACAGGGCCTGAAGCAGAGCAGCGTCACCTTGGCGAGAGCCCCCACCCCTCCTCGGCTGCCTCCGGTCCGCCCGCCGTACTCTGGAAGCCACGATGTTCAGTAATTCAGGAGGAGCGAGAACCGGCACATCTTACGGCATACTTGATGTGCCAGCAGACAGGCTGCAGGCTGTTTCATTTCAATTAGCCTCTTAGTTGCCACAAAAAGCCCGACAAACACCCTGCGCCGGGCCGGCCGCCCGCCGCCCAGCCGGCCCCGGCCTCTCTGCTCCCGCTCCTCCTCGGAGCATCTGCCACTGTTCCCGCGGCTGCACCGCCTCACCTGCGATCAAGTGACTTGGCCGGCCCAGAGGTAGGGCCTGGATCCGTGTCCAGCCTCCTCTGATCTCCCAGGCTAATTGGCTCAGGTGTAAACCAAGCCAGCAGGGCTGCGACTTTGAAGTGTCTGTGCTGTGCGAGCCCTGGACCGTCCCCGTCCGTGTGTCAGAAACCAGCGGCCGGGCCTGCCGCTCAGGCCGCTCACAAAAACCCAAGTAATCACGCTGTACTGCAAGGCTCAGTCCACGCTGCCTCCGACTGCAAGCTGGTCATTAATTTTGCAGGCTGGACCTGAGCGCGATCTGACCCGGGTTAACAAGAGGGGGCAGAGTTTGCAAGGGGCACCGGGGAGGAGGGGGGTAGGGGGACACCAGCTGGTCCTTCTTTGCCCGCCGAGCCCCCACACTTTGATCAATAATGCCATTTCACTTTAAAGGGGGCTCATTTTGTCTGGGTGCAGGGACGGCCCCCGCCGTGCGTCTGGGGCCTGCTCGCCCACATGTGCAATTACGGAAAGGTCAGGGGACACTTGTGGCTTGGCAGATGTCACTTTTCCTTGGCTCCTTCGAAGGGCGTGTCCACCTCGGGACACAGGGACCTGGTGTTGGCCGCATTCTGGGGATCAGCGACCACTTTAAACGGAACAAAAGCACACGAAGCCACTCTGATTTTGCCTGGATTCTCTCCGCTTTTAATGCCCAAACCTACTGCATGAAAACGACGTGGGGGGGTGGCACCCTGTCCAAAGGCGTCTGGCCACCGGAGAGTCCCCGAATCCCGCTGGCCTTCTGGAAGCTTGTGATGACCTTCTCCCTTCCCCGTCACGCTTCAGGCTCTGCTCTGTGTCTGGGAGACGCCGAACTCCCTACACTCAGCTCCAACCAAACACGCAGCTCCTTCCAAAATCTCTTTTTGAGACACAGTCCTGAGAAATAGACGTTGATATAACGGAGCGGTGTGCTGGGGGCTGGGCGTGGGCTCTGGTGTGACTTGAAGGATGAAACACGGGACTTCTGTGAACTTCTGCACAGGTGGCTGCCCAGCCAGGCCTGGTCAGTGCTCAGGGCCCCTGCTGCCCGGGGCCTCAGAGGGGGCCCCCCAGACTGGGCCACGGCACCGGACAGAGTGCCTCTCCCAGTCCTGGGGCCCAGGAGCCTGAGAGCAAGGTGCCTGAAGGCTGCTTCCTCCCGAAGCCTCCGTCCTGGGCTTGTGGGCCCCGCCTTCCCCGCGTCCTCGGGTCGTCCCTCTGTGTGTCTGCATCTGGATCTCTGTAAGGACACCAGCCCTCTTGGATCAGGGCCACCCTCATGGCCGCGTTTGACCTTGACCACTTAGTCACGTCTTTAAATACTCCATCTCCAAATAGAGTCACGTTCTGAGGGACTGGAGGTTAAGGGGTCAACATGCATTTCGGGAACACAGTTCAGCCTAGGGCAGTGGGGCAGCTGGAGAGGCCTGCCCTGGACACAGAACACTGAGTTCTGACATAGCCACAGGCCTGGTCCCCGTCAGGCCAATGGCTACAAAACTGGCCGAAGGAGGAGACCTGAGGCCTGGCGTCAGGGGGCCCAGGGCTGCACGTCTGCCCAGTGCAGATAGGCCCCTGGTGCCTCTGGAGCAAAGGGGTGCGTCTGAGTCCTGGGCCATCTCCCTCCGCCAGGCCACCCTCCGGACACCTGCCCAACTCCTGGTGGAAAGGCTATTCAAAATGCAACCCGCAGCACATCAGTGGGTCAAGTTTTCCACTGCTGTGGGGTCACAGCTTCATGAGTAGCCAGGGCCACGTCCTCTGCGGGGACCAGGGCATCCTGGGCGGGAGGCCCCCGGCACTGTGACGTCACCTCTTCTGCCC
The DNA here is from genome assembly GCF_048773025.1 of Camelus bactrianus. Taxonomy (NCBI): domain Eukaryota; kingdom Metazoa; phylum Chordata; class Mammalia; order Artiodactyla; family Camelidae; genus Camelus; species Camelus bactrianus. Next base: position 3,098,947 of record NC_133541.1, read on the forward strand.
TGAGCCCGTGTGGGAGCTGCGGATGTTGGCACCGACGGCAGAAGAGGACCCCCGGGGGGAGAGGAAGCCAGGCACAGTACACCAGTCCCCCCAGAAGTCTCCCTGAGGTACACGTGGCCGCGACCCTCAGAGAGGGTCAGAGAGTGTTTTCGGGGAGGGGGCAGGATGATGCCCCTCTTCTGTTGCCGTGGGCTGGTCCCCCCAGCTCTGCAGGGAGTAAGGCACGGGGTGACACTCCTCCCCTGGTGATTAATGTCAAGTCTAAAACTTATTTCCTCTTCAGTTGTGGTGGTGGGACAGGGCCCCCCGGTTCTCAGTCCATCTTTCCTTCACAGTCCCGTCCCCAAGAAGAAGCTGTCCTCTATGCGTTTACAAGAAAGCACAGGCCCCTCCTGCGTGCCTGCCTCCCCGCGTCCTCTCGTGATGGAACCGGATGGACGGGGCAGGGGAGCCGGCGGGGAGGGGGCCGCCAGCAAGTGTCAGGCAGAGGTTAGAATGGCCTCTGGAGACACAGACAGTGACACAGCGTGGGGGGCTCCCGGGGGCCAGGGCGCCCCAGCAAAGACGAGGGAGCCCTCGGCTGACCGTCTCCCGATGAGCAGGGATCAAGGCGCGCAGAGACGCGAGAAGCGGACACAGGGGGAAACGTGTCTCACTTTGCGCCACACTCGCTTCCCTTTGGTGCTGGGAGACATAACCACCATCCCCGGGGAGGGCGGACATCCAACCCTCATTCAGGCCTCAGCAGAGCCTGGTGGAGAGGTAGCCCCGGGGTGGCTGTGAGGAAAAAGCCCACACGCACACTTGCCAGGCCTCTGCGATTCCGGCGCAGGGCCGGCGGGCCTTCCAGTCGCGTGAACGGGTCAGACGCGGAGAAGCAGGCAGATGTAGGTCGGACCCTCCCGCAATCATCAGCGCGTTGGCGAGCGTGGCCTCCTTGTTGAATCTGGGGATTGTTTCAGGATAGCGGGAGGATGCATCCTCGGTTTCCATGCTGCTCCCAAGGCAGCGGCCGTGGGAACAGGGCAGCTAAGTCTGCCCACATCGCTGACACTACCGTCACTTTCCTAAGTTCACGTGATGGACCAAGCAGTCGGGCCGGCCCTGGTTTGCGGCGTTTGCCGATTTTGGCGGCATGAGTGCCCCCACCATGCAGATGTCAACCCCCCGCACCACGTCACTGAGGGCAGAATTAGATGCCGGCAGACGCCACGATGAATAGATGTACTTCTATCTGCAGACCAGAGACACAAACAACTCAAAGGCCTGGATCATAGCAACACGGTATGCAATGATTAGGGAAGGCTGAGCTCTGAGTGTTTATCATCAATATTTAGGATATAATTTACTTGCTTCTACACTGAAATCATTTAATCATTAATAATGACTCTTAACCAACTTACCAGATTTCCAGAAATTTGCCCTTGGCGCCTGTGGGGTCGTGTGTGCCAGGTGGACAGACTGCACACCTGGAATCGGCCCCTGGGCCCCTCTGACCCCGCGACGCCTGGGCGTCACTCCCCTGCCCCCAGCCCACTGTGTCTCACGATGCTTTGGTCTGTGAGTGCAAGATCAGTCTTCGACTCCCTGTCTGAAGCACCCAGCAAGGGTCTGGCCCTGGTCGGGCTGCAGAGTAAGTGAATGGATGGACATCGCCCAGGGTGACACATTCAGGTGACATGTGTCTCAGTTTGGGGAGCAGTGCTGGTCAGTCTGCAGGTAGAGAAGTCACTGAGGAGAAGACAAATGCCCAGGGGAGCCTGTGGTCCGGGTGAAGGGGGTCAGAGTTCCAAGAGGCAGAGACCCCGGGCTCCCACGGGGAAGGCTCGCCTGGCCACACTGCTCTGTGGTCCTTACTGGAAACTGCTGTCCAATGCTTGTTCCCAGAAGAGAAGCATTTCCTAGAATTTGGTACAAGTCAAAGAAGTGACCGCATCTCCCAACATGGGGCACTGAGAGTTCCAGGAATCAGTGTCTGCGTGGCGAGTACTGACGGTCACAACACAGAGAGCTCACTCAGGACAGGGAGGAGCAAAAGTAAAATGGAGCCTTTGCATTCCTAAGAGAGGACCAATCCATTTTGACTTTAAAATGACTGGTTCTCAGCCCCGCGGGGATGCAGCAGGCGATGCAACCATGTGATGGGAAACTGGAAACAATGCCTTCCAGCGAAACGCCTCACCCCATTGGCGGTCAGGGGAGCAGACCAGGTGCTCAGGGTCGGCCAGCAGGGGAGCACAGCCCTTGGGCCACGGCTCCCGCCTGCTGTGGGGCAGGGCGGCCAGGGCCCCTGCCGGGCGGGGGGAGGCCCCGCACGCGGGCGGCAGCCTCTTCCCTCGGTGTCTGCCCGGCGCAGCAGGGGCAGAGGACCCGCGTTCCCCCCGAGGTCCCAGCCAGGCTAGCGCCCCTGCAGGGGCCCCACGTAGAGGGGCTGCTGCGGTGGAAAGAAGTGAGATGCTGCTGGACTTAGAGGCACATTTAAATACTCAGGACCCGCTCACCTGCTACAGACGTTCCATGTCTGAAGTTACATCCTTACCAGGAAACGGCACATATGGCATCACGTATGCTTCATACTTAGAGCCAAACAGTTTACCTTTAAAAGTCTACGGGCACCTGTGGTAAGTGCCCGACTTACTCTGCGGAAAGCGTACTTCCCGCTGGATTATTTCCGGGAGTCAGGCATGAGGCCACCGCCGGGGAGCCGTCTCCACGATCCGCACCACGAGATGCGGCGGCTGAAGTGCTCATGGTCTAGCTTAACTGTATGGTTTTCATCCGCTGCCCCATCAAAACCCACACAGACCGTGAAGCAGAGAAGTGGTTGTTCACTTGGATATTAAGAAACATTTTTTGTCCTTCCTCAAGTAACACATTTTAAGTGCAGTTAAGGTTTTTATGACCACCGAGACCGACGCATTTCCCCCCAACTTACATCAAGACCTCTTGCTTGGTCATCTGAATACAGGACTCATTTAAATTCCCGAAGCCACGTCCTGAGCCTGCAGACTTTCCAGAGGTGCTTGGAAGAAACTTATGCACTCTTGACATTTCCAGGGAAACTCTGGACCACGGTCTCTGCAAAGTGGTTTACCTGTCTGGCCCTCGGTTTTCAGTTATTACTGCGGGAGGGAGCAGGCGAGGGAAGACCCACTGTCACCGTCCACCCTCACCCCAAGCGCGGCTCACCCGTGAACCACAGCTAAGTGACCGGCTGCACCGCGAGGACGGCTTTGGAGGGAAAAGCAGCAGCAGCTGGAGTTCCCGGTCACCGTGCCTGGACCCACGCGGTGGTGCAGGGTTCAGACAAGGACGTGGACGCACACAGGCTTCTCTAAATTAAAGGAAATGTGTTTCACATTGAAAATAAGCTCTAGAAAGCGTATGGCGCCCGCGAGGTGTCCTCAGATAACTGCCGAAGTCCGGCAGTGGCGTGCTCTTCTGGGCTTTCTGCATGTCTTACGTCCATCACCTTGGGGACCCGAGCTGTGCATCGGGGGCCGGAAGCGGCAGCAGAGTCCCCGGGAGCCGCCGGCTGGCCCTGCCACGGTTCCGACCCTTGTTCCGCAAGTCCATCGGACCGGGCGTGAAGCGGGGTCTCTCCGAGGTCAGTGAGGTTTGAAAGAGAGATGCAGGCGTGTCCCAGAGCAGCAGTGGTCCTCAGCCTCCTGGATGCACGGAGGGGCAGCCGGCCCAGGGTCGGCCCGTGAGGAGGTCCAGCCTCCCTCGTCCGCCCTCCCACCTGTGTCTGTGAGGGGCGTGGACACGGGGCCGGTGAAGTCAGTGAGAACGGGCACTGAACAGGCCACTTACCCTGAGCGCAGAGCCGCCAGGGCCACCTGCCCACCTCACGGATGGGGAAACTGAGGCAGGGATCACGGTCAGACTGCAGAATCCCACGCTTATTGGAGAGCCTTCAGCCCCCTTCCTGCCTCTACACCGTCTGAGGATGCGGCCCTGTGGACACACCTGCTCCGGGAACAGTGCCCGCGCTCTCCCGGGACAAAGCACGGAAGCCACAGAACGTGCAGGGCTCTGTGTTTGGGCTCATTTGTGTGCTTGTGTTGAAGTCTGAGCCTTACCTTGATAGGCTGCAAGTGAACTGAAGGCGAGGGCGGTTTTATCCAGCACCTTCCACAAGGAGGAGGCTTGTTAAACACACAAAGAGAGGCCGCTTTAGAGGCACCTGCACACAAAGCCCACGACTAAGGAGCTGGGCTTTGAAGAGCATGACACTCACTCAGGTGCCAAGTGACCTTCCGTCTTCTGTGCTGCAGAAGGGCTGTCTGCAGGGGGCCCATGGGGGCCGCCTCTCCACAGACCGCCGGGTTGTCATTGTCACACCGCACAGCGCTCACCTGGCTTGGCCACTCCTGAGGACGCCATTCTAATGAGCCTCCCTATGTGATTTGGCAAGGATTTATTCTTTGAGAAGCTTAGGGTTCGTTACAGACATTATCCTGCAAATTCTCCAAGCGCCCAAAGAAGTGTTTTAATGTATTTATTCCTTTCTTCCAAGTCCTGGCCCCAGAGAAGGGCTTTGCTGAGAAGAGAGGTTATCTTTGCAGACTGCTACACAGTTATGTTCCCAGTTAATTCAATCCAAATAACCAACATGCGTGATTGATGCCTGAAACATGATTTTTCTCGGTATGACTTTTCATCCTGAACTTTTAAGAATTGCTCACACTCTCCATTGCGTTGTCGAATGTGTAGACCACACACCAGTCACTCCGGATCTAATGCCACTGCTTTGTTTCTTGTAAGCAGTTTGAATATTGCTGTCCTTTATGTGGAGTTAATTCAGTAGCATTTTGGAAACATGCTTCCTGTCTGTCTTCCCTTGGCCTCTTCCTCCTGCTTCCTCGTCCTCCTTTCCTCTAGCGCCATCTTTTCTAGCACTGCGCTCCCCGCCCCGATGTTCTGTCCTTCAAGCTGGTCCTGATTGTCATCACTGAGGGCAAGAACCATCCTCAGTGGGAACCATGATCAACAGAAAAGGAGGTGGTTGCGACTCCAAACCCACTTCCACAATCCGTGTGACCTCAGAGCTGCCGTTAACAGATAAGAGCACTCTGTGTGTCGGGAGCAATTCTAAGCTCCCTACGTGGACTGACGCACTGAACCCCACACTGCCTGCCGAGGCGGGCACGATCACTAGCCCCGCTTTCTGGAGGAAGCCAGGACAGAGCGACCAGCAACCCCACGGAGAGCGCCCAGAAGCGGAAGACCAGGAGTTACAACCAAAGTGAGCCAAGGCTTCTCTGAGGACTTTTGCCAGCTCTGGGAACCGGAAGGCGTGAGTTTCGTTGTTTCTGTTGTCCTGGGTGACCACGGTCTGCTTTGAGCAACGGAGGGGAGTTAGGTAAGACTCCAGGTCGAGCTGAGATGGTTGAAGAACACACGTCTGTGGAAGGCAGGGGCATCAGAGATCACGCTTGGCTGTGTGTAACGAGGACAGAGCTACCGCCACTTAAACAGGTGAAGGCTTGCTTGTCTCTTGTAACACTCATCTAGAGGTCATCAGCCCAGGGCTGTGAGGGGTCTAGAATGTTCCACGAGCACCTGAACATCATCTCTCTCCACATTCTTGCAAGATGGCCTGATGATAAGTCTGTCCTTTTTGGTCAAGGACAGGGCAGTGTCCGAGAATGTCCGTTAGGTAGAAGCCTGCTCATGTCTCGTTGGCCATCAACCATCCTCCCTGCAAAGGAGCCTGCGAATGCCGTCCTTTAGTTAGATGTAGAAATATGCCTAGAATAAAATTCTTTAAGTTGAAAATAAGAGAAAATAAATATTAGACAGGCAAATAGTGGTGTCTGCCTGAGGGAGGGGAGGGTGAGAAAAAAATAAAATCTGCTTGTTTTCAAATGGAGTCATAGCTCTAGGAGGGGAAACAGTGTACATTAGAACATGTATTCACATTTTGCCCTCGTATAGGCAAATTGGATTATCTGTAATGTGTAAAAACTTCAAGCCAGTAAACTAAGTTAAAGAGATACTAGGCTGGTATTGACTCAAGACAAATTATAGAAGTACATGAAAAACTCTAGAAGAAATACCACCACCCAAACCCTCCAGAATTCCCTGCATTGAGATGTCCCAGCGTCAGGTGACAACTTAGAAGTGCAGGAAACCCACAGAACAAAATCAGCAAGAACACAAAGGGGCGGGAAATGCTAAAAGACTTCAGATGTTTGAATATTCATAGACGTATAATATAAACAGGCATGTTTAAAAATCTTTAAAGAAAGAATTATTTGAAAAGAAGAACAGAGACAATAGAAAATGTCATATTTGTAACAGTACGAAAAAGAACTAGTAGAACTAAAAAAATGCTCTCAAAAAAACAAAACAAAACCCTAAATATCAGTGACTGTGCACAGAATTAGAGACACCTGAAAGGTAGCTAGTTAACTGGGAGAAAGTTCTGAGGAAATTGTCTGGAATGCAGCCAAGACAGAAGGTGATAGAAACCATAAAGGAAAGTATTTAATAAAAAAAGAAAATTAAGTAAGCAGATCTAATAGCTCTAATCAGACCCCCAGGCGGTGCAAAGACAGGAAACAGGAGAAAACAATATTTGAAAAACTAACAGAGTATCTTCCAGGATTGACAAAACATCTACCGACAGATTTTGTTTCCCAACAACCCCGAACAGGATAAACAAAGAAAAACTTCTGACCCTAGACTTCTAGTAAAACTGCAGAAGCTTGGAGACAAATGTCAGGTTTCTAAAAACAGCCAAGGGCAACAGATGGTTTACCTACGATGCTGTCAACCCAGAGTTGTGGGTTTCTGAAGGAAGACCTCATTCAAGAGTAAAGCCACTGTGCACTGTGCTGCACACCGGAGGCTGACAACAGCAAAAGACTGAAGGCTCTGAGTGCAACATCAAAGATGCAAAATCTGATGCACAGATAAGATGAGATCATCACGAAAAATAAAAACCGTAGGCCAATCTCACTGTTGAACACACAACATACCAAACAAAATCAACAAACTGAATCCAGTAAAGAATTAACTTAAAAAGTAATGGTAGTACCTTTTGAACAAGCTGAGCTTATCCCAGAAATGCAAGGGGGTTTAATATTAGGAAATGTATTAAAGAAATTTGCCATATAAACCAATTAAATGAAAAAAAGAAGCCTGTATCTGTGACAATAGCTGCATAAAAAGCATCTGATATGATTTACCAATTCATGATTTCTTCTAAAAAAAATCTTTTCAATTATGAACAGAAGAAAACCCTCTTAACCTGAAGGCATATCTGCTAGAAAGCTTACAACAAATGTCGCGGAGGAGGAACAAGCCAAAAACACTTACTAGTAAGCTTTTATTTCTGTATTTCACTTAAAGCCCTCGCCATTGCGATAATGCAGGGAGAGTGTTCACCTGTCACGGAAGAGGTTGCAATATTCTTTTCTCAGACAATACAACCTTTCTATATAGAAAATCCAGGGAAATCCACAGACTACTAGCTCAATATAGAAATTAGTGTATTTTCTACATATAAACTCAACATATGAAAATTAATCTTAATAAACCAGAAAAATAAATACATGATTTAAAAAATACGCCAGTCACAATGATGTATAAAAGATTCTGCATACAATTTTTTGAAGAAAATGACACAATTTTATTATAGGTAAACTTACTTATTAAAGAAAGTCTAAACAAACAGAAAGATATATTTATAGATGTAAAGATCTGTTTTTTCTAAACTGATCTACACATTTAATGCAATGCCAACAAAAAAATCTTACTGGGTTTTTCAATGTGCTTGAAAGGGGTTCAAGGTGCTTTTTCTGTAGGGGAAAAAAAAAGATAAGATTGTCCTATTATCTACCAAAACGTACTATAAAACCACGTGTTGTGACTTGAATCGTGTTCTTCAAAAAGCTATGTTCACGTCTTAACCGCCGGCACCTGTGAAAGAGGGTCTGTGCGGAGACAATTAGCCACGTGAGATCTTATTGGAGTAGGTGGGCTCTAAATCTGGTGTGACTACTGAGCTCATAAGAGGAGGAGAAGACACGGGGACAGACACGCAGAGAGGGGAGCCCATGGGGACGTGGAGGCAGAGGTTGGAGTGACGCTCCTAGAAGCTAAGGAACCCCCAGGACTGCAGCATCCGCCAGAAGCTGGAAGCGCCAAGGATGGATTCTCCCCTAGAGCCTCAGAGACGGCGTGGCCCTGCAACACCATGATGTAGGACTTCTGGTCCCCAAGACTCTGATAATAAATTGCTGTTGTTTTCAGTTGCCCGGCTTGTGGTACTTTGCTATAACAGCCCCAGGAAGCTAATCCACACAGCAACAAAGACGCCACGATGCTGGTGCAGCAGCAGACAACAGAGCAGGAGAGGAAGACCAGAAGCACCCACAGCTACACGGAAGTTTGCAGGCAGTGGAGGTGGCGCCCCAACTCAGGAGCAAGGGCAGACTCCCTAAGACCTGGGGCCAGGAATCCGGCGAATATGAAATAGGGGCAGGGGCTCCCTAAGTGCCTGGTACCCAAACTAAAGAATGAAATATGACATGAAAAATGTCGCAACTTTTTAAGGAAATTATTGTTATGGAATCACAAGAAGGAAATGTTTCTAAAAAAAGACTTTAGGAGAAAAAGAAGGAGCCGTGAAGACGGATGATGAAGGATGAAGACGGAGGGGGAGGGGTGGATGGAGACAAGTGTGCCCAACGCTGCCTCTGCCCGCTCAGCGTGCGCACCAGGCTTCCGGGTCTCCGCTTTGGCTGCCCCTCCTCTCCTTCAGAAACAGCGTCCGGCTGCAGTAGACACCTCCACACATCACTGCCCTGGCTGATGCGGAAGGAAACTCATCCTAGTCAATTAAGGCTTCAGTCTCCTCATCGCCATAATGCAGGTGGCAGTGCGACCCTTACCGGACACTCCGCATCGACGCGCTAGGTTTCTGGGGGGCGAGTGCTGCGCGTCTTCGCTTTGAGCCTCCGCTCGGGTGCGGCTAGCGGGGGTGGTCGATTTCCTGCGTCAGCCGGCCGTGGGGCACCTGGATATCTGACTGAGCTCTCTGGGCGTGTCTGCGAGGGTGCTCCGGGTGGGAGAAGCATTTGAATCAGAGGACTGAGGAAAGCAGACAGCCCCTCCCAATGGGGTGGGAGCCCTCCAGTCCACTGAAGGCCTGAGCAGACAGCCAGGCCGAGTGAGGGGGACTGGCTCCCTCTCTGCTTGTCTTTGAGTTGGGACATCAGTCTCCTCCCAACTCTGGACCTGGACTCAGGCTGGAATCTTCGCCATCAGCGCTGCTAGGTCTCGGGCCTTCAGACCCAGACTGGGTCTCCGTCTTGCCTCTATAGCTGTGCGAGCCAGTGCTTAATTGTCTGTCTGTCTGTCTGTCTTTCTGTCTATCATCTTACCATCCTATTGGTTCTGTTTGTCTGGAGACCTCTGACTGATAAACCCTGATACGCCGCTCACCTGGAGCTAGAACACAGAACTCAAGCACAGACTCAACCCCCGTCACTGGGCTGGACGATCCTGGGGCAAGGGACCCACCCCCTCTGAGTCCACACCGAGTAAACGTGCGCGCACACGCCCCTCTGTGTGTCTGCACCCCGTCCCACCGGGACTGCGGCAACTGGCATTTAGTTTAGCGACCCATCGATAGACTTTGCATCGTCCTCCCAGCGCTGAATTTTGACGTAAGCAGGGCGAGAAGACTGCACAGTCCCTAGACGCTGAGCGCCTGCCTGGGAGCCGCTTCCCTGCGAGCGGCCTCTGCCGCCCACCCCGCACGCGCCGAGGTGGGAGTGTGTGTGAACCCCTCAGCTCGCGACCGGATGGTTTCCACACACGAGGCTAAACGCTTGGCAAGGGCAGGAGCACTGCCTCTAGCACGGGGCTGTGGCAGCCACTTCTGAGAAGCTAAAAATACTCATTTAAGTCTTTAAAATTACTTGAGTTAATTTTCACTTTCAAGACCACCAGCCAGAAACCCAGCCCGGCGCGCGGTGCATGGCGGTTCGCCCCCCGCTGCTGGCGCAGCTGCTGACGGGTTTCTCTTCCGTTGTTCTGAGACGACGGCAGGGCGGTCTGGGGGCGGAAGCCAGCGCACACTTCCAGGGCCAAGTGAGGAGAGGAGAGAAGCGGGCCCTTTGTTCACGGCTCAACAGGCGAGTCTTCTAGACCTTTAAGCTGCTTGGTCCTTGTGACCCTCAGGCAGGTGATGCCCCCTTCCCACATCACCTTAGTTCTTAAAAACAAATAAACAAACTCCAAGATAAGCCTGTGGAGAGGCAGAGAGCTTCCTGGTGCTGGCAGGTCCGTGGCCAGCACGCACGCAGAGCAGCCCTGCGTGGCCGGCAAGGTTGAAGCAGAAATCTCCCAGCTGGGACCTTGGTGGCCGTGCTCTGCAGTGGCCCGAGGAGACCCAGCAGGCAGACCGCACAGGCCCCTCGCCCACTAGGGCTAAGACGGCAGTGGGACACAGGACATCCCCGTCTCCCTGAGGCCGCGGGTCCCCGGGTTAGCTGTCTGCCCAGTGAGAGGCAGCTGGCCTTCTGCTCTGACCCACTTGAAGCCACGGCCTTCTCTGCAGGCCCTTCCCCCATGAGGGCTCTCCGTGGAAGCCTCAGGGCAGGGCCACAGGGTCCCAGTGCATGGCTGTGCCCCCACTGGGCTGGCACTGGTTCCTGTGAACCTGGCTGAGCTGCCCTGAGCCCCGTCACCACCTCTGCACGTGGCCTGCCCAGTTGTGCCCACTCTTCTGCCTCCAGCGCAGATCCGACCAGCTGTGGGAGTGGGGCAGAACGCTTAGCTTCTTTGAGAGGTGCTCAACCCGGCCTCCAGAGGCTCAGTGGCCTCTCGCCGCTGTGGCCTCTCTGCTCCGTCCCTGGGCCTGGTTATGCCGCACTGTCTCAGTTCAGATGCCACCTTGTACTGACAATCTTATCTGGGCTGATGGCTGTTTACCCCAAGCTCAGTTTCTCATTGGCAGGAGGGAGGATAATGATCCACGTGCAAAGCCATCATGAGAAGGAGACGTGGTCACACTTGAGACCGCAGCGGCCGTGGCCGCCCGGACCCCCTGCCGGGCTCTCCCGGTGTCTGCCTCCGTCTGACGTCTGCTGACCTCACCCCTGCGACGCTCACACCTGGGCTGCCCAGGAGTGTCCCTAAAGCAGAGCTCTGAGTGTGCAACGTTCCTCCTGTGGAAGCCGTGACCAGCCCCCTTCCCCAGGGGCGGGAGAGCAGACCCGAGTCCCTCTGAGGGCCCCCCTGGAGGAGACCTGGATGCCTCTCCCGCCCCGGCACACCACCCCACCACCCCTCCGCAGAGCCGCCCGGCCCCGGGCTGTTGCTGCTTCTCATGGGAAGTTCTCAAGCCTGGGTGGCGCGGGGGCTCCCTCCACGCGGATCGGCCAACACACAGCCCGTCCTTCAAACTGGTGCCCAGGGGTCTCTGTGGGGAGAGGCCGCCAAGCTGGGTATTTAACCAGTTGCAGCTTCCAAGCTGCACCTCACGCTAGTCCGTGATCTCCCCACTCTGACGAGATTATAGGTGCTGGAGGTTAATGTCCCCAGCTTGCTCATCTGTAGAGGCCCGCAGTGTCTAGCCCGTAAGAGACTCTCGGTGAATATCTGCTAAACTTGACTCAAATTGGTCGCTCAACAGAGGCCAACATCTTTCTCCAGTGGTGACAGCAACTAAATGATCATTTAGCCCAATTTATTAGTCACTGACGCAGGTCACCGGCTAATCGATGAGGGGTCAGGGCTGCTGTGGGATGCTGGGACGCGAGGAGAGGCTGGAGCGCGCAAGCTCCTGGCCCCGCTCCGGGAAGACACGGCCGTGTTTATGATGAGGGCTAAGACGATGAATACACTATTTTCAGAGCTCTGGGGACGGACAACACTGAGGAAACGCACTTGCTGGAGATCCCTGCTAAATTACAGCCCTCCCTTGGCTGCCCGTCCCCGCTCCATGATTGTATATTCAAAGCAAATGCATTATTTAAACAATAATATACTCTCTATTAGTTCCCCGCTTGGGTTAATGGTTGGCTAAAGCAATTACGGGGCCCCAGGGAGGGACTTGCAGCAAAGGGACCAAGATGCACCGCCAGTAACACGTGTCTCTTCTTTACTGCAGTGATTAAAGATTAGTGCACAGTGTCTGAGGGCTTGCGAGCGTGCTGAGGGCTCTGTAATGACCAGCAGTCTCCCTTACGCTAATTAACATCGGAAAGAGAACAAGAGAGGACTCTGAACTGCACAGGAGACCTAAGATAGTCGCCTTTTTCTTTCAGACTCCTTAAAAGTGCAAGCAGGCTTTGCTGTGATCAATCAAAAGCCATGATATTAAAAACATCCGAATTAGCTTCCAGGTAGGCAAGAACGTTAGAAATGTTGCAGGGGTAGATAATCCGCTCCTGTGCGCGCGTGGAAGATTGTGCCAGAATGTGCTTGGGACGTTGCCTCAAACGTCACCCGTGCACAGTACTGAAGCGGGGTTCCATGACAGGGGTGTGGAGCGGGGTGAAAAAGAAACTTAATTCACTCTTACTGTGGGAGTAGCTTTAATGAGTCACGTTTCTAATGAGGACCCGGCAAAGTAGTCATGCCCGTCCCTGGACAGAGTCCCCCCTTGTCCGTCCTCAGCCACCTTGACCTGGCAGCCCCCCCACCCCCCAGCCGACCGCATCCGCACCACCTTGCCCTTACTGCTTCCTCAGCCCGTCCGCCCTTCCCGTAGTTCCCCTTGTACACGCCCCTGTTGTCTTCTTCTTCTTTCTTCTTTTGGTGCCCATCAGCGGCCCTTCCTCGCCCGCCCAGCCCGTCCCATGTCCTGGAATCCCATCTAAGCTCTACGCAGCCTGACCCGACTCAGCTGACCCAGCGCTCACCCAGTGTCAGCCAAGACCGCGTGTTATGGGTTAACTAGTGAGCGGACCCACGGTTTGAGCATAAAGCCGAGCTATCCATGGAAAATCCAACTGGAAGAAAGTGGCAGGGCTTAGAGGAGCAGCGTCCACGTGTTCGTACGTCTTTTTTCTTTCTGATGGTCTGCTTGTGGTCCGCTTCATGTGGTTCCATGTCCTTCCTCTCTTCGAGGGACCGCACACCCGTGTCCACCCCGCCGCTCCACCTTAGCCTCTCTGCTCCCCCGGAGGAAGTGTCTGCGTCTTCCCTCTGCAGCAGGCAGAGCGATCAGTGGGGGGAAGGGACGAACCGGAGACCAGGCGGGGAGTGGGCAGGAGGCACCCCTGGGACTTGAGTTATGGGGGCTGATGAGCTCAGAGGTGGTCAGGAGGGCACCTGGGGCCACGGCCGGGAGACGGGCTCAGAGCAGGTGCGTCTTCCCTCTGGGACCACAGGCCCCTTAGAGCTCCCAGGGCCGCTCTGCTACTGAAGACGGAAGAAGATGAGCACCAGGTTTGCCCGTGGTGAGGACTCAACTGCATCCGTGGCGTGGCCCCTCTTCCCCGTCGGTGGTGGGTGATGGGTGCAGCCCTCTGCCTTTGTTTTCCCACAGCCTTGCGTGAGTTACATCGCCGAGGGCCAGTCTCACATGCGTCTTTATCTTTCCGTAGTAACCGTGTAATAATTAGCTTAAAGGGAGTATTTAGCAGAATTGCTTTTGTTATATGCATTTCAAAACATGGAGAAGCAACTACAAACCACCTGTAAACTTTGCAGTAAAAGATGAAATGTCCAACCATTGAAATTAGTCAAAAAGGGTTGAAAATAATTTGTTTAATTAATATTTATGCCAACCAATGTATAAATATATGTGTGTATGTCTGTGTATGTATGTGTGTATGTGTATGTGTGTATGTGTATGTGTATGTGTGTATGTGTATGTGTGTGTATGTGTGTATATGTACGTGTGTGTATGTGTACGGGTGTATGTATGTGCGTGTGTGTATATATGTACGTGTGTGTATGTGTACGTTTATGTGTACGTGTATGTGTGTGTGTACGTGTGTGTGTATGTGTACGTGTGTACGTGTGTATGTGTATGTGTGTTTATGTGTGTGTATATGTACTTGTGTATATGTGTACGGGTGTATGTGTGTATGTGTATGTATGTGTGTACGTGTGTGTTTGTTTATGTGTACGTGTGTGTGTATGTGTACGTGTGTGTATGTGTATGTGTTTGTATGTGTACGTGTGTGTATGTGTATGTGTTTGTATGTGTATGTGTGTATGTGTGTGTGTGTATGTGTATGTATGTGTGTTTATGTGTATGTGTGTACGTGTGTGTGGTGTGCGTGTGCCTTCAGCCCTCTGTAATTGTCGGTTCCACATCTTTAGATTCAGCCAACTGCCAATCGCACGTATTTGGAAAAAAAGTTCCAGAACTTCCAAAAGGCCATCCTTGCACTTGCTACACCCAGCAGCTATTCACATAGCCTTTCCATTGTATTTACAGCAATCTACACGGTGCCTACACTGGTCTGGGTGTTGTAAGTGATTAGGGATGATTCATAACATGAGAGGATGTGTGCATGTATGTGCAAACACTGTACCGTTTCCGTGTCATATCAGGGACTTGAGCACCGTGGACTTTGGCATCTGGGGGTGGTCCTGGAGCCGACCCCCACGACTACCAGGGGACACCGTGCTGGCCTGCCTGGGACACTCGCAGCAGAGCAGACCCAAAGGGGGACCGACCTGTACCGTTTATAGGGTTTTCTCTATTCTCTGGGCCCTTTAAAGATAGCAACACAATATTCCAGCTTTTTTAAAAAAGATTAAGCCAAATGCCTGTGAAGAGTAGACAGATTTCACGACCACGGTGCACCTGTGTCTACAGAATTTGAGAATCAAATGTGACTAAAAATACGCTCACTCCAGGGACCCTGGGCTAGGATGTTATCCCAGGAAGAGTCAGGAAGTGGCTTCACTGGTGGTCCCCAGAAACACATGATGTGGAGAAAAACATAAAACACACCAGAGAATCCTTGTAGCCGTGGTTCTGAACTCTGGAGCCCACTAGGAATGGCAAAAATGCCAGTGTGGGACCTCACTCCAGGCCAATTAGGTCAGAGTCTGTGTGGCGGGACAAGGCGTCGGTGTATTTATAAGCTCCCTGAGCATTCTGTTATGCAGCAGGGGGCAAGAGCCAGCGTTTCATATCCATGTAGAAGGGGCAGCAGGCCAACCCAGACAGTCTCGGCCGTCTACCCCTGCCCTGAGAGCCATGGCTTTTGTCCCCAGGTACACACGATGGTAAAACACACACAGGTGATAGCTTGAAAAAGGAAAATGATTTCAAGTGGAAACTGTATCATTTAAAAAGTGAGGAGCATTCACATGAAGAGAAATCACGCACCTGCCCCCTGACGCAGGGGTATTTCACAGTCTTCTGTACACTTGTGAACGGAGAAGACACGCAGCAGAGTGACGGCTTATCTTATGCTGTGCTTAAGTGACGCGTTTTGCAGGTGAAGACATTATACTTACTGCTTTTGGAAAATTAATCCAAGAGCAAAAAATGCTTCAAAAATAGTATAAATTAAACACAATAGTTTGTTTCTCTAACATTTTAATATCAAATAGCATGTTTCAGGTCATTGAAAATAAAGCATTAATTTACATATATTATTCAAAACAAAATAGCTATGTAGATTTATGAAATAAGCTATATTTTTGCCAAGATCGAGATGTTAATGTATGTCTAGCACCGCCCAACGACCTAGTAAAGGAGACCCTGCTGCTCGTCTGGGACCGAGGGCGCCGCAGGGTCCAGCCAGACAAACCCTCCCGGCAGGTCTAGACGACACGGTCCCGTTAGACAAGGCAGAGAGCCCCGGCAGCTGGCTTCGGGCTGCCTCTCCAAACCTCTGCAGCTCAAAACTGGTCCAGGACCACGAGCACCAGCTTCACCGGGAGCTTGTTGGAAATGCGTCCGCGCAGGCTGCTCCCCTCAACCTGCTCCCACTGAGTCAAAATCCACCTTTTAACAAGCCCCCAGGGACCCGTCTCCACATCCAGGTTTCTGGGTCTCTGTTTGCTCTAAGTTACTTCAGTACTTAATTTCAACTGCGTAGTAAAAATGTATAATTAAATATGCAAAATCTGTTTAAAATGAAAAAAAATTCTTGCATGTGTTTAGCATGTGTTTAAGTAAGGCTTTCAGGTCTGTCCTTTCCTTTATCATCATGTATTTCAGAGACATTCGAGGAAACTGAGGCTGGTTCTCGTGCCAGAATCAGTGGCCCCTTTGAGCTCCAGTAGGAATCTTTGAATCCAGTGCAGGGCTCTCTCCCTGCAGCAGGTCTGATCGGGGGAATAGTTCTGCTCCCCAAACACACACAGACAGAAGTGCCCAGGACAAGCCCACTGGGCTGCAAGTCCCAGGAGACAGTCGGGGAGGGCAGTCACCTGGGGGTGTCCTCACGGGTCTGCCTTCAAAACACACACATTGGCAAAGACATACAAATGGCCGAAAGGCACATGAAAAAATACTCAGTATCACTAATGATCAGAGAAATGCAAATCAAAACTGCAATGAGGTGTCATCTCACATCGGTCAGAATGGCCATCATTAAAAACTCCACAAAGAATAAATGCTGGAGAGGGTGTGGAGAAAAGGGAACCCTCTTACATTGCTGGTGGGAATGTAAACTGGTACAGCCACTGTGGAGAACAGTATGGAGATTCCTAAAAAAACTAAAGATAGAGTTACCCTATGATCCAGCAAGCCTACTCCTGGGCATATATCCAGAGGGAACTCTAATTTGAAAAGACACCTGCACCCCAGTGTTCATAACAGCACTATTTACAATAGTCAAGACATGGCAATGGCCTAATTGTCCATTGACATATTACTGGGTAAAGAAGCTGTGGTATATGTATACAAAGGAATACTACTCAGCCATAAAAAAGAATGAAATAATGCCATTTGCACCAACATGAATGGACCTGGAGATTGTCACTCTAAGTGAAGTAAGCCAGAAAGAGAAAGAAAAATACCATATGATATCACTCATATGTGGAATATAAAAAAAAAAAAAGTCACAAATGAACTCATTTACAAAACAGAAACAGACTCACAGACATAGAAAACAAACTCATGGTTACCAGAGGAGAAAGGGGGTGGGGAGGGATAAATTGGGAGTTTGAGATTTGCAGACACTACTATATATAAAATAAGAAAACAAAAAGTTTATACTGTAGAGCACAGGGAACTATATTCAACATCTTGTAGTACCCTATAATGAAAAAGAATATGAAAATGAATGTATGTATGTGCATGGAAGACTGAAACATGATCCTGTGCACCAGAAGTTGACACAACACTGTAAGCTGATGATACTTCGATAAAACACAGACACACTCGTTGTCAGCGAAGCTGCTGCATTTGCCAACGTTGACAAGAGGAGTTCTTTCCAAATGGTGAATTGTTCTGGAATATTCCATAATCCAGCAGCTGTTACCTAGTGAAATGCTTCATCTTTGCACATTTTCCTCGTGAACGTCGAATGTCAGGCTCTTCTCAGACCAGACATTTCTAGCTGAGCCTGTTTCTGACTGTCTCCTGCCCACAGTCCATCCAGGCGGTGCCCTGCGGATTCTCCTGGCTTAGCCGTTTCCTGTGGACCGTGTGCTGGAAACTTCTGTGCAGTTTGCTGACCACCACAGCTTAATCATGGTTCTCAATTCCTTTCGCTGCTTGAACAAGATCACTTGGCTTTTAGAGGATATTTGATTCCCCATTTCTATGTCCCTCCATCCCAACCTCGGCTGATTCTCTGAGGAACCCCTGTTCTGCACGACAGCCTTTGAGCTGTACTTACAATCGCCCCCCTGGGTCCTCACTCCATCCCTCCTGGCAGAAACTGACCCAGGTTCCATGGGAACTGCAGGAATGCACCCCTTCCCAGCACGACGCCAAGGGACAAAGACGAGGGTGGGGCTGAGCGCCAGGGTCAGGAATGCCGGTCGTGGTTCCTGGTCCCAGCTTGACCACTTGCTCCTGAGAGAAGGAAGCAGGTTTACAGCGCTTGCCTTTGTCTGCCTTCTTGGCTGACTCCTGTCCCTGCTTGTGACCACGGTGCCACTCCACCCTGCTGGTCACAGCATGATGGACTGCTGGGAATGGCTTCCTGTTACACCGGTGTGCACACACGCCTGCACACGTATGCACGAATGCACGCTGGCCATCCCTCCCTGCCGGGCGTCCCGGGCCTCGGTCGTAGACTGTGTCCCCTGCAACACTGCACATTTTCACAACCTTCAAACTTAGCTCTGAATGTCTTCGCCACCAAGTGGGGCTGCCAGACGACAAGGCTGTTAACGAGCTGGCAGCTCGGCACGTCGTTAGGGGCCCGCAGGCCGGCGGCTCGGGGCGGCTCAGGTGCTGGGAACAGATCGCCCCGCGCGCCTCGTGGGGCTGGGCAGGGGTGCTCTGCTTTCCCTGGGTTTCCCCCAAAGTGGTGTCAGGAGTAGGTGCTTAATGATAATGAATTGAATTGTTCTATCTAAAGTGGACGGACTGGCAGAATTCTGGAAACCGAGAGATCCCCGAAGCTGGCTAAGAAAACAAAAGTAATTGGGTTACACAGAGAAAATAAGATAAACATTCATTAAAATTACAGTGACGGCTGTGGTGGAGGAGCGGGGAGCGGCGGCCCGTGTCCCGGCTGCAGGCACCGTTTTCTCCCCATTCTTGGCACGTCCACGGGGCTCTCGGCTTAGGGGAAAGGCCTCTGGTTTTCCCAAAGGTTCTTTTTTCTGCCTTTTCTTTTTTATTATCAGTTTTCAAAGATGTGGTCATGGAGCTCGGTGGAGAACACTTTGATCATCATCGCTGGTGTCTGTGATTCAGGCCACCGGGAAGGAAAGCCGACCGCGCTCCAGGCAGAGGCGGGTCCAGGCACACCCTCTGTCCACCTGGTTGTCCTGCATGTTCTCGGGATAGAAGCAACTCTTACGACAACTTCTTGAAACCCAGAGACTCCGCTCACTCACGGTGACACACGGAAAGGCCCCTGAGTGGGAGGGAGTGAGACCCAGTGGTCTCTCCGCCCTAACTCGGGGGTGGGGGCTGCCCTGTCCCTGGTTCACGGGAGTGTGGGTCTGTGCTCCCACCAGCTGCCCCTCAACCCTGCAACCATCAATGGAGGTTGGTGGGCAGCCCCCACCTGGGGACAGCTCCCCACGGTGGGCCTGCCGCCCAGGAGGACAGCCGGAGCCTGCAGCAGCTGCCCAGGGGTCCCTGCTGTGAGCACGTGCCGTCAGCAGCGTCTGAGTTTTCTGTCCTAAAGAACATCGTGTGTTCCGCTTCCTCTTGAAAGTAGTGTCCACTTCATGCCTCTTCGATACCAAGGGATTTGGAGAAAGGCTGGGCTGGGACCGCGGACAGTTCCACACTTGACATCGGTATTTTATCTCCAGCTGCTGGTGAGAGGTTTTCCGCTGTTGAGCCCAGGAGGGGCCCCACCCGGCACGTCCGGCCCGTGGGCAGCGTGCAGGCATCTGCTTCTTACTTTAACACGAACTTGAATTTCTCAGCTATGCTTCCAGGTCCCGGGTCCGGGGAGTCACTGACATCGTGGCTCATCCCCTGTGGCCAGCGTCCTGGAGGTGTGGCCCCAGGGCAGGCAGACGTGGCTCGGGTCTCCTTCCGCTGTTGAGGGCCTCTGGTGAGCCACCTGCTTGACGCGTCTTCTAGGTAAAACTCTCAGCTAATCTCTGCAGAGCCGCCAAGCCCTGGGCACAGGGAGTCACCCCCTCGCTGGGCTGTCTGCACAAATTTGTCTCATTGGAAACAGATGTTGAGGATGCAGGGTACTCAGTATAGTCCCCTGCGCTGTACAGTGGACACTCGTTTATCTGTTTTATGGATCTCATAATAACTTACAGTGAAAACGAATGTGGAAAAGAATATGTGCACGTGCATGTGTGACTGAAACATTATGCTGTGCGCCAGAAGTTGACGCAACATTGTAGACTGACTAGACTTAAAAAAAAAAAAGACTTTGGGGATGCTACGAGGTGCGGGGACAGCCCCATGCGTGGCACCCGAGTGTGGCTCGCCCGTGTCACAAAATGCAAATTTCACGCCCACCGTCCCTTTTTCACGCCTATGAAATGCACAGAGCTGCTTGTAACAAGACAAGGTAAATAATCACCAGAGGCACACTGGTCGGGAGGTCTCCCGGGGGGATCGGCCAGACTGGGAGCACGCGGAGCATTTGCCGTCCCGGCGGTGACAAAGGACGTCTGCCCGCGCGGCCACCGCACCGCGACAAGCCGCACTGTGCTTCCCTCCCGGGGGTCTCTGGGAGTGGATGCTGTGGGCATTCTGAGTCTGGTCTGTTGTTCCTGCCCCTGTGAGGTCGGGTGCACCATTGTCCCGAAGGCGGGGTGCTCGGGGACCCCTCTATGAGGGGGCTGATAACGTGAAGGAGTATTTCAAAATAAACACATACAAGCACTATTTGGGCTTTTTCAGGATCTTCTAAGGAAGGCCGCGTGCCTACCCCACAGGCGTTATTTTGCGATCACTTGCCTGGAAAACTGGAGCTCCAGCTTGAATGGTCATATATCTAAGCCGCAACTCGTTTGTGCATAATTTGCTTCCATTATGTTTAGTCTTAGGCGGCAATTCATGAATCAAACCCCGAGCTTCATTTTTCACGGCCCGGCTGCCCTCCCAAGGTCGGATGGGGCACGCTGGCTCCAGGCACAGAGGGGCGGCCCCCGGAACCTGCAGACGGCTGGGCGGCCCTCTCTCCTCCGCCAACCTCGGGCTGTGCTGACGGCCAGCGCGGGGACATCCCTTGTACCTGGGGGGGGGCTGCGACAGAGTCCCTGGGTGGGGGACGCGGGGCTGCACGATTATTCTTCTGCGTTAAAAAGGCAGGTGCTCAGAGGGAAAACCAGATGTCAGGAGGTTGGAAGCTGCACCAGCACCTGGGGCTGGGTCGTGTCCTTGAAGGGCCAGAGGTGGTGCCCGGAACCGGAGGCCACGGGCCTGGACAGTCTTCGACTTATCCGTTGGCCGTGTGTCCCGGCTCCTCTGCTGGGCTTGTCACAGACTCAGTGATGTTGCATCCCTGAGGCACCTGCACATTGGCTGCTCATCACCACTGTTGTGCAGACGGGGAAACGCCACCTGTGGGGACGATGGCTGATGTCACTGTCACTATTCTCCGTCAAGAACAGGGGATAAAGCAGCACTTTTGTAAGAATCCATCTAAAAAGAGAACAGTCTATAACTCCTTGAATGACGGTCGGCCTTAGGGCTGATTCATGGAGGAAGATGCACCTCCATCCGTGTCCCTGTCGTGGCTCTGCGGCCGGCGGGGCCCCCAGCACCACCCGGGGCGCCCGCTCATGCGCTGGGCTCTGAAGTGACAGGTCTGCGGTAAACTTGTCTGCCCTGAGAGATGCCCACCTTTCCCTCGCCCTCACCGTGTCGTCCCTGCCTGTCTCCTGGAGCTGAGACTCCAGCGTGTTTCTCAGTTGATGGGGACAAATGTTGACACCGCCAGGCCACAGAACCTCCAGAGAGTGGGGTGAGGAGGCCCTGGACCGTGCCCTCAGCCTCCGCACAGATGGAGTGATGGACGCGCTCGTCTGGCCGTGGCCACGAGAAGGCTCCTTGGAACGCCACCTGTGACCTGGAGCGTGCGGTTCCTGAGCCGGGTTCTTGTCCCTGCTATTTCCATCAAGCGCCTGCAGATCTCGGGGCTGGAGAGCGGGCCTCCCTTCCGCTCTGCTGCTTCTTGAGCGGATGCCCTGACTGCAGCTGGAGAGGAGGTGGTGTGAGCCTCTCAGCTTGTCCGTCCATTTGAGGCAGTGGGAGGAGGCGGGGAGGGCTGGAGGGGGCAGTGCCCGTCGAGGGCACAGGGGAAGGTGGAGGAGATCAGACGTCCTCAGAGCCCCCGTCCCACCAGCCCCGACGCACCTCACCCGAGGGTCCTTCCAGGGATGGGAGGACAGACCCCTTGATTCCCTCCCTGGTCCACAGGACCCTCAGCTCAAACCAACCAAGCACAAGTTCATGGCAGAATGAAGCCCTGAGATTCCAGGAACGAAAGGACCAGAGGCCCAAACTGCTGTAGTGGAAGCCCCTCGTGGCTCAGCGTGGGCCCCTCCTCTCCAGGATGCAGCCCCTGGGGACGCTCCACGTGCTCGGACCCTGGGATGTTGTCCCAACACGCGAGCCCTCCCTCCCTCCCCCATCTTTCCCGAGAGCCGCGCGTGGCCCCGGAGGGACACCCCCCCTGTCAGGGATCAGCAGGGGCCCGCTGGCCAGGCGGGGGCCTCTCCTCGTGCTCGGGGTCTCACTCTTTTTTCTCCCACCCACCTCCCCGTGCGTCTTCAGGCTATCAGTGTCCTTAGGTGTCCTGGACCCTCATCACATAATGCAAAGCCTGGTGTTAATTTCAGCCACTACATCCCTGTGGGATGTCAGCGACCAGCCCCGCACTGTCCCTGGAGCGGCGCCCGCCTTATCCCTGCGTATGGATGGGGGAGCTGCCCGCCCTGCCCTTCAGAGTGAGGGGTGCTGGGACCTCCGGTCTGGGGATGGGGTCTTGGCGTCCAGACCTAGCTCCCTCTGCAGCCCAGGCTGTCACCCCAGGCGTGGCTGCTGTCCTGTTAAGAGAGCTGCTGTGACTTTGTATTAAAAAAGTTCATCATTTTACAGACAAGCCCTCACATCTGTTAGAACCCCGCAGGGTCACCTCCCGGAACAGCCTCTCCCTGAAAGCGGGGTGAGATCCAGCAGCCTCAGTCTAGGATCTAAGACTTGCGAACTTCTCTGGGGGGTGGGGGGAGCCATAAGTCACACCCGGGATGACCACGTGTGCCTCCGGCTGAGAGGGAGAGCCGGGCGTCTCCACGACCGTCCTGGCCTGATGTCAGAACTGAGAGTGGCTGCCCGGAGGCCGGTCTCTGTGGCTGCAGATCCGGCCCCTCCCAGGACCCCTCGTCGGGGCAACGAGATGGTGGGAGGAGGGGCCTCGGCATCAGACAGACCCAGGCTGACGGCGCGGCCCAGCCGTGTGGCAGTGGGCCTGTCGCTCGACTTCTTCCAGCCTCTGTGCTCTCCCCGATACACGGAGGACAGGAGCCCCCACCCCTGTGTCCGTGACTGTCACTAAAGGCGGACAAGCCCACTGCTCTTTGCGGCACCAGGTGGTGCTCAGTGATGGGCGGCTGTGACTGGAAACTTCATCATCGTAGACCCACAGGGCGAGAGGCTGGGCAGGACCTCGGGGCTCGGCCGAGTGCCCCACAGGAGGCAGGCGCCTCCTCCGTGCCCCTGACAGATGGTGATTCCAGGAGCCCCCCCGGCATCAGGTGGGAGCAGGCAGGTGTCTGGACGGAGGGGCTCAGGGCTCCGTGGGGGTGGGTCCCCACTGCTGGGGAGCCAGGTGTCTCAGCCCCGTTTGAAGGTCACCTGCTCTCTGCCTGCCGCTCTTCCAGGTGTTGCTGAGCTGTAACATCTGGCGGCAAAGCCCACGTGGGTCCCGGTCATCCATTGTTCTGCGGCTGCCGGTGGGGCTGGAGATGAGAGGACGGGGCTGGATGGGGCTGGATGGGGCGCCGGGATGGAGAGGGCAGTCCTGCGGTCACGGCTGGCCCTGCACTGACAGTGTGCTCAGGGTGCGGTGGTGCCCGGGCAGCACCTTCCCAGAGTGGGACCCACCTTTGTTTTGCCTGCTTTTCTCCTGAGCCCCTCTCTCCAGAGCCCAGGCCGGTCCTTGCACCTCCCCACCCCACAGCCGGGCCGCATGCTCCGGACCCTGGGGTGGGTGGGCGCCAGCAGCAGCTGCCAGCTCACAGCCACGCCTCCCTCCACCGTCCCCTCCCAGGTCACCTGCCCCCAGCCGAGCTGCAGGGCCACTGCCGGGGCCACGCAGCTCAACCCACAACCCTCGGGCAGACTGCACGCAGCCTGGCCGGTCCCCACCCTGTCTTCAGCCTGTGTCCGGCCACCTGTCTGTCTGCTTCCCACGGCAGACTTTTCTGCAGACCACACAGCCCTGGAGCTGCAGGAACGTCTGTTCTGTCTGTTCATTCATCACGAATTCTGTTTGGCTGATAAGTCACTGTTCCCCTCGCGTTCCAGCCGTCACCATACCCACAGTTAAAAATGTTTGTCACAGGTGGGGGCTTCCCTCAGGGAGACTGTGTGGAAACTGGGCTGTCTGTCTACACGCTGGAGGGGTCCTCCCTCAGCCCTCAGTTGCTCCCCGTGTCCTGGGCCCTTGGCACCTTGCATTTTCTGGCTCTCTCTGCTCCTAAGCCTCTGGGTCTGTTTGATTTTAATCAGAACCAGGAACAGCGACTTGACAGCGTGTCCCTGTCACTGGGGCCTAGATGTGGGCAGAAGGACGCAGGGTCAGAGGGGAGCCTGTCCTTCTGTGACTGGAGGCCCCAGGACAGGGGTTCACAGCCCCTGAGGCCGTCGGGCCTCCTCACCTGGGACAGGCGTCCAGGAGGGCCGTCACTGGGGCTGAGGTTTGCAGACTCATGCTCTTCTGGACAACGGTAACTGCTTGACAGTTAATAGGACTTACATCTCTCAACTTCAGAGAGTGAAGCAACTTAAAGAGCAGAGCAAAGCAAGCTGTCTCTGGCAAAGAGAAGACATCCCAAGCCTAAAGCATGAAATGAACATCCCACCGAGCCCGCCTCTGACTCCCGGGCCTGCCGTCCGCGCCGCGGGGCCCCCGGGCTTCCCACCGCCTTCCAGGCCGCACGCCGGAGGCAGGAGGGGCGGCCCGCCTGGGGCCCGGCCCCGCGCCTGAGAACGCAGG
This sequence comes from Camelus bactrianus, assembly GCF_048773025.1. Lineage (NCBI taxonomy): Eukaryota > Metazoa > Chordata > Mammalia > Artiodactyla > Camelidae > Camelus > Camelus bactrianus. The sequence goes on from NC_133541.1 coordinate 3,123,711, forward strand.
ACTGCCGCCAGGCGGGGCCTCCCCGGCTCCCCCACCCCCACCCCAAGGTGCCACTCTCGTCTGCGCAAGGTTCTCTGCGTCTCCCAGATGCCAGGGGGCCCTCGGAGACACCTCCTTCAAGCCCCAGGAACTCCCTTCAGAAAACCTGGCCCCTGGAGACAATGACCAGGTGGATTCTGACCCTTAGCCTGCCGTTTGCGGGCTGAGACAGGAGGACGATGGAAAGGCGCCCAGCCCCGTGCCCTCCGTCCCCAGGGCAGTGGGTGGAGGGAGGGTTTCCCTGATCTGGATCGTCTGCAATGGGTGGGAAGTTGTCAATATTTATGATTATTTCTTTCATCCTAAGCAAACCAAAGATTTCTGTGTCAAACGCTGGGTTGTGTACTTACAAGCTTACCTGTGAGTCTCACTCCCTGTGCTCCAACCCCTGGGGAGGCGCAGCGAGAGCAGAAGTCGCCTTCGGGGGGAGCCCTGAGTGAGAAATCTCAGGACTCCCGTAAAGACGGCCGCCCAGCTCCCTGCCCAACATCCTGAGCGAGTCCTCCCGGGTCCCCGCGGGGCCCCAGGTGTCGAGCAAAGTGGAGACCGTCCCTGAGAATTTCACTTCTTTAAGCCCCAGGTGCCTTCATGTCCCACAGCCTTGTACCCAGCCTCCTGGAACTTTGTCACAAAGCTCTGGCCATCGGGATCATGAAAACACCCGCTTTTTCCCCGAAAATGTGCCCACATTGCAGAGCGAGTGTTGGTCTCACAAAGGAGGGCACAGCTGCCCTTTCCCTGCTCACACCTGGAGTAGGACGCTGTGGCCACGGTCTGCGCGGCGGCCCCTCAGACACACCTGGGCTCCGTCACCGACCACCCACGGAGCCGGCCCAGGTCCGAGTCCTCCGGGCTGGGGGGGCTCCATCCTCACAGGGATCTGGGCTGTGCCCACCTCACCTACCCACTGTAACTCGTTTTGCAGCTTTGGTCCAGAAGCCTCAGGGACAGATCCAAAAGCAGAGTCAGCCCTCCCTGAAGCAGAGGCCATTGCTACTGGCCCTTCGGTGATGCCCACCTGACCTGCCCAGAGCCCCGCTCGGCCGGCACCGATGTTCCCAGAGTCTCCCAAGGCCCCATCGTCTGAGACGCTCCAATGGAAGCCGCCTCTCGGGCACCCCGAGGGAAGATGGGCTAGAGCGAGGGTCCTGGAGCGCAAAGCCCACTTTGTCGGGGCAGCAAAGAGGCCTCCTGGTCCTTCGTGAGACACTCAGAAAAGCTCGAGCTCTCAGAGCTCAGGGTCCCTGGGGAAGATTCGTAAAGGTACTTGTCCCGGAGCAGACTCCAAACACGGAATTCACCTTCGCTTAGCCACTTACGTAGGGTCCATCGCAGCCTTCCAGGTCGCGCTGGGCTTGAAGGGACGCCTGGCGAACGGACCCCGCGCCAAGCCAGCCTGCCGGGAGCGGGAGGCCCTCGCCCGCAGGCTTCCTGGCGGGACAGCGCTGAGACGGCGTTTTGGTTCAGGTCACTGAGGAACTGCGTCCTGGCTGAACGCATTGCACCTGGGGCTTTATGGGCGACAGGTGGTGAGCCAGCGAGCCCCGTCCCACGCCCCACCCTGGCTTTGGTGAAGTGATTCTCGGGCATGGCAGGTGGGCGAAGGTTGGGGTGTAGGGCCAGGGACTTTGATTCAGACACACTCGCCCGCTTCCTGGGGACCTGCGACGTAGCAAGTCCTAAAGCCGCTAACCCTGTCTTGCCATCCACGTTCAGCAAACGGTGCTCACTGGAGAGATGGTTACCTGCAAATGCTTCTCAAACTTCAAACAGACGTCAGCCCTGTAATTTAGGAAGCTTATCCTCGGCCATTGTCCTGGTTTCCTGTGAGGAGACATCGGGCACTACGGCTCTCCCTTTCCCTGGACTTGAGGACTGAGCCATGTCCTGTCCCATCCCGGGGGCACGTGCTCCTGACATTGAGCGGATGGGGTGGAGATAGGCTCCCAGATCAGGAGCTCCGACCGTACGTACCTGCTCAGGTCTCCCGCGGGCCTGACCGTGGCCCGCCGCTCTCTGCCGCGTCCTGGGGTTCCCGCTGGACTCCTGCCACTGGAGCGGATAACAGGGGTCCACAAACCACCACAAACATGCCCCGCTGGGTACCCACGGGGTCGCTTCGTCGCCCGCCAGCACTGCAGAAACGCGTCTCAGAGGCAGTTGCGAGCACTTTGCATCCTCTTCTGGTTTCTGACCTGGAAGGGCAGCCCCGGGGCGGCTCTCAGGGGCCCAGGAGCCACCGCGTCCCTGGACAGTTTCCTGCTGGCTTGTCACCGCTGGGTCTGGCAAACAGGCTGACCACCTGGGGGACACCGAGGGCCATGGTACATGGGTTTTCTCTGACATTCGTTGTTTTGAAAGAAAGAAAGAAAGAGAGAGAGAGGAAGGAAGGAAGGACGGAAGAAGAAAAGAAAGGAAGAAAAATAAGAGAAAGAAAGAGAGAGAGAAGGTGGGAGGTGCGGAGGGAGGAGGAGCAACCCTCGGCCCTGCAGTCCCAGCTCCACTAGCAGCAGAGGACGGCTTACGGGAGTAGAAACCCACCGGCAATCCTGGTGTCCCCGTCAGGTCTTGACGGAGGAGCCCAGGGCCTGGACTCCTGCCTGGCTTTTGACCCACGAATGAAATCGTGTGAAGGCAGAGTCCTGAAAGCCTGGTATCTGCCTGCACCACTCGAGTATTTAATCTGTTTTAAAATTTCCTCTCCATTAAGTTAGTAATTGCAGCTCAATAGGCCCTGCTCACCGCTTGCGCGCTGCCATGAATCTCACTGCTAAAGGCCACTCCCGCCCTCCCTTGCAGGCTGCTGGCCAGCTTGGACGCGGCCCCGCAGAGGTTACTCCCTCTGGGTCTGACCCCCCATCTCGTAGGTAGAGGTGCTTCCAAGGCCAAGAAGCACGTGGTCGCCCAGGGCGGCAGGGCCATGGAGCCAGACCCTGGGCTGGCCTCACCGCCTGCTCCGGAGGCCTCTGCTGGGCCACAGCCCCGAGAACAGCGGCACAGGCCCTGAGGACAGCAGCCCGAGCTGCCCGCACACGCCTCCCTCAGGCATGGGGAGTTGCTCCTGCACTGCGGGGGCGGTGGTGGTGGCGGTGGTGGTGGCTGGTCATTGCTGCTGCTCCCTGGCAGAGCTCCTGAGGGGGGAACAGGTCTCCCAGGGCCAGAGTGCTCCAAGGGGGTCTGAGAAGGGAGCCCCTGGCCGGGCTCTGGAAAGCCTGGATCAGCCAGGTGCCCGCACCAGGGAGGCTGGGAGGCAGTCGCCTCAGGGAGGGGGAGCCTGGCGTCTTCCCAAGGCCACCTGTCACCAAATGCACCTCGATGGCCCCAGCTCTGGTCCCACAGTGGCCCTGTCACCCTCACCAGCTGGGATTAAAATGACACCCTCACGCTTCACCGTTGTCCATTGGCCACCTTCTCCCATGACCCTGCAGTGACACACGCTTCGCAAATGCACACTGAAAACTGCCCCTGGACTTTACCCCCTTCAGGCCCTTGGGCGGCACCCTGGCTCGTACTCTGGGGTGTCTACTCCAGCTTGGAACGCACAGGCTCGTTTAAATCCATCTTCAGGTTCCCACGCCCCCGATGGGACGCCCTGGGCAGTCGGGGCAGGCGTCCCTGCTGGGGCCGGCCTTCAGCATCGCTCCACGTCCTTCCCTCGGCCCCTGGACTCTGCTCACTCAAATGTGCTGCCTCAGACTCCGCTTCCTGCCCGGAAGGCAGACTTCCTGAGCCTTGGGTTTCCTTGGGGGGCACGGTGCCGGTCCTGCCCCCCGCCCGGACGGGCCCCGTGCCCCTTCACTGCCCGCTCTGCACACCCAGCTCCACCCCCCTTCCGTCCTCCGCTTTCATTCCCGACATGGCTTCTGTTCACAAGCCAGTGGGGTGAGATTGGGGTGTCTCCACCTGCACGCCAGTGTGGGGAGACCCCCCTCAGTCCTCACACCGCTTCCTGGGGCGTTCGCTTTCCCTCAGGGAGTGGCTCCCCTGGAGCAAGGCGGGGTCGCGGCTTATGGACAGGAGCACGTGTGTGTGCACCGGTGTGTGTCACACGCCACGGCAGGCCCGTGACAGCACTGGCTGAGACGCGTGCGCTCTGCACCTGCTGCGTCTAAGCTGCCCTGTGGGAGCACGCGGGAGCTTTACCAGAAACACTAACATTTCTAAGTCGGCAGCTTCAGCAGAGCCGTGAACCTGTTGCCAGAACCCCTCCTTTAAGGCTTCCCTGCACCCAGGGCCTGGGGACCTCAGACCCGAGGTCTCTGATGAGTGTCTGCGGTCAGGCTGTGATCTGACACCACCGTGGTTTTAAGATTGCCCCAAATGTTCGCCCAGTTACTGCGGCCAGGCTCCCGTGCACCAGGTCCCCGTTTGGCTCTGAGAGACGTGCCCTGACGGCGGTGGCCACACGAGTTGGCAAACTCATCTGGTCAGAGAGACACACACGACCTTGCCGGTAGCGCCGGTCCACGACCACGGGGTTTCCCCTCGAGACACAGCTGGGTTTGGACTGAAACTGTCAGAGTCTGTGCAAGGCTTGGTCCCCCAACGTTTGTGATCAGCTCTTCACGGGAGCACGCGCTGTGAGCTCAGGTCTACCGATAAAAAGTCCACTCACCTAGGCCTGACCCGGCGTCAGGGGGCGTGCGGGTAGTCAGAGACACGTGCTCACAGTCTGGCTGAGGTACGATCTGTAGTTCAGATTGAACCCCTTTCACTGGGATGAGCGTCTGCACCAACAGGCGTGGAGACCGCACCTCGGAGGGCCTGGGAGACGCCTCCAGTCGCTGCGCCCTAACTGCGAAGTCGTCCGTTGGAGAGACGGCTAATTATAAAATCTGCCAGATTTGTTTGTTTAAACAACGGTTGGGTTCTTGTCTTGAACAGTCTTAGGACTTCAGCTGGGTCGTATGAACCTGGGTGACTGTGCTGTCCGCAGCAGCGGGCCCGTTGTCGCACGGCGACGCTGTAGTGACTGGTGGCGCGGGGTTAAAGCTCAGCGTTTACAGAGTCCCCGCCCCTGACAGAGGCTGCTAGTGGGCCTGCCTTTCTGCTTCACCAAGTTCCTTCAGACCAGGGGTTGCATCGTCCTCTCCTGTGCGTCCCCAGAGCACCGAGCGCAGCTTCTGGCACGCAGGGGAGAGAAAGGTGTATTGAATGGTGGGCAAAATTAGACACGTATTAAGACTCGATGAGAGTTACTGAATTATTGACTTTAAAAAGGTGTACTTCATGCATACGCGATGAACGCAAGCACGAGTTCTAAATGAACGCAAAACAGAGCAGTGATGGACACTCTATTTGACTGTTGGCGTTAATAAGGAATTAGATTATTAAGCACGGTACGAAAAAATTTTGAACGTCAACTATCTAAAAAGAGCAACACACACATAGGAGTCCGTGAATGTACGCGCTTGTGTTAAGTGGGCGCTAACCCTGAGTGTTGGCTCAAATTCAACTTGCAGGAGGCTGACTTTTAGGCCGTTTCTGTACTTTCTGCATCTCATTTGTGAAAGCAGCCAGAGGATGGAGGCCGATTCGATGGGATGACAACGGGCTTTGGCGTCTGGAGCCCCCACGACACGCCCGTGCACAGGGCATCCATTGCGTAGCATTTCTTAGACAAGGTCTGACGTGAGGCAGGGGAGCCATGCAACCTGTTTTTCTGGCTCCTGCATCAGAGCCTGCAAACTGCTCTGGGAAACTTCAGAAACGGCTTGAGGTTTTGCCCAGAGCCGCGCCCCGAGATGAGCGGTCCCCTTAGGGTTCAGATCAGCCCACCGGCGTCCTTCGTCGCAGCCTGGTGCTCTCGGGTGCGCTTGTGTGTGTTGGCTGCGTCTTGAGCTGACGGGGCCCCAACAGCATGTTAGAGTGGCGGCGGGATTTCTGTGCACAGAGGATGCGGAGGGTTGGAAGCCACGCCAGGCACACTGGCTCCCACCGCCGGGGACTCAGTTTCAGATACAACATGACGGTCAACCTCGGGGAAGTCATGGGAGACGCGGCTCTGCCCCTCGTGGAGTCTCAGGGACAGGAAGACGTAGCTCACCTTGGATGTTCTGCTCTCGATGCTACTCCTGTCACTGCAGATGGGTGGCGGGGCGCTGGCGCAGGAAGTAAACCTGAGGACCTGGGCTCGTGTGGGTGTCAGCTGCGGCCAGCGGCACACAGGGCCGTCTTCTCGCACTGGCAGTCCTGGTGACACGCGGGTCCTTGTGATTCGATCCCGGGCAGCTTTGCTGGCAGTTGGTGGCCTGGAAGCCACTCGGGGCCCCAGGCTGAGCCACACGGCCCCAGCTGCCTGGTGCTCAGCTTACTGGGCCCCACCGCAAAACTCCATGACTAGTGTAACACGTCATAGTTAGTCTCTTAAGAATGTAAACAGCCTGGCGACAGAGTGGAGCAGGCGTCCAGCCATCTGCTCCGGGAGTCGGCCTCTGTTCCCACGGTGGGCACTGACTCTGCGCCTGGCAGATGAGAAGCAGACCCACGCGTCAGCTGACTGTCCCCGGGCAGTGCATCAGGGATGCAGACAGCCTGCCCCGCCTGCCCCGCCTGCCCTGCCTGCCAAGGGGGCCCAGGGCTCCGGTGCAGCGGGCACGGCCTGGGACCCGCTCCGGGCCCCGCCCCCCTCTGCTCCATCTAGCTCCCGCCTCCGCTGCGGGCCTGAGATGCAGGCCGTGTGGCCTCACGGGCAGTGGCACTAGGTGTGCAGGTGCACGTGTCTGTGCGTGTGTGCACCCGTGCCCCTCGCCCGCTGCGTCCCACACAAAGCCCGCGCTTGGCCTGGCGGCCTCTCCCAGGCCGGGCACGGAGGTGCAGGGGTCCTGACCCCACTGCCCGCACTGCAGCTGGAGGCAGGCTTCCTCTCAGCGTCTCTGGCCCAGGAGCATGCTCTGAGCGCCCTACTTTCTATTCGCACGTTGTGCAGAATTACCCCCAGAATCCAGACCAGGAGGCCCGAATCCCAACCACGCAAAGTCACCAACGGAGTCATAAGAAAATCCCCAAAGAGTCAAATCCATCTGAGTAACTAGTTAATGTGACTGCGTCAGTAAATTGAGAAATTGGGCCATGGATCTGCGGAGAGCCGGCCTCTGTGTGCGGTGACTCAGGATCCAGCTCCTGGCAGTTTCAATACACTGTTCTGATGCTAGAGTGCGACGCCCTGGTGAGTTATAGGAGTTCGGGGATTCATATTCAGAAATGACACGAGGCCATCAGATCTCTCATGTTAAACCCTGAGCTTTGCAGTGAGTTCAAGGATGAAGTCCCAGCATCTGAACATTCTTTCCTGGTCCAGGGTCCAGACCTCCCCCCACAATCCAGCTCCCAGGGGACCGTGGGCCACCCCAGCCGGGTCCTCGCCCTGTCACTCTCATGGAACATGGTCCTTGCCATCCTTCTGGGGCTCAGACCAAACTGGGAGTCCTTCGTCTGTTCCATCTTGCCCTCCTGAATCCTGTCACCTTACCTGGAAAACACAGTGGGGCCAGAACCTTCTCCCCCTGGCCCCACCTGGCCCATCCTAGGCCATCTTCTCTCTGCTGCAGCCTCCTGACTGCCCCCTGCCCCACTCTGTAGACATTGTCAACCCGGCAGGAACACTCATGCTCTTAAAGCATAAGGTGAACAAGTAATGCTTGCTTGACCTCTGTTGACCATACTGTCCATCTGTGTGGAACATCCCTGTGGCCACAGCCCACCAGGAGTGGCAGCCTGAATCTTTGCAGTCACTGCCAATCCTGCCGGAGCTGCCCTGTCACCTTCCCGTGCCCTCCCTCCACGGCTGGTCCATTCTTAGACCCACAGCAGCCTCTCCCTGCTCCTGGGATGTGGCGGAGGCCCTGCTGCCACAGGGCCTTTGCACGTGCCGTTCCCTCCCTAGGAGAGGTCTGTCCCAAGTGGTCTCCATGGCTGTTTCTTTACCGCCTGCAGAGCCATTCTCAGAAGTTACCTGATGTCATAGAACGTCCCTCAGCGTCTCTCCTCCATCCGTCTTACTCTCCTCCTCTGCTCCGTCTCTGAGATGCAGCTGTTCCTTCTGTCTGTCTCTCCCACTGGAGGTGAGCTGTGCAAGGAGGGTTGAATAAGTGAGACCCCCACTCAAATTCTAGAGCTGGCCCCTGGCTGAAAGCTGAGGCCCCCCCCACCCCACGGTGACTCAGAGCCAGTGTGAGGCCGTGGGGACTGCGCCTCACAAGGGCCGTTTCCTTGCGAGGAGAGGGTTCAGGACCCTGCACTTCCCTCTCAAGTCCTCAGAGGTCGAGCTGATCCCCTGACCTTCTCTCTGGAAGGCTCAGCTGCACACCGGTGAAGGCGCCGACAGGGAGCCGCTTGCGCCTCCTCGAGTCCGTGCGTCCTGGAAGTCTTCCTGTGATGGCGCTTTATTCAATAAGGCTCCAGTGGGCGGGGGTTTAATTAGAGTTTGTGTAAGTTAATTGCGTTGGGTCGTTCTGAACAGTCACTTCTGGGACATCCACGTGGTTCTCCACTTGTGGATTTTCTCTACCTATTAATTATTTATAATTATTCCAGCATTTGCATCGTGCATTGTATGCGTTTATTTACTTTTTTAATTTTACAAATGCTGTTGGCTTTAATCTTCCCACGCACCTTGTTGAGTTTAGAGCAGACTGAATATTGAAATGCTTAGCAAGGACGCAGGCGTCCACCCTGGGCAGCGATCAGCTCTGGCCATGCGGCTGCCCCCAGGGCGTCCTCCTCGCTGACCGCCTCGGAGCAGGGGCCGCTGCGACAGGTCTCTGCCGCCCCCCGCCCCCGGCTGGGCCAGACCCCCTCCGTGGAAGAGGACGCGTCGGGGTGAGTGTTTCAGAGCTACGTGTCTGGGGGCCCCCCATCCCCGGCTGACGGTCCAGGAGGAGAGCTCTGCCCTAAGAACGCAGTGCCGTCCTCCCTGCACCTCCTCTGGGTTCCAGAGAGGCCTGATCTTTGGTACAAAACCTCCTGTTTCCCTCTGGACATGTGAAGACCTTTCCAGCTCAGGTCATCCCAAGTTCCCGGATGATGCGGCAGACAGCGGCCGCGTCAGCACCCCCGTCAGTGCCCGGAGTCACGTCTCGGTGGGACCGGGAGGCCCCGCGGCGTGCGGCCGTGTCTGCCTGCGCACTGGCCTCCCGCGCCTCCTCCTCTTTATTCTCTCTTGCTCTCTCGCCAGACTTTGAGGACGGTTTTGGTGAGAAGATGGACCACTGCGTGACTTGCCCATTTTCCTGTTTGTTTTTATCTGCTTGCTGTCTTTTTGCACTACGTTCTCAGAAACTGTCCCGACTCCATCCTGCAAACCTCCTTCAGTTCTACTCAAGGGCTACAATTTCGACGTCTAGGAACTCTTTTCTCGTCTCTAAATGTTTTTATGAGAGCAGTCCTCTGCCACGCTGCCTCGGTCACCCCGCCACAGCCTTCCACCCGCCGCGGCGTGGGTGGCATCCTCACCCGCTGGGACCTGCTTTTACATGCACTTTCCTCCTCATGTTAGGCCGTCACCATCTTTTGCTGACCTCTCGGACTTTCAGGATGTAACTGAGATAAAATATGTGTTCACTCTACTCTGATTATCCAGAATCTCCTAGTACTTTTTCAATTAAAAAAAGATTGAAAAGAAAGAAAGAAAAGGGATTTCCATCTGTATCGGCGTGGGGAGTTATCCATAACGTTGTGTCAAATAAAGAAAGAAGCTTTCAGTTTATAAATTAGGGGTGCTACATGGTCTCAGTGAAGGAAGCTGAATTCCTCATGAGTTTTGAAAATAAATCTAAGGGCCAGGATGCCGGGCAGATGAGAACAGTGAGGTGGTGGAGGAGGCCCGGGGGGAGTGTGTCGGGCTCTCGGTGAAACCGCGCGTATCCCGCTGACACCGCACGTCGGTCAAGGGTGGCGCCGGTGGCAGGTGGACATCACGGCAGAGATGTGACGGGTCTGACACAGAGCACGGGGCAACTGTTCCTGTGAGCGTAACTGACCCCCCACTAAGAGGGTCTGCAGGGCACAGCAGAAGCCCCCCTGGCCTGCAGCCTCATGACCCCTGCGACCTTCCGTGAGGAGCTGGGCGCTGCCCTGCTCTGCGCTGGACGGGTCATCCCCGGGGAGTAAGTGGATACAATGGTCTGTCCCACAGCCCCGCGCCCTTGGTGGCTCCATATCGGAGAATGAGATGGAGGGTTTTCCGGGGCCTGTGAGTGGTGATGCCCACGTAAGAGGCCAGGGTCCCAGGGGGCTCTGATCCGTCCCACGAGACCCAAAGGTGACGTGCTGTGGCGTTTTTCCCTTGTGAAAGTTTCGTGCCTGTTTTGTGTCTTCTAGCACCAAGCTCTCAGCTTGGCTATAAAGTTCAGTAACAGCACAACCGTCGGGCTGGCCGTCCGCGCCCCTCCTCTGCAGGGTCCTCGGGGCAGCTCTGCCCAGACAGGACCGATCGGAGACCATCCTTCACCGCTCAGGTGGGTCGGTGCCGTCCGTCCACCGTGTGGTCAGCTGCCACTGCACGGTGACTTCTTATTAGACTTAGGGAATGCCCCGAGACACCACGTGCCCCGTATCGAGCCTGCCCTTCGAAACAGACAAGTCCACGGTGAGGACGGCAGGATGGAACGTGCCCGGAGGAGACCCTGTCCCCTGGGTGGGTCTGTCTGTTCCCAAGGCTGCTGAAGCAGCGGGACGGACAGTTCCACATCATGCGAAGCCCCTGCTTGCTCTTGGGACGTGTCTCATTTACGAGCTCCAGACAAGTGTCTGAGCCTGGATGACCCGCTCGGAGCTCAGGCAGCAGGGACATTCTGATTGAACACGGACACACCTGAGCCATTGACACAGGGCTCCCAAGGGCGGTTCTGCCAAGGTCTTGGTCCTCTGGTGCCTGTGGTTTAAGGGAAGCTGCAGCTAATGATCTGTTTTAGAAATTATCCTGGGAGAAGAGTTCTAGAAGCCAGGTACCCACGGTGAGCATCGAGGAGCTGGAAACCTCTTCCCGGGAGAGTGTGTGACGTCACCAGCTCATAAAACACTGGACTGGAGGCAAAGCTACTTCTGTTCAGAGTACCGCCCCCGCCCCCACCAACATACCCCTGCATTCGTCCATCAGATTGCCTCCTTCAGACTGTTAACACCCCACATGTGATAAGCCTGCATTTCAGTGCATGCACACGGCCGTCTTACTTAATCAAGGAACTCTTTGACCAACGTCAGGAAGTTACCCCGTCCCTCAGCGCCTGAGTTTCTTTACCTGTAAAATAAAGAAGGACACTTGCATCCGCTTCATGGGATTTGTATGAGACTTAAATGTGCTAACACGTCAGAGGACGCAGTGTTTTCACTCTGTGCACAGGTTCGGAGTTGAACGCACACGTGTAAACTGTCACTGTTATTACGCCAAAGTGTCTCAAATAAACGTAATTCACAAGCTCATTATTCATCTCCCGTTTCCAAGTCACGGTGTCGTGAACTCCAGGGCACCACAGATCAACAAACAGGATGCTGGGGAACCACGATCGGGAATTTTGAAATTGCATGAAGTTTTTGGTCTGCAAAATGGAGTTATTTCTACTGGCCAGGCTTCGCACACAGGGTCAGGATGGGGACTGAGCCTACAGGCACTTTAAAAACGAAGCATTATGCAAAGAGAGGGTCGGTGGGGCCTCCGGGTGGCACATTCGTGGCTCACAGAGTTGTCTGCAGTCTGGAGGAACCATGCGGATGACAAGACAGGAAGCCACGCACCGCGGAAGAGCCGGACCACGTGGTCGCTAACGCGGCCCTGCTCCGTGTACGGAGAAAAAAGGACAGATGTGGGAGCAGAGGATTAGCTGTTCGAATAATTATGTTAAGTAAGACACAAATGGGCCCCGGCTCCATCTCCAGTTCTCAGAGGGGGTCCTGCTTACACATAATTGTGCCTCAGAGCTACTCGCGGGAAGGCTCGGCGCGATCAGCTTGCTGAAGGATCTGAAAGGCAACCCTTCTCCCTCCAACTGCTTCTCTAAATAGAGCATCCTCAGGGGTAACCATCTTCCAGAGGCAAAATATTAAAGGAGAAGAAGAAACAGGCAGAGAGTAAACACCGCGTCCCCCAACGGTCCCCACGCTGACTTCCTTCAGTGTGATTGCAAAATCAATCTCTCTCCCCTCTCTCTCTGTGTATGTACAGTGTCTATAAGTCGGCTACGGTGCGTGCCTGCCAAGACATCAAGATGTCCTCTGCAGCCAGGCCAGGTAGAGAGGTGCCGGGGACCCACACCCGCAGAGGGGTTCAGGTTGGCCTCCGCGTCCACACAGCCCTCAGCTCAGCTCCCTTCACAGCCGCTCCTCTGAGAGCTCTCCACCCGGGCCTGGATTGGCTGGCATCTCCTGACACTCGGGTCAGTTCACAGAGCATCTCCGGGGACAGTCTCACCACACAGCCCAGTTCCCGCTGTCTCTGCCCTACTGCGTGCTGGCCAGATCCCGCTGAGATCAGAGACCCGTGGGTCGGCTCGTGAGCTCCGTGGGAACACAGCCCTGGCCTGACAGCTGCCTCTCCCCTTGCCTAGGACGGTCCCACCCAGAGAAGAGCCTCCAGTGGGAGTTTCGAATGAATGAGTGAACAGACACGTAGATTCAAGCCCTCTCCTGTTAAACTGGATGTGACGTGGGGCGCTGGCTGAGTTTCCTCCGTCCTGAGTCAGGACTGAGGCCGTGACGGTCAGCAGTAAACTCTGTGTCCATCCCTCCGTCTAAGGTGTTCCCCCACAGGGCTCCTGTTAACAGCATTGCTTTCAGGTGTACAGGCAGCTGTTCTGATTTAAAACAAACTGCGCAGCTCTCTCTGAAACTAACAATCATTTCTCAGTATTGGAAAACCTCCAGGTAGGATTTATTTAATATAATTGAGAAAGTCTTTCTAAAATACAGGCTGATTTCATGGTAGCAATTGCATCAGTGAATATCACGGCCCTGTGCCTATTCCATGGACATCACTGTACGACTCACTGCAAATGAAAGAGGCAAGATCTTGTGTCCCAAGTCAAAATGGCAGGAAGATACTTCAGACACATAAAGTCGCGTGAAAGGAGACAGGTTCCTATACACCTAATAGATTTGCTCAAAATTGCAAAAAAAGAATAAAAGGGTTAGAATGTGGAGCAGCTAAAACTCTCACACGCTGCTGTGGGGACACGGAACGACGCGGCCGCCCTGGAGCACAAGCTGGGAGTCTTCACACAGTTGGCTGGATGCTCACCATCTGACACAGCAACCCCAGGCACCACAGACCCACTCGACACGGAGACACACGTCCTTATGCAAATATTCATAGACGTGTACCAGCTTTCTCCAGCTGCTGCGGTGAAGGACCACAGAATGCATGGCTTAACAACACAGAGCTATTTTCTTGCAGTTCCGGATCCCAGAAATCCAACGCACGTCTCAATGCAGGACTGCGTTCCCTCCTGAAGGCGCTGGGGGAGAACCCGTCTTCTCGCCTTTCCTCCTTCTTGAAGCCGCCCGTGCTCCTTGGCTCTCGGCCCCCTGCTGCTGCTCTGCACGGCTGAGTCTTTCTTCCTTAGTCACGCCTCCTCCTCTGGCTCTTTTCTTCTTCCCCTCCTTCCACTCACAGGGATCCGGGAGATTGCGTGGGGCCCCCGGGCTGAGCCGGGTCGCCTTCCCGTCTCAGGATCTGCTGACTGGTGCCCTTCAGTGCAGCCCTGACCCCCTTTGCCACGCAGCCTCAATGCTCACAGGGTCCCGGCTGCAGGCACGGGCGTGTTTGGGGGTGGGGGAGACGCCCTGCTGCCCAAAGAGGACGTACTGATATTCACAAAAGCTGGAAGTGACCCACACCCCCACTACCTGGTATAGATGCCATTCTCTTGAACCTTTATCTTTTGCCTTTTGAGCATCAGTCCATGATCCACCTGGAATAGATTTCTGTATATGGTGTAGGAATCGATGTTATTGGTCAATTAATCAGTTTATATTTAACCAGACAAACGTCTAATTTACACAGAATTATTTAGAAAAAGCCACTGTTCAGCCACTGTGCTCCCGGGGCACATGTTATAACAAGGTCTGTTTCTTTTTGTAGTTCCGTCACTTTTTGCCTTAAACAGCTCGGTGTCATGTTTCTAAATCCGTGCTAATGCAGGGTTTCTGCAGCTTTCTTTTGCCCTCTTTGCGACCCGGGCTGCTTTTCTCTCTGGCAGCTCTTCTTTCTCACAGTCTCTCTGCCGTGAGCGCAGCCGCAGCAGAGCTGGTTTCAGGGGAAGCGCGTGGAGGGTGCAAAGCGAACGGAGCACCAACAACGGAAGAGCGGTCAGGCTGACAACCGTCCCGCTGGGTCAGCCGGGAGGAGAAGAGAGCAGATGCAAGTGCTCAACATCACAGTGAAAGGCAGGCTATCCCTGCTGACTCCATGGTTAAAGGGGTTAAAACCATTGTGAGGACTCCGTGTCCATAAACCTGAGAACTTTCTTGAAAAACAAAAACCCCTAAAACTCAGACAACGAGAGACAGGTAACCTGAGCCGAGCCGTACTTACCAAAGAAGTTCATCAATAATTGACACGTTTCAGCAAGGAAGTCACCAGGCATACATAGTTCCGCTGGTAAATTTTACCCAACATTCAGAGGAGAGATGCTATCAGCTTCCCACAGTCTCTTCCGGAAGACGGAAACAGAGGGGACTCTGGCCAACCACTCGGTGAGGCCGGCATTGCCGTCACACCAAGACGAGACACAAGCATCACCAGGCAAAAAGTGAAAGGCCTCTGTCTCTCGCAGGACAGGCGCGCGTGCCCCTGACAGACACCAACAAGCCGAGTCCAGCGAAGTGTGAGACGAGCTGTGCGCCAGGCCCAGCGGGGTCCGCTCCAGGCACCGGTTCAACACTCAGAAGCCAGTGTGCGCCATCGCACCAACGGGCTGACGCGAAAAATGACAATGTGGTAATATCAACTGGTGCAGGAAAAGCATTTGACAAAACTCAATCCCCACTCGTGATGAAAACTCTCAGCAAGTTAGAAACAGAGGGGATTTTCTCAAACTGATAAAAAAAAATACCTTCAAAACACATACAGCTAATATCGTACTTAGCAGCGAGAAACTGGAGGCTTTCTCCCAAATACCAGGAGAAGATCAAGGCCGCCTCCACAGCTCCCCACTGGGCACCGTGAGGGAACCTTAGCTCGTGCGGGGGCAAGGGAGGGGCAAGCACAACAGATCGGGAAGGAAGGAATGAAATTATCCCCATTCACAGGTGACACGGAAGTCTATATAGAAAATCTTAAAGAAGGACAAATAAAAACAGAAATAAAAGCAAAAAATAACTCTCCTGGAAGGAACAAGCAAGCATAACAAAGTGTTAGGACACAAAGTTAACCAGATTAATACAGACAAACCTCGGGGAGACTAAGGCTTGGCTCCAGACCACCGGAACAAAGTGAATACTGCCACAAAGTGAGCCACGGTGAGTTTTTGGTTTCCCAGTGCATGTGAAAGTTATGTTTACACTAGACTGCACTCTGTTAAGGGTGTAATGACATTGCGTCTAAAAAAATAAGGCACAAATCTTAATTTAAAAATACTGTATTGCTAAAATCTGAGCCTTCAGTGAGTCATGACTTTTTTGCTGGTGGAGGGTTTTAAATATTGTGAGAATTACCAAAATGAGACACAGAGACAGGAAGTGAGCAAATGCTGTTGGGAAAATGGCGCCAGTAGGCTTGTTGGATGCAAGGTGGCCGGAAACCTTCAATTTATAAGAAGTACAGTGTCTGTGAGGTGCAATAAAGGAGGCAGAGTCAAAGGAGGTCTGCCTGGATGTAAAAGTCAACTGGTTCCCCACATACCAGTAATGAACAATTGGAATTTCGCACACACGCATACACACACAATTCATCCATAAAACTAAAATATTTAAGTATAAACCTAAATCTAACAAAATATTTACATCATCTATATGCAGAAAACCCCAAAATTCTGGTGGAAGAAATCAAAGAATTCTGAATAAAATGGAGAATTCCACGTTCATGAATGGAAAGACTCAATATTGTGAGCATGTTATTTCCAGCTTGATTATGGATTCAACACAGTCTCAATCCAAATCCCAGAAACCTATTTTATAGGTTTAATTTTATAGGTGTAACTTACTGACAAACTGATTCTCAAGTTTATATTGAAAAGCAAAGACCAGGAATGGCCAACGCAGCCCTGAGGGAGCGCAGTCAAGCCGGAGGGCTCCTGCGGCCCGATCCCGAGGCCTGCTGTAAGGCTGCAGGAGCTGGTCCCCGTGGCGTGGCGAGAGCAGACACGGAGGTCAGTGGGACAGGACGGAGAGCCGAGACACAGAGCCATGCAGATCTACCCAGCCTAGTCCGCGAGGAAGGAGTAGACAGTTAAATGCAGAGTGATGGGGAACGGGTCGTCCTTTCTGGAGCAACTGGGCACCACCGGCAAGAAAGAAAAAAAGAGAAGTGAGCCGAGACGCCTTACACCCCCCACAACAGTCACCTCGACGCACATCGTGGACCGACGTGCGGGATGCAACCCTTGTAGAAGCTCTAGAAGAAGCACAGCAGAGAACGTGGAGCACCTCGGGCGCGGCGGTGACTAACCCAGAGTGGTGCTCAGCGTGGAATCCCGCATCCTGGACAGACAGGCGCAGAATAAGGGAGTCTGAATAAAGCACGGGCTTCGCTTAAAAACATTTATTAAAACAGTGTGTTGCCATTGGTTCACTAATCATAAGAGTGCATCGTGTCAAAATGAGATGCGGATAATGGGTGAAAATGGGCAGAGTGTACGTGGAAAGTCTCCGTGCTGTCCTTGAAATGTTTCTGTAATTCTACAACTGTTCCAAAAATAAGTTTTTTAAAGTAAACTAAATACTGACCTGGAGATTTTACATACGATGCACATTTCTGTTACTTCTCAAGAAAAGAAAATGTTGACAGCAAGGAGCTCACATCCTGACATGGGCAGGGATTGACGGCAGCCAAGAAGCAGGTGCCCCAGAGCAGCCTCAGGGCTTGGCCGTCCACCTCGGCCCATGGACTCCTCCGTGTCCACACCCCCTGCCCCCTGACCTGGAGGAGGGACCCCGCACCAGGCAGTCCCTCCAGGAAGAGTTCCCTCCACACCAGCCGGGGGCAGCAGCGAGCCGAGTCTCAGCAGTGCCGGGTCTCTGGTCGCTGTTCCTGAGCAATTAGTCCCCCTGGGCGCACAGCAAAGCCAGGCTGGGATTACCTCCTAACAAGGGCGCAAGTCTGTGCACCAGGGGACGGCAAGGGGCCCCCAGGCCAGAGCACCGCTGCCCTCACCTGTGACATCGGGGCAGCTCTCCCCTGCAGACATGGGGGTCTGGGCCCTCAGGGCCGCACTCAGGGCACGTGTGCAGTGACTTGAGTCTGTGGACTTCCAGCAGGTTCTCACACCTCCGTCCCTCGGCCTTTAAAGCATCACCGCGCTGGTTCTCTTCCTCTCTCTGGCTTACTTCACTTAGAATGACGATCTCCAGGCCCACCCACGTTGCTGCAAATGGCATTATTTTGTTCTTTTTATGGCTGAGTAGTATTCCATTGTATAAATATACCACATCTTCTTTATCCAGTCATCTGTCGATGGACATTTAGGCTGTTTCCATGTCTTGGCTACTGTAAGCAGCGCTGCTGTGAACACTGGGGTGCAGGTGTCTTTTCAAATTAGAGTTCCCTCTGGGTATAAGCCCAGGAGTGGGGTTGCTGGGTCATATGGTAAGTCTGTTCCTAGTCTTTTGAGGAATCTCCACAGTATTTTCCACAGTGGCTGCACCAAACTACACTTCCACCAAGAGTGTAGGAGGGCTCCCTTTTCTCCACACCTTTTCCAGCATCTATTGTTTGATATCTGAAAAGAAAAGAAAAAAGAGGACACTAATGAACTTATCCCCAAAACAGAAACACACTCACAGACACAGTAAACAATCTAATGGGTACCAGGGAGAAGGGGTGGGAAGTGATAAATTTGGGAGTTTGAGATTTGCAAATATTAAATACTATACATAAAAACAGATAAGACATAAATTTATTCTGTAGACACAGGGAACTATATTTGATATCTTATAATAACCTTTAATAAAGAGAATATGCCAATGAATGTATGTCTGTGCATGACCGGGGCGCTATGCTGTACATCGGAGATGGACACATTGTAACCGACTGCACTTCAACAAAGTAGGTAAATAAATAAATAAACAAAAATTTAAAAATTATACAATAAAGTAAGATACATTAAAAAACAAAACACCACTACACTGTACACCAGAAATTAACACAAGTTGTAAACCGACTCTATTTCAATTGAAAGAAAAAAAAGCTCCCCAGCAACGTGTGCATGAGACGCCTGCGCTGGGAACCGCAGTTCAGGGCTGCGCTGCGGGGTGCTGGGGTGGCCGCTGGCGAGCAGGCTCCGTTCGGGTGCAGCGGACGGAGCGATGCTCCCTACAGACATCCGCGGGCCCCCTCCAGGAGCCGAGACCGCGTCACCTCGTATGACAGAAGAACCGAAGACATTTAAGTTAACTGCCTTGAGATGGGGAGGTAAGACTTCACAGTCTGGGCGCCACCAACGCCGTCAGGGGGCTTACGATTCCGGGGGCGAGCGTGGAGACAAGACATGAGGCGGAGGCGGGGTCCAGGCGAGGACACGCTACTTCCTGGCTCAGAAGGTGGAGGATGCAGCCTCGAGCCGAGAGGGCAGCCGGCCTGGGAAAGCCAGCAGAGGCGGGACTGGCTGGTGCCCTGAGGCCGCAGGAAGGAAGCAGCCCGGAACACCCTGACCTCACCCTTCCCCTGACGTCGGGGGATGGTCTGTGTTGTTTCACGCCAGCGTGTTGGTGAACTGGCAGCAGCAGCAGGAGGCCCAGACGCCAGGAGGCGGCGCGGCCGGCCAGACGTCGGGGCGGAGGCGGTGGGCGGCCGAGGGGCTGCTCTCAGCCCTTGCCCGGCGGCGCTGTCAGCGGCCCCAGCTCGCACGACCTAAGCTCTGCGTCGTCCATAAAACTGCCTCTCACTCTCCGTTGCTGCAGGTTTGGGGGCGAACCTCTATTTCCCCGGAAGGGTGTTCCCAGTTTATTTGGGCTCGTGGGGAGGACAAGGCTGAGGGTCCACTGTCTCTCTGCACCAGGGTCACGATCTGCTGCCTCCACAGCTGGCGTCCCAGCCGTGACTGCGGGGACTTCCAGGTGCGCGTCCTACAGCAGGCGCGCAGGTGACACAGGCCTGCTCTGGGTCTAACCCAGGACCCTTCGCTGCCTCAGCCAAGAGGCACCTGTAGAACCAGGCGCTGCGGCGTGTGCTGGTCTCTCAAGAGCGTGGCCGTGGGCGTCGGAAAGAGCTGGTTCCAAAGCCGCCTCCCTCCCAGGTGAGGGGACGAGGCTGCGGGGGGCGGGGGGCGGGGGGGGGCAGGTGGTGCACTGAGCTCCACTCCACGTGCGCAGCCAGAGGTTTACTGCGGCTTTTAAAAACTGGAACCTCACCTGGTTGGTGACCACACTGTCGTACAGAACACGTGAGAAAGAACACGCACCATAAAATAAAGACACGCTGGGCCTTGCGTGACGTGTACGCTGTGACGTGCGCGACGGAGCACGTCGAATGTGATGCCACGGATGTGTGCGTGACTTCAGCGATTTTTCACCCCATCCTTGTGGCCGTAGTTTAGTCAGGAGACCCCCCACCCCTTTATTTAGGTTGTGACGCGTGGGTACTACTGGTTATAGCCATTTTTCCAACATCAGGCTACATAAAATCACCACAGAATCTCAACATACGTATAACATACGTGCACTTCCTGTGGGACGTATGTTTGTGTATCGCCGAAAACTCTGTGTTCGGCGCATTTCTCTGAGTCCGTGCTCACTTCCTGCTGATCCCGGGCTGTGGGCGCCGCCGGGCTGAATTTCCACAACCACTGTAATTTTGTCGCCTCTCGGCCTCTGATCAGATACGGGGCATTGACAGCAAATTTGAACACGTGTTTCTCCCCTAGATTTTGACAGAGTGCCGTCATTTCCTGTGTAGGAACAGTCCAATTTCCTGCCCAGCATTTCAGGCTCCTCGGAGGGAACCGAGGATAAAATCTCCTGGCCGTCCTGAGTGTGGTTTGAACCCTGAAGTTGTCTGATGAAGGAAGTGATTGAATCCATTCTTTCCACCCCAGACTTAATGTCGAAATGATTACTCATCTCTCTGTTCATAAAGCTAATATTGCAGGCTGGGGCTGGAAATCTAATTAAAACCTCCTGTGGTTTTTAACTCTCTAGTGCCGGGCACAATTGGCTTTACGAAGGACACACGCCGGGTCTGCCTCTGTCCTTGACCCAACGCGGAGCCCTGGGTGCTGCTGGGGTTCTGGAAGGCGCCTGGGGCAGTGAGCCCACGACGGTGGAGAGAAAACCCTCACGGGCCTGGGTCTGACCTCAGACGGCTCCACCCGGTCCCTGCAGCCCAGACTCAGGCCTTGCAGACCGTGACCCCCTGTGTCTGGACCGAGCCAGAGACCAGTGGCTTCCGCACGGTAGTTAAGCAGAACCCCGTAAACTCTGGTGTCTTCAGCAGGAAAGGTCACTGTCTATAAACTGTCAGAGGAAGCCCTGAAACACCCCTTGAACGGCACACAAAACGCCTTTCACCGGCCAAAGACGAAGGGCGCCCTGCTCCGCCACCGCCCGCATCGCCTCGTCCGGAGAGCCCTCGGGCTCTCAGAAGATGAGCACGCATTCCTCCGGCGTCTCTTGCAGGAAGGAATGAAGGCCATAGATTTTCCACTTTTAACACGTGGGTTTCTGCTCACATTAGCACAAAGTGAATTCTTTCGTGTGATTCACGCCCCTAAGAAAATAAAGACCATGGACGCGTGTTAGTGTCTTAGAGGTCACAGCGAGCTCTCCAAATCTGATTTTCTCAGAGTTGTCAAATCAATCTCACCTTCACCCTAACGGTGCCAAACAGGCATCGTCTCCATTTTCTAGTAACTCTGCAGGGAACCCACGGACAGAAGCCGGCTCAGGACGAGGGCTCAGCGAGAACGAGTGTCTCAGTGCCATGTTGGGAGGGGTTCCCCCCGACGGTCACTATGGTGACCAAACTCCGGGAACGTTTCCTGCCACCAGCGTCGCTCAGGAGGGCGACGGCACCTGCACGGGACACCGCGGGGCGGGGAGGGCGAGGACTCACAGGGCAGGGCCCCCGACGGCGCCCAAAGGCAGCCTTCAGTCCTCCTCGGCCGACGGAGTATGTGTCATTGGTGACAAGAACCTTGTTTTGATTTTTTTAAGTTGAAGATGGATTTGTTTTTTTAAAATCTCAGCAGCAAATTAAAGTGGAGGAAGCAGACCCTGGCCCTCCCTGTGCTCCGTCCAGCCACGCGCAGCGTGAGTGCTCTGGGCGCCCAGCCGCCTCTGCGCCAGCCCGCGGGAGAAGCCGGAGGACGCGGGCACCGGCTGGGTCCCCGGGGGACGCTGCCGCAGCCTGTGCGTCCAGTTGGCACCTTCTGTTTACAGGCCCCTGCGATCACAGCAGGGGAAACAGCCAGCAGATCTGGGCTGGGAGGGCCCGGGTTCACCGCAGCCGAGCCGGGCGCGTGCAGGGAGCGCTCTGAGCCCGAGGGGCTCGAGTCAGCACCGCAGACGTGAGGTCCGGGGTCGGACCCCCCGCCCTCCTGCCCACCGGTCACAGGCTTAACAGCCTCCAGCCCGTCAGCAGGGGGTTCAGCGTTCACCCCCCTCCCCTGCGTGGTCTGTCGGCGCCCCCCTCCCTGCCGCGGCCTCCGCCAAGGGCTCTGCAGACGGACGGACCGCAGGGGCAGGGGGACGCCCAGAGCCCAGCCCTTGGCAGGGAGGTGGCAGCTCCGTCCTCTGTTCAAAAAGCACCTCTTTATCCAGTCATCTGCCCAAGGACGCTCAGGCTGCTCCCACATCTGGGCTGTTGTAAACAGCGCTGCTGTGAACGCTGGGCTGCGTGTGTCTTTTCAAATTAGAGTTTTCTCTGGATACACGCCCAGGAGTGGGATTGCTGGGTCGTATGCGGAGTCTATTTTTAATTTTTTGAGGACTCTCCAGGCTGTCCTCCATAGTGGCTGCACCAAACTGCACCCACCAACAGTGTGGGGGGGGGCCCTTTCACCATCAGACTTCTGGTTGCCGAAGGGCAAAGGGCAAAGGGGTACGTTAGGGGTGTGGGATCACCAGACACACACTACTGAATACAAAATAGATGAGCAGCAAGGGCCTGCTGTACGGCACAGGGGACTATATTCAATGTCTTCTAATAGCCTATAATCTAAAAAATGTGAAGTCGAATATATATTTATAACTGAATCACTGGGCTGTGCACCAGAAACTAACACAACATTGTAAATCAACTACACTTTAAAAGAAGACCAGAAACCAAAACAAGCGCCGAGCCATCCCGTTTCCTGCAGGCTGACTGTCCCCTCTCAAGTGAAAACGCACAGTACCAAGGCGGGGCGAGGGGCTCTGGGCGGGTCCAAGTCTCTGCCGAGGGCAGTCGCTGCATGAGAGTCCCGGCTTATTCCTGGTAGATCTATTCTCATTTTCATACCCTGGCAAGATGCTCCTCCTTCTTAACGTTTTCCATTTTTGAGTCACCGCTTGCTTCCTAGAGGACCTCTGTCCTCTGTAAGGACAGCCCACTAGGAACAGGACGAACCATCCCGGGTGTCTGGGAGCAATGCCTGCCGCATGGGGTGCTGGAGGGAACCGGGCCTGCAAGCCGGTTACCCAGACTCACGATAGCGAGCCGCAGACGCAGAGATGGAGTCTCACTGACGGCGTTCGTGGGGACCAGGCTGGGCGGGGAGCGGTGGCTCGGGGGCAGTGTCCATGTCCACAAACCCAACTTTGTGAGTGTTGTCAGAACACAGCCTCCATACCCCACTTACCGAATTGAAATTTGAGGACAGAGTTTGGGTGAAGTAGAAGAGGCCGCTTTATATCTTTGCAGGCAAAGGAGGTCACAGTGGGCTGACGCCTCCAAGACAGTGAGCCTGCTGGGTAGAGAGACAGGGGGTTTTATAGAAAAAATTCAAGAGTTCACGGGGCAGAGCTAGTCTCTATAGAGACCACACACAGGGTAACAAACTCGCAAAGCTGTTCATGTTTTCCCAGATGCAGGGGTCCCCTTCCCTCTGCTGGGCATGAAGTTCACCTTTGGCTTTGAGACTCTCTCAATATTCTTGTGCTGAAACAAGCGGCTCTGTGGAAAAGGGCTCTAGAGAAAAACTTGTACAGTTTAAAGTCAGGTTGATAAATGCTTTTAGCCTTTTAAGCAGCCTGAGGCCTGGGCTCTCCTGCTTTAGTCTGAGGCCTGCAGCTTGAACAACAGGATACAAGGAAACCATGAGGCGTTAAGAGGAGGGCACTCGGGTCAGGAGCAGAGCGCTGGGGGCAAGAGCAGGGTGGCCCTTGCATGCAGCACCATGAGGGCGTTGGCAGACCACCCAAGCCTCCCTCCCCTCCAGGCCAGCCCTGCTCAGCAAGAGCACGAGAAAAACTGTTGAAACCATCATACAGTTAGGCAGTTACAAACACCATTGCAGATCTCAGGTGGTCCCCAATGACAAGAGGGTTCTGCTCAGTTACATGAGGTCACAAGGACCAGAGCTGAACACCGTCACCTTCAGGGGCTCTGCTTCCAGCAACCATGGGGGCTCGATAATTTCACCATGAATAGACTACTTACAATCTTCTGTTTTTCCATAATAATAGTTCATATACTTTGAGATTTCCTGGACATATATATTGTAAGCTTTTATGAAGTTCAAAATATATTTGTAATTTTCTTGCTCTCTGATGATAACAAACTAGTATTTTACTAGCAAAACTGCAGATGAATGCATGACCTCAGACTAAAGGATGTGCACTTAAAATAAATGCATTTTCCTTTCTGGAAACACACTTGACCTTCTTGGTCTGGCCCTGGGGCTGTTTCTTCAAGGAGTGTTTGAGGATCTTCAGTAATCTCCGGTGACTGCAGGAACCGGAGGATTAAGAAGAGGGCTCTTCGTGGAAGAGGCTGCGTTCTCCAGGTCTCCCCGGCAGGGTTGGTGCAGGGTGTTGAGCGGGAAGCAGGGCTGTTTCGGTCGTGAACGTACCAGGCGCGGCAGCCCTCCGTGCTCGGGGCCCTGGCTGTCCGCCTGCCTTTCCTAGCAGGTGAGCGCTGCCCTGGGGTCTTGTATCCCCAGGGCTCCACCCTTCTCACTGACGAGGGGCCCTTCAAAATCGCATCCTCACTCCACCCCCAGCTGGCAGGGAGACGTTCTTAGTGCTCCCAAACGTCTTAGCCAATTGCCCGGGGATAGTTTTGGCTGGGGATGCAGGTCTGAGTGGTGTCTCCATTACACAATCACATTATAGAGATTCGGACCTGGGTCCCAGCTCTGCCTCCCAGGCCTGTTTGAGGTGCCTATTCCTTTCCAGTTTTTTTTCTTTTTTTGAGACATTATTTTGAAAAATCACTTACAAAGCAAGCTAAATGTGTTGTAATGACATCTGTCATTAATTTCTAGCGTCTCCTCAATCCTCTTCTAAACATGGGAAAATATTTGTGCTTTCTGCAGAACATGACACATTAGACAACGCCTTTCCTAGTTCCTTTTGTGGCTTTTACAGCTGAAGCCCATCTTCAGCTCCGGATTTAAATAGAAAGTCACATAGGCACTCAGAGAATATTGCTCACTGTTTCGTAGAAAACGGAATGACGCCTCCTGCGGGCAGCGCGGGGACCAGACCCGCGATCAGAGGTTGTTCTCTGAGTTTGGTTGCTTTACTTCAGTCAGTGAACCTACAGAAACAGCTCACAACTTACAGCTCTGTCAGGTTCCAGACCCCAGGCGAGCCCTAGAGTGTGGGGCAGCTGGCAGCGCGTCTTACAGGGGATCGACGGGGGACACGCACACACACACGCACGCACACACTTCGAAATCAGGAAGAGTGCTTGTTTGCATCTGGGTTTTTTTTTAACTCATTTTTAAAATTTGTCCAAAAGTAATTTTAAAATAGTGTCAGTACATGTATTTCTTGCAACTTTGGTCCTTGGGGACAAGGTCACCATTCTTAGGTGTGATGCAGGGACCTTGCACTGCACACTTTCTCCCTCATGTCATCCCCTCACAAATGTCACCTCCTGGGAACGTGCTGGTGAGCTGTGCCATCCTGGGTTTGATAACACACACCGAGGGCTGCAATCCAGAAGTCCATGGGTCTTTTCTGTTTTATAAAAAAAGTTCATTTGTGTCATTTTTTTATGTCTACCCATAAGTTTGTCTTTTTGTTTTGTTTTGTTTTCATTCTACATAAAAGTGATGTGTGATGTTTGTCTCTGTCTGATTTACTGATCCACTTAGTGTGATCATCTCCAGATTCATCCACGTTGCTGCAAATGGCATTACCTTTTCTACGGCTGAGTAGTATTCCATTGTGTATGTGCACCACACCTTCTCTATCCAGCCATCTGTCGATGGACGTTTAGGTTGCTTCCACGTCTGGGCTGTTGTAATCTGTGTATGAGAACCCAGAAGGCAGTTGTGTCTGGGCATCCCCACCCAGTCCCCGCTTATGAGCTAAACCACTATGTGCGGGCCACCGATGAGGTCATGGAACCTTAATGTTCAAAGCCATCCGTGTCGTGTATCAGCCCAGCCCACCTTTGGTTGATGTTGCTCTGACACCAGGATTTAAATAACTCGAATTTCCTGCCGTTTAGTTCTTGACTTCGTCCTGCTCTAAACCTTCTCTGGATTTTCACTGACCAGGCGGCTGCCAGGATTCCACACGGGGACCCGGCAAGCACTTTGCTGATGCCGAGGACTCAGCAGCCCACGGGTCTGTGGAGGGCTGTGGGTGCCGTGTGCTGCTGGAGGCTCCCTTCTGTAGGTCTCAGTGCCCCTTCCGCAGGGAGAGGCTGTCCTGGGGTGGCTGCAGGAGAGTCTCTGTCAGGACCCAGGCAGGGCTGCCCCTTCAGCACCTCCTGCCGCTGGTCAGACGTGGCTGAGCCCACCTTCTCACTTCATGCTCTGAGCCATCTGTGGTTGCAGCCTTTGTAATCTCAG
Organism: Camelus bactrianus; assembly: GCF_048773025.1. Classification (NCBI taxonomy): domain Eukaryota; kingdom Metazoa; phylum Chordata; class Mammalia; order Artiodactyla; family Camelidae; genus Camelus; species Camelus bactrianus. The sequence continues at coordinate 3,149,843 of NC_133541.1, forward strand.
CATCGCGTGTGTGTGAGGGGCAGGGCCCTGCAGGCAGGTGAAGAAGGCCGGCTGCCACCTGCTCCCCAGGGGAGACCCTCCCTCCCCCCGGAGCCCATCCCCACCCTGTCCTGGGAGGAACTCGAGTTCTCGAAGACCAGATGCCACTGAGCCTCTTCGCAAGACCCTCAGGAAGGGTGACAGGTCATTCCCTTCACCTCTCTCTGCCTCACTCTCCTTCTCTTTTAGTGTGAATGACCCAGATCCGCAGAGGGAATGAGGGGAGAGTTGGACCACGAGGCTACGAGCAGCCCCAGAAGGTCTCACTTGTGGAACACGGGCTGGGGAGCCTTCATTTATCTGGCATTTTCACTAACTGTGCAGGCTTTGGATGTGGACAGGCAGACTTCAGGAAGAATGGCTTTATTTGCTTAGTGTATCTATTTCTGCAGGCCTGGCGTCTACACTCGCTGTGGTGTTGATGAGCACAAGGCGGGCACAGGCTGTCTGCTGCACGGAAGCAACGCCTTCTGTCCATCCCGAGCTCCTTGGCTCTCAGGGTCTGAACTGACCCTCCTGAAGGCTGTTGGGAAGATGCCCGTGTTCATGAGGGTCACCTGCCCACACCAGCCCTGCCTCCCTGTCCTGTCACCCCCGACACCAGCTCCCTGCCTCCCGTCTCCCGGGGAAGGACGAGGAGGGCCTTGGCTCGGGCCACGTGAACCTTCACTGAGCCCGGGTGGAGCTCGTGCCGTTCACTGGCAAGTGTGGAAAACACAACACAACACGACACAGCCCTCAGAACCCCCTGGCTACCTCTGGCTTTTCACTGTCTCCACACTTCAGCCTTTTCCAGGGGGTGTCACAGCTGGAGTCGTTCACGCAGCCTTTGCAGATCAGCTTCCTACACTCGGCACCGTGCAGTTAGGTTTCCTCCATGTCCTCGCGCGGCCTGACAGCTCATCCCTGCCCAGTGCCAGTAACTTCCCTCTGTCCGACGGTCCACAGTTCCTTTATCTTTTCACCTCCTGAAGGGCTCCTTGGCTACTTTAATCCTGGCAATTCTGAATAAAGCTGCTATGAGCGTCGTAGGCGGGAGTTCGTGTGGACACGCATTTTCAGCTCCTTGGGGAGATACCCAGAGCCGAGCCGCTGGAGCGCAGGTCAGAGGACGTCGCTTTTGTGAGAAACCGCCACGCTGTCTCCCAAAGGGGCCGCGCCGTCCCGCGCCCGCTCCAGCGACAGGGGCGAGCTCCCGCTGCCCCGCGCCCCTGCCGGCGTCTCACGGCGCCAGCGCTCTGGGCTCCGTCCGCGCTCGGCGGTGTGTGGTGGCGCCTCGTTGCTGCTTTATCTGCGTTTCCCGGACGGCAAAGCTGTGGGAGGTCCTCTTGCTTACCTGCCGTCCGCGTCTCTCATCTGGTGAGGTGTCTGTTAAGGTCTTTGGCTCATTTCTTTAAATGGAGTTTTTTTTATTGTTGACTTTTAGGAAATCTTCATATGGTTCGGGTAATAGTCCTTCACTGCGTGCGTCTTTTGCAGATATCTTCTCCCACTCCGTGGCTTGTCCTCTCGTTTTGGACATTGACTGTGACAGAGCAGGTTTTTCATTTTAAGGGCATCTGCTTAGCCGTTATGTCTTTCATGGACAGCGACTTTGATGTTGTGTCTGGAAAGTCATCACCAAGCCCAGGGCTTCTCCTGTGCTGTCTTCTGGGAGCTTCACGCTTTCACAGTTTGCATGTAGGGCTGTGCTGTTTTGAGTTAGCTTCTGTGAAAGATGTGTGGTCTGCGTCTGGGTTCGCCTTCTCTGCGTGGATGTCTAGTGTCCCAGGACCACCCTTTGACTTTTGTGCGTTAGCCTTGTGTTGTTATGGTAACCCTGATCCCATGTTTCACCCTTCATTTTGAACCTGAGATTAAAAGGCTGTCCTTTGGCAGCTGAAAGAAACTCTGAGCTCTATGAGAGCAACTGCTCCCAGTTTTCAAGTGGATTAAGGAAGAAATCAGGTAAATCATATTAAAATTACAGACATGCAAAAGCAATTAAAAAAAAAACAGACTGACAAAGACTAAGAAAGTACATCTTAAAATCCATTATTGACTAAAACATGGACTTTCTGATGATTTTTTACAACAAACTTGACTCCGAGGAAAACTGAACTTGTTAAAACCCATGACCACAGGAGCAAACTCTTTTTTCACTTTTTTATTTTTACCTGGAAAACCATTTATCCCCGTGAAAATCATTTCAAGAAGATGAAATCTGACAACTGTGTTCAGTGACAACTAGACTGAGGAGCGACCTTGGCTTGATTCACTTGGTCTGTAGAGCATGTTCCCGAAGAATATCACATCAAAATAACCCTGCAGCGGTGAGGGCTTGGGCTCAGGACGCAGACCCCATGTTCCAAGCCCACCTCTGCTGGGTACTTCTGTCTCCTGGAAGTTACTGGAACTTTCTGGACCTCTTTCCTTCATCTGCAAAGTGAGAATGATGGCACAGAAGCTGTTAAAGTGGCAGGAGGTGACATACATAACATGGTTGGAAAATTGCCTGGCCCAGAGCAAGGGCCCCGTTGGTTATTACTCACTAAAGGGCAGAAAATGTTTCTGTGTTTGCGAGCTAGGGTGGAAATGCCAGCTCTCCGCTCAGGGCAAGACTGTGACGTCCCTCCACCTTCTAGACGGTCAGATGGCTCTCTGGCCATCTTGTTATTTTTTCTCCTTCTGCTTGTTTTGGTTTTAATTTACTCTTCTCTTTCTGGTTTTTTATGACAGTAGCTTAGGTCATCAGATTGAAAGCTTTATTCTTTTCTAATATAGCCATTTTCACACTATAAATTTCTTTTTAAGTAAGTGGTTAGCTGTATCACACATGACTTTTTTATTTCATTCAATTGAAAATATTTTTTCAATCTCTTTTTATTATCTTTCATCCATGAGTTATTTCTTGGAACAGTGTATAGTTGTCTTTTTAAAATTAAGCTCGATTTAATAATCTCTGCCTTTTAGACCATTTACATTTAATGTAGTTATGGAAGTTGTTGCATGTACATCTACCATTTTATTATTTTTGTTTGTTTCTTCTGGTTTTTTGTTCTTCTGTTTCCCCTTTCTTGCTTCCTTCTGGATTATCTGAATGTAGATGAATAGATAGATAGAGGTACATATACGCAGGCATAGCAATACAGGTATAGTAACAAATATCTGTATATCTTAGTAATCTAGCACTTAGTAATATAAGGTTACTATTCTATTTCAACGGGCTAGATTTTTGCCATATTTCTTGTATCATTTTTTCAGTGGTAGAGTTTTGTTAAGCACTACTTTTATAGAAGCTATCACATTGCTATTTAATTACTTTGGCCCACTAGACAAATTGAGAAGTAATACTTTTACTTTGTTTTATTTTTTATTTATCATTTAGCACATTAATAATTTTCTAAAAATGGCCCTTGAATAAATTGACACATTTAAGGTATTCAATAACACATGTATAAAACTAACCAATTATTTCGTTCTATCGATAGTCTTACCCTTTTTGGGATTTCTTAATCAAACAGCCTAGAAGTTGGCATTCCTCCCTTCCGCAGTGGGAGCGTTCTGCTTCCTCCCTCCTAACGCTGACGGCTCAGCGTGAGCTCCCTCTCCAGTGCTGCACTGACCAACCTTGCCAGCTCTCAGCTCCTGAGCTCTGGATGTCCCTCAGCCTTGGCCTCTCCCATCCACCCCTCCTGAGCTCAGCACCTCAAACAGCTCTCACGACTGCCTCACACAGAGTTGGCCCTCAACAAACATTTGCCCAGTAAATGAAACCAGAGATCATTTCCCCCCCTCAGACTGGAGTTTTGTTTGGCTTTATTTTGTTTTCCTTTATGAGTCAATGGGGAAAAAAGAATGCAAGGCAATGTCCACAGGCAAACCTTGTGGGGCACATTATCAGGCAGCATCAAAATGGAGAAATGACACAGTGTCTGTCCAGTACAGCCATACATGGCAAGTCATCCAAAAGGTCCCAAGGACTTTCAACTGCTTTTGAAAAATGCAATAAGTTAGTTGTTATTTTCCCAAGTGCCGTTTAGGTTTGGTGACATAGGAAATACAAATCTCTAAGCCGATACGTGTTTCAGGAAATCATTTTGTACTAAATCCAGATTCTAAGTAGGATGGCAATGTTTTCACACATGCTTGTCTCCCCTTTCAGTACCGAACATTTTGCCTGCTTTGTTGAATAAGAGAAGTGCTCACTTTTCCAGTCTTTGCTGTCACAAGTCCTGTAGCAACAGTGTCTTCTCTGACTCCTGATCTAGAAGGGAGAGCGGAGATGGTGTGACGCTTACCTGCACCCCTGAAAGTGGTGAAGGTCACATCACTCAGCAACGCTGGGACAGCCAGAGCCCCTGCCCAAACACTGTGCAGACGACACCAGGTCCTTAGCATTGTCATAGTGTGTAAAGACCCTTAACCGATAGTTTTTATCTCTGTAATCATCACTGAATGACCTTTTTTCTTAGACTGTGATCTTTTTCACCCTGAAGGTAGCATGAATTGTGAGTGGTCCCGAAAGCAGTGGGAGGACTGTATTTATCTGGATGTGTTCACAGAGCGTGGGGAGGCCCCGAGGCCCCGGCTCTTAAGTTTGCCGTCACACCCGTCACTGCGCATCTTCCAGCACACCAGGTCCGCTCCAGACAGGCAGGTGCACATGCCCCAGAGGCCCCAGAGAATTCCACCTTGCAGTCCCTTCTTCTTACCTGACTTGGGTCATCCTTCAGAACCCAGGTCCAGCTTAGCCTCCCCCAAGAAGTGCTCTTCAACCATAACAATGATTTACAGTTTGAAATAAAATACTAACCAAGAAGACTGACGTCCACGTAGCATTGTAGTTAGCACAACATGTGTATGCACATTGTTTTGTCTCATCCCCAAAATAGTAGAACCATGATCATTAGCCCCACTTTAAGGGGATGCAGCTGAGACTCAGAGCTGTTAAAGGCCCAGCCAGAGGTCAGCCGAGGGCCAGCCCAGGCCTGCCAGGGCCAAGGTCAAGTTCGAGATTCTGAACCCAGGCGCAGCCAGTGCTAACATGTGACACGTGATGTGCCTGAACTCCATTTGCAGGCATGTTCGCTGACATTTTTTTCGCTATGGCTTTTTCTGAAATAGGGAAATGGTGCTTTGATGGCAAAGATCATGACTTACACTTACTTTTATTTCCCACTGTTCCGAGTCTTGAGAGCATCTGCGGATAATCGAGCAGCTGGTGCTTATTCAGGACTCGGCCCCATCAAGTGCTCTTCTCTTCTCAGCAGGTTTTGGGCTCGTGTTTGGACTGATAACCAGGCCTCCCCCCCCGATCAAAGGGACCCTGGAGGGGCGGGAGTTTGAACCCCAGGGGACCTTGCCCTGGGCCGCTGCACCAGGAAGGCCACCGCTGCTTCTCTGTCCTGGAAGGGCGTGTTCCAGACGCGCCAGTCCCGCCTGCCTCTGTGACAGGGAGGAGGCTGCGGCCGTGGGAGGGAAACGACTGCAGTTTCACGCGCCCGGTTAGTCGCAGAGCGGACTCGGATTCACTTTCTGCCCGGTGTCCTGCGCTGGTTCCTCTTCTCATCCCCTGGGGTTAGGATGTCTCCAGACTGATCTGAAACCCTCTGCAGAGCAGATCTAGCCACGCACCCAGCAGAGTATTTTGAGATCAGACAAGACATCTGATAACTTCGTTTAAAATGCTTCTTAGGGTCAGGGGACAATTAACATCTTCAAGAGACGTAGAAATAAGTTTGCTCAGAATGTTTTATTACCATGATACTGCTATGTTTGCCACTGACATTTTTAAAGTTAGTTACTTATCTGAATTTGGGAAACCCACTTGTTTCAAGGACTCACCTTGGGCCAGAAAGCAAGGGCTTTGGCAGAATAACACGGTGATCACACTTGCCCTGTGATGTAGACGTCATTTAAAAGATGAGGCAACAAAAGGTCAAAGGACTGAACTGTCTGCCCAAGGTCCAGCGTGGATTCGGCCAGAGTGACGCCCGCGCCCACGGCCCCGGGGGCTGTCCCGGATGAGCCTTCGGGACTGATCAGGGCTTCACCCCCTCCCCCTCAGTTCGCCAGGCTGTGGCTCTTCTGCCTTCAGTGGAGGAGGCTTCCCCCTCCCTCTTAGACCTGAGCTTGGCCCCGGTTACACAGTGTCCTGTCGAGATGGAACCGGGAGCTCCTCCCCCAGTGGCATCTTGTTTCCTTAGCTTTGCTAAATCTTTTAATTAAAGTGTGTTAACAAAGCCAAAGAAAAACAAATAGCACTGCTTGCAAGAAAATTAAATCGAGGAACTCAGCCCATTTATAATTATTGTATTTCAATTAGGCTGTAGCAGGGCTGGGGGAACAGAAAGATAAAAAGCCCCGGCCCTGACACGGGCGTTTCGTGAATATTTGCAAAGTCCCGTTAGAAGGAGAGCGACATAAACGATGCTCTAAAACGGCCCACGTCCCGGCAGCACCTTCATGCTGAACACTACGTGAAATAATTTACCCGCAGCATTCTCGCCAAAATTCGTCCTAGGATGCTAACGAAGCCTGTTTCTCCTCGTCAACAAACACCTGAAATTCCCTTGAAGAAATATGTTGTATCAATGCCTGGTAACATTTTAATTTATTATTTTAAAATTAAAACACAATTACACTTTTGAAAGAGCCGGAATTAAATTTAAGCGCTGTCTGGGTTCTCGTGCTAGAGTAGCTGATTTTCACTGGAACAGGAAAAGCATAAACCATCAATGCGCGTCTAACCCATGTTTACTCTGCCGATTAAACAATGGAAGCGTGCATGTCTGATTTTTCTACTCTGAAAAATGTAAAAAGCATAAAAGAACTTACTTTTTCTCAGTCCTATGCAAACCGTGGCCTGTTTTCTCCAGTGCCGGGTGGAGAGAGGGGACGAAACTTGCCCCTGGGCTGGCGCAAGGGTAGCGTCTGCATCCTGTGATGCAGACACCCCGACGACCCCAGTCCTCCCGGGGGTGCTGCGGCCGGGACTCGGGACGCCGTCCTGGAGCAGAAGTGGCCTAGGCTGGCTCTCTTCCTTGACACCTTAGTTTCAGTGTCTGTAAAACTGCAGAATCATCAAATACTGTCTCATAGAGACGTCGCTGAAGTAGGAGCCCCTCTGGCAGAGCTGAGCCACGAGGCACTGGGTGGTGGTGGCACTTTCTGATTGCTGTCTTTTCCCACTAGGATCTTGTTTTTTCCTAAAAAGTAGACAGGAAGTCAACCTTGTTTATGTACATTCACAGCATTGAGGGAGGAGCAAAATCTTCTGAAAAGCCTTTCCGCTGGCGGGGAGGTGCGTGGACACCAGGGGAGCATTTCCTAACAGCTGGACAGTGTCATTTTGTTCAGTGAATCTAATAACAAAATAAATGTGGTCGTGGGGTTTCATGATTGTAAAATTCCATTTACTATTACATTTTGCAAAAGCGTTTGTGCATCAGTGGGAAATCACGCCCTTAAGCCCTGACCCTTCCTTCCAGTATTAGAAGCAGAGCGGGCGTTTTGCTCTGATGTGCTGAGAACCCAGACGTCGCCCGCGGTGAACAGAGAAGGGGTGACACACCTGGGGTCCCAGGCTGTTGGAGGCGGCAGGACTGCAGGGCGTGGGGGTGTGTATTTCGGTGGTACAGCACTTGCTTAGCATGCATGAGGTCCTGGGTTCCATCTCTGGTCCCTCCATAAAAACAAAACAAACCAACGAAAGAGGAACTCCGGAGCCTCTGGCAAGGCTGCAGAGCTTTGAAGAGGGGCCTCAGCATGGTGGCCCAGGGCGGCCCGCGCAGGCCTGGGCCGGGGCGCCGACCGCACCCCGGACACAGGACGGGCTGCGGGACTCTGCCTGCGGGACCCCGGCTGCCCACGCCCTCTCCCGCTGCCTCAGTGAGCAGGGAGCCTGTGCTCCAATTTACAGCCCGTCATTTTGACAGCGAGTGATCTGCCGCTGTCTGGGTTTAAATTATGAATACGCAAATAATTGGATCCCTGCACCTAAAATTAGACGGTAATAAGGCTCCTCCGTCACCCAGGGAACCGGGCCGGAAAAAGGAAAGAGAAAAAAGCAGAAGCAAACAGGAATCCCATGTCCATCCTGGGGCCCAGGTGTCCCCACCAGCACGCGGGCTTCTCTGGGGGCGCCGCCCCCCGGGAATGCTGGTGGTCTGGGCTTCGGGGTGTGGGGACCACTGACTGCAAGCCGCTTGCTCTGTTCACTGAAGGTCGCAGCCTGTCCTTGCGGCCCTGGGCCGAGACGCGAGCGGTCAGCGGTGCTGCAGCGACGGCCCGCGGTCTTGGGGGCATGGCACCGGTCAGCGGCGGACCCTGCCGTGCCCCAGACCCACCCTCTCCTCCCTCCCACCCACCATCATGAGCTGGCTGGCAGGGCTGAAAGATTTTCCAAGGCCATTCTTTTTATGTTTTACTGGTTTTGGAATATAGAATATGCATTTTCATATAAAACAGAGGCTTTAATCTACTTTGTGTAACAGTTTCCCTTTCAGGCTGTAGGCTGTACTCAGTCTGCTGTATTTAACCTCTGTAGGAAAAGTGAGTATCCAGGTTTGTGTGTGTGTGTGTGTGCGTGTGCAGGGTGTATGTGGGGTGTGTGTGTATGGGGGGTGCATGTGTGTGCACACGTGTGCTATGTTGCAGGGTGTATGTGGGGTGTGTGGCACGGGGGGTGCATGTGTGTGCACATGTGTGCTATGTTGCAGGGTGTGTGTGGGGGCATCCTGCGTGTGTGTGCGCGTGTCCACGCTGCCTGGCCCGCTGCTCAGGCAGGTGCGTGACCTTCAGGGGGACCCCTCCCTCGGGGGAGCGCTGTCTTCCGGGGAGGGAGGACGGCGCGGCGCAGGTGCGGGTCCGCCCGGCTTCCCCCGCGGGTCGCGGCCTCCCTCTCGCTCCCCAATTGCTTTAGCCCGAAGCAGTTGACATTTACCCCAGCCAGATAATCGGGAATAACATTTGCGTTACAGTTTAACACGACCTCTGCCTCCACAGCGCTTTTTAGATTAGCTGCGAAGAGAAGGGGGGCCGTGGGCTGCGGGAGCAGCAGGCGGGGCGGCGGGCCGGTGATTGCGGGCGCGGGGGCGCGGGGGCGCCGCTGGCCTCGGCGGCGGCCGAGCGACTGTTAGCGGAAGGTATTAAGAGCAGGGCCCGGCGCCGGGCAGGCAGGTGCAAGCAAAGGTTAATGGACTGACTATTACCTGCGCGGGAGGCGCGCGCGGAGGCCCGGGAGCCGGAGTCTCTCTCTCCGGGGGAAACCAGGAGGGGCGCTGAGCACGAGCGTGGAGGGCGGTGGGCAGGCCGGCCTCAGGGGCCTGGTCCTCGTCTCAGCGCCGCCGCGCCGGGAGAGAAAGCAGCGGCTTCGCCTGACAAACGGCTCCTTTATAGGTGACAGGCCAGCCCGCGGGCTCAGTGACCCTCCTGGTGTGAGACACGGAAGTGAAGGGCCGGGCGCAAAAATGAAAACGCTAATCCACAGATTGAAAAGTACTTTGAATGGTAAGCAGGGAGAAACGGATTTGGAAAAGAGAAACGGAATGTGCCTCTAACAGCACCAGAAACAAGAACAGATACTCCTCCGCGCACGAGAGTTACTTCCCCTAAAAATCCGGTTCATTGAAGAACCACCAATCTATCGTCTTCATCCACGGAATTAGGAGAGCACATTGTCCGGGGTGTGCCTGACCCCGCAACCCAACGGCACGTCGTGGAAGTTCCGGAAAGTCCAGGAGAAAGGCGGACCGGACCTGAAGGGAGCGTTCACTACTTATTACCCGCATGAGCAGTGGATTTTGCAGGGATCCCACATCTAAAAAAGACACAGAGTTCAGGCTCTGGTTGTGGGTTGTCATGCCACCTATGGAATGGGAAAGGCAGGCAAGCAAAACAAGCCATTCAAAAATAAAAAAAATTTTTTTGGACATTTTACGAAAAATGCTTATTTTCACACTGGCAACATCAAGTTGCAGTGCCAACCCCGAATTTAAACTCCCGTTGTGAGCTTAAACTTGCAGACCTCAAAATTGCCCGGAGGGTCAAATGACCACGGATCAGATTAGCTGAGGGCCCTCTTACCCAGAGCGAAGCTCTCGTCTTTAGTGACATGAACGTCTGTGAAGTGAGAACGCACTCCACTCAGAAGCCTGCGTGGTCCGACGGTGGCCGTGTCCGCCCTCGGAGAGTTCTCTTAACCCCGAGGGCTCTGAGGGACCGCATCCCCTTTCCAGTTGTTTGTCCTTTTATTTCATCTGCATCGTCTTTCCCTCCACCGCATCCATGAGAGGGACGCGAGTGCTGTCAGGGTGAAGGAGGAATAAAAGGCCGCCCTCACTCGGGACCCACGGGCGGCGCGACGCTGCTCTGAGCTCTGAACACTCAGTTCACGGGACGTGCATATGGTCTTTCTAACGAATTAAAATGCAAAATCTGAACCAAGGCGGAGAGGTAGGAACCCGCTTCCACAGCCAGGCTGGCGCAAGAGCAGGGAGACCACTGGGCGGGGGGGGGGGGGGGGGTGCCTGGAGTCGGCGCCTCTTAAGGCTTAACTTGGTTTCCGGCCTCCCTTCTTTGAGATGGCAGTTCCCCGGGCAGTCACACTTCGGGCGAGGCGTGAAAACTGAATCATGGCTCAAGCGCCACAAATTGCAAAGCGCATTCCACCCCCAAGCCTCTCCGACGCCGCTAACTCTTCGGTTATGGTCGCCATGTGCCCACAAAGGTCCCTGCGGCCGGCGGCGCCACCTGCCCGATTAAGTGTGACCAAAGGCGGGCGGGCCCCTCCAGTCCTGCCCGGTCCCTGCCGCACAGAGGGAGTCACTGAGGACGGAGCAGCACTGAACCTGCCCTGTGTCTTTGAAAGGATGGCCCGCTGACACCGGGGAGGTTTTGCTCGGTATTTAATTAAGAGAGAAAGGGCTTCGGTGGAGAGCAGGCTGTGGGCGCCTTTGTGATTTCCGCTGACCAATCCAATTACGCGGGTAATTGCCGGCATGTTTCGCAAAGCACGGAGAATCGGTCCCCAAATAAATCAAGATCCGACAACGTGGCTGCTGTTCTGAAAAATGTGTCAGGGAAGGGACGCAGAAGCAGCGACCACGGTGTCCAGCCGTGAGGGTGCAGCCCGTCTCTGCACGTGGCTGGTTCCTTCGCGTCTTCCGTGCGCGCGATGTGCGCCCGGGGTGTCCGCTCGCGTCCCGCCGGCGGCCGGGACCGGGCCGGGCCCACGGCTCTCTGATTCCAGCCACACAGGGCTGAGGGCCAGCGACAATAACCAGAAGTTTCCTCCCCGCAGAGGCGAATGCGAAAAGACTGCTTAGTTCTCAGTCCCGCGATGCACAAGGCCTGTATCCTTCCGCACACATTTATTTCAAGGTACTTAAAAAGTGACTTTTATGAGATAATTTAGGCAGTGATTATTTTTGTTGAGAAATGTGTCCTTTACCCCTCTCGTTCATCCTCTGCTAAGATATTTCTGTTTGTCAGAATGCCACCGTCTCTGATAAATGACTGAAGACGGACTGCTACACTTTATTAAAAAGTAATAACAATTTTTGTACGCACCCTTCACGTTGCAGGGGGGGACCATGAATCAAAGGACACTGCCTGTCTGGGCCTGATAAATGCGCCGTTTACCAGCTGAGGAGTTATTTAGGACTGGCTATTAATTTAAATCACATTTATCTTCCCCGGATGGGGGAGGCGGCTGTGATAGGACTTCCAATGACCAATGGTGCGGCTAAGTGCGCATTATTTATTACCACCGCCGCCATGGGGCTGCACAATATGTTCTAAAAAAAAAAAAAAAAAAAAGGTGCCAATTACCGCGGTTAATCTCGTCAGGGCAAGAACAAATTTCTTCCCAACCCAAGGCAATTTTCATGCGTGTACTATTTCTCCTCCAAACACAGACTTGCTTCTAATTCTCCATCATTGAACTCAGCCTTCTCACTTGCCGAAGCACTCATGGGACGATTTTACTTCCGTCTGCTTCACCTTTGTTTGCAGAACGGCGCTTTTTTTATGCATTATTCCATGGAAGGTGTGTTCCTTTGAGCCGCTAATGAGCATTGGTGGGTGACACGGTGAGGTGAGATGTGCTGCAAGTCAGATTGGCCATATTTTACTATCAAGTGTTTCCTCATTAATAATACTGCCTCTTGTATAGCTTTTCAATTCACTTAGTCCTTATTATGCAAAATAACAATTGGGAATAACTGATCATAAGCATTTTTTTTCCAATTAACTTCAACTTGATTGATCTACCATGGAAGATGAAAATATTTCTAATAAAATGCATCTTAGGCACAAATTAAATCCAAACACAAACAATTCGACTTGCTGACAGAGCCCAAGGCACGGCGGGTGTGGCTGCCGGGGAGCCGCTGTCCCGGCGCCCCGCGGTGCAAGGCGCGCCTGGCGCGGACCGCTCCAAGCTCGGGCTCCATCCTCCGGCTCCATCCTGGGGCTCCCAGGCCAGCCCACGGCACTGCCGTCCCACTGGCTTCGCAACCCGCGCTCACACCGCCCAGCTGTGCAATGTCTGCTCTCTTAACGTACGTGCTCTCCCAGGTTGGACAGAATACGTTCGTGTTACACAGAATTAGTTCAAAATAAAATAATCAGAACATATCCATGTGTATGGTGCCCTGAACATGCATGTGTTCACACTGGTTGATGTGCAGATAGAAAGAGAATTGAAAAATACTAAATGCATTTAATTTTCTGGCTGTTTCCACCAAACTCACGGACGTGAGCGGCTTCCAGGGGAAAAGGCGCACGCAAGGACACCCAGAACCTGAGAGGAAGGCAGGCCGACCCTATGACCAGTGTGGTCGGGACAAGCCAGAGCCTTTGCTTCTCTGATGGCTGGTTGGGCAGGCAGTGCGTCGCTGGTTCCTGGGAGCTCCTCAGACAAGCAGTTTGGAGGAACCCTAACCAGGCCCTATCCTGTGGCTGGAAGTGCGTCCTGGTGCAGCCTTCCCGGGGAGTAGGGAGTCCCCCGGCTTGGGCATGGCCGCCTGCACTGCGTGCGCACGCCGACTCCCAGGCCGGGAAGAACCCCTCCCGGGCCACGGTGGCTTCAGTCCCAGGAATAACCTCAGGCATTTGCAAGCCAAGGTCTTGTGTAGAATGTGCAGTTGCGCAGGGGGAAATGTGTGCATGGGGATATGCACTTGTGCACACACGTGTGCACACATACATGTACACATTATATATCCACTTACGTAATTCATTTATTTCTACCTACATCGGATATGCATTATATATTTATTCATATATGTGTCTTTATCTGCATTACACACACTGTAATATGTATAGACATACATATATAAAAATATATTTCAATAAATACAGTTAACTAGATAGGTTATGTAAATAAATACAGCCTGAAAAGGAAGCTATTTTTCCTTTAAATAAGGGTCTTTGGGCCAGTTTGGTGAGAGGCCCTGCCTCACCCTTTCTGGCTGTTGGGAAGCATTTCCGGGGGAGCAGGCGGGCGGCGAGAGTACTGTCCCTCGAGGGGTGGCTCCCTGTGAGCCCCCCGGGAAGGCCCCTCACACTCTGATGGTTTCCCTCCTCTGCAGATACTGACGTCCTGCCTTTCCACAAACACTCGCCGGGTCAGGCTGATCGCTCTGCCCCTTCACATCTCTCTCCCGAGTCCAGCTGCGGCGCTGGCCCCGTGGCCGTGGCAGGTGAGGGCATCGCTCTGTCACCTCTTCTGCTGACGGGACTGGCTGGGGCAGGACCTCCGTTACCCTCCACACAGATGACTGTGCTGGCTTTGAACCCTTGTTTTGGAAAAACACCCTCGATTAGGCACAGGCACCGTGTGCTGTGGAAAATTCACTGATCTGTGTAAGGAGTGAGCCATCTTCAAACACGGCCATGAGGAAGCCATCGGTGAAAAACTCACCATGGGGAGGTGTGTCGGGGGGGAGAGGCAGGAGCCCATCTCAGACCAGACCTGCTGGCTCTGCAGACTCCCCACCTCCCTGAGCCCCCTTTTCTTCCTTCATAAAATAGAACAATGATAGTAACCACCCATTCTGGGGATTCAATGAGGCACTGGGTGTAAGGCCACCTCATGGGCCCTCCAGGGCTCCTAGCATCTCAATGACGAGAACTCCCGTCATTTCAGAGCCCACACTGACATAATTCTATGGGGAGAACACAATCCTTGAGTAAGGATATTGACCTACCACCACCATCTGCATCAGTTAGCAAGTTTGCTGGGTCATGCTCAGTAACAAAAAAGCTGGGAATCTTAGTGCCTTTCCAAGTTTTCCTTTCGTAGCTGAGCAAGGGCAGTTCTCGTCACAGACTCCTGGGATCCAGGATGAAGGAATGGGCTCAGTGGGAAATGCTGCAGCTGCCACCAAGCTTGAGAGGGGTAGAGAACTCCAAGAGGCCTCGCCTGACCCCAGTGGGCTCCGGCCTGAAATTCGTAAATTCACTGTCTTCAGGCGAGAGTCAGGGCTGGCCTTTCTCCTCTAGGTAAGGAGACTCAGAGACAGACCAAGCTCCCCCTTTACCACCACGCTGAAGACAGAGGGTCCACAGGAAGAACAGGAAGTGAGACACTGTGAGGTCTCGGTGATTACACAGGATAACAGGTGCACACACACTGCAGAGGGGCCGGTGTTGGGACCACCCCTGCCCAGGGCCCCATCAGGAGGCTGAGTCTTACCTGGCTTGTCCTGCAGAAAGCCAGCATCACTCTGGGGTCCCGGCAGAGTCATGGCCTCAGGCTGCCCAGAGTCCAAATGTTAACTGCTACAGGGGACATAGCACTGACCAAGACCAAACAAAAGCAAAGGAAAAAACTCAGTCTGGGCCTGGAATGGCCTGGGACCCAGAGAAGTGCCCTAGGTCCCACCCCAAGACATCAGTGAGTTTTAAATCCTGCCTGCCATAGAGAACGGGAAATCCATCTGGCTTTTCCTCTGGAGGGCTGTCCACTCACAGATCACTTGCCTGTCCATCCTTTCAGAGCCCTTGCTCCTTGACCTACAGCCCCAAAAACCAAGCCTCTCTTTCCCGCACTGGTCTGGACTGAACTTCCTGTCCTGTCTGCTCTGAGCACCCAGAGCTGCTTTCTCCAGCTAAGTCATGGTCTCCCTCTCTCTCTCTCTTTCTCTCACTCTCTGACAGAGCTTGGGACCCAGCCTCTGAGGCTACAGCCCTGACCTCCCTCTCTAACTCCCCCACAACTCTGCTCCAAGGTAGAGCCTCATACTGGCCTGTGCCCAGGGGAGGACCATTCATCCACTGGCCCCCAGGTTCCTCACTGCCTTTCTTCTGATGCCTGTGGAGAAGCCATCCTGTCTGCCTCCTGGCCTGGGTAGACTGACCACGTAACGCCATGTTTGACTGAAAAGATGACCGTGTGAAGTGGGTAAGTCCTGTCATCTGTCACGGTCCACTCCTCTCCTGTCCCAGGGCAGTATATGCTCTGGCTGGGCTGTGGCATAGCCCATGGAAGCCAATGCCCTTGAGTGACAGCCATCCACAGAGAAATGTGTGAGTCTTACCCAAGGACACAAACACTAGTGTCTGAAACATCCATGATGACAGCAAATCATCTTTTGAGCATGTAGGTAAGTTGTAGAAATATGAAACATGATCACATAGAGCTGTGATTGATAAATGAGGTAGGGGAGCAAGATAATCTCCCTCACCCAGGCCGCAGGACACACACTATTTCATCATGATCCAGCCACCCAAGCCCGAAACGTCAAAGGCAGTAATGGAGTCCTGTGCTGTCGTTCAGTTGCAGAAGAGTCTCTCAGTTGGCTTCCTCACCTCCATTCCCACCACAGTATACTAGTGTCTGCCTCTCCTGTTCTCCCGTGGAAAACGCCCGCAGGTCCCAGCTGCCTCCGTAACTCTGCTGTGTCTCCTGCTGAGTCTATGCTACCTGTTATTCTGAATTTTCCTAAGATTTCAAAACTCTTTGAAGTCCTTCCATTTCAGGGTCTGAGATCCTTCATAAGACATTCAAGTCACTGAAATCTAATTTTAAGTTAATTTCTAAATATTTACTTTCTGTCACATTCTCTTCTCCCTCTTCTGCTAAGATTCCAATTACCTGTTTTTCTCCTAGTTTTTGAGATGCCTTTTCTTGATCTATTTTCAAAGTTGTTGAATTTTTTATTTGTATTTCCATTTGATATGAATCTTATCCCATGATTTCTTTTTATTTTAGGTTTTTGGTTCCAAAAATTCCATTTTTCAAAAATATTTGTATCAGTTTTGCTGACAAATGACTTTTCTTTTCATTCATTACAAACATACTTTCTTTTATCTCACTGAGTATAATTATAATAGTCATTTTAAAGTCTTTGTCTGATAAATGCAACATCTGAGTCATCTGGGGTTGGCATCTGTTGTTTGCCTTTTCCCGTGAGATCGGGCCATGTTTTTCTGCATCTTTTTATGTCAAGTAATTTTGGATTATATCCTAAACATTAATCAGTGTCCAGAGGTCCAGAATGTTGTTTCCATATTTTATTCAGAGTTTATAGCTGTTACTCATTGCAAGATTTATTAGGTAATTATTTACTTCTCCATGCCAAAAGTTGAGGTCCTTCTAACATAATTTTAGGTCTCGTCAATAATACTCCCCCTCCAAAAATCTGCTCTAATATTACAAGCACACTAGTCTCCTCACTGTTTCATGGGGATAACCACCACTTTCATCTCACATCACAGATGTAAAGACCCCCATTCAGAGTCAGCTCAGTGACATGCCCAGGTGTTTAGAGAAGTATATAGATTTTCCTGGACTAAGTAAAAAAAAAAATAACTAAGATACTTTACTATAATATTACAATGTGACAGTCTTTGTTAAACTTGATATTTTATTTTAAAACAGCAATTTCTCTTAGTCAAAAAAAGCATCCCCCCCCACCCACCCCATCCCCAGCAACATAATAATCTTCCTCTCTCTGCTACATACCAATGAGGTGAATTTGTAACGTGGAGATAGGGGGTCATGTAACATTCAAGAAAAAAATGGTAGGTTGTTGGCATTCTCATAATGTAATCAAAACATTAAAAGTGCTTTAAATTTTTATTTGCTTTAGAGAAGTTTCTAATTAAAAGGATTAGCTTTACATGAACATTAAACTCCTTATCAGTGCTTCTTTATGTTCTATTTTTTTCCAATTATTTTCTAAAAATACAAAAGGCATTGCTTTTAAATAGAGAAGTCTGTGCTTCCTTATCTTTAAAATAATGTGAGAGGAGGCAAGAACAATTTTCTCTATTTCAAACTATGTTAATAACCTACAATATTTATACTTCCCCTCATAACTCCTACTCTCCCTTTGACTTCAACAGTCTCCAGTCATCTGTGAGAACCATAAGGATGAAAGTCAGGTGTGCGTAGCAAGGCGGTACGTAACAGAAAAAGTTAAGGGGGGACAAGGCAATTGGAAAGTAACCCATGTTTAAATAGCACCTGGAAAGAATAGACTACAGAGTGAAAGAATTACATGAAAAAGTGGGGATATCCCACTGCGTAACAGACCAAACATGGAGCTTGAGGTTGCAAAACCTGTGCCTCTTAGGCCAGCTGGCACCTCATGAGCACTATAAAGAGAGAAAAAAAAGAAGCTCGCAGTTAGGTCTCTCTAGCAGTCAGCATCAAACACTGGGAAGATTAAAGGCTTCAGAGACAGCAAGCAAGACCTCTCAACTAGTTCTGCCCCTTCTGAGCTGGGTGACCTTGAACAAGCTAGCTGCTGCTTCTTGCTGATCTGTGTTGAGATCTGTGTGAGACAGAGTTATACTTTTCCACCTGAGAGTGAGAACTATGCAGAGAATGCCTATAATGCCCAGTATGTGGTAGGAATTCAATGCATTGAAGCTATTTATATCACCATCATCACCATCATCACCATCATCATCACCACCGTCACCACCATCATCACCACCACCACCACCATCACCACCATCATCATCACTATCACCACCATCACCACCATCACCACCATCATCATCACCATAATCACCGTCACCATCATCAGCACCATCACTACCATCACCACCATCATCATCACCATCATCACCATCACCACCATCGCCATCAGCAGCAGCACCATAATCATCACCATCATTACTATTAATGTCATCATCACCATCATCACCACCACCATCACCACCACCACCATCATCATCACCACCATCACCACCATCATCACCATCACCACCATCATCATCACCATAATCACCGTCACCATCATCAGCACCATCACTACCATCACCACCATCATCATCACCATCATCACCATCACCATCATCACCATCATCACCATCATCATCACCATCATCACCATCATCACCATCACCACCATCACCACCATCACCACCATCACCACCATCATCATCACCATCATCACCATCACCACCATCATCAGCACCATCATCACCACCATCACCACCATCACCACCATCATCATCACCATAATCACCGTCACCATCATCAGCACCATCACTACCATCACCACCATCATCATCACCATCATCACCATCACCATCATCATCACCATCATCACCATCATCATCACCATCATCACCACCACCACCATCACCACCATCATCATCACCATCACCACCATCATACCATCATCATCACCATCATCACCATCACCACCATCATCACCATCACCACCATCACCACCATCATCATCACCATCATCACCATCACCACCATCACCATCATCACCATCACCACCATCGCCATCAACAGCAGCACCATAATCATGGTTATCATCACCATCACCATAATCATCACCATCATCACTATTAACATCATCATCATCACCACCACCATCACCACCACCATTATCATTATCACCACCATCCTTATTACCACATCACCATGATCACCATCACCATGATCACCACCATCATCCTTATTATTATCATCACCATCATTGTCATCATCACCAACACCACTGTCATTGTCTTTTGAGTGTCTCAAGTAAAGACAAACTAGGGCTCTGAGAACTAACAGAGTCTTCAGGGTCACACAATTCATCCCCTAGGAGCTGATGGATGTGGCTCAGACCAGGATCAGTGATGCTCGAGACACATGCCTTTGTGTCATGGTGCCCAAGTGTCAAGGTGTCCTCTGTGAGTGGCAGGGTCTCTTCTGGGTGCTTTGATAAGAAAGTGAACATGTTCCAGAATGCTCTGTGGGACGAGCCTCTCTCAGACACTCACCTTCTTACTATGCTTACTATCCATACCTCACCCAGCACCAGGTCAGCCCCGAGGAGGGGCAGAGCAGGAAGGTCTGGCCTGTGCCCGGTTGTTCTGCATCCTCACTTCTTCTTCAGAGCCTCTGGACTCTGAGATTGGGCTAGAATGTTATGAGGCAGTGGATGCAACAATTGTTTTGGGCATAAACACCCAGGAAACCAAATATCAGAAGCAAATGGAATATCTGGTCAACAAGAGAATGCTACCATGCCTACTTTTAACTTTTCTGTATATTCTTGAGCTCAAAGTTAAAACCAGGTATGAAATTTTATACATATGTATATACATATGCATATATATTGAAAAGTGGCTATTTTCCATCCTTACTATTATTGTAATTTGTTTTACATTTTCTCATATCCTTTGATTAAATACTGGCTCAAATTTGTAAAGTTAGCCAGTTTTATTCAGCCATGACTCTAGGCTGGAAATCACTGTGATGACAAAAACATACAAATGATGACAATGATGATATACACGTGGTATTCCCCTGGGCTGTGCTCTGACCCAGAGTGAGGGGGTCAGCTCATTAGCCTCTGAATATTATTATAGTGAACCCACTGCTAGCTTTCAGGAATTTCTCTCAAGTAGCCCATGGATTTTGTGAGCTCTACACAAAGTATGTTTTCTATGGGATTTTTGGTTTGATGTTAAAATGTTTTCCATTTTGCCTTTAATAATTCCTTACCTGCATGTGGCAGAAGAAATGAAACATGCTGGAAACCAACCTCCAGTTTATGAAGTCCTGATTCATGCCAAGACACAGATGAACCTTGAAAACATTACACTGAGTGAAAAGAGCCAGACCTAAAAGGACAGATGCTGCACAATGCCAGTTATATGAAATGCCTAGAGTAGGGAAGTTCGTGGAGTTAGAGGTACAGCAGAGACCCCGGGCTCTGTGGAGGGGAGGGGGTGTCACTATTCAGGGGGTACAAAGCTTTTGTTCATGGTGATGAAACAGTTCTGGGAACAGTGATGATGGTTACACATTTTGAATCCACTTAATGCCACCGAGTGGTTCATTTAGGAAAGGTTTAGTTGGTCAGTTTCATGTTCCACAAATTCTATTGCAATGAAAAGTTAAAAATCGACCCTACAAAACAAATGTCCTGACAGTAAAACAAATGCACAAAAAGCAGGATGGCTTCTCCACTTGGAGCTGGGCCCAGGGAGAAGGTGGGTGGGGGCCAGACCCCTGCCCGGCCCTCCATGCAGCCGGATCCAGCCTCTCAAGGTGCTTCATTATTTATGAGTGAAGCAATCTGGTGGGCAGCCAGCTGTCAGCAGCCAAATCCAATACTGAAAGGTCACGGCCACGGATGTCAGAGTGAAAGAGTGTTAAAGCAAATACAAATACATCTCTTTAATTTCGGCTGGACTGATCGGGTACCAACTGGAGGTGCCACAGGTCAGGAGGCGTGAGCCAGCAGGTCAGCGGAGAGGAGGGAGGCCAGCCCCAGGTGCCCTGCCTCTTGTCTCCACAAATGAAGAGATGCCCACGCCATCACCCGTGGCACTGAATACGGCGGAGTGCACGGCTGCGGCCACGCCAGGGTCCCTGCCGGCTGGAATCACGCTCTATTTGAAGCAAGTCTGCAAAGGCTCTCCAGTGTCCTGACAGCGAGAATTAACCCATGTACCCACAACCTCGCCTGAGACCTGGCCCTGGGGTCACCGGCCCATGGACCTGCATGGAGGCTCTGGGTCCCAGAGCACGACTGTGGCTCTCGCACGCCAGAGGGTGGTGAGGACCCAGTGCAGCTCAGGGCTTCCGTGCTCGGCTCACTCCATGTCCCAGGTCCCGTACAGTCACAACTCGCATGGCAGGGAAGGCGGGCCTGCTGGTGGGTGGCCTGGCGAGGTGTGGGAGACCATCAGGCAGGCGAGGGGCCCCCGATCCCTGCTGCCCAGCGGCTGTTCTCCAGCTCCAGAGATGCAGCGCTGGCTTCCATCAGCAGACCGGGAGCGCCAACCAAAACTTCCCAGAAGGGAATGAAGGGAAACTCACAAACAGACAAACACACGCAGATGTCAGTGTGGAAATACTCTCAGTCCCACACAGTCAGGCGTCCACACAGGCAAGGAGGGGAGTAACAATTTTGCCAGTTAAACTTGACCATTATTTAGAAAAATATGAATGCCCAGGAGTTCCTCCCAGGCCCCATCCTCTGGTGCGAGACAGCGCTACTTTGCGAAGCTGCACTCCCAGTCGGACCAGAGACACGGCTCCCGGCCCTACGGCGGGCCTCGCTCCCCCAGTGTCCGTGGAGGATGCGCTGACGGAGGGCAGCTGCCGCTAGCCACCAACACAGTGCTGCTTCCCCTCTTCAGGGCCAGGAGGTTTCCAGAGAGAAGCAGGCAGGTGCCATGGGAGCTCTGGACAGGGACGTATGTGACACCAAGTTGGCAGCGAGGGGAGCGACTACAGAGGGGCCGGAGGAGTGTAAGCATGGGCCAGCATCCCAGCCCAGGGAGCGGCCCCTGCTCTGGCCAGGGAAGGTCAGTGCTGCCCGCCCAGCAATTTCTCTCCCTTTCCAGGGAATATTCTGGAATGCAGGTCAGGAAGTGAAGTGTTATTGCCTCACCACCCTTTGACCTGCTCCTGTTTACAGGAGGAGAGGCACCCTCAGTGCATCCGCAGGTGTTTAGATCAGACCGCACCACACCTCCGAACAGACCCCTTGAGCCCCTGGCTGCTGCGTGGGGTCTGGCTGCCCCAGGTGTGGCCACGTCGGCGCCCCTGCCACCCTTTGCCTTGGGTGCACTCACAGTGGAGTCCCAGAACGTGGACATCGGTCCCTCATTTTTACCAGAATTAACACAAGGTAACTGTTGGAAAACCCAGATCGCGCACCCTGAGATCGGGGAGCTGAGTTTAGAACGAGCCACCGTGCCTGCGTCTGAGCAGAGCCGAGCGTGAGGAACACGTCCCTGGTGCCTGAGCTCGTCGCTGGAGCAGGAGGGGTCTCCAACTTGGTTCACATTGTGTACAATCGCCGTGAGCAGGGCTCCCTTACAACTTCCAAAAGCTTACGGGGTGAGAGGTAACAAAGGCAAGGAAAACACCTTTGCTGTCTTTCTATCTGGATTCGTTAATGACGTGTAAGTGTGAAAATAAGCCTCAGAGTCTGGGGCTGAAGTGAAACCCCAAGCGCCTGTGGGTGTTTAGCAGGAGGAGCTACGTCTCCTCCGCGCCCTTTGCTGAAGGGAGAATGGGCTGTCAGCCACCGACAGGTGGACAGCGTGCCTGGTGTCCGTCGGCGGTCGGCTGTTGGACGGCATTCGTGAAACAGGGCGCTACGTACGGATCGGTGCTTCACCCGGGGCAATGGGGACAGCAGCACGCAGCCCCGGGAACCCTCCCGCATCCCGTCTCCCTGCTCCGCCCACTTCCTGCCCTCTTCCTTTCCCGTGGGGCCTCCCACACCTGGGCTTCCTCGGGTGGATCGTGTCCAGGAGGGGGCCCTGCCCCGCCGCTTCCGAGGACCCCATCCGCCCAGCGCATCTCCTTGTCGGGGCGTGGAGCAGCCTGTCAGCTCTGTCCTCCCCGAGCCCGGGGCTGGCCAGACACACGTGTTCAGGAACGAAGGCTTTAAAAACAGCGTCCTCTCTGTCCCCTTGCTGGGATGAACAGACACCTTTGTTTTAGAGCCTTAAGGACTGACGTTACCTATGTGCTGGACCCGCTCTCCGGCATCAGAGCGTCTCTGTGCCCACGGGGCAAGGGGCTCTAGGAAGGGCCCCGCTCAGCGCAGAGCCAGCCCGACCGAGGTCAATGACCGCCCTCCCCGCGGCGGGCCCGGCCGGTTCCCACGGCGCCGGAGCCCCGGAGCCGCGGTCTCCAGGGCGGGGAGAGGCGCTCCGCGCCTTTCCTTCTGTTGGTCATTGTCGGTGTGTGTTGTCACAATTCAGCGTCTGTGTGTCAGAGTCTGTGTCTGGGCCTTCCCTTCTCCTGCCTGCGCCTCCTCCCTTCCATCGGCAGGCAGAGGGTCCGTCCCGCCACGCGGCCGGTGCTGGCCCGAGTGCGCACGCGAGAACCTGAACTTTCAAATCCAAGGATTCTCTGTGTTTCTGCGCCATTTAATAGCATGTGTTCCCTCATCATAATTATACAAATCACAGTTAATTCTGTAAAATGTGAACAATTGTAGCTACATAGTTTTATATATTTGATAAATGTACTCCTCCATGTAATCACAATCCAGATGTATACATATATGATACATGTTATATGAAACAGACAAAAAGCATGTATATTATATTCTGCTTGCTCTGAAGTCCTCAGTTGCAGGATTGTAAGTAATTTGTATTTCATTATACACGCTTCTCTATAATTTCTCACATTTTACAGAATATGCATTTTATCTTGGTTATAGTTAGTTGGCGCACATAATGATATAAATGGCTACCGTCTTGCACGCAGAGGCTGGGGTTCTGGAGACGCAGCGTGCTGGACGCTCTCAGGGCCCATGAGGCGTTTTCACTTCTTGCTTCCAGGAAGCTCCAAGGCTGGTCAGGCTGTGAGCACTTGCAAACAAATAAACGTAGTAACGAAGTGCTTTGAGGAGCGCTCATGGTAATAGACAATCAGCCCTGCGAGCAAATGGGCGGCCGTGAGCAGTGCCCCTCGAGGCCGTGGTCGTGGCCACTCGGGGGAAAGGCGAGGAAAGGCCTGGATGCTGACTTTCACTGAGCTTCTGCGCCATGGGCAGTGATGTGAACGCTCTGTGCACCTCGTTCCGTTTCCCTCATAACCACCTAGAATGTAACCCCCCCAGCTCTGCTCTGTGGCCTGAGAGCAGAGACTGGGCGAATGTAGAGAACACTTGAAGCTGCCCGGCAGGCTGGGCAGGGCCATCGCTGGGGAGAGCATAAGGGTCCGGCAGAGGGAGCCGAGGGGTGTCCCAGACAGGCTGGCTGGATGGAACAAAAATAGTGAGGTGGCCACGCGCAGCTGTTTTGGGAAACTGAATGACCGCCTTTGGTTGGTAAGAATGATTCAAGCAGGAGTGTGACGAAAGGGGTGGGTGGCCCCGGAACCACAGGAGCCGGTCCTGAGGTCCTTCTCCATGTGCTGTGGCTAGAACGGCCACACCGTCGCCTGTAGGAATGCGATGAGGTGGGCGTGTCCGCACTTAACCAGCTTTCAACGCACAGCATCTGCTGCCCCTCCAGGATGTGGCTTCCAGCACATCCTCTGCATCTTCCCCCGAGGGAGGACACAGTGGGTCTGCACCAGCCTGGAGGAGGGGCCTGATACCTGGTGATGCTCGCAGACCCTGCCCCACAGTGGGTCAGCGTCCTTGATGAGGGTGTGGGCGCCACCTCGCGCAGGCTGATGGCAGACTGCTGAAGGGCGGTGATTAAGAGGAAACGTCCAGTCAGTTCACAACAGGCTGCGTGATGGATTAAAACCAACTGCAGAGACGTGCACGATCACAAAGTCCCTGCGGGAAAGTTCACACTCACGTGAGCGCACACACAGCCACACGCAGCACAGACACTGTGCACCAGGAAGGGAGGAGGCCGGCGTGAGGGCTGCAGGCAAGCTTCTCACTGTGTTTCCTGGGTTCGTGTCAGGGCCCTGAAGTGGAAAGAAGACACAGGTTTAGTTGGCTGAGTTAGTTCAACAGGTATCTTGAGACACACAGAGTTTCCTCGTGTAAAACCCCGGTCATACATTTAAAATGGGAAAGGGGCATAACCTCTTGTTTCTAGAAATCCACACTCTGTTGGGGGTGGTATGACGTGAGGTCACACGTCCACACCTGGAAGCTATTCCTCTTAAAGGAAATCGGAATTTCGGTCGTAGAGGAGACACACAGGTGGAAATCTGTTCAGTTCTTGACATGCTGGGTTTAGGCTGAGGCATCTGAATGGGAATTTGCTAAAGGTATCGCAAACAAAGGGCTGAGAGTCAGGAGAGCATGGGATTGGAGCTGTGGCACTAAGAATAATCGTTCTCGAGGGATTGTTTGAAGGCGGGAGAGTCGTTCAGACAATTCAGGGTTGGAGTAAAAGCAGAGGGGTGGCTGAGGACCCCACGTGAGCGGTGGCGTGTCTGAGTGGACTTGGACGAGGCACAGATGTCCTGGATTAGAAACCAGGAGCAGGTGTCAGGCTGGGAGCGCAGGGAGGAGGGCGATTCCTGGCGAAGGTCATCGCAGGATCCATGGCTCAAGACCGGAGGCTCAGGATGCAGACAGAGGACAGGACGGTGGGTCCGGAGCTGCAGGTGACCCTCGGGAGGAGAGGGCAAGGGTAATGAGGGAGGGGAAGTCGGGCCACAGAGGTCAAGGAGCAGTCGATGGAGAATCGGTTTCTTAGACCCTTGTGCTGAGAAGCTCATCTTGAGAGGACGGAGACGCTGGGAGGAGCTGGCAGAGGCAGCGGGGCCCAGCGGGGCTTGTCAAGGGGGAGAAGGTGGCGCCTGATGGGATGGAGTGTTGGGAGAGACCCGAGCCTCTGGCGTCCGGACGTGCCCTGAAGCATGCCCTTCACTGCCAGGGAGGATGTGGGGGTGCCGCCCTGAGAGCAGGAGGGACAAGGGTCCAGGAAGCGATGAGAGAACCATCCGAGGGGAACAGAAGAGACTCTGATACACACAGGACAGCGAACTACCCTGGTTTCCTGGATAAAATTGAAGGACACACATTGAAGGGCAAGGGTGGGGTCACCTGGGTGGAAGCAGCAAAGCTTTGTGGGAAATATGCTGGAGAAAGGAGAGGACAGAGCACTGAGGACACACCGTGGGGACGTCAGGCATCTTCCAGGGGTCTCCCAAGAAATACCCTTAGGCCTAGAGGCGAGGACAGCGGCCTCGGACAGCAGATCGGGGTGTCCGCAGAGTGGACACTGAAGCATGGAGGACACCAGAGTTCAAAGTCAAGGCTCTGCTGAAGCGGCCAACCCCAAAGCTGAATTCCCAGTTCATCCTAGAACCCGATGGGGCCAAGGGGAGTGACGGATTGGCCGTGGTGCAGGCGCAGGTGTGGAGAGGCAGTCACAGAGCAGAATGGAGGGCTGCCTCTGGGGCGTGTATTTGTACATTTGAAAAAGCATGTCCAACTCTTTTGGGAAATTATTTAGTGAATGGTGCAAGGGCAACTGATGATTTCAAATGAGGCGGGAAAATCCAGCAGCATTTCAAAGGCGGGGCCAACAGGAGACTTGTATCAGTCTGTAACCGCTCCTCAGCGGACATCGCAGTGCTGTCATGTAGTGGATCTAAACCTGCCCTAGGAAGACTCCAGCATCAACTCCAGATTACATGGTGAGAAAACTCGCACCCCAGAGGCTAGGAAAGTCCTCGGCTGCCGAGGGCAGAGGGAGGCACGGAGTTGGACCCAGGCTGGTCCTTTCCAAGCCCGCGCTTTCCTCACCACACTTGGCTGGAGCTTGGGGGCCCAGCGAGGGCAGGATCCTGCAGGAGAGCATCACTGCTCTGGGCTCGGGGCCAGTGACGGAAAGGAGACGTCCACGTGGCCGGAGAAGACTGCCTGGCCACCGTCTGGCTGGCAGCACTGCCCTGGAGCCTGAGGTCCGAATGCAGCTGGACCACTTGGACCCTCAAACGTGAGCTCCGTACAACTTCCCTAATAACCAAAATGACTTCCCACCAGCAGGTGCCCCATGAAATGCAAGAAGACGGAACTGACCCCTGATGAAAGGTCTAGGGGATGTTCTGAACGGCAGGAGTGCTGGGTTTATGTTCCCAAGCCTTCCTGAAAGTCGTTCATCTTACGTTAATCTTAGTTTGTAAAGTGTAGAGTGCTTTAGGACTTTCTCTGAACCCAGATTTCCGTTGCTTAGATAATAAGGCTGGTGTCACTGGCACTGGAGGTGTCACCCAGATGTCCTTTCTGGATGGGGGGATGGAGAATGAATTTCCCAGGAGTGAGGCCCGCAGACAGCCCTCAGCGGTCAGCCATCTGTAGGAATCCCCTCAGAAGAGCAGACACCCCCACACACACATGTCACATCTCCTGGGGGCCACTGTCCCCCCCGCCAAGCACCTCCCTTCTGTGCTGGCCAAGGGCTCAGCCACAACCTTCATGGAGGCGGCCCGGCCCTGCGTTCTCCTGCACCTTCTCCAGCGGCCAACCCAAGGGCACCCCCAGAGAGTAGTCTCAACCGCAATCTCTGTCTCCACCTGTGGCAAGTAGGAACCGTCACGTCCAAGTTCTGCTCTGAATTTGTCCTGCTCCGCGTGCACCCCCTCACCCTCCATCGCAAGGATGTTCCTGGGGTGAAATGCACATTATCACGCGGCTGAAGGGGTGTGACTTCTTACCGACACGTGCCCACGTGGGTGGAGATGACCAGCAAGCGGACGGAAAATCCAAATGGGTCCGTTCACCTCTCCAGCCCTCGGTGCCACTTCCCAGCGAAACACGCAGGTGCTTTCCGGGTTGGTGTAGTTAATCCAGGTTAAGCCCGCTTCTGTTTGGTTGCCTATGTCTGCTCGTTTCTTGTCTTTGAAAGACCTTTGAAAATCACTCTGTAAAAATAAATGAACCAAATCGAGCCTGGGGGCTGCTTCCCCGCAGGGCAGGTGACAGACCCTCTTTCCTTGAGTGGACAGGACACACTGCACCTGCCCCTGTGCCCCGATTCCCGGACCGCCTCCTGTAGCCCATCTGCTGGTGAAATGTCTAGAGAAAGATCTCGTGACACATCAGACCCAACACGTTTCCATCTCAAACCCTGTAATTTGCTCATATTAGGCATCTTTTTAAAAGACAGAAACATGACTGAGGTGGTGACAGCCCCCTCAGCCCCGTCGTGGAGCCCAGTCCCCAGGGCAGACACCATTGCGCCCGCCGCAGGGCTCGTCGCCGGGCTCGCTCTGCTCACCCAGCACCAGCAATCCCGGATGTCTCTCGCACAGCCCTCCGCTCCGCGTGGACGGCGCGCACACAGACCTCGCTGCACACAGACCGCGCAGCACACGGACCGCGCAGCACAGGGACCTTGGGCAGCACAGGGCCCTGCGTTGAGTCTCTCTAGTCCCGGGCTGCGTTTTGAGATGCTGATGCTTTAGGCTCCTCTGGGAGGGGCCAGACAATCACTGTGTGAGGCTTTGTGGCAGCCACTTGTGTGCACTTGTAACAAGGACGCGGCCGTGGGCGGTATGTGAACTAGCGAGGTCGGCTGTGTGCCAATCAAACTTTACTTACAAAAACAGGCAGCCTGTCCGAGTTGGCTCAGGGGCTCTGGTCTGCAGACCCTGCCCAGATGCAGCCCCCGTTTGGACCCCTGGGAAGCATCTCCCTACACGAACACCGTGTAATTATTTATCCACTCCTCTTTGGCGAGGTACTCGCATTGGTTCTAATTTTTCTCAATCTCAGACCACGTTGAAGCAGACAGGACGCACCCCTGGAAATGTATAAGGATCTCCTCAGACTCGCCGTCGTCTCAGCAGCTGACACGCCCACCCGGAGGGCGCGAGGTGCTCGCCCCCCACTTTCTCAGCTTTACTTGTGGGATCAGATTTAAACATTTTTGCCAAACTGGTGAGTATGACCTGATAACCTTAATTATCATTTCTCTGACTAGCGCCAGTGTCCTCTGCTGGACCTGTGTGCTTTATGCCTTGGCTTCCTCTCCTGTCTGTGTGTCTTCCTTCCTGCGCTCTCGTGAGACTGCACACCGTGGGAGGCGCCTCTGTACGCCAGGACACCACTCTCCTGTCACTTACGTCACCACAATGTAAGTTTCTGGCACATTTTTTGACCCAAGTTTTTCCTTTTAATGTATTGAAAAGTTTCTCTTTTTTTCCTTTACTGTTTTGCTTTCTTTTTCCTGCTTTTTTGTCTTCTTGAGGAAATCGTTTCTTACTCTCAAAATCATAAAAGTAACTACTTGCATTATCTTCAAAGTGCTTTAAGGCAGAACTTTTCACATTGAGCTTTTATGGTGTGATTTCCTGTACGGTGTTGACACAAATAATCAACAATCTACAGTAAAGAAGAACAGGGAGCTTTACTCAAGCCATGCTGAAGCCTGCAGCCCAGAGGACGGTCAGGGAGCCCTTGAACTGTGTTCCCCAGACTATCGATGGGCTGGGGTCTTGCACAGGCAAAACCCAGCCAGGCCCAGAGCTGTCCGTCAAGAGTGAGGCCTGGAGCTGTGAGAAGTAAGGGCGCTCGCTGAGCAGCATTGGCCGGGGTCCAGAGCAGTCGCACTATGACAAGGGACGACCTTGAGCCCATAAGGGTGCGGCTGGCAGCTGGGCGCAGACGCTGCTTTGAGAACGGCTGGCAGTGCCCTTGAGTTCGATACGGTTCAGGAAATTCCCGTTCTGAGCGAGTCAGGAACGTGTCCGAGCCCACACCCACGGCGGCCCCGGGCTCCGTTCGCAGGCCTGAGCACAGTGACTCCATTTTGACTTTTAAATGATCTAAACTATGTCACAGTGGTATAGCGTGGGAATCTAGTTTTGTTACACGTTTCCACGTGACTAATCAGTTTTTTAAGCAGACTGCGTTAGTCCTTCCGTCTTTCCTCTGTAAATCCCACTTCTAGCTTCTGCATGACGTGTCCACACGGCTACTGGGTGTTCTTGAGGTTTGTCTCCCCCCAGAAGCGCACTGTTGAGGTCTGAACGGCACTTGTATCAAGCTCACAGGGTGCTCTGGGGAGAATGTTACCTTTGCAGTGATGAGTCTTCTCCATGAAGAGTACCTTCCTCGTGGCCAGGAGGTCCTTCACGGGACGTGTGGCCAAGGGCGGATGGACACAGCATCGTCACGGCCCCTCCCAGCTCCTCTCCTCGGGGCTCTGAGGTGCCTTAGTGACATGCTTGACCAACAGATTGTGTTGGGAGTGGAGTGACCGCCATGTCCCAATGCCTGGGTGCTGCCGGTTTTGGCACTGAAACCCGCATCCCAAACATCTCTCTATGTCCACATCAGGTAGAGACGGTCAGTCATCCCAGGACTTCAGAGACAGACCACGAGATTGCCGGTGACGACAGGCCTTTGGTGATGAGCTGTTGTGTCTGCTCGGCTGCAGGCTTGGGTAAGGCTTGAGCCCACGAGGTGCCTCCCCTCCCTCAGCTGTCCCGCAGTGGCCCAGAGCTGACTCTCACTCCAGTCGCATGATGCACGGGCCCTGACGCTGTCTGTGGAATCTGGGGGAGTGATTTATGCAAACTGGATCATAATTGGATCCCAACGATACCGTTGCTGTTTAAAGAAATCCTGCATACGTGTCGATAAAGCGAGGGAAGTCTCGCTCCTTACCAGCTTTGTGAGCGTGAGTTGGATTTTCTTAAGCTGGTCCACCTCCTAGAATGCCGGATGCACTACGAAGCATATCGCCCGTGCGCAGACGGCCGTCAGTCAGGCGGTGACGCCAAATTAGCAGGGCCTCCACCTTAGTGCTTTTTGTAAGTTGGAATATGATAACCACAGGAACACAATAAGGAACTAGTAATAAAGGTGCTAAGGAGAGAAATTACTCTAAATGGGAAATAAATTGCACTGAATTATGAGGTCTG
The DNA here is from genome assembly GCF_048773025.1 of Camelus bactrianus. Taxonomy (NCBI): domain Eukaryota; kingdom Metazoa; phylum Chordata; class Mammalia; order Artiodactyla; family Camelidae; genus Camelus; species Camelus bactrianus. Next base: position 3,180,654 of record NC_133541.1, read on the forward strand.
GGGCGTGTGCTGTCGCCACAGCTGCACCCCGGGACCCAGACGTGCCTGGCGTGTGATCAGCACTCGGTCAATCTTGCTGAGTATTTGCGATACCAGGGACCCATGTCTCATAAACATGCTGTCACCACTTAACTCAATTTTCTACAAAACAAAATCTATTCTAACTACTTTTGAATAATCTCCTCCAGAATCCACATCAGGGGCCCCCGCGTAGTTCAGTCCACCCCCTAACAAGATCATTTTGTCAACTGAATATCTGATGTTCACGGATCCAGTCCAACCCAGACGACTAACGTGGATTCCCTTTCTGCGCCAGGCTGCCAGCATTTTCTGGGTCCACTCCACGCTGTTTACAAGGTGAATGAAGCCACAGCGTGTAAGGCAGGGGAGAGGGCGGGAGTCGTTCCTAAGGGCGCCCCTTTGACGGCTGGCATCCTGCTGGTCGACACCCTTGAGTGAGCTTCTCCCCAGAGTCAACAAAGTGCTTTTCCAGAAATAGACACTTTCTCACTCACAAGTGGGGACAAGAGACTAACTCGCCATCTCAGTATTGGATGGACGAGAAATCCAGTGAAGTAAAATCTCTTTTTTATGTGATAAGAGGTTCAGATAAGAAATGAAACAGCAGGTGACGTTGGATGGAAGGCTGGGCTGTGCACAGCGGGGCTCACTCGTCTGTCTCTGGGCTGGACTGCGCGGGCCACCGCGGGTCTCCTCTGGGTGGGCCCCTCCCCCGGGGATGGGGACAGTGAGACCGTATCGCGGGGTCCAGACAAGAGGGTGCGGCTGCCTCGGGTGGAGACTGCATTGCACCTCTCACCTGACACCTCATCGGGTGGACGGAAGACGTGCGTGCAGACCTGTGGGCTCTCCAGAGGTCAGCGCCTGCTTATTCTGGACACGATTTTGAACCCGAGTGGCAAGTTTATGATGGCTGGAAAAAACACACATGCACACACATGCGCATCACACCCAACCCCCCACCCCGCTCACACACACGTGTAAATACCGTCAGGACGGGCCTTTCCAGCGCTCACACTGAGCTGGACTCGTGGACGACCTGGTCTCCTGGAAACTCAGACAGCATTACTGTCAGCACCATTCTCCAAATGCCCTTGCTTTTGGCAAAGCCCTGAAGCAGCCAGGTTTAAAACTTCCTTTTGGAGTTACATTCGTAAGGTGCTTTGCTCTGTCCGGGGGAAGTCATGATCACGGTGGAACATGTCTTCACGCAGCAGGCGGTAGCTCGCCCATCTTTCGTTCCTCTTGGGACCTCAGCAGTCACGCTGTAGGTCCCTTACGCAGCTGTGCCAATCCTCATAGATCTGACCGTGCCCCCGAAAGCCTGCTGCCCCCCAGATCGTGGGACCAAGAGTTATAGACACCCTGGGAACCGCTCTTCTCCCCTTGGCCCGATAGGGCCCAGGGGGCAAAAGCGCTGGGGAGGCTGGAGTAGGGACAGAGGGGCCACATCCGGCTCCTGCTTTTTACCTTCTATGTGGAAAGTCCCGAGGGCCATGCTGCCCTCCACGGTTCCCGCCAAGCTGCCTGTTGCAGGGTCCACGGTGGTTCCCGGAAGCAGAGGGTCCTGCTCTCAGAGGCTCTGACAGTCTTGGGAGCCCGAGATCCCGGTGTCCCGTGTGCTCCCAGGAAACGGCCAGCTGGCTGGGCAGCTGGTCCCGTGGGCTCTGAAGCACAGCTTTTCTGACCCCAGGCAGCACCCTGGTCTCCTCGCTACCGTGGAGAGATGCTCTCCCTCCCTTGGACGTGATGCCCCCAGCTCAGCACAGGAAAATGCGGGCTTTGTTTACAGTATTGACCAAAGCATTGATCTATAGAATAAATTAAAATTGATCATCCTATTGCTGGTGTGTCGGCATTCTGTGATTTCAAAAAAAGAAAACAGAGTGTGTGTCAAGAAGAGTGAGGACCCCGAGAGCTACAGAACAGGCCAGGTGCAGAGTGCTATCGACCCGTGACCTGGAGGGACCGAGCCAGGCTTGTCGTGCGTGTCAGCTTCCATTTTCAGCCAGACCTGGATGCAGACGCGAAGTTCCACCAAGGATCCTGGCATCCTGGCATGTTGGGAAGAACCCTGACTATCCAGGAAGGTGTGCACGGGAGACACAGACCATGATGACGCCTGGATTCTGGTTTTATGTCTTCATGGTAAGCGGAGGATGGTCGTGTATTTTGGGAAAAGGCAGTTACTAGAACAGCTCCCAAGAACGCCCTCTGAGGACGCATTGGTGGGAGATGGGAGGCGGACCTGGGCCCTCTGACCCATGTCCAGGTCGCTCCCTCCCCCCGGGCCGTGCCCCAGCTGCTGTCCCTGCATCGTCCCTGGGCAATGAGCAGGTGTCCTTGCAGTAGAGTCTGAGTCTGGCATCTCAGCCACCGCCTGCGAAACCCTGAGAGCCATCCTGCTGCTCCAACGGCACGATCGCCTGCTCCTGGTGGCCGAGATCCTGTCCGACGGAAAGAGACAGGTGCCCTGAGTCGGGGAGGGACCAGTGACGGGGCAGAGGGCTGGGCTGAGTAGCACCCTAGTCTCCTGCGTGTCTGGACACTCATGTGCTCCCGGACAATCACGGGGCGAGAACTGAAATCCTTGCTCTTTAACAGTCCCTGCACCCACGTGGGACACAGAAGGGCGCAGGCAGGGGTGGGCGGGGAGCGTCCTGCACGCAGTCATCTGGATGCTCGTGAAGACAGGATGTGATCCTGTGCAAACGCATGTGTCTCTGAGTCTGGACCAGCTGGGGAGCCGGACGCCCCAGGTCAGGACGTCGGGTCGGTGTGATGCGCTGGGACCTGAGCGACCAGAACACCCCAAGGGGCTTGCACTCGCAACATCCAGCTGTGGGAAACGTACTCAGTAAACAGAGCGCAGGGAGAGGGCTTTCGAGGACGGATTATGTGCACCTTCAACAATCAGGAGCCTTTGAAAGCGCTTCGAGGAGGAGGTGCTGACCGGTCAGGGCTCGGTGCAGGGCCCCGTGGGGCGAGGCACTCAGGACGGCCCCGAGGCGGAGCGTGGGCGTGGGCACAGCGAGGATGCCCCGCTTGTTACGGGACAAGCGGCTGCTTCCTGGGTCCCCCCACTCAGCCTTCAGTCCCCATGGTCTCACCCCTGAGAACTCAGGCTGAAACAGGCAGCTCTGAGTGGTGAATGAAATGTACCTCGCCCCAGGTCCGAAACAAACCCTGAATCACATTTTCGCTTTGATGGGCCTGAGCTGGCAAACATTTTCACGGGAAGTGAATTTCCTGGCAAATTCCAACCTTGTAAAACCTGGTTAGGATACAGAGTTCTCTCTGACACAGGGTTGCCCGGCGTCCCCATCTGCCCGGGTGGCAGTGCGTCACTGCCATCCCAGTGCGTCTGTGCTCTGGGGACGCCCACAGCGCTGGGGACCGGGGTCTGGGGGTGATGCTGACCTCCCACCTCAGGGTCTTCGACGGGACCTCGAGTCCTTGGCACACTTTAGCAGGTTCCCCAAGTTCCCCCGGCCGGTGGAAGGGCCATCTCCTCCCGGAGTTTGGAATCTGAAAAGAGCATCTGAGAAAAGAGCACGTGGGAGAAAGCAGGGCCCAGGCAGTTGTTGTAACTGCGCTGGACGGCGATGCAGCTCTGGAGGCGCGAGCTGGGGACATTTTCTCTTCCTTCGAGTCTCCGAAGCAACATCTCTTTGAAATACGTGGGTATAACGTTCAGGGTTTGGATCACACAGCCAGTCTAGATCCATTAGAACTCTCCTCTCCCTCAAATGCACCTGGAAATGATAAAAAAAAGACAAACCCAGCTGCCTATTTTGAGTAATGCTGGCAAAGTTTTCCAAGAAGTGTGCGGTTCGCTCGCACAGCTGAGCGGGGTCAGGGGTGTTGTCAGCTCGGCGCGCAGGGCGTTTGGTGCGGGATCGCTGCTCCCGGGGGCCAGGCTCGCTGCCCTGGTATCTCAGGTTCTGCAGTTTAAAGCCCAGCGTCTGCCAGGAGCTGCTCTCACCGCTGCTGTGAAACACATCAGCTGAACATTGTAGAAACAAAGGGGCCCACACAGCCGCCCAGATTTCTGAACACTTAAAAAAATGCACATCAAAGAGCACATGTGGGGGTCGTTCTGCGTCTTGAACTAGTAGGAACACTTTCATTTAAACACTTGAGATATTTTTATAAACGCGGAGCTGTGCGCCTGCCTTACACAACGTGCGGCAGCGCCTCTTCGCGGAAACAAGTAACTGAGCGGCGATGCACTGGACGCAGCCTCCCCGGGGGGCGCACAGCGGAGGGGCGTGGAGCTGCAGGCCGGCCAGCACCCTGCAGAGCCAGCGGCCTTGGGGAGCGCGTGTGCACATGCGTGTGCACGCTGGGGCAGAGGGTCGGCATAGGACCAACCCTCAGGGCACCCGCAGGCGCCACGTCGTAGGGCCTCTCCCAGGACGTGAGTCTGGTGCAGGTTGCGAGGAGGTGCTGCCTTCACCCCAGGACAAGCGTGGCTTTCTTCCCTTCTGCAACCTGCCCCCCGCTGTGAGGGACGGGCATCCTGGGTCCTGCCCCGACCCTGCAGACTCAGGGGTCTTTTGGTGCCTTCAGGAAGGGATGGGCGACTCTCCAAAACAAGAGAAAACAGAGAAACAGTCAATGTGCTGGGTCCTAATCTGTTTGGCCAGCTCTACCCGGAATATTCCAAACTAAGACTCATGCGCGTAATCTCATCAACCACCAGCCTCTCTCTGGAGCAGACGGACATCACAACCTTTGTAATAAGGCCGAAGCCGGGCTCACGGGGCTGGGTGGTCTAGCCACACGTCTCCTGGGGACTTTGCAGTAACTACTCAACCACATCTTCCCTGTGACGGCAGAGTTTAGATCTGCGGGGTCCCTGTTACATTTGGCCTCCTCTGCGCCATGTCACTGAATCGACTCGCATCAGTTAAACGCATGATGAAAGCAGGGAGAGGCGACCTCCGAGTGCCCAGAGCACACCCTCTCCCCAGAGGCCCTGGGGAAGCCCTCTCTGAGCTTCTGCATCTGCGCTGGGGGCTCCGAGACCCACAAGGAGCGGGCAGCGGCCCGGACGAACCCTGCGGCTCTCCACCCACCTGCCTGAGGTCCTGCCTTTGCCTGACGGACTCAGAGAGCAGGGGCGGCTCTGGCGCGTGGACGCAGTGCTGAAGGGAGGAGCGTCTGCTCAGGGGCCGGCGCCAGGCGGGGACGCCCGTGCTGGAGCCTCGGCAGGGCTGCGATGGGGGACAGGGCACGCGTCAGTGAGGGCCGGCGAGGTGGCTCGGGCAGGGTCTGTGGACAAATGGCCTTCCTCCCTCAGTCTCTGATCCTGGTGTCCCTTAGGGATGAAGCACGTGGACGGATGTCCCAGGCTGGACATTCATAAGCAAGCTGCGCCAGCGCGGCGTCTCGCAGACCTCGTGCTCAGTTCTGCCGTCTGCAGAGAGCGGGATCCGCTGTGCTGAAAACCCAGTTACTAATGCATGAAGAGGCCTGGCTGAGCGCCGAGGGCGTGGTCCTTCCCATCATTGTCACGTTTTCTTACCAGGATCCCCATCAAACAAAAGGGCAGGTAGACTTTCCCTGAGGCAGGAGCTCACGTGGCTCTGGGAGGTGGGTGACCCGGGGCCACTGGGATGCTGGATCCTGGCCGGCGGGTCAGCTCGGTGCGCGGGGAGGCTACTGTTACTCCCCGGGGACAGGGAGGGGCTGCGGATGCCGCGCGGGCGGGGGTCAGGGGCAGGGAGCCCTGCCTTCGGCTCTGTCATGTGACCGCCGGGCAGCACCCAGCAGAGGCCCCCCTCCTCCTGAAAGTCCCCCCAGGCAGGTCGAAGAAGACCCTCCTAGGGTGACGTGGGGAGAGGGGCTCCTGCCTCCCCGCAATGCGGGGAGCCCACCCCTCTGCGCACACGATCCCCTGCCCTCTGCTGGCAGGAAGGACGGTCTGGGGCAAGGAGTCACTGGGTCAGGGTCCGCCTGGCTCAGCAGAAATCCAGTGGCTTCCCCACCCGGCCTCTCTCTCTAGTGGGGTCTCAGTGGGGGCAGCCCTGGACCCTAGGGTGAGGCACCCCCAAATGCAGACCTTGGGGCACACTTGGGAGGATGAATTACTCTGTGACGCAGCCTCCTCACTGGTCCAGCTGATGGCTTTTCCTCTGGGACCGAGTCCCGCAGAAGCCAGAGGAGGGCGGAACCAGTAAGGCACTTGCTGTGGCAAAAGGTTCGAGGGACGCTGACAGCCTCAGTTATCAAGGAAAATCATATTTAATGCTGCACTTCAGAAAATCGGAAGGAACGCTAACACAGGTCCCTGCAAACACCTGAAGTTACTCCGAGGACTGCAGTCACCATGGCAGGGCCCGTGGTGGGCTGAGCCGAGCCACTGCCGACTCTGAGGGGGAGGCCACGGTGCAGCACGGACCCCGCGCTGATGTAACTTCCTGTGTTCGGCCGCCGTGGGTTTGCTGCATGAATTTTGATATCCTTAAATTACAGTATTATTTATCTTGATGGATTGAGCTTTGGGGACCCCTAAACATCATGCCTGAGATGCTGTGGGTTGAATGGGGTCTCTCCCCAATTCACACGGTGAAGTCATAACCTCCAAAGCCTCAGAATGTGAGCTTGTCAGGAAGGGGGTCACTGCTGATGTCACGAGTTACGATGTGGTCACACTGGAGGAAGTGGACCCTGATCCAGGAGGACTGGTGTCCTGGAGAGAAGAGGACGTTTGGACACAGATACATGGGGAGGCACCTGTGAGTGTGAAGGCAGACTGGGCGATGCTTCTCCGCCAGGTCCCCAGGTGAACGCTGGAGCACGTCGCTGTGGGGAGCGAAGCATGCCGGTCCCCAAGGAGTCCAGGTGGGACCTGGGCACACGTGGTGTTCCTCCTCCTGCGACCTCCTGGGATGTCCCCACCCTGCGTGTGTGGTGCGGGTGTTGGTAGGTACACAGGACGTGAGACTGGACGTGTGGCACGGGAAGCCAATTGGCGACTCTCAGGTGGGAGGTTGGGAGGCGGGGTGGGGAGCAGCAGGGCATGGACACCCGCTGCGTCCGTGAGGCCCAGGCAGGGCTGCCACCCTCGGGAGGCGGCGCCTGCCCGGCTGCCCGGTGCATCCTGAGTCCCAGGGCCTCTCGCCCACGGTGCCCACATGCCCACGCTCACTCCCTGGTCTGGAGCTCAGTGAGGCCGTGCCTGCAGGTCCAAGCTCCCCCGGAGCTGCTGCTCCTGCAGAAGTCGCACCGCCAAGTCCATGGCCCTGTGCCTTGTGGAGAAGGAGGCGACCCCACAATGAGGGAGCAGGGCTGAGAGCAGGCCTGGCCGGCCCAGTCCCCGGAGAGCCCTCTTCTCCTGCGCAGACACCACCCCCGCCGGACTCTTCACCAGGCTCTCCTGGGTCACAAGGGGGACATGAAGAAGCAGACGGCTTCACCCCCACTCACCTCCGCTCCTAAGCAGCCTGTGCTCTGCCTGGTCCTCCGGGCCCCGAGGGACCTAAGTCTCTGTCGCTTTCCCGGAAATTTACTTAGATTCACCCCATCCCCTGCTGGCCTCAAGCCTGCCTGGCGGGTCCCAGGCTCCAGATGGGGAAGAACCTTTCCTGTGCACAGAGGGTTGGGGCCGTGTGACCCTTGGTCCAGAGGGGCCCTTGGGGGCAAGACTCACCTGGGCCGGGATGAGCCCATCTGTCCAGGGGTCCTTCTTAGACGCTGCCCTGGCCCTGGGGTGGCCCTCAGCCTGACATGCTGTCCCCAGCTGCCCTCTGGGACCCCACCTTCCTCCACTGCTCAAGGACCCGACCCTGTTTCCATGGGGTTCAAGACCCCTTTTCCGACCTTGCCTTGCGGAAAAGTGTACAAACCCATGCTTACCGAGGGCGCCCCCCGAAACTGGCCCTGACAGACCCTGAATTAGACGTCACATTTGACTTTTTCCTCACGGCCACCAGTTCTGACTGCTGGGCCAGCTGCTGGTGGGGGTTTATTGTCAGTGGAGGCTGAACGTCTTTCTTCATCTCATTCGAATTTGCTTTCTCACCTGGTGGTGAGAACAGGGCTGCAAAGCTTGGTCAGAGCGTCATGACTGTAGAAAGATCCAGAATCACCGCGCCCATTAGTAGGGTCCAGAGCGAGCCGGACATGGCCCCCGAGGCTCGGTCCGCATCGCGCTGGCGGTGTTGCGGGGTCGCACGCGTCTCTTTGTGGGGGTTTGGTGCGACCAGGCTGTCCCTTGCGGTGCTTCGATACTATTTTGTTGCCCTGATAGGATGATGGTGCCGTCTACTTAGGAATCAAAGTGAATTTCTACATTTTATGGCAAGTTGTTAATTGGGTCATTTTCTTCTTCTTACCCGTCCCACCCTCTCTTCTAAGGACTTCTTTTGCCTTGACGCTCGGTGGCCAGTACACTAATTTCAGACTTAAACTTCGCAGCCTTCCCCATTAACCTGATCCCTGTTGCAGGAGCTGGGCCCAGCGGTGGGGGGTGGGGGGTGGCGTCTCTGATCAGGACGAAGAGGACAAGGACGGGGCAATGACCCCCCGTGTTGCCCTCCTAAAGAAGCCCTGATCGCCGAGATGCAATTCCATTCCTCTCTCACCCTTTGATTTTTTTTTTTTAAGAACAAGATCAAATGTTTTGTATCAGTGTCAGGTTTTTATAACCATATAGAATAAATATTTTAAAGTCTGTAATTCAAAGAGGTGGCGGGCGGAGGCTGAGTCAGCACACCTGGGTCAGGGGTGAGTGCGAGCAGGGCTGCCTTCTCGGGGCTGGGCGCTTGTGCAGGCAGACGTGAACAAGCCTCGTGCATGGGGTCAGAGGCTGGTCCCGACCGGTTGATCAGGTCTTGGGTATTTGCAGGATAAACGGTGACCTGGCTTAAAGCTCCTTCTTTGCAGCCTCCCAGCCCGTGCCGGCCCCCAGCCTGTCCGCATCTTGTGTGTCAGCCTCCACTCCTTTTCCCTGGGCTGCCCGCAGCAGTGACACACGGATGCTGCTCAGTGAACACGGCACCGAGCGGTCCGTGCCCGTGACTCTGGGACATAGGACTTTGGTGAGAGGCTGTCACTGCGTCGACACAGACACACACTGCTAGTGATTTTAGTGCCCTCGTGGTGCAGCTGGACTTTTTAAGTTTCCCTAAAACCTGCCTCAAACGTGGCCCTTGGCTGCCAGTCCTCGGTCTTTTCTGGGTGTGAGAGAGGACCCCAGGTGACACTTTCTCCTCTTTCCAATTGAATAATGCAGAATTTTTAAAAAACTTTTGGCAACATTCTTTTTTGTTTTTCAGTCCCTTAACCATCCAACATGGCTTTGGAGAATGTACACAGGAGCATCCGCGTCCTCCTGGACAGCACGGCCCACATGCAGGTCGGGGTCTGTGTGAGTTTCTGCAACATGCGCCTTTCTTCCGAGGCTCCCACGCTTCCTCTGGGACGACGGGGCAGGACACTCTGCTGTGGGGGGGTCCCCTTCCCGAGGGGACTGTGTCACCTGGAGGACGGCACCTTCTTTCTGGTTGTGCCAATTACGGGTCTGCTTGCGAGTCAGAAGTCAGCTGCTCTGAACCAACTGCCTGGATTTTCAAACTTGGTCCTTGATGTGGGGAGACGCCGGACAGCTGAGGGGTGAGCCTTCCGCCCACGTCCTGCTGTCTCCTGTGCTCCCACAGGAGGGCCGCCTCTTGTGATGCAGAATTCCTGTCCGTCAAGAAACGCACTTTAAATCCATTCAAAATTATCTTTGAGAAAGATGTCTAAATACTGTAATTCCCCTACTGCCCTAACAAAGGCTCTATTCAAAGTCCTCACAGCATTGCCATGTTTGCGCTCCCCCCAAAAGTAAACATTGCTGCCCAAGCCTGCCGAGGAGCCTTAAGCAAGTCCATTGTTCAGTCAGAACTGGTGACAACAGGTGACAATTAGGGCTTCTTTGCAAAAGCAGAGTAGTGTTCCACACACACCGCTCCTAGGACTCGGTGATGCACGAGCTGCAAGCAAAGTACCCCACAGGAGGCGGAGAGAACCGAGCGTGTGTCCTGCGCGCCCGCACAGTCCCCGGGCGGATGGGTGCACAGGGCAGCAGGATCAGCCCCATTCGGAACAAGCATCTCTCCACATGCCCCCGGAATCAGGCTGACTGCGCGGAAGTAAGCGTATGTTGCTCAGACCCGAGGGAAACAGAGGCTCCTGTGTCCACGTGCGTGGTGGGCGTGACTCTGTCCTGCAGGTCCCGCGAGCCCAGGCCCCCTGATGGGACACGCAGACGCTCCGGACAGCGACGGGTCGTGTTCTGGGTGTCTTTCCGCCGCTTTGGCCACAGCCCTTCTCCCGCCATGAGGACACTCGGCAGCAGACGCCGCCTGGTGGGGCCTGTCTTCACCAGATGCTCCTTCCCTTTGGGGTGACTCCAGTGTTGCCGGAGTCACATGTGTCCCCCGCTCTCTCCCTTCGTTTGGAATTCTGAGAGCAGAGAGAGAGATTAACCACCGGCGCCTCCTCTGTGCTCCCATTTTCAGACTCAGCAGGTCAGTAGAGCTGCTTCCACGGCCTGAGATATGAGCAGCGCAGGTCCCGGGTGAAGCACCCCGGGGCCCAGCGGGGGAGCCCCGGGCCGGGCTGCACGCTGGCTCTAGTTTGCATGCCATTGATCTCTCTGCCCATTTCAAGCTCATCGCTTGTTTGCAAGATGTGTGCGCTCCTCCCTCCGCTCTGTGAGTGCAGCATCCTTCAGGAGAAGTGAGATTTCTCAGGCGCAGGCTGCGTCCTGTCCTCGGGCTGATATTCAGCTCCTGCTGTTATTTCACATTTGAATAAAGCGTCTGCATGGGAACCGGAGTCCAGAGAGCTTTTGAACCTGAGGCTTGGTTTTTTTTTTTTTTTTTTTCATTTTGGAAGAAACTCAAAAGATGTGAAAGCCCCTAATACCAGGAAGCTGTTGGTTCTTACGGACAGAGCGATCAGCAGGAACCACCAGGGTGAACCCCCAACCAGATCCCCACAACCAGATGCAGACGTGGGCCTGCCCAGCAACTTGACCTTCGACGCACGATGGCGGGGCACCTCCGCTTCCTCCTCCCTCCCACGCGGACGGAAGGGGAGTGTTCTGGCCACCCAGCTCTGGGTCCCTTGTCCCTCTGGGTAGAAATGCAATCCCCTGTTTGCTTCTGTGAGGATCTGAACGCAAACATTAACCTTCATAACAGAAGCAGAAATAAGTTTCTCCCGTGTGACTGTGCGGCTCTGCCTTCCCCAGCAGAGACGTTAACTGACCCTTGGCCAAGTGTACACATCCTGCCCGGGGCTGACCCGGGCGCTGTCCAGACGCTTTCATCTCCTCCAAGTCCCTGCCCCGATCGCATCTCACTTACACGGCGGACCATGGAGGTGCGTGTAGTGCAGCCAGACCTCCCAGAGCTGGAGAAACAGCACCCCTCACATTCTAATTCCATCCTGCAGACCCAGAACTCTCTAGCAATGGCCTGGGCTTAATATTTCCACTTTACGGAGAGTCAGACGTTTGTGAATGCAGCCAGTGCCGAGCAGCTCCGCTTCGGGAGATGCACGTGCCGCTCACGCTAGTGAACTCGCTCAGCACCAGGGAGAAGCGGGGCCGGTTCACACAAGGCCAGGCAGCTGTGAACGCTGTTAAACTTGCTGTTTTTATTATGATTCTGTCCCAGGGATGTGCACTGACAGATCCCAATACGGAAACCCCTCCTCCCCAGTCCCCCAAGACAACCAGGGATGAATCTGTTCTCTTATAGACAGGAGTTCCCACTGGGCCAGACGCATCTTGGAACGCGGTGGCTGTGAGCGGGCCAGGCCCCAGCCCGTCCTGCTCCCCACCTGTGAGCAGCTCACACCTGCAGAGAATGGGGACGAGGGGACAGAAGGGCCTGCTAGCTGACTAGGAGCGGCCCCATGAGGCTCTAAGGCAGCTCGCAATGGGTCAGGAGGCCCTCGTGGAGTCTGAGTGCCACGGCACCAGGTGCCTCCTTCAGCCCTAGCTCCCCTGTCCTCCCCTCCCGCGCCTACCAACCTCAAAGCCCCTGACCAGCCCCCAGCTTCCGGGCAGCGGCTGAGCTCATCACCTGTGTGGGAATCTGAGGGTACGACAGGACCAGTGTGGCTGCGGGGACAAATGAGACCTTTGTCCAGACCAGCAGGAGGGACCTTTGGGCAGGGAGGGTTCTGGTCCTTCGGAATCCACTCGTGCAATGAGGCCCTGGCCACTCAGCCCCAGGCAAACCTGTCCTGCATTCAGTCCCAAAGGAACATTCCAGGGACTCAACTCAGCAGGGGAACTCCCCACCCTCCCTCCCACACCTCAGTCCTCCCGCTGGAATGTGGTGAAGTTCTCCCAAAGGCCCTGGGTCAGAATGTGGCCACACGTCTTCCAAGAGTCCACACTTTGCGTTTAGATTCAAAAGGCTGAGATGCCCCTTTAAACGTCTTTCTGAATCATCGAGAATGAACTTTTTTCTCTTTTCCACCAGAGGGAATGCTGGTATGGGGTCACCATCATTCCTTCTGCTGCTTCGGCCCCTGAGTTAAAACAATGTTGTGATATTTAAGATGAAAAGACAGGAGGGCCTGTGGAAAAGAAATCGATCTCCCTGCACATTGAGGATGTGGCGTCAGTATGAGTTAAGTTTCTCATTTCCGCCAAAAGGGTTTCTGATCCTGGCTTTCCAGGCAAGACTTTCATGCAGCTTTTGACTTTTGAGAGGAGTTTCGAGTCACACCTGAAGCAAAGCTGAGTGCCTGACTGCCTTTAACCTCGGCAAGGCCTCCCGGGTGGGGCTCCACGGTGAGCCACCTCTGCTGTCGCTAACTTCCCCCTTGAATGTGCTCTCCGACAAAATGCTGATGCTACCTGAGCGGCTGACGGCTCTCCGGCTGGATCAGACTTGAAAACTGTAATTTGAAAAAGGGGGACCTCTGCTTCACGGAGGCCCAGGCTGCCTCCTTTTCCTTTTCAAAAGCAGTTGTCAGAGGGCTTCTTTTAAACCGGCGCTGACGCTCTTGGTCCAGGGATTTGAAATCCTGTCAAATACTAAAGGCCCATCTTTATCTTTAAAATATACTTTTAAATTCGGTACTCTGCGAGCGTTTTAGTCCCTGGATGTTTTTAAGCGACATTAAACAGCGAGTGAATTAGACCCAGCAGGAATCACTAAATGGAAATGTATGTTTTAAAAATAATTGATTCAGGTGGGTACGCTGAGCTGGGAGCCCGCGGGAAGAGCGTGGCCGGGGTACCAGCTCAGGCCGCCCTGCGGAACCACGAGGGGCCACTTAACTCCCGCCAGCAGGGACCCCGCCGGGAGCGGCTCAGGAGAGGCGCCGCCCTGGACGCAGTCACGGTGCATGAATTGACCCACAATCGGGCAACGATGGAGAGGCCGGTAGGAACCAGAACGAGCATGCAAAACTGAAGCCAATAGCGGGGCTCTCAACAGGGCGTGTGGGAATAAAGTGAGAAAAAGTGAATTCTCCAATTAAAATGTGAACAACCTGTAAAGCACAGGGGATTATAGTCTATTTCCTGTAAAAACATATAATGGAAAAGAATCTGAAAAGAAAAAATACATATATGTATGCATATGTATAACTGAATCACTTGGCTGTGCATGGAAAACTAAATCAACTACACTTCAATAAAAAATAAAAAAAATACAACCAAAAAAATGTGAATAACACAATTGTTTTGTTTTCTTTTATTATAATTGAGAGCCTTGACAACTGTCCTTGCCTCCTGCGGTGACAGGCTCCTTCGCAAACTGCGTGATCCCCACCCCCTGTCCTCCGGTTCACCCCCCTCCAACCAGGCACCAACCCAGCCCCGCCCCGCCCCGCCCACAGGCCTGGCCCCGCCCACAGACCTGGCCCCGCCCCGCCCACAGGCCTGGCCCCGCCCACAGGCCTGGCCCCGCCCACAGACCTGGCCCCGCCCACAGACCTGGCCCCACCCCACCTCGCCCCTCTCCAGGTCCGTCTGGCTGCTCTTCCCTCCTCTGTGGCCAGGCCTATGGCCCGTGCCTCTGGCCCACGTATGAATGCCCTCCTCCTGCTGCTTCTCCACCTCAGACATTCTTGGCAGCCGTGGTCTATGAGTATTTTGCTGGGGTAGGGGATGCTGTAGGAATCCCAAAGCTCTGTGCACCTGAGTGAAGACCCTTGGTTCCTGGTCTTTTCCGTGGAAGCTTCATGAAGAGCCCAGGAGGCCAGGCTCCTACAGCTGTCCGAGGGGAACTGGGCAGGAGGCGTGCCCGAGCCGCGGGTGGGGGCGGGGGCGGGGGCGGGGCTCACCGCTGCGGTGCAGGGGAGGCCGCTCTCGCCCGCTCTCCTGGACCCGGGAGCGGCCTTCCCAGAGCCGCTCCCGGGCCCCATCTCGTGGCAGGCCACTAGCCGTCCTGGATCTGTTGTATTTCTGGGGAGATTTGGGGTCCATATTTTCCCGGTTCCACTTGTCCGCGGAGCACAGTGAGCTGGGATCACCAGACAGCCTGCGCTCTCCGTGAGCGGGTGGTGCTGGTGCGGGTCCTCCCCACATGTGGCGTGGGCTGTGGTGGGCACAGCTCCTGGACAGCCAGGGGTTAAGGACATCACAGCACTGCAGGACAGGGACAGGCAAAGGGCCACACCCACGGCACTATCTGGTCAGGGGGCTGGAGCTCAGGGCTGGGAGAAAGACAGAGTCAGTGCATAAGGGGAGGGAGGAAGGCACCGGTTCTCAACCAGGGGACGCCTGGCACTGGAGATGCTTTTGGTGTCAGACCGGTGAACGCTGCTGCATCTGGTGGGTAGCAGCCACCAAATGTCCTGCAATGCTGAGGCCAGCCATCCTGGCCAACAAGTCAGTGGAGCCAGGCCGAGTCCAGCTGGGCTAGCAGTTGGGGCAACAGCCCTGGACCACACCAAGATCTGGGTTTTACTTCTCCCTGGTTTACGGGACCCTGGAAGAATCACCCAGCCTCCGGGAGCTTCCATTTCCTCCTCCCACAAAATAGCCAGTTATAGGAGCCCACACCTGGGAGAGCTGTGGCAGGGAGTAAACGCAATATTGGAGGTAAAAACAGCAGCTTGGGCCTGAGGGCCGTGAGCAGTATATGTCGTCACCATCCACTGAAGCTTGTTTCCCCAAATACACATGAGATACATTCCAAGCCTGCTGAGCGCCTTGTTTAGCATCTACAAAAAAATAAATAAAAGACTTTCAAAAGATCTTTCAGTTGCATCTGGAACGTGTCCTATAACCAACTGAATAAATAAACAAATGCCCCAAATAGAAAATAAACAAACTCTCTCTTGCCAACAATGGGTTCATGTTAACAAAAAACAAGCAAAGAAACCTGGTGGTAGATAAATGGTTTGTATGTTTTCATGTGAAGTTTGTTCTTCTTTGGAAAATGTGGCTTTGAAATGAGATGTGGTAGGTGTGGGCTCGGGACCTGGGGGAGAAGCGGTGGGGGCTTTGTCAGGGGGACCCAGGTGGTCTGGCAGGGCCTCTGAGGTCAAAGGAGATGAGACCAGGAGAACACGCCCCCAGATCGGCTGTTTTCACAGTCTATTTACTCTAGGGAAAGTCAGACCCTGTGAGCACAAACATATCTGCAGAGAGGTCCAGCCGCGTAGGATCTTCATCCTCCTTCTACTAAACAATGCAATATTCTGTTCTAGTTGTCAGTGAAATGCGTCTTTCTTCCTTGATCACGGTTTCATCCTTTGTGCCGGTTACTTTGCCAAAGGGAACGCCACCCACACAACATATTTTTGCAACATTACTTTTACTCTGGTGGTAATTCAATTAATGAGAAAGATTGGAATCTGGTGAAATCACATACTTTGCTAGCACAGACTTGTCATCACTGTCTGATGGGAAAGAACAGCCACAGAATCTTTAACTAAAATTGCAGGTAAGAATAGCATTGCCTGCATCGGTGGCAGCCGCCCTGTGACAGTCAGGAACACCTAACGCAGAAGGTGTAAAAATCACAGAAGCCCTTCGCATTTCTGTCCCTAACCCTCTGGATCACACCGTACGTTTTCTTCACTACGAACTTTAGTCCTTGGAGAGTTCTACGTCATGGAATAAGTAACATACTCTCAGATAACATGTTTTTTTTTTTAATTTCTCATATATGTTTGAAATTTTTAACATAAAGCCCCTGGTAAAATGCCACTCCCATAAAAACACATTAATGGGATCTTTCCATAAACAGCTTCAGAAAATGGAAAGAATGTCTTTGAACACGTTCAAAGAGACATTCCGTCTTCGTGTGGAGATGAACTTGGCACAAGAAAGGTGCACAATAAACAGAAACAGACATTCATCAAGCCTTTCGCCGAGAAGATTTTTATCTCCGGATCACAGTTCCGTGTGGCCCCTGCAACTATTTTCAGTCCCTGGAAATAGCTTCTGGGAGAAACCAGGATTTATTTTTCCAGGAGCAAAAGCACACCTTTCCGACGCGCCTGCATCAGCCAAAGCTTCTCTTTGTCCAAACCCAGCAGCCGACGGCCAGCTCTGTTTCATTCTGCTGAGTGGAAAATCTTCTTTGAAAATCTTTAAAAATGCTGAACAAACAAATGGAAATCTAAATTAACTCACCGAGGTGTGATTTCTGCTCCCCGACAGCAGACAGGAAGGGTCAGGAGTTGCGTCTGTTGACAACAACTGTTGGCATCGTACTGTCCCAAAGGACAAAGCCTTGGGCAGAAAGTGCCCAGAAGGGGTCTCGGGGAGTTAGGCACCCGCAACAGAAACTCTCCGATAAGTCCACCTGGGGGGCAGGTACTTCCTCACAAAGGCTCAAACAGAGCGCTGCCCTCACCTCTGCTGGGTGTCCCTGACTCTCCTCATTTACAAAGTTCCCACAGTCCCAACATGCAGGTTTGATTGCGATGTCTTCATTTTTGCTGGTGAGTTTGCTGTGCTTCGGCACGCAGCCCACCTGAGGAGGGTGAAATGTTTCCCTGGATCAGATTATTTGACTGAATAATCAGATTCCGATGATTTTACTTTGATTTTTACAGCTTCCAGGTGACTGGAGACTGAGGAGACGTGACGTGTCCAGGGAGCCGTGTCAAAGCGCAGCGCAGCCTCCCGGAGCCCTGCTCCCCTCGGAGGACGGGCTGCGACCCGCACGTCTGAGACGCCATGATGCCAGGCTGCAGGGTCCCACTTAGGGGTCGCCTGCTGTGACTCACAGCCTGCGAAGAGAGCAGAGATGCGCAGAGGATTTACGCACATGTCCGCACGCCATGGCGCAGTTCATAACGGCAGCACGTGGGAGAGCTGAGAAGCCGACCTGTAGAGACAGGATCAGTGTGTCCGCGTGTCCATACAGTAAACCCCCACATGATGGCAGGCAAAATACCTCATACTATGAACATTCAAGTAATAGAATTTTTTAAGAAATGAATATTCAAATAACAGAAGTTTTTTAAAAAGCAACCACTTAACGGTTCTAAACTTAAAAGAGGAAAACAAAAATATCTACATACACATTAAGAAAGGTCTGTGGATAAAGCTACCCCGAAGTGTTTAAAATAGACCTAGGAAGTAAGATTACAGGTTATTATTTTTTCTTTTTTTACTATATATTTTACTATTTTCTAAATTGCTGATTTCATAATCAGAACATTTAAAATCATATATTCATGTAAAATTTATGGCCAGGAACAATGTTCCCCATAGTTGTGAATGGGAAAAGGGCATATGTCCACTGGACCATTTCTTATAATAATGAGAGAAAGTGGAACCAGCTAAAAGTCCGGAAGTCTGACGCGCAGGCTGGACTTGTACAGGAGCTGCAGCGTGGACACCAGAGTGGTTCTGAAGGACACCCGTGACCTGGGAAGCTACGGGCGCCGGTCTGCCGTCCCGTGGCCCCTGACTTACTGCCGCTTCTTGGGATGAGCGACTAACTGGGAATCCCAGGCTCGGCTCGTTCTGATGCCTGGTTTGGGGACTGTAAAAGCTCGAAGCGAAGCTTCGGGTGAGAACAGAAATCCCCAGGAGCAGTCTGACGGCGGTGAAGGGGGCCCGGATGACCCCAGTGTCTGTCATTCTGTTAGTAAAAGACTGAAGCAGAGCGGTCTCCAGCCTCCCGTGGGGAGAATCCGCCGGGCATGGCCTGAAAGTTAGGGAGGAGGGAGAACTCCGCCAGGGCGTGGGGAGGTGTCCCCGTCCCACCGCCAGCCACGAGGGTTCCCCCGAACATGAATCTGCCCCAACCACGGGGCTGCAGCCCCGCCTAAGGGAACGCTGGCCCGGCATGGACGCCCGGGGAGCCGTGATTTCCGCATATGAGCATCGCAGGACCTGCGCGCGGGAAGCCACGCATTTCTCGCTCTGATGGAAGGATCCGCTGTGTTCTCTAAACGTAGCACGGTGACCGTAGAAGCGATGGCTGTTTCCTGGCGCTGTGTGTTCTTAATGTGCTGGTAGGTAAAACATCCCTGCCTTAAAAGGGATAATTGTATTTGTCATAAATTCCTTTGGGAATAATTTCGCTTTCAACTCGGGGCGGGAGGGAGTCTTTGATTCGCGACATGAAGGATTACACGAAGGTGGAAGGGCAGGGGCCGCACCTGACAGGTGCGCTTCTGGTCCAGCGCCAGGTGACTTACTAACACTAACCTGGGGCACATTTACATTTGAAAACCAAGCCTGACATCCAGAGACATCGAAGTGTCTGATGCAGCTGAAGGCTTTGTATTTGGAAACGCAGTTGAAATGCGGGCGTTGGGACGAACACTGGTGAATCCAGTGGGGCCGAGCCCAGCCTGGAGATGGAGAGGAGGCCCCCGGACCGCCCTCTTCGGTGTGCGCGGAGATGCCCCAGCCAGCACGCTGGGAGGTGCTGGCACCTCGGCTTCCCCGCCGGCTCTGTGGTCAGTGCGGGACGCACAGGGCCACCTTCTGACGGAAAGTACTCCGCTGGGTTAACGTGTGGACGTCCTCTGCTCCACAGCGCCCACAGGAGGGGCTTTGCCCCACAGAGGGACACAGACACCCATTCCTGGGGAGGTGGGGGGGGAGGAGCGAGGGAGGGCGGAAGCGAGAGGTTTTGTTTACTGGGCAGTGTCTGTCACGTGGAAATTAAAACTGAAAATAAAAACCACAGAGGACATGGAAAGGAGTGTTTAAAAAATGTCTGGGTTTCTGTTGAACTGAAGTTCTCATGTGAACCAGGCTTGAAATGAGAGTGTCCCCCGGTCCTCACACGGCGATGGCCCACCGGTCTCCACGTTTCTCAGCGTCGTTACTCACACTGTCCCTGTCCCACGGCGGAGGAGGGACGCCGGCCCCGTGTGGTCTGCGCAGACCCCGGCGGGGAACCCGACCTTCGGGGACAGCCCCCTCCCCTCCTTGGGGCCCGAGGGGGAGCCCCGAGGTCCCCGACCTGCAGCCCCCGCACCCTCCGGCTGCAGGCACCCTGGGCCCCTGGGCTGCCTCCCGGAGCAGCTCTGCCCCATCTCTGACGCTAGTGACAACTGTTCCTTGTTTTGGTTTTCAGGTCTGTTTTGGGGTAAGAACTGATTCCTTTTGTTTCCTGAAACCTCTGGCTGGAATGAAAGCTGGAGGTCTTTTCTAGGGGAGACCCTTTCATTTGTGAAGGAATTTCTTTTCTGTTTGCTGTAGACGGAGTGTCGAGTCCTAACCCTCAGGGTGGAGGTGGGGCCTCGGGCGGGAGGCGGTCATGAGGGTGGAGCCCCCATGGTAGGGTCAGGGCCCTGATAACAGACCCCAGAGGGTCCCTTGCCCCTTCCTCCACATAAGGACACGGGGAAGGCGTGTCTGTGACCCAAAGGAGGCCCTCCCCGGACACAGAAACTGCGGGCGCCTGGATCGTGGACCTCTGGTCAGGCTTCCAGACTGGGAGGAAGAATATCTGTTGTTTGAGCCCCATCTGTGGCCTTCGGTTATCGGAGCCCCAGTGGCTAAGGCGCTGGTCATGACACCCCTCATTCCACAAATAGCTGTCTCAGGCCTGCAGTCCCGCACCCACAGGCCCAGCTCCTGCCTGAGGGTCCATGGACACCCTGCTGGGAGAAGGAAAGACTCTCGGCCCCTCCTCGGGGTTCCCCGTGGGCCTCTGGCACCAGTCCCTGCTGAGCTGGCGGAAACAGGCTGGAAGCATGTAGTGTCCCTGAGGTCACTCAACCCCTATCCCCCTGCCCATGTGAGCATCCACTGAGGCTCTCAGAGAAGAAACAAAGTAGGACCTGAGCTGTCAGCTCTGAGTCAGCAAGGGATCGACCCCCTCACCATCACCAGGGTCTCTGTGAGACAGGACCACGTGTCCCCCATGGCCACACTCAGAGGTGAAGGGTCAGGGCAGGTGGCACTGCCCTCTCCCAGGTCAGGGAAGACTGTTCCCTGTGAGAGAGAGACAGAGAGGAGGACCTGCACCCCACCCCCACGCTCTTCGGGTGCTGATGGGCCAGTCCTCCTGGCAGCTGACCACCGTCTCAGGAGTGGACGCCCCATCTCTGCAGCCGGCCTGGGTTCTCTGTCCTTCTGGATGACCACACTCACCTCCCTGCCTGAGTGCTTTGGATTTCAGGGAATTTGGGCCACCCAGCCTTCCAGGCTGTGGAAGAGTCAGCCGGCCACTCCCCACCATGAGATGGGCTGTCCTCTAGTCTGTCAGTCAAGGATTTGTAATCATCAAGTTTGAAAAGTGGGGCTTTCTCAGTAAGCCACGTGGCTGGGGCCCAGGTGATGCCTTCGTGGGGACGTGGGCGCCCTGTCCTGGAGCAGAGGCTACCCCCCACCCGCTCAGGTGTGTGTGATGCTCGGTGGGCACCCTGTCCCGAGAGAGCGGACGGAGCCCTCAAACAGGGCTCACATCCCCCGCATCCCAGCTCAGTGCAGCGGGGCGTCACGCTTTGTCCGGCTAAACATCTTCTTCAAGTCTCATTACACAGCAAAGGGCCATGCTTTTCATTTCTAAGGTATGATTAAACTCACATTTGTTCTTGATTGAGGTTTGGAATCTTTTATTTCAGGGGAAAAAAAAGACAGACTTCAGAAGGGAGCGGGCGAGGGCTGTGACGCTCGGTGAGACCATTAAATTTAATCCTTCCTTCACATTCACTCCAGGGGGGATTTCAATTAAATTTGTTCAAAATTTATCAGTTTCCTGCATGTCGGCATAAATGATTCAGGACCACTTACACTCACAGAGTAGAGTGTATGGAAGGGCACACATTATTGTTATAACTTTTCACAGTTTCTTCATAAATTCACCTAAGAGGAGTTTCTATTATTTAAAACCCTCGTCCTCCACATTAAATGGTCTTGTTGTTCTTGCTGCGATGGAATCTAATTACCTATGCAAATTTTTGGAGCACTCCTGAGTTGCAAAAGCTGCCCTTTTCCCCAGCGGGATGTGAATGCAGCATTCATCCTGCAGAGAAAGAAACAGGAAAAGGCATCTCCAGACACGCCAGCACTGGGGGGCAGTGAGGGAGCGCTGTCAGGGAGCTGCAGTGGCGGGTTCAGACAGCAGCGAGGAATCAGTGTATTTGGGAGCGGGGTCCTAGGATGCTGTACCAGGCTGACTTTGTGTAACACCAAGAGGATATACCTCTCTCCGTGGAGAGTGGGAACAGTCCAGAGAGCATCCCCTCGGTTGCACTAGGTACTTGGTGGCCACCAAGGCTGCCATGAACCTCTACGCTCATCTGTCTGAACAATTCCCTGGACACTTTTACGACCCCCAGAATTTATCTAGAGAAATCCACTCGGCAAGGATGTGCTAACATAAAATCTCTGACTATTGGCCACATGGGAAGAGTTTTGCTTCCTTTTTCCCTTGAAGGATGACACCAGTGAGAAGCCTGGGCATCTTAGATGTTCTCTGCTTCCTGAACTAAAGGACAACGTTCACATGAAAATGAGCATCTCATGGCACAACGGAAGTATCAGTCGTATTCCTCGTCAGCTAGAGACCAGATTTCACAGGAGGAATTGAACTGACCTCAAGTTAATAACTAGGAGTTGTAAGAGAACTGAGATGGTTTTAGCTAGTTCTTCCCCTTTCAGAATGTTGCCCCTTAAGGATTATTCACCCTGAAGGATGTATACGAAGAGTGTACATCTTTGCCTCCATGGAAATAAAACTGAGAGCTGGTTGTTGGAAAACTATGGATAGACTTTTTAAGTTCTAGCCTTCACTTGGTAGACAGAGGTGGGGTCATTCTAGCTTTCTTCCATCTAATCCATTGCTATGGAATAACTTTTGAAAACCGAGTCTAGCAAAATCAGGTGTTTTCCTGAATTTGGGATCCAATCACTAGCATCTCCCTTGTGAGGTCCAGCAAAGCATCTCATAACAGAAACGCCTTACTGAACTTACTCTGATCTCTTGTTTCCTCTGGGACCGGGATTCCATTCCTCCCTCCATCTGACTGCCAATTTCTGAGGGAAAATACATCTTAATTCCTTCTCCGTTTTTCTCCCTCAGAGTCAAAGTGGCTTTCCAAGATGCACAGCGGTAAGAATCTCTGATTTCCTTTTGGGGACCAGATTTTCCCAGATCCTGAGCTCGCATTGCCCTTGGAAATGTGAATGTTAAGGACCTCAGTCACACCAGTGGAGGGTCCAAAGTGTTCAGATGCCACAGCCTGAAGGTCATGATGTGGGGTGGATTTCTCTCCAGTCACTGAATCTCCTTTGCTGTAATTTTTCAATGAGGAATCATCGAACTTTCGCCAGGAATTTTTTTTAGCACATTATAGAACTCTCCCATGAATTACAGAAATGTTATAATTCCTGAACTTTGCCAACAAAACACCAGTGGTGATCCCAGTCATTGTGACAACAAAAGTGATCCCAAATACTTCAGATACTTAGTACCGGAAAGAACCACTGAAAACAAACAAACAAATCATTGAAGGAGCCAGAAAGAAAGGTCATACCAACTTCAAAACTAGAAACCTAAGACAACAAGAGTGACGGCTGACTTCTCGATGGAAACAATGGAAGCTAGAATAGAATATATGACATATTTTAAATGTTTAAGAAAAGTGACTGCCAAAAAAGAATTCTATGCTATGTGCCTTAACCTTCAAAGGTCATGGCAGCAAAGGGAATTTCAATGAAAACAGCAGAATAAGGAGCTCTGAAAATTGTTTCATCCATAAAACCAAGGAGAATATTGTACAGAAATTGCCAGAATCACATTTTCAAATCTCCGGAAATTAATCAAGGGCTTATAGCAATGCAGGGAGTGTTTATTCAAGAAAAAACACATCTGAATTTCATATGGAAGAGTGAGCTGTGGACATTTTAATTTACCCTATTTCCACCCCTCTCCCCCAGTGCTAGGGTGGGCTTTAAAACCAACAGCCCACATTCAAGGTGAACAGCAGCAGCCTGGCAGCCACTGGAGCAGAAAAAATGTGGGAGATCCTTCAAACCCCCTCCCCCAAACTGGCCTTGTTTGACCTGTCTGGTTGTTCCCTGGGAAACCCACTCATGAGGTTGTCTTTACTTGACCTCATTTGGAGCTCACCCAGCAGAACAGCCTTTTCCCCAGTGATGTATGTCAAAAACAACCGGAGGCAACTGTTGAACACTGAGGTTGCTTGAGGCAATAGATCACAGTCAGAGAAACTGTCAGGCTAACCAAAAAAGCTAGAGGATGAGATGTCTATAGATGCTTGAGAAATCTCAATATAGTTGTTGGATTATGGATGGATCTGTGCATGTCCAGGGCTGAGCAGATGCTCCAGAGAGACGTGAGAATGCCCTGAGCTCTCGTCTTTTGTACCCTCGAGGCTCTGCACAAGCAGGAAGGGTGAGGCAGCAGTGCAGTCTGTCTGGCTGTGTGCTGAAGGTGTTCCCCACCATGTACACACAGACCCTCAGCAAAGATGGGAAACTTGTGGACATCCCTGTCCAAATGTTTGCTGACCACTAAACCAGCTAGGCAGAGACTTCAGTGGTCACACCTGACAGAAAATACAGATGTACAGGATTAGTTTAAAAAGTGAGTAAGTAAACCTAACCAAAAGCCAAGAGCAACTACATAAAGCCCTGCAGGTGGAGAGAGTCTGACCTTCAGAGCTACCACATTTTGTGATTGAAAAATCCAATTTTCAACAACAACGACAAATATGAGACATGCAAAGAAACAAGAAAGTATGACCCAAGCACAGAGGGAAACAGAGCAGTAAACAGAAAGGCCCTGGAGGAACCCAGCCTTCGGACGTAACAGCCAAAGCACGTAAATCATCTGCTTGATGTATTTTCACAGAACCAGAAGGAGCCATGCTTAGGTAACCGAAGAAAAGCATGAGAATCACTTCTCACCAAATGGAAAATACAATATACGTGTGTGTGTGTGTGTGTGTGTGTGTGTGTCAGAAAAAAAGAACCAAATACAAATTGCGAAGCTGAAAAGTTCGAGATTGAAATACAAATTTTACTAAAGAGCCTCACAAACAGATTGGAGCAGGGTTCCATGAATCTGAAGGAAGGCCAATTGAAATTATCCAGTTGGAGGAGCAGAAAGAATAAAGAACGAAGAGAAATGAACAGAGCCCTGTGGGACACCATCGGGGTACAGACACACACATCATGGGAGGCAGAGGGAAGCAGAAACTGAAAGCAGGACACAGGGTGTCTGACGAAGCAGCAGCCTGCACCTGTGCAGGTGCACAGGGTTCTCCGTGAGAGTAAGAGGAGGTTCTTACCGGCCACTGTGGAGGCTGGAAGGCAAAAGTCTGTAAACCAAGCATGTGTATCCTGAAACACCATTCTTTAAAAATGAGGGAGAAATTAGACATCCCCTAACGAAGAAAAACTGGAAAAACATGTTACTAGCAGGATAGGTCGTATGTTAAGAAGACATTTAAAAAAAAAAAGCTTCAATATTTTAACAAAGATTGGAGTCTTACAAAGTAAACTTTCAGACCAAAATGGGATAAAATTAGAAGTCAATATCTGAAGTAATTTGGGCAATTCACAAGCATGTGCAAATTAACACAATTCTAAATTATAAATGGGTAAAAAAAAAACCCACAAGATAAAAATACTTTGAAATAAATGAAAACAAACAGGATATACAAAATTTCATGGAATTCAGGTGAAGCAGTGCTTCAAGGGAAATTTATAGCTACGTTGCCTGTATTCAAGGAGAAGCATCTCAGAGAACCTCACCGCCCACCTGAGTGACTAGAAAAAAGAAGAGTGTGCAGAAACCAAAACAAGTAGAAGGAAGGAAATCATAAATATTTGAGTATAATAAATCAAATGGATGAATAAAATAGAGAAAAATCAATGAATCAGAAAAGTTAGTTCTTTGTAAAGATAAACAAAAAATGACAAACTGCCAGCTAGAATAACCAAGGGGGAAAAAGAGAAGACTCGAATGACTAAAGGAATGGAAGAGGAGCTGTAACTACCAGCCTTACAGAAATAACAGCCACAACGGACACTGCAGACAACCAAGTGCCAACTAATTAAGTAACTCCGGTGACGTGCAAACATCCCCAGACAGACACAAACCACTGAAACTGGCCCTAAAAGACATTCAAAGTTTTGAATGAACCTGTAACAAATAAGGAGAACGAATAATCAAAAATTTCCCACAAGGAAACACTCAGGAGAGGACCTTATTGGTGAATTTTACTAAACATTTAAAGAAGAGTTAATACCAATCCCTCACAAACACTTCCAGAAAACAGAATATCAGGTAACATTTCTCAACTAATTCTATGATACCAGTATTACCCTGGTACCAAGACCAGACAAAAACATCCCAGAAAACAGAAAATACAAGGCAATGAATACAGGTACCAAAATATTCCACAAAATACTAGCAAACTTATTCTAGCAATATATAAAAAGGATTGCACACCATGATCAAGTAGAATTTATCCTAGTAATGCAAAAATATTCAAGGTATAAAAATCAATGGGTGCAACAAACTGTATTAGTAGAATAAAGGACAAAAATCACATGACAATCTCATAGATGTGAAAACAGTTATTTGTCTAAATTTAACACTTTTGTAATAAACACACTCAAAAAACTAGGAATAAGAGGGGACTTTCTCAACCTCATAAAGGGAATTTATTAAAAAAAAAAAAGACAATCCATAGCTAACATCATACTCAACGGTGAAAGGCTGAAAACTTTCCTTCTAAGATTCTAAGATGAGGAACAAGACAAGGGCATCTGCTCATCATTTCTATACAGAGTTGTCCTGGAGGTTCCATCCAGGATCATTAGACAAGAAAAGAGAAAAAAAGAACATCCAGACTGGAAAAAAAATGGTGAAAATGAGAAATGAGAGCACCGCTATCTGTTGATGATGTGTTCCTCCAGATTAAAAACTCCTAAGGAATTCCCACATTCACATGTACGAGCACAGAGAAGAAAAAACAATGCATTGAAGCTAATAACTGAGTTCAGCAAAGTTTCAGGATAAAAGATGAAAACACAAATATCAGTTGTATTTCTTTATTCTAGGAATAAACAATCTGAAAAGGATTTTAAGGAAATAACCCCTTTAGAACAGCATCTAGTGTATTAAGGGAAACATTTTGCAAACACAAGACTGTACCCTTAAAACTACAAAACGTCATTGAAAGTAGTTACAATTAAATAAAACTTAATGGAAATACATCTGTGTCTGGATTGGAAGTTGAATGTTGCCAAGATGGCAATACTCCCTAAACTGATCTATAGATTCAAAATAATCTCAGTCAGCCTCCCAGCTGATGTGTGTGTGTGTGTGCACGCGCACACATGCATGTGCATGCAGAAACTGAAAACCTGTAATTTGCATGAAAATGCAAGGGATCCAAAATAATCAAAACAAACTTGAAAAAGAAGAACAAAGTTAGAAGATTCATACTTTCTAAATTTCAATCTTACTACAAATATACAGAAGACAGATGGAGATTAATGGAATAGAACTGAGTCCAGAAATAAACTCATACGTTCAGATCAATTGATTTTTGACAAAGAATCAAGACCATTCAGTGGGGAAAAAATAGTCTTTTTAACTAAAGGCGCTGGGACAACAGTATATCTACATACAAAACAATGAAATTTGGCCTCCACCTCACACTACATACAACATTTTACTCAAAATGGACTAAAGATCTAAATATAAGCACTAAATCCATACAATTCTAGAAGAAAGCATAGGTGTGAATCTTTCTGACTTTAAATTAGGGCATGGTTTCTTAGCCATAGCACCAAAAGCACAAGCTAAAGAAAAACAAATAACTACATCGAACTTCATCAAATTAAAAAAAAAAAAAGCAAAACACTTGTGCTTCAAAGGACAATATCAAGAAAATGAAAAGATAGCTCAGAATAGGAGAAAATATTTGCAAATCATATGTCAGATAAGGGATTTGTGTCTAAAGTATGTAAGGGCAAACATCAGTAGAGTTATAGATTTCAACAACATGTTAATGTCTCAATTAACATGCTCAGGATATTGGAGCTAATTACTACAAAATATGCATTTTTGAAGACTCATGGAACATTTATGAAAGATGACCATATGCTGAGCCATAAAACAGGATTCAACAAATTTCAAAGACCTGAAATCATTCAGAGTACATACCTTGACAACAGTGGAGGCAAGCCATAAATCAAAGACAAGAGAAAGAAACTGGAAAATATTCATATGTTTCAAAATTTAGCAATGCATTTCTAAATAACTGATGTGTAAGGAATAAACCACAATGCCAACTAGAAAATAGTCTGAACTAGATAAAAATTAAAATACATTATTACATAAAAACTTGGGTGATGCACCTTAAATTTTGTCTTGAGAAAAGTTATGGTACTAAATGTATTTTTCATAATTCATGCATCAAGAAATCAGCAAAAAAGTAGGACATAATAAAAATATGAGCTAAAATTAATGAAATGGATACTAAAAATATGGTGGAGATAATTATCAAAACTAAAAGGTTAATCTGAGTAAACTAATAAAATTAATACAGACTTGACAAGGGACATCACCAGGGTGGGTGTAGGAAGGTTGCAAGGGAGATAAGGAGACAGCATGTAATTGATATAATAGTGAAAAAAGTGACACCACTACAGATCTCACAGATAGTAAAAAGAAAAGAAAAATTCTGAATAATTTATGGCAATAAATTTGAAAATTTAAATGAAATTGTCAAATTACTAGAAAAACACAACTTTCTAAAACTGACACAGACGAAGTAGAACATTTGAAACATCCCTGAATTTACTATGAAATTAAATACATGATGAAAAACCTTCCAAAAAATATTCAGGCCCAGGTACCTTGCCTATAAATTTATTAATATACAAAAAATAATAAATCCATGTCTTGGCTATTGTAAATAGTGCTGCTATGAACATTGGGGTACAGGTGTCATTGTGAAGTAGGGTTCCTTCTGGATATATGCCCAGGAGTGGGATTCCTGGGTCATATGGTAAGTCTATTCCTAGTCTTTTAAGGAATCTCCATACTGTTTTCCACAGTGGCTGCACCAAACTGCATTCCCACCAGCAGTGTAGGAGGGTCCCCTTTCTCCACAGCCTCTCCAGCATTTGTCATTTGTGGACTTCTGAATGACGGCCATTCTGGCTGGTGTGAGGTGATACCTCATCATAGTTTTGATTTGCATTTCTCTGATAATTAGTGATATTAAACATTTTTTCATGTGCCTATTGTTCATTTGTATTTCTTCCTTGGAGAATTGCTTATTTATGTCTTCTGCCCATTTTGGATTGGGTTGTTTGCCTAAATGTCCATCAACAGATGACCTGATAAAGAAGATGTGGTATATTTATACAATGGAATACTATTCAGCCATAAAAAGTAACAACATAATGCCATTTGCAGCAACATGGATGCTCCTGGAGAATGTCATTCTAAGTGAAATAAGCCAGAAAGAGAAAGAAAAATACCATATGAGATCGCTCATATGTGGAATCTAAAAAAATAAAGAAAGAAATAAAAATAAAGAACATAAATATGAAACAGAAACAGACTCATAGACATAGAATACAAACTTGTGGTTGCCAAGGGTGTGGGGGGTGGGAAGGGACAGACTGGGATTTCAAAATTTGTAGATACTTACAGGCATATGTAGAATAGATAAACAAGATTGTACTGTATAGCACAGGGAAATATATACATATACACACAGGATCTTGTGGTGGCTCACAGCAAAAAAAAAAGTGTTACAATGAATATATGTACGTTCACGTATAACTGAAAAAATTGTGCTCTACACCAGAATTTGACACAACATTGTAAAATGACTATAACTCAATAAAAAAAATGTAAAAATTAAAATAAAAAAATAATATATCGCCATAATAAAGTTTAGTTTATTTCAAGGATAACAGATTGAATTTAATATGTAAAAGTGAATCAATGAATTTCACTACTTCAATAAAATAAAGGAGAAAATTTGTATAATATCACACTAGGTGTGTATATAGCATGTGAAAAATTCAGCATATCTTTGATATAATTTCTACAAATTCCAAAAAATACAGGATAGAAGAAAATTTTCTTAAACTGACAAATTTTATGTATATATGTATATATGAAAAAACTACAGCTAACGTCACACATATTGGTAAAATACTACGACGTGAAAATTGAGAATAAGCATACACTGTGTGTGTTATTCCATATACACACACACACACACACTCACACACATATACACACACACACTCACACACATATACACACACACACACACACATATATACACACACACACACTCACACACATAAACATACACACACACAGTCGATCTTGAATAACACAGTCCACTTACACTTGGACTTTTTTCAGTAAGCACGTACCACGAAACTACCACGTGCAGCTGACTGAGCCCACAGGGGCAGACGTGCAGGTGCGGTGTGCAGATGGCACAGCTACGCACAGACTTTTGAATACAGGGGGGTGGCTCCCCTAACCACCCCCCTCGTTGTTCAAGGGTCAGTTGCACACATGTGTGTGTGTGTGTGAGTTTACTAAGAAAATGGAATAATACGCAGCAGAGGGAGATGATGGTTGTAGTACACTTTTTCCAACAGAGAGCTGCATCCAGAACGTAAAGGAAACTTTAAAATTATTAAAGTTGTTGAGCTCATACTCAGCCCAACAGGAAAGTGGCCAGACTCTGGGCCCAGCCTGTGAGTCTGCAGGGTCTCTCTGCTCTTAGCTGAAAGGCCTCCTCCACCCCTGTGGAGCCAGGTGTGCATGAAGAGGTGGATATGAGGCCAAGAGCAGAATGGGGAGGCCCAGGCTCACTGTGGATGTGGGCTCTGCCCTGCTCTGAGAAGTTTAACCTCAGGGTCAGATTTCCGTGTGAGGGAAGTGAGGAGGGGGACCAACACCAGGGCAGGATCTGGACATTGGAAAGAGGGAGACCCATAAAGAAGACATTGGTGTAGTCCAGCCCAAGGGGAGAACTGGGCTCAGTCAGAATGCTGGAAGTAGATCTGAGGACACAGATGGGAGAAATGGAAAAAGATGACATGCAGGGTCTGGTCCCAGGAGCTGAGGGTGGTGGAGTCTTCACAGAGATGGGATTTGTGGGAGGAAAGAAGCCCATCTTGGATTCATAGTTTCACGTTCACAGAAAGCCAAGAGCTCAGGGTGTGAGTGGGGCAGAGACGGGTGAAGGTGCCTGTTCAAGATCCTCATTGGACAGGTAGCAGAGATGGCCCTGGCGAGTCCTGAGCGGGCGAACACTGGAGAGCCACAACCAACCTCTGGCACTGGCCCTTCAGAAAGGAGCAAGAAGGAAAATGTGGAGAAACTGGCCATGGAGCCAGAACTGCCCCAGTGCCAACAGCACGTAAAGACTTGACAACAACCAATACAAAGAAAAACAATAAAACAAAACGACAGACCAATATCTTTATGGACACATGTAAAAATCCTCAGAAAAATGTCAGTAAATTGAAACCAACAATGTGTAAGAAAACTATACACCACGACCAAGTGGGCTTTTCTCAGGGTGCAAGCCTGGTTCAACATTCAAAAGTCAGTGCACCCACAACACAACAGACTGAAGAAGGAAAATCACATGGTCATGTCAGTAGATGTAGAAAAAACATTTGACAAAGTCCAACTCCCATTCATGATAAAAAAAAATCTTGATAAACGAAGAACTGAGGGGAACTTCCTCAACTTGATATAGAATGTCTGTTTAAAAAAAAAAGAACTACAGCTAACAAAATACTTAATGGTGAGAAACTCAAAGCTTTAAGATCAGGTAGAAGGCAAGACGTGCTCCTCTCACCACTGCTTTTCAACATCATACTGGAAATTCTAGCTAATGCAATGTGATAAGAAGAAGAAATAAAAGGTCCACAGATTCAGAAGGAAGAGGTACTACTGTCTTGGTTCAAGGATGTCATGATTGTCTATGCAGAAAATCCTAAGTAATTGAGAAAAATCTCCTGGAACCAACAGGCAATGAAAGCAAGTTTGCAGAATACAAAATTAATGTGCAGAAGTCAATCACTTCCCTACATACCAACAGTGAACAAGCCAACTCCAAATTAAAACCTTAGTAACAGTGCATTAGCACTCTCCCCCACAAATGAGATGCTTGGGTATAAACCTAATACAACATGTACAAGATCTACACGAGGAAAACTACAAAACTCTGATGAACGAAGTCAAAGTGCTAAATAAATGCAGAGACATCCCATGTTCATGGACAGGAAGGCTCAATATTGTCAAGCTGTCTGTTCTTCCCAACTCCATCTATAGATCAATGCAATCTCAGTAGGAATCCCACGAGTTGCTTTGTGGATACTGACAAACTGATTATAAACTGATTTTGTGCAGAGACACAAAAGACCTAGAATAACCAACGTAATATTGAATTGCAAAAACAAAGTTGAAGGGCTGAGGCCACCTGACCTCCAGACTCACTACGAAGCTACAGTAAAGCAGACAGTGTGGTACTGGTTAAAGAACAGACCAAGAGATGAATGGAACATAAAAGAGGCCAGAAACAGACCCCAAAAATAAAGTCAACCGATATTTAAAGAGGGGCCAAGTCAGTACAATGGAGCAAATGTAGTCATTTTAGCAAATGGTTCTGAAACAACTGGACACCCACATACAAAGGACGAAGCTGGATACAGACCATGCATTCCTGACAAAAATTAACTCAAAGGGGACCATAGACCTAAATGTAAAACACAAGACTCTAGGAGTCCTAGCAGGTAATCTGGAAGGCGATCCAGGCAATTCACTTCTAGATGTGAAGGGCAAAACCTCTGGGAGAAATCCCTGATGAGCTGAGTGCCATTAAAATGGGAAACTTCTCCATGAGAGACACCATCAAGGGATTGAGAAGACAAACCACAGGCTGGGAGGAAATGTTTGCCAAAGACACATCTGATGAAGGACCGCTGTATAAAGCATATAATGAAATCTTAAAAGTCAGCAGAAAGAAAACAAAAAATTTGATTAAAAAATAAGCCAAAGACCTGCACAGATGTCTCACTAAAGAAGATGTGCGTGTGGCCAATGAGCACGTGGAAGGTGCCCCACCCGCGTCACCGTCTGCGCACATGGGAGCGACAGCGAGGCGCCACCACAAACCCGTGGGAACGGCCAGAGTCCAGGACCCTGACAGCACGAAGCGCTGGCGACCTTGTAGAGAAACAGGGAGTCCCCTTCATCGCTGGTGGGAGTGCACGGGGCAGCTACTTTGGGAAGCAGTCTGGCAGGTGCTCCCATAAATTAACAGCTCTTCCCAAACCATGCAGCAGTCACGTTCTTTGCATTTACCAAAATGAGTCAAAGACTTGGGTCCCCAAAATACCTGCCCGTGGACGCTGACAGCGGCTTTATGCATAATTATCAGAACTTGAGAGCAACCGAAATACCCTTTAATAAGTGATGATAAATGAATTGGTATATTCTGACAACAAAATACTGTTCAGTCCTAAAAAGAAACCTCCGGGCTGGCCCCACCCCACCCCACCCTGACCCCTGGGTGGCTGTTTGCAGGGCTCAGACCCTGCACTCGTTTTATCGTGGGTCCTCCCCAGGCCCTGTGCGAAGTGTCCTCCGGTCTCCTGAGCAGAGCTGCCTGGTGGCATCCGCGGCTCCAGCGCTCCTGTCTGCGTGAGCCCCTCCCTCCTCAAAACAGGTAAATACGTAACAGCCATGCTGTAAAGGCAGCTGCATCCATGTCACATTAGAGCGTTTTCTGTGACCTGAAGGAGCGAGAACATTTCCACGTGCGCCCGGAGGTGCTGTCCGCCCGGGCTGGACCTGCTGTGCTCGGTGGGGAGGCCAGCGCTGCCCCTGCCTCGCGTCTCTGACTTTCCTTCGTCTCTTTCTCGCCGCTGTTCTGACTTGGGTGGAGGGGTGATGTCGCGGGTCCGGGGGTCAGACCTAGCCGAAGGCAATGCTGGAAGACGGGTCTGCATCTGCCCCTGTGGCTGTCCAGCCGCGGTGCATTTTCGGGAAAGCAGGCCGGGCTCAGAGCTGGAAGGGCCCGTGCAGGGAGGGGTGGCGGTGCAGCCATGGCACCAGTGGCCCGGCCCTCATCCGCTGGAGAGACCGAGAGGGGTGGCTTAGAGAGACTCCTGGCCGGCTGGACCGACAAGGGACAAGCTGCGTAACTTGGCTTCACTCCCTCGACACGCACATTTCCAGCTCCCCCCCAAGCACTCCCCATCCCATGAAGCCTGTCACGCTGTCACAGACGCCGGGACTGGGAAGCCTACTTTATGATGAGACCACCCTGCCTTCCCACCACCCACTCCTCGGCCCTCGTCCTCTCCTCTGAAACTACCCCGATGCGTCTTTTTCTCCTTCTCTAGCAAAACTGTCTAAATATGTGACTAAAGATACCGTGACTTTTATTTTCAAGCCGGGCTGGGATGGAGGGCGCCAAGTGGAGTTTCTGTGGCCGTTCGTGTTTTGCACTAAGGAGTTTTCACCTCCCCAAGGGCTGTCTTGCCTGGTTCTAAGTGGCAGCAGACGGCACAGCACTTCCTCAATGCCCCCCCCCCACCTTCCTGCATCTTCCCCCGTTACGCAGGTTCAGACGGAACATCCAGAACATTTCCAGGCAACTTGCTCTGTGAACAATCCAGCGACAGGGCAGCCAAACCATTACTTACCAACCAGCCATTAAAGTTTCATAGACGCGTTATTAATTATTGAGGATTAATGCTGAGATCCAGCTGCGTGCCCCAGTTCCCTCCCAGGAGCCCGCGCCGGGGAGCGGGAACTGCTCCATTGCCTCTCACAGCCTCAGCTTCTGAAGCAGAAAAAGGAAACAAAACTGAAAACCTGTGTTGAAGACAAAGGCAGGCGTGAGCTGTCCATCGTCAGGATGGATTATTCATAAGAAACATGGTAAAGTCGTGCCGGCCTGCTCCGACTCGGCACCTGTCGGGGACCCTCCTCCTCAGCGATCTGCCGGGTCCGGGTCTGAAGCCCGATGCTCCTGCCGGGACGCCGCCCGGTCCAGTTGCGGCCGGCCCTGAACGTCCACGGTCACGGCCAATTCCCTCCCCCGCCCAAGAATGAAATAAGTGTTTTCGCTTTCCTAAAAGCAAATTTTTCATCCCAAGTCGTCGCTAGTGCTACCCAGTTCTCACTGAATTCTGCTCAGAAGAGCATTTCCCTGCCTTGTAGGTAACAAGTCACCAGGAGAAAGATGGACCTTTTTTTTCTAGCTCTGAAGGTTGCTCCTCAGTGAAACTGAATTCCCTGTATTTAAAATGTACTCCTTATCAGATAAAGGGCGGGGCCATTAAACAGAAATTAAGAACGAGGTTTCCTTGGTCTTTGGGACCAAGTAAGCGGGTCTTGGACTCCCGGGCGCACTCACAGGCGGATTAAAGGCTACCACGTGCTTTAGCAGTGAGAGTTTTACCTCTGGGCCCCTGGGAGGAGGGCCTGGGGCCGGGGCCACGTGGGGGCCCACCTCTCCCTGCACGCTGTCTGCGTGCGCAGCATCCCCACCAGCTATGGCAAGTCCGCGCGTCACAGTTACACAACGGCAGACTCAGAGTAGGACGTGGCTGGATCTGCAAATAACTGGATTAAACCACAAAATTTCCGAGACAAGGGAGTTAACAAACCTCTTTCTTATTTGTAATGATAAACTAAGATATATTTGTATTCAAAATCTTCACTCCCATTGAAAACAAAGTAACAGCTGGCTTCATGAACCTAATTGGTTTTGTTCAACTCAAAGCAAGAGCAGTTGAAAATGTGACCTTCGGTGCTGAATTCTTTGCAGGTGTCAGTAAGACGGCCACGCCACCGCTGAAGCCCGTCTCCGGCCCGTCTCTCGCCTGATGAGCACCCTTTCCTGTTGACTCCGCTGTGAAATGCGCATTGGCTGGTTAAAGTCTGGGAACAGTCAGCTCGTCGTTACGGGGGTGTCATTAAGATGGAAGAGACTGTCACCTGTGAGGTCCCCGCCTGATCTGGGAGTGGGGACCGAGGAGTCTGTGAAGCAGGCACGCCTGTGTTCAATCAATGACTCGAAACCCACCCGGCTAAGCGGAAAACGGGGTGTTTCCAAGGAGCACGGCTCATGCTCCTGGCTACGCTGGGAGCGTCTGGGGTTCACCAGTCTCTGGGGTCGGGGAAGAGCTGCTTTGAGTCAAAGGATGTGTCCAATGTTTGGGTTGTTCCATGTCCTGCTGTTGTAAATGGTGCTGCTCTGAGCACTCGGGTGCAGGTGCCTCTTCACATTAGAGTTTCCTCCAGGTATGTGCCCAGGAGCGGGGCTGCTGGGTCATAGGGTAAGTCTATTTTTAGTTTTTTGAGACAGATGACTGAATAAAGAAGTTGTGGTGTATTTATACAATGAAATACAACTCAGTCATAAAAAATAATAAAGTAGTGCCACTTGCAGCAACATGGAAGGACCTGGGATGGTCAATCTAAGTGAAGTCAACCAGAAAGGGAAAAATTGCCGTATGATATCGCTTGTATGTGCAACCTACAAAAAAGGGACACAAACGAACTTATCTACAAAACAGGAAACAGACTCACAGACAGAGAACAAACAGTTACGGGGGGGGTAAAGGGGGTGGGAAGGGTAAACTGGGGATTTGAACTTTGCAGCTCTCGGGGAGGTGTGGAGATGCTGGCTGTGTTGATCCTGGTGGTGGTTTCATTCGTTTCATCAAAATTCACCAAATTGCACACCTGAAATACACGTAGCTCACTGGGCGGGAGCCACACCGCAGTAAAGGCGCTATGAACAAAGGAAAAGGATGTATCAGGGGCGAGCGCTGAGACAGGCGAGCAAAGCCCGCCCACGCGGACCCCTGCCGGGGGCGGGGGGCACATGAATGGCCGGGACCTCCCTGCCTGGCCCGGCGGCCTGGGGTCCGGTCCGGGAGGAGGAGGCTGCGTGGGGCGCAGGGGAGGGGTGGCTGGCACCTGAGACTTAGGGCCGTCCCGGCGAGGCAGAACCTCACTTCCTCAGGATCTCTTTAAGTGAGGACTTCGTCCCGCCCGGTTAGCAGGCCCGCGGCCGTGGTACACGACACGGGCACCCGGCGGGCTCCGGGGAGGAAGCTGGCAGCTCCTGGGACGGGTGAGCCTGGCCCCTGGGGGAGAGGAACGGCCTCCAGGAAGGGGCAGGTGGGTTAGCGGCTCCGGGCTGAGGCAGAGTCCTGGAAAACAAGGGAAGTCCAGTGGGTCAGTGAGAGCCTGGGGCAGAGAGAGATCAGCTCTCCGAAAGAGCCCTCCCCTCAGAGCCTGAACCGGGTGGGGGGGGGGCACCCCCAGCCCTGCGGGCGCTGCAGGCGCTGACCGCCCGGAGGAGGGGGGAGGGGCCTGGGCGCAAAGGCCGGGCTCAGACTCCTCCCCGGGGAGCAGGCCAGCGACCAGGAGGGCGGCAGGGCGCACAGGGGGCCCTCCTGCGCGCAGGGCGGCGGCCCCAGGCCACACTGCAGGCAGGCGGCGCGGGGCCGAGAAGGCAGGTCTCCGCCCCGAGCCGCGGCGCCGTCAGAGCAGGGCGCGTGCTCTGTAAGTGCTGGGCGGTCTTGTCTCTCACGGCAGCTCAGGAGGGACCGCGGGACGAGAGCGCCCCGGGGCTCGAGCCTGGGTGCCCAAGGCAAGCCCGTCCGCTCAGGGCGCTTCTGAGTGGGACTTGGGTCCCGAGGGGCAGGGGCACCCAGGGTTGTCAGCCCCCAGTCACAGGAGCAGTTAGGGGGACAGAGCAGCCAAAAATGGACGTCCTTCTGACTCTGAGCCCGTCCCAGCCGAAGACGTCTCTGCCGGTACCTTCGCGCCAAGCTGGCGAGCTTCACCTGGTGTGAGGATGAGGGGCGAGCGGCGTCTGGTGCCGGCCCTGCCCTCCTGGCATGTGGGTGGGTAGTCAGTCTCAGGGAGCCGCCTGTTACACGTGTGTACCTGTGTGAGTGTGAATGGGGGTAGGGGTGCGCACACGTGCGTGAGTTGTGCACGTGGCATGCGTGTTTGTACGTGTAGGTGTGAGTGGCTGCCTGCATGCTTGTGTGTGCACTTGTGTGAGTCACAAGTGAATGTGTACCTATGCGAACGTGCACACCTGTGTGCATAGGTGCTAGTCTGTGCATGGGCGTCGTGTGTGGATGTGAGTGTACATCCGTGTCAACCTGTGTGTGAGTGTGCATGCGGAGGTTCATGTGTGCACACGTGCACGTGTGGGAAGATGAATGTTTCCCTAATGTTTGAGTGTGTGCATGTGTGGTCGTGTGTTGAATCTGCTTCCACGTGTGTGTACACGCAATGAATGTGCGAGGGCCACCGTGCTGGTGTGCACATGGGTATGCCCCTCTGCTTGTGCGTCTGTGGGTGGGTGCCTTGTGCAGCCATGCACTTGTGCGAGCGTGTGCCTGGTGAGGACTTGTGACTTTGTGATCATGCATGTCTTTGTGTTTTGTGCACACGTATTCATGTGCACTTGCTGGTGCGTGTGTTTTTCCACACGTGTGTTTTTACCCCGATGTGTCAGTGCCTGCCTGGTGTGCTCACATGCACGTGTGCACACCTGAGTGGGAGGTTGTGAGTGTGCACACATGTCTGTGCTACACACGGCCCTGTGTGACCGCGTGGCTGTGACCCTGTAGGCAGGTGCATGTGCTCCCGTGTGCGGCCAGAGGCACCTCTGCGAGAGGCAGTGAGGACGGCTGCTCTGGAGCTGGCGACTGAGTCTGGCCCTGGGTCCCCTGTGTCCCGGCCCGGCATCCTGCAGGTGCTGTCCAGAACCCTGAGCCTCGACGTCCTCCTCTGTGAACCGGGGTCCTTGTCCCGGACCCTTTCTCCTGGGGTGACAGGGGAAGGCAGTGGGTGGATTGTGCGAGGTGGTTCAGAGGGGCTGGCACGGGGGGGCTGTGTTCCTGCTGTTACTATTATTAGCATCGGTGTTATTATCCTGACAATGTGGCTGAGCTCCCTGAAGTCACCTGGGGCCACGCCTTTTCTGCCTGTTGTCCTGGGACGTGTGACAATGTCTGGCTCACTTCACTGTGGATCATACATCATGTGTTTTCGCTCTTTAGGCAGACAGATTTGACTTCATTATTTTATTATAAATTTGCATGCCCTTTTATTGAATTTGAGAAAGACTAAATGCTCACCCCCTTTGCCGTGCCTGAGACCTACATCTGTTTCCCAGCAGCCATCAAATGCACTGCATTATTAAAACCCCGGTGATACAGGACATAATGATGATGGAGTCTGGAGTCTCCAGGAGCGTATACATCACTCAGATGTGTGCAGTTAAAATTAAAATTCCACCCTCATCCTATCCT
This sequence comes from Camelus bactrianus, assembly GCF_048773025.1. Taxonomy (NCBI): domain Eukaryota; kingdom Metazoa; phylum Chordata; class Mammalia; order Artiodactyla; family Camelidae; genus Camelus; species Camelus bactrianus. The sequence continues at coordinate 3,219,466 of NC_133541.1, forward strand.
GGGTTGTTAGGTGGAATCAGTCACGAAAGAGAAAAGATGAATAGCGATGTAATTCTTTCTGAAGAATAAATCTCCACGAACATCCTTATTTAATTCTTCACAAAAATTGCTCAAATGCCATTTGAAAAGTTTCCACGTAAGTTTAAGATTCTATAGACAGGATCGCATCAACGAAAGTTGGCCGAAGTGCACGTCCCAGTCAGAAAAGCGAACAATTAGGCGTCTTCCCAAGCCTTTCTTCTTGAGAAGCAGCAGCCGAAATGCGCCACTAGGCTGAGAACTGAACAATCTTGTGATGGGAGTTGGCTGCCGCAGAGGGTGGCGCCTGACGTCACTGTCACTGTTGAGCAAGAGCCATGCCGCTGACGTGTCCCCAGTGAGAAGCTCGTCACCTCCAGAGCAGAGAGAGCCAGGGTCGCATGTGACGCCAGGCACAGCCCGGTGGGGTCTCGCAGAGGGTCAGCCCCCATCGGGGGGGCCTGACGCGGAAGAGTCCCTGAGGGAACGTGAACTCACTGGGAAGCTGAATATGAAGGAAGCATCTCCTTTGATTAAAATGAGGTTGAGAGAGCCTCTGTGGGTCCCTTCAGCGAGGGGCGACTGTCTGCTTGGCCCAGGCTCCGCTTGGAGAGAAACTGCGCGTCAGGGGCTCGGGCAGCCCTCAGCGCTCCTGATAAATCACTTATTCTCTAGACACTCGCTGAGCGCACTGAAGTCCCGCCCAATCTAGGCAGGGGGAAAGACGAGGTGTGTGTCCTCCCTCTTCAGGGTTCTGGACCTCACAAAGCTCCTTCGATGAGCCCTCACCTGGACATCCTGCCCCCGCTCACCTGGGCAGGAGGCCATCCTCGCTGTCCTTCCTGGGCCCTGCACATGCTCCCCTCTCTGGGCCCCTCGCCCACTCCCTGCTGCACCACCAAGCAGACTCCCGGTACCCAGGGACACCCTAGGAGAACAGAATCCTGTGGCGGTGGGAAACGGGTCCAGAGACCAGAGGGCAGGGAGGTGACAGTTGGGCCGGCAGGAGATCGGGGGTGCCTCTGACAGAGCTTACCAGCCCCGGCCCGTGTGCCCTCCTGCCCGGCCGGGGGCTCCCGTGGCCTCTCCCCTGTTGGGGGTTTCTCAGCAGAAGGAGGGCTGCAGCAGCAGGCAGGGTCACTCTCAGACACCGGGAAGGCTACATGGAAGGAGGGGACCCCTCAGTCCAAGGCGTCCACTGAAAGGATGGCCGTGTTCCCTAGGAGTCTCCACGCCGGGAGGAGCGGGTGCGTGAGACAGCAGGGCTTCCCTGACCACTTCGCTGTCCGCACGACCCGAAAGTGTTGGAAACAGTATTGTCAATACAGATTGGTTGTTCCTGAAAATACATGTGCAGACTTGGAGCTGGTCCAGCATCTCCTATGTTCCCAGGACCGGGGAGGGGGGGCGTTCTATCAATAATCTAGGAAACTAACTCCAGGAGAGTTTGGTAAGGATTGGGGACTCATGGGGCCTTATTACATTTTCCCCTGGGCCCCTTATTTTCATTGAGAAACACACCTCTAGTCTTTCTTGTCCGCTCCATGGCCGTGGCTGAACTGGGCCCCCACCCCATCCCCGTGCTGAAGCCGGAGCCCCATGACTGTACTTGGAGATGGGGCCTCTTTAGAGGTAATTAAGGGTAATGAGGTCATAAGACTGGTCCATTAGGGCCGGTGTCCTTATAAGAAGAGGAAGAGACACCGGAGGGCTCTCCGCACGCACTCTGCGCAAAGGCCCCGTGCAAGCCAGCAGGGGGGCCCTCTCTAGGAACCGGCCCTGCTGGGCCCCGTTCTCAGCTTCCGGAACTATGAGCCATAAATGTCTGCGGTTTAAGTCACCCACCTGTGATGTTTGTTTTCCAGCCCATGCTGACTGACACAGGTGTGTTCTGATTTATTGATGCAATCATTTGGGGGGAGGGGTAATTAGGTTTATTTATGTATTTATTATTTACTTTTTTAGCCGAGGTACTGGGGATTGAACCCAGGATCTCATGCATGCTAAGCATGCACTCTACCACTGAGCTATACCCTCGCCCCTTACTCAGTCATTTTTTATTGGATCAAAAAAAATTAATCTATTCTACATTTTGAAATCCCAGTCTGTCCCTCCCCACCCCCCTGTCCCCCTGGCAACCACAAGTTTGTATTCTATGTCTATGAGTCTGTTTCTGTTTGTATTTATGTTTTATTTTTTTTAAGATTCTGCATATGAGCGACCTCATATGGTATTTTTCTTTCTCTTTCCGGCTTACTTCACTTAGAATGACATTCCGCAGGGACATCCATGTTGCTGCAAATGGTTTTCTCAGTTTTTATGGCTGAATAGTATTCCATTGTATAAATATACCACATCTTCTTTATCCAGTCATCTGTTGATGGACATTTAGGCTGTTTCCATGACTTGGCTATTGTAAATAGTGCTGCTACGAACATTGGGGTGCAGGTGTCATTTTGAAGTAGGGTTCCTTCTGGATATATGCCCAGGAGCGGGATTCCTGGGTCACATGGTAAGTCTATTCCTAGTCTTTTGAGGAATCTCCATACTGTTTCCCACACTGTGTAGCACAGGGAAATATACACAGGATCTTGTAGTGGCTCACAGTGAAAGAGAATGTGACAATAAATTTACATATGTTCATGTGTAACTGAAAAATTGTGCTCTACACTGGAACTTGACACGACATTGTAAAATGACTATAGCTCAATAAAAAAATGTTTGAAAAAAATTAATCATTTGAATGTATTTCCAGTGATGCCTTTTTTTTTTTTTTGACATGGATTTGTTTTTCCTTGCACAGCACACAAAAATATGTCCACCCTAAAAATAGAAATATTTGAATCTTAATTCCACCATAAACATTTACATATAAATCAGGATGAAGTACATGCATGGGATGAAGTACACAGATGAGAGAAGATAATGACGTCCTATCAGGAAGGAAAGGATAACAAAGTAAAAGGGATCCGTGAGTTCCCGCAGGGGAGTCTCCTGACTGGCACCTGCAGTTGCCAGAATTCTAGCGTCTGAAGTGACTGAGTTTACCAAGCTGGGTCTTTCCTAATGACTCAGCCCCAGCTGATGAATAAAACCCAGGTAGGGGGCTCAGCAAGCGCAGAGGGCAACTGTGCTGTTTCTCTCAAGTGGTGGTTGAGCCTCAGTGAAAAGCCTCTTAGAGTCATTCTGTCTTTCATTAGCGCGCACTCACCGTCCTATTAAATCTAAATTAAGTCTTTACTCGAGGCACTTAATTGGGAGACTTAAGCAGTGTGGACACCTGCGAGCGGTGATTTCAGTTTCTGGCCGCTGTCAGGGTCTAGCAGTTTGGTGACACCGAAGGTTCAACGGCGTGGCCGCGCCTGCAGGTATGAGGTGTGTGCGAGGGTGTGTGGGCACGCCAGGGCCAGTGTCTGTGTTTAGACCAAACACCCCCGGCAAATGTGTCTTTCCATCAGAAAAGCATGATGTATTAAACATACATTAAAATTAAACTCCCTTGTGAAGGTTAGCTGTCTGTTAACTTTACAAAATTCGTCATGGAAAGACACCATGAAAAATCACAGTTTTGGTGCCAAAGTTTCTGGGTTTTGGACTTGCGGATTCCACCAGCTTCTTTCCCAGCTTTCATTTCTAAACTTGCTTAAAAATATTTTTAGACTAAATATTTTCTAAGTGCCCTCCAGTCCTAAAAATATGTGATGCTAAAATAATAATTAAATGGCTTTTGTTTTTCACTGTTAATTGCACTGTCTGAAATTCAAACGTGTTTAAAATTCGAGGGCATTGTCATTCAGGGACAGCTGAGGACAGGGGTGAAAACAACACAGACATGGATGCGAACACAAATATAAGCAAGCTTCTGAGAGGTCTCCCCGCGAGCGCCCTTCCATCCCGGGCAGCCGCCTGCGGCGGCCTTTGGTGAGCTCGCGGGGACCCAGGGCACCCAGGAGCCGGCGGGTTGGATGCAACCCGGCTCTGTGAGGCACTGGCTCGTGACTGCTCATTTGAACCCCCAAGTCTTCTGGAAACCTGTATGTATTCACGGGTAACGACGGAAAAGAACGTGGAGAGAGGCAAGAAGACGCGATGCCCGTTTGTTTGTCAAACTAGATTATGTTTCTCTCACTTACAGAAAATGGTGGCCTTGCGATAAAAATAAGGTCATTTTAATTGGCTAAATAATCATATAAATAATTTTAATTTACAAATTGTTGTTCTCGGTGTATGTTTATTACCCAAAAAATTGTCTGCGGTAATGAGTCGAGATTTATGGCATGTCTGCGGCGTCCCAGGCTCTGCGTGTGCCGCCCTTATTTAATGCTCAGCACCGCCATATGGTGGGGGTGCTGCTCGCGTTCTGATTTCACAAATGAAGCAACAGAGGATCGGAGAGAGGTTTTCTAAACAGTCCATTGTTTGAAGGTACATGGCTTCTAAAGGATTTTTTCCACTTTGTTTGCTTACTGACTTCCTGGGTTGTACTTTGATGAATTGCTAGATGATCGTATACATATTTGTGTTATTTTAATAGCGATATTTACATGGAGAAGATTTTAAATGAATATGGACATGGTGTTCATCTTCTGTCTTGTGTTTTTCGCCCTTGATGGTATGCTGAGGAGGACTTTTCTCGCGGGAGATTACAGGGGTCAGGTGCGCACTCGTTTTTAATTTCTGGGGTTCTGCTGCCCAGCGCAGTTAGTGTGACCGGTGCAAAGTGAGGTTTGCATTAAGGATCAAGTACATGCTGGATTGCAAGGTCTTAGTATGAAAGAAAATGTAAAAACACTTAGAAGTATTTTTTATGTCGAGTACTCTTTGAAATGACATAATTTTGATATACTGGATGCAATAAAATATTTTATTAAAATTAATTTCACCTGTTTCCTATCCTGTTTTAATGTGGCTACTGGGAAGTTTAAAGTTGCATCTGTAGTTACATTCTATTTCCATTGCGTAGCACTCCCCTGGTGTATTTTACTTTATATTTGTAATTATATGCACATATATTGTCTATACACAAATTATATGCTGTGTAATCTACATGTATGTACACACATGTAACATGTTTGTAGTTTGTATGATATATTGCACCTGCATAAATATGTATGTATAATTACATGTGTGTCGTCAGAAATTAGTTTTGGTGTTATGTGATTTTTAAAACATGATTAGGCAATAGCTCAAAGCCATTGTTTTAAATAACAACTCCATTCTGAGGACTACAAATGCTGACTTAGGATGTACCAAGTTCTTGCTCAAGCTGGGCCTGCACCTCAGCTTCCCTTCCCATCCTGTGGGGCTGCTCACAGCATTTTAATTGTGGTGCCTTCGTGAGATGCTACACTGCTTGGCATCCTAAAGTGGCAATTTGCTGTGTATTTATTCTTTCAAATAAGCTTTAAAAGAATTTAGTAATATTCTAAGCAAATTTAGTAAAAAAAATATATGCTGGACTAACAATTTATAACTTAATTTACAAAAATTGACATTTATAGCATTGAGAGTTCCATTTGTAAGCTTATTTGTATCTTTTCCCTTATTGGAAGCTTCCTTCTGTGTGCCTTAGTAAAGCTGTGTTATGTGTTTACATATCCCTCTGTAGTTTTTTCCATGCAGACGTACACACATCACCACAAAGTGTATCTTTCTCCGTGTAACTTACACGTGTGCTGATGCACAATCAGCAAGTAAATGTTGTGTGTATCTACCCTAACAAGTACCTCTCTTACTCAATCTGTCAGTGTTTCAGTTCAGTGTCTGAAATTTCCTGGTAGACATTTTTATCTTGCTGACAATGTGGTCTCTTGTCCATTATTTGTAAATCATATATTTTTCTTTCCTTATTGCATTGGCTTGAACCGATGGGGGAAAAATGATACCATTGATTATAAGAGTATTTCTGGCTCTTAACATAAATTTCTCTTGGTTTAACACTAAGTATGACTTAGCTATTTGTTTGAGATGGATATCTTTAAAAATATATTAAGAAACTTTAATTTATATTTGTTGATCACTAAGAGAATTCATTGGTTAGTAATTAATATTTAAAATGCATTTTTATCATCTAATTATCTGGTTTTGCCTGTTGGCAGTAGTTTTCTTACTATTAAACACCACTGATTAGGTCAAGTGACATCAATTTAGTTATGACGTATACATCTTCTATGCTCTCAATAATGTGTGCTCAACAACAGAACTGTATGAGTAAATTCATATTCCATCAATTTTGAATTGACAAATGCAATAGAAAAATGTTAACGTTCACTATCAAACAAGGTTTATATGTGGTAGGCCAAGAGAGTATCTCCACTGGAGCCCCAGCATACTCAGGACAATGGGTAGGGTGTGATTTAAATGCTATCACTTTTTGAATTAAGGCTCCCTCTGGATATATACCCAGGAGTGGGACTGCTGGATCGTATGATAAGTCTGTTTTCAGTCTTTTGAGGAATATCCATACTGTTTTGCATAATGACTGCACCAAACTACATTCCCACCAGCAGTGTAGGAGGGCTCCCTTTTCTCCACACCCCCTCCAGAATTTATCATTTGTGGACATTTGAATGATGGCCATTCTGATTGTGAGCTGATATCTCATTGTAGTTTTGATTTGCGTTTCTCTGATAATTAGCAATGTTGAGCATTTTTTCATGTGCCTATGGCCATTTGTTTGTCTTCATTGGAGAATTGCTTGTTTAGGTCTTCTGCCCACTTTTGGATTGGGTTGTTTGTTTTTTGCTTATTAAGTTATATGAGCTATTCATACATTTTGGAAACTAAGATGAAACCTTGTCAGTCTCATCTTTTGCAAATATTTTCTTACAATAACCAAGGCATGGAAACAACCTAAATGTCCATCAACAGATGACTGGATAAAAAGCTGTGGTATATTAATACAATGGAATACTACTCAGCTATAAAAAATAATAAAATAATGCCATTTGCAGCAACATGGATGGACCTGGAGATGGTCATTCTAAGTGAAGGAAGCCAGAAAGAGAAAGAAAAATACCATATGATATCACTCATATGTGGAATTGAAAAAAAAGACAAACTTATTTACAAAACAGAGATATACTCACAGACAAAGAAAACAAACTCATGGTTACAGTGTTGGAGGGAGGGGTGGGAGGGGATAAACTGGGAGTTAGAGATTTGCAGATACTAACTGATGTATATAGAATAGATAAACAACAAGTTTATACTGTAGAGCACAGGGAACTATATTTAATATCTTGTAGTAACTTATGGTGAAAAGGAATATGAAAATGAATATATGTATGTTCCTATATGACTGAAGCATTGTGCTGGACACTATAAATTGACACATTGTAAACTGACTGTATGTCAATAAAAATATATTTCCAAAAAAAATAAGCCATTAAAAAAATAAATGCTATCATTTCCCCCTACTCACACCCACCTAGGGCTCCAGTGCCTGCATGTTGTTCCGAAGAAGTTCCTGATGCTCTGGACTTACACTCTCTCCCTTTATAATATTCCATGCCTGCTTTCCCGTTCTATAATCAAATCACTTTTTTAAAAAACGTAAACCTAATTTCCAATATTTCTATCCTTATTTTTCAAGGGAAAGTTATTTCAACACATTGATAATTTTTGGGGGGCAGCATGGCTATTTCTTAAAATTAGTTTTTCTTTAAGGCCTCAAGTTATAAAAAAGAGAGGAAAGTAGTGTTTGAGTCACATAAATTAATTGGCTATGTTCAGTCTCATATTAACATTAAGCAAAAATCAATCAATCAGAAAATTGAGATGTTTTCATAAATACAAAATTTTAATTAGGGTTATTAATTGTACTCATATTTGCCTTATCACTCATTTTGTGATAATGTCTTCAGCTTATACAGTATCACAAGTCTTCCAGCTTGCAAAAATAAGCAACTGCAGCTGGTGGCAGCTTTCTAATTGAAAAGTCAACTTTTCTAATTGCAAAGTCAAGTAGTGTTCCAGCTGAACCAATATAGTAACTTGAGCAGAAAAAGATATTGCTGTTTTGAAGTGAAATCACTGAGGATATGTAATCGCACCAAACCACATCCTGCGTTTTCTAAGCGTGAGATGGAAGGGAGCCTGAATCTTCATTCTTCCATATAAAGTACTTATGAACAGCTTACCTAGTATCCTTGCTTTAACACCTCACGTACCTCATCATTGACTTTGGTGGGGTATCTATGCAAAGTTTCAAAGCAACCACAAGTTATGCTTGTTTATTTCTTAAACTTTCCATCTCTTCCCTGGCCTGATGCTCAGGACTAAGCATTATAATATTGTCACCCTGAGTTCTCCAATTAAGTTATTCAGCTTTTTAAAGTTCAGATAAAAGTTACTAAAAATTCCAAAATGTAATAAATATATGCTCTACCCCATGGGATATGTTGTATGCTAATTTGTTTTTGCACCATTATTATGGATGCCGGGATTGCACGTGCTGTTACACCAGCAGATGTCACAGGCTTTGTTCCTAAACAAACACACAGAGCAGTGGCATTCCTCATCACACAGCCACATCTGGGTGCGTGCACAGACTGGAGGAAGGGCCGTACTCCAAAAGTGCCTGGTGACCATAGCGACTTGTCACATGTCAGGGGCCCCTGTGGTTCCATCTGGCTTGCAATGCATTGGCTTTGTATTATTTTAAATGTAAAGTTTAAAAACATTCTTATGCTGGAATCAGGATCAAACATTTGTGGAACCAGAGAACCCTGCGTTTTCTCAGAACTCCAGAGCAGAGACATTGATTGATGAAAATGAGTTAACGTATCACCCCTCCTGGGATATTTGAATGTTAGTTGAATTACTCTCTAATATGCGATTACAGGCACTGTGGACAAGTAATACAAGATCATGAGGCAGGCTGACCTTCTGTCCTTCTCCAATTGTGTTTCAGCAAAACAATCTCATCTGTCACATTAAATTTATACTGCAGTTGGAATAACATTGGATTTGAAATTTTGTTCGAATTTGATTTAAACTCTATTTTAGTTTTATAGTCATATGGCTGATGTAAGCATAAGACACTTATACTCTCCTTTTAATTTATGCATATTTAAGAAACATTTGACAAAAGTCAAATTAAAGTGAAGTGTGGGAATCTGCAAGAATTTTGAAGGGGGTTTAAGAATTACTCAGGTTTGAGAAACATTGCTAACAGATTCTAGGTCACAATTCAAAGCATTATTATTTTTAATCCTGCAATTGATAAAGAAAAAATTGAAGATAAGTATTGGAACTAACGAAAGTATATTAAATCAAAAAAAGTCTGCATAATTAAAATTATACACAATATTTATACCAGACAAAATAGATTTTAAAACAAATTGTTACAAGAGACAAAGAAACACATTACAAAATGATAAAAGTATCAATCCAAGAAAAATATGTAATAACTGTATATATGCACCCAACAAACTACATAAAGCAAATATTAACACACATCAAGGTAGAAACTGACAGTGATACAATAATAGTCGGGGACTTTAACGCCCCCACTTACATCAAGGAACAGAGCATCCAGAGAGAAAATCAACAAGAAAACACTAGCCTCAAATTACACATTAGATTAGATGGACTTACCAGATATATATATAAAACATCTCATTCAATAGCAGCAAAATACACTTTTTTTTCCAAGTGCACATGGAACGTTAACCAGGATAGATCACATGCTGGGCCACAAAACAAGTCTCCATAAATTTTAAAAGACTGAAATTGTATCAAGCATCATTTCCAACCACAACAATATGAGACTAGAAATAAACTAAAAAGGGACAAAATATAAACACAAACACATGGGGTCTAAACAGTATACTGCTAAACAACCACTGGGTCACAGAAGAAATCAGAGGAAATCCAAAAGTATCTAGGGACAAATAAAAATGGAAACACAGCAATACAAAATCTACTGGATGCAGCAAAAGCACTCCTATGAGGGACGTTTACAGTGACGCAAGCTCACCTCAGGAAACCAACAAAAACATTCTCAAAGAAACAATCTAACCTTACACCTAAAGGAACGAGAAGAAACAAAACAAAACAAAAAACAAACTTAGTAGAGGGAAGGAAATACTAAAGACTAAAGTGAAAATACATAAAATACAGACTAAAAAATGATCAATAAAACCATGAGCTGATCCTTTGAAAAAATAAACAAAATTGTAAACTTTCACCAGACTTATCAAGAAAGAAAGAAAGAGGGTCCACCAAAATAAAATCAATAATGAAGGACAAGCTGTTACAACCAACATCACAGAAATAAAAAGGACCGTAAGTACTGCTACGAACAATTGCACACTGATAAAATAGACAACTCAGAATAAATAAATACATTCCTGGAAATATATAATCTCCCAAGTATGAATCAGAAAGAAACAGAAAATATAAACAGACTGATTTCCAGTAATAAAATTTAATCAGTGGAAAAACAAACAAGCAAACAAAAAAATCTCCCAATAAACAAAAGTGTTCAAGACCAGATGGCTTCACAGGTTTATTTTATCAAATGATCTATCTTTCTCAGACTATAAAAATCTGAAGAGAAAGGAATGCTTCCTAATTCATTCTACAGGCCATCCATCATCATCCTGATACAAAAATCAAAGAAAATCACCACAAAAGCAAAAAAGAAAGAAAGAAAGAAAATTTCAGGCCAGTATCACAGATGAACATAGGTGCAAAAATTCACAACAAAATATTAGCAAACCAAATTCAACAATACAGTGAAAGGATCATACTCTGTGATCAAGTGTGATTTATCCCAGGGATCCAAAGATGGTTCAATATCTGCAAATCAGTCAATGTGAGACACTACATGAACAAATTGAAGAATAAAAATCATACGATCATCTTAATAGATGCAGAAAAAGCTTTGACAAAATTTGACAGCCATTTATGATAAAAACTCTAAACAAAGTGGGTATAGAGGGAACATACCTCAACAGAATTAACACCATATATAACAAACCTACAACCAACATCATTGAACAGTGAAAAGTGGAAAGCATTTTCTTTAAAATCAATAATAAGACAAGGATACCCACTCTTGCCACTTATATTCAATATAGTATTGGAAACCCTAGCCACATCAATCAGACAAGAAAGATAAATCTTAAAAATCCAAATTGGAAAATAAATAAAACTTCCCTTGTCTACTAATGACATGATACTATATACAGAAAAATCCTAAAAGCATTAAAAAAAAACTATTAGAATATATGAGTTTAGTAAAGTTGCATGATACAAATTAACATACAGAATTCTGTTTCATTTATTTGCACTAATAACAAATTATGAGAAAAGAAAGTTAAGAACACAATCCCACTTATAATCACATCAAAGGGAATATAATACCTAAAAGTGAATTTAACCAAGAAGGCAAAAGACCTGTACTCTGATAACTATTAGAAACTGATGGAAGAAACTGAAGATGACACAAACAAATGGAATGACATACCATGCTCATAGACTGAACAAATTAATAGTTAAAAATGTTTATACTACCAAGGCAATCTACAGATTCAATACAATTTCTATCAAAATACCAATGGTGTTTTTCACAGAACTAGTATAAATAATTCTAAAATGTATATGGAAACATAAGACTCCTCAAAATCCAAAACAATCTTGAGAAAGAAGAACAAAGCTGAAGTCATCACCCTCCCTGACTTCAGACTATGCTACAAAGCTACAGTAATCAAAATAGCGTGGTACTGGCACAAAAACAGTCACATAGACAAATGGAACAGAGTAGAGAGCCCAGAAATAAACCCACACTTGTATGGTCAGCTAACCTATGACAATGGACACTAGAAAATACAATGAGGAAAAGATGGCCTCTGGATAAATGGTACTGAGAAAACTGGACAACTACACATAAAATAATAAAATTAGAGCATTTTGTCATACCATATACAAAATTAACTCAAAATGGATTAAAGACTTACATGTAAGATCTGAAACTATAGGATTCCTCGAAGTAAACATAAGCAGTATGCTCTTTGACATCAATCTTAACCATTGTTTTTAATCTGTCTCCTCAGAAAAGGGAAACAAAAGCAAAAAAAAGCAAATGGGACTACATTACAATCAATAGGTTTTGCACAATGAAGGAAACTATCAACTGAACAAAAAGGCAGTCTACAGAATGGGAGATGATATTTGCATAAAATATATCTGATACAGGATTAATATCCGAAATACACAAAGAATTAATACAACTCAACATCAAAAAAACCCAATTAGAAAATGGGCAGAGGGCCTGAATAGACATTTTTTCAAAGAAGTCATATAGATGGCCAACAGGCCCATGAAAGGATGCTCAGCATCACTAATCATCAAGGAAATACAAATCAGAACCACAATGAGATATCACCTCACACTTGTCAAAACGGCTTTTATCAAACAGACAAGAAATAACAAATGTTGGCAAAGATGTGGAGAGAAGGGACCCCTAATGCACTGCTGGTGGGAATGTAGTTTGGTGCAGCCATTATGGAAAACAGGATGAAGATTCCTCAGGAAACTAAAAATAGAACGACCACACAATCCAGAAATCACACTCCTGGGTATTTACCTGGAAAAAAAAAGCACAATTCAAAAAAATTTTACACACTGATGCTCACTGAAGCATTATTTATAATAGCCAAGATAGGGAAGCAACTTAACTGTCCATCCACAGGTGAATAAAGAAGATGTGATGTATACATATAAAATGGAATATTAGCCATAATAAAAATGAAATCTTGCCATTTGTAATAAAATGAATGGACCTAGAGTATATTATGCTAAGTGTCATAAGTCAAACGAAGACAAATATTGAAAGACAAATGTATTATCTCACTTACAGGTGGAATCTATAAAACAAAACAAAAGCAAACATATAGACCACAAAATGGTGGCTGACAGAGGGGAGGGGTGTGGGATGGGGGTGAAGTAGGTGAAGGAGATTAAGAGGTACACCTCTCTAGCTATAAAATAAACAAGCCACTGGGATGTAAAAAGTAGTATAAGAAATATAGTTGATAATATTGTAATAAATTTGTACTGGGCTTATTGCAGTGAACATTTCACAATGTACGCAAATATCAAATCACTATGTAGTACACCTGAAATTAACATAATATTGTATGTCAACCATATTTCAATTTAAAAAATTATACATATTGTCTGATCTCTCAGGGACAATATTAGCAAGCTTGAAAAAGTGACCCCTGCATGGGTCACAGCCATGCCTCTCACCTTGCTGTGGAGTAAATGGCTGTGAAGAAGAATGAAGAGTCTACATGTTCAGTTCACCAAGGCTGCCTCACAGGGTTTCAGAGGCCAGTGGCCAGATGAGGGCCTTCTGCAGAGAAATCACGTGGCCCAGGTCTCATTTGGACTTAGCCATGCGAAAACTTGACGTTCAGTCTCCATCCCACATCCTTGCTGCCTATGCAGGACACAGCCTTCTTGCATCTCTGCAATTCCCTCCTCTGGCTCCAGGGACCATGGTCAGTGCTGCCTTGCTGGGCACCCTGTCCAACTCCCAGGCCTGGCTGGAGTCTGAGGCAACTCCAGGCACCACTCCCTGCGGTGATCCACCCTTTGTTTACTCACCACTTGTGTTCTGGATGCCATGCTACACTCCAGTGGAGCAACTGCAGTGGTGGTTAAAGGGTCTAGTCCACATAAGGGCTTCCTGGACCACACTCAGCACAATCATCACTGATTATGTAACCTGCCTGTAATGCATTTTATTCCTCAATAAAGCTGCATTACGAGTCATTCACCCCAGGGTCTGCATGACGGCCTGTGTGCACAAGAGCCAGTTCTCCTGTCCTTGCAGACTTAGAGAGGGAGGACACAGTTCCCCAAACCCTTGGAAGAGAGTCATGATCATGTAACCTCTTTGGCCTATAAAATGTGTCTGAAAGTGACCTGGGTCACTTCTGAGAGAAGCGTTTCATAGCCTGTGCTCTATATTCCTTTCTGCTCTGCCCCTGCTCTTCCCATTTTGTAGAGGGGTATCTGAACAGAAAGATGCCCAAAGACCAAACAGCCTGGAGCTGGGCCAGACATGGAAGGAGCTGTCCTGGGAGGCCCTGCAGACCCACAAGAAACACTGCATCAGCGGGAAGAAAGTACCAGCTGTGCAAACCTCTGATGATTGGGAGACGTTTGTCACAGCAGCACAGCCTAGCTGACCCTGACTGATACACCGCCATATAGGATTTGGTGAGTACTAAAAGAGGTCATATATATAAGGCTGGGTGGCAGTGCCTCACACACGATTAGTGCCTCATGGATGCTGAACCCCGGCCGTCTTGTTCCGGGATATGAACTTTCCTTTGTCAGACGGCCACCTCCTAGGCTGGCTATCATGTTTGCTTGCATAGTCTGATTATCCAGTAGAGCATCTGGTGTGTAGTTGGTGGTTGATAAATGTATGTTGATCAAAGTTAGGAAAACAGCCATGTAAGTTTCTTTGACATAATTGGATAACAGGAATTCAAACTATATATGGAAGAAATTAACCCCTGTTTGAATGATGATGCTAAAGTAACAGTGATTTCGGCAAAAATTCCTAGTTGAAAATCAAATATTCTCTACACTGAATATCCTAGTGCCCTGACACTTCCCAGCTCATATTAACAGAATCAAGGTGGCAAAGCTCCATTTAAATAAGGTGGAGACACCGCAGCTGAAAACCCCGGAAGGAGGTCTCTGGCACCTCTGATTTTCACGGGGGCCAACAAACATGAGTGAATGACCCGCTTCAAATCAGTGGAAGCGCTGTCTGGTGAGTAACCTGGAGGTGTGCGCTGCCCAGCAGGTGGGCTCCTAAACAGAGGGGTTAATAGCTGCTCATTTTGTGCGCAGCCTTTTCATCTATGCCTCACTTCAGCTGGGGACCAGGTAGATTCCGGAAGACTAATGAGGTGTGTATCCCCAGCCGACGCCGCGTGGCACCGGAGCTTGCCCGGGATGCTGGAATGCTGGCTTCGTGACGTCGCTTTCAGCCAATCAGAGAGCAGGAGGGCAGGAGGAGGCATTTCATGGACGCAGGTGCGCGCGGGCTCAGGTGGTGGGTCCCGCCGCTCCCCCCCCCTCACCTCCAGGTCAGAGCGTTTCTGTGGGGCTCCAGCTGTGCTCAGCCTGCTGGCTGTGAATGCGGGAAAGTGGGGAGAGCAGCGAGCGGTGTTCCTGGCCCTCCAAAAGAACAGCCACGGCTTCCTTTAAGATGAAAAATGATGACGGAGAAGACAGGCTGCAAAGTGAGAGTTTGCCAAATTAGCCTCTGGCTTTCTATTGACAATATTCAAATAAATGAATTATAAGGCGTTTATAAAACCTTCAGAAATGGCTCTATTTCCAAGTCTTCTTTTACAGTCTCAGATGTGTCACGGTCACTGTGGTATTAAATCCTCTGTATCACAGTGACAGAGAAAAATGTGTAACTGTTACAATGCAAATCACTGGATGGGCAGCGAGGGCTGTCGAGAGTGAGCGTTTCATGAAAGTGCGCAGACCCAGCCCTTCGGGGCATTTCTCTTTCAGTTATCTAATCGGCTGCAGTTTATTTACGCTAGGAAAGGGCTAAGGAGACTGCCTTGAAATGTTGTCCAAAAGAAAGGGTTTTATATGCGTTTATTTAGAAATAAGTTCAGAAATACCTATTTAGCCACAATCACACCTACACCTACGTACTTAGGTTCACCCATCGGAGCCGGGGGCCCCTTTTTTCTTGTTTTAGCCCTTTTGGTGAGAGACTAACTTGTTCAAGGAGCGAAGAAGGCTCTGAATTGGGAGAATAATAAAAAACGGGAAGTGAAACACTTGCGATTTTAAAATACCCATGAATAAACGCAGATCACTCAGGTAAGTTACTCTCAGAAGGAAAAACCTCACTCACGTTTGTCTTTAGAACTCGCCTCACATCTCAACTATGTTAACGCGAGTTTGGGAAGAAGACTGGGAAAGCCTCATTGCCCCAATCCCACGTCACTCTCCCCTTTTAACTGGTGTCGCCTGCTTTGTGGGTACTTCATCCAACAGTGCAGACATTTTAAAGGTAAGGTGAGCACTTTCTAACAATGACCAGCGAGAAATGAAATTCACGAGGTCCTGGGTCGTGTGTTGGTGATTATTTGCGCCTCATCCCGTGATCTGAGGTCTTGGGCAGCAGGGCGGCCAGCCCTGAGTGGTGCGGGCTGCTCATTGCTCCGACCACAGCAGAGCTGGTGCGGGGGCCGGGGCAGCGGGGACCAGCGCCCGCCGGAGTCCCGTGACGCAGGCTCAGATCCCGCCGTGACCCGCAGCTGGGACGTGCAGGACATGCAGTGCCTCGTGGGCACCCACGGTTCGTGTTGATTTCCATTGCCCAAGCTGAGTATCTTGGACTAGCTTTGGAGTCTGCAAGGTCTCTACCAAGGTACTGAAGGGGAGAAAAGAAAGTGTATTTGGAAAGCATGGGGTGGTGAGTCAGGGCTGAACGTGTTTCAAGCCCTGAGAAACTTCGCATAATTACGTTTTACACGTCAGGTTTCCGAGGGCAATAGCAGTGAGCTCTATGTCTGGTGAAGATGACTGCAGCCTGGACGTGACGGGCACCTTCCCCGCCCTGCGCTGCAGCGGCCGCGTGCGCTAACGGTCATTGACTATTTCTGAGAAAAATTAAGAATTTTATGGGTGGAGAATTCAAATACTACGGTGCTTGCCTGCAGGTCCCCAGTGCCCGTCGTGTGGCCGGCGGCACACAGACGAGGTTTGATCAAGAGCCAGTCCCCACGTGACTGGCTTAAATCATGCATCATACATCTCGGGAACTTTCAAAAGATGGTGTCTTTCTTCCTTCTGAGTGGTAAGTTCTGGATAATAACGATTAGTCCAAATAACCCAGACCATGAAAGAAGTGAGACTCTTCCCGGGCACATGTCCTGGCGGCTGCCCCAAAGTCATTTGAACATTCTTTTGACATTTTCACAGCGTTCCCCGTTTCTATGAGTCTGTTACGCCAGGATTTAGTAGAGGGAAGACCCCTGTCTCCTAGACTTCCGTGCAGCTAGAGGGGAGCCCGCATGCTGGCATCCAGGACTGCGTGCGAGGAGATGATGGTTCTTCTGGAAAGGGCCATGGGCTCCCTGCATCCGGCTCAGGGACCTGGCACTAGAAGAATATTGCCCAGTGGCTGAGCACTGCCCCCAGCTATGCTGTCCTAGGACCTAAGTCTGGTCCTCGCTTGTCCTGAAGATGCCAGGGCTGACGACAGCCCTTACCAAATCCCCTGCAGCTCCAGCAGGCTGGACTGGGCTCTCTCCTGGGCAGCTGTGTGTTCCGACCACACAAGGCCTGAGGGCGGTCGGGGTGGTGGGGCCCCTGGGACACACAGCTGGAATTGTGCTTTCAGAAGAGACCTGCCCTGGTTCCTACCTCCCCACTACCATCCTCCTCTCCCAGAACCTTCTGGAGAGACATGGTGAACTGATACCGTAGTTGACGACAAAGTGCTTTTGGGGACCAATCCGATTCCTGCCTGTGGGCCGAGCTCAGGCACCTTGGTCCAGGTGATGCCACACGTCAGGCATCCACGCAGGACTTGATGTCTGTTTCACACTTTAATGAAAGAAACCACATAGCTCTGTGTTTTTTCCTGGTGGAACAGAAAAGTCAACAGGTTTAGTAAATGACTTGCTGAAAAACAGAGTAGTAAATGAAATGAAATAATGAGGAAATAGAGAGATTGGCAAAATCAACATTAATCATTTTCTACCTGTGATTTGTAGAAAAACTTGAGTTTTCAGTCAGGAAGAGGCTAAGAATGACATGTGAAAAACGTCCACTCTGCCAACGAGCCGAAAGGTCACAGTGCGTTAGTCAGCATCGCGTGGAGTCAGCATACGTCCGTAGATGGGGTCCAGGTTTTCTTTTTTCTTGTAATTCAGTTTATTTTGATAAAGTCAAAGGCAGATGACACCCTATGGGTATTTAATAGAGTGAGCAGGTAATTAGAAATGACTTTTTCTTCTGAGTTTTTCTTAAGCACCTCAATACTGAGAAGCCTGCTGTTTGGTACAATTAAAACACATCCTGGACCCTCAGGCCTTCAACCACCTTGCATCCTGTTCTCATCGCGTTCAGACCTCTGGGTGCTCAGACGCTGGGGCTCTTCCCCGATGCTGCCTCAGAGCATCCTCCCAGGACGTGGGCCCCTGACTGCCGAGCCCGGCCGCTCCTGCAGCCCCCTCCCCCGTGGTTCACCAGACCCCTCCTGCCTTCCAGCCCTCGGGTGCCTCAGTGTGTCCCCACCTGTCACCTGGGACGAGAACAGAGCGAGCACGGAGCTTCAAGTACATCTCATCATCAAATCTCACCATCCACATGCCCAGGCTCTTTTTTATTATTATTACTGAAGTACAGTCAGTTACAACGGGTCATTTCTGGGGTCCACCCACGTTTTGCGACACTGTCGTCGCTCTAGCGCATCGCCAAGCCCTCCGTGCCTCCACAGGAGGGGCTCGTCTGTGTTTCTTCCCGTGAACGGTTGTATGATCGCTGACCTGGCATAGCCTTTCCCTCCACCCATCGCCTCCTGCGGATGCTTCTGCTTCTGATCAGCGGGGCAGAGGCGGCCCACAGCTGGGAATTTGCGAGGCCTGGGTTTTTCTCATTCCTTCTCCTTTTCTGAGGGTTCCCATCATGTGAGCGGGCGCCCACCCCCGCCTCACCGCCTCTCACTGCACTCATGGCGTCGCTGCAGCCGGAGCTCACGTCCCTGTTTCCCCCCAGACTCCGCGTCCCCCGGGCAGCCCAGCCCCCTTGTGCTGTGGCGCTCGTCTGTGAGCCCCTAGTCCACCCCTTGCCAGCTCTGGGAAGTGACCCCCTCCCTTCTGGAACGGGGCCAGCCTGTCTCCGCCTCTTCTCTCACTGGCCCCCTTTTCTGTAAGCAAGCCTGGGCCTCGAGGGCCCCGCCCCCGCCCCCTCGTCCACCCAGCACGCAGCCCGGGGCCCGCGCACCTCACTGCTGCTGCTGCTGCCAGACCATTCTCTCTGCCTCCTGCCTGGAACAGCCTCTTTCAGATCTGCTGAGCTGGGCTAGCCCTGCGGATTTGGGTGACCCACACCCTAGAACTCCCCTCTGTCCCTTCAGGGGCCTCTCCGCACGCCAGTCCTACACGATTCTCGATGATTCCAGCCCCTGTGCCGACCACACCGTGGTGCTGACGGTCCCACTGGTCAAAGAGGGCCTCACGCCTGGCGCCTCTGAGCACAGCGCGGCCAGACACCCTCCTCCCCGGCTGAGCTAACCCGTGTCCCCCCCCCGACGCCCCAGACCCAGGCTCTGGAGAGCTGGGTCGCACCTCCCCCGCACGCCTGCACGCCTGCTCACCCTCCTTGCCCTTGGCAGGTGGCCTTGCTTTGCTCAGGGTGGGCCTGTGCTCCAGGCCGTGTGCACCCCGCCTACCTCTGGGCCGCCACCCCCTCTGCTGGAGTGAGCCCTCCCAGCCCACCTGGGGGCCAGCCTCCACTGCCTCGCTTGTGCTGGGGCCCCAGAGACCCCGGGGCAGGTGCCAGGGGATGCCTTCCCACCTTTTCAGAGCCAGGACAACTGTGAATTTGAAAAGGACAGTGCTGTCCTAAGCTCATGCTCATATTTCCAGCTCAGACTCAGGACCACAGCGTCCAGCCGCGTCTGCACCGCACCTGCTCTCTTTCCTTTCACGCTGACACCAGCGCAAGTGCTCACGTTCTTTGTCCTGCACCACGTGCGGAACCATCCTGGGTGGCGATACCAGTCTCACCACCAAAGACAGGGCTGTAAGAAGAGGCCACGGGCTCTGGTTTGGGTTGCGGTTTGCGGGGGTGTGTGCTGTGCACCTGTGTGCTCTTCAGGGCGCTCCCTCTGGTGGTGTAGACTCAGGTCACCTTTCCACACTCACTGGGAAGGGTGGCCTGTCACAGGTGTGGGCATCTCCCCTCTTCATCCCCCTCTGCTCAGGTGCTGGCTGACTCACTCTCCGAACCTCACTCTCACCGAGGGCACGGAGGACCCCAGGTTAGTGAGCCCGGAGCTAACATGGCAGCAGGGGTGACGGTCAGCTTTCTGCCCTGGGGAGACTTTGCTCCCTGGAGTCAAGGACCCCTTACTCATGGGGTCCTCTCAGTGGACCCATCATCTGGGTGCAGTGCGAGGACCCTCACTCACGGGTCCCCCGCCCATCGTCCACCATCACTGCCTGCTCGGCCGCCGCTCTGCTCCCTCTGGCCAGGTCACGGGAACGCCCAGCCTCGCTGTTTGGACTTCTTTCCCCATTAAACCTCATTCACCTGGTCTCAGGCTTGGCTTAAGTCCCATCCATTTGCTGACGACTCCACAGTTCCTATCTCAGCCCTGAAACTACCCCGGGGCTCAGGCCCCCGTAGCCCAATGTGTACACGAATCAGCGTCTAACAGGGTGCCCGATGTCACATGGCCAGACCAGCTCCCTCTTCTCCCCGAAACCTGCTCTCTCCACGTCTGCAGTAGGACAACTCGGCTGTCCGCTTGGGTAGAAGAGCGTTAGGGTCCTCTTGGACTTTCAGCCCAGCGGTGCGTCCTGTGGGTTCCATCTGCGAATGGTGGCCAGCTCCAGCCTGTCTCCTGCTCTGACATGCTTGCTCCAACCTGGGACAAGTACAGAAGGACTCACGCCCCCGTCCTTGCTCTGGGTGGCGCCCCTCAGGAGAAGCCAGAGCCGCCTCTGCACAGCGTTAATCCGATGGAGTCCCTCTCAGTCCCAGAGCCTCAAAGACGTCCCGTCCAATTCGCGTCGGAGCCGGTTCCCCGGGGGCCCCTCCGGTCCTCACTCTGAGCCTCTCGATGTCCTCACTCTGGCGAAGGCCAGCTCTCACGCCTCGTGTCTGCAGGTCCTGCTGGCGGCGACGTCCGCTGGCGTCTTCTCACCCCTGCGTCCCGGCGTCTTGGGGACACTCTTATTTTTACGTCTTATTTCACGGCTGTGTTGAATTGCAACCTCGGAAAGAGCGGATGAACCTGGACAAGGCGGTGCCTTTGGGGGAGGAATCTCGCACCTTTGAGAACGTTAACATTGGCAGATAGTAAGCGAGTGACAGAGACGGCAACTAAAGCACGTTGATATCAGTAAAGTATCAGTGAGGAAAGACCTCAGGAAAACGTTTAATTTGACACTCGGGGGATTCTTCAGGAGTGTGGACCGCATGGACACGGGACTAAGGGTCGGGGGTCAGTGGGTGGAAGCTCAGGTCCTCTGTCTGTTCCCTGGCTCCCTGGCTGACGTGCCGAGGCCGGGCGTCCTGGAAGGTCTCGGGCATCCAGCCGTGTCTCCCCAGCCCCTCTTCTGCGTGACTGGCCCCAACCCCTGTGACCCACAGCTGTGTCCAGGGAATTCTGGTGCCCTTGCAAAGGCAAAAGATGGCCAAGTGCAGCTGCTCACAGGTGCCGCTCTGGTGAAAGGATGCGTGGCCCAGTGAGACCGGGCACGCAGTTGCTCCTTCATTGCTGGGAGCACATCAGAAGTCCTGAAAAAGCCTTTGTTGAAACAAAAGCAAACTGTTACCTTGTTTTCCTCAGTCTTCCCCCTGAGCCTTGAAATGGGCAAACGACCCTTTCTTTGAGGGGAGCGATCAGCATCCTATAAAGTGCTGATGCCCTGCATAACACGGCTTGGGAACGCTGCCCTAATGTTGCCAACATCACGGCCATCATGTCCATCACGTCCATCTCGTCCATCACAACGTGAAAGGACCACTGTCCATGTTCAGGCCAGAGGTCCAGGCAGGGGTGAACACCCCTCACCATCCTGAGCAGAGCCACGTTTCATCCTGTGAAGCGGCACCGAGGAGGGGGCCACCGCCCCTCGGCCACGTGGGCACTGAGCAGCCTTAAATGTCATTTTCTCTATCTGTGTACCTTCTGATGTGACCCAGTGGAATGACTCAAAATGGAAGGAAAAAAAAAAAAAACTGGCTCCCCTGCCCAGTGGGAAGTCACAGGGAGCTGCAAATTAATGTTAAATGTAGGGAGACTGGCTCAACGGAAAACAGTCTGTAAAACGTGGTTCTGATTTAGCGCATTGCACTTTTCCAGGAGTACTAGAAACAGCAGCAAAGATCCTTGCTGGACGTTGAACAGCCCGTCCCTCTGCTCCCGCAGCTCGGAGTGGGGGTCTTGGCGAGTTTTCAGCTTTAGCTGAGGAGCCCGGCCCCCTGTTGTCTTCCCTCTTCCCGCAGGCAGGAAGCGGGGTGCCTCTACTCAGGGCAGAGCTTCCGAGTGTCAGTTGACACTGACAAGGAAGTGCCTGAAACCTTCTGTCTGTATCTGTGTCTGTCTGTCTGACACAGGTCCGTAGCAGGACATAAGTGCGCGTATGTAAGCAAAGGTTTAAGTGTGCTGAATGCTGAATTAAAATACTTCCTAGAGACGGGCCCTCTCATCCCCACCCCCACCTCCCCCAAACGCACGCGAGCGCACTCAAGGTGCTCCCCCTCCTCGCGTCTGCCCCGGCTCCCGCTTCCTGCCTCGAGACCTCCTTGAGGGCCAGGTGGGTCTGTTCCGTGCTCCTCCTGGCGGCTTCCCGCAGCTCCGGGCCCCCTGGCCTGTGGTCCGCGGCCCTACCGGGCCGTGACGGCCCGCCCTTCAGAGCCAGGGTCTGCGGGGCGGGAGGGGTCCCGGGAGCCGGCCGCCTGGGCCAGAACCCCAGCTTCAGGGTTTGCTGGTTTGTTACCTTGACTGAGTCACTCGTTCCCTAAAACTCTCCGTTTCCTTCTCTGTTGCAGACGGTCACACAGACACCCAGGTGGGGAATTTGAGGGAACGGGGTGGGGAACACGTGTCCAGCAGGGGTGACGGGTCCGGCAAGTTGTCAGGAGTCCCTGGGTGTGGCCTCAGCCCCCGAGAAAGGACATTAACTGCCCTTCACAAAGCATGTTTTCTGTTTGGTTGTTTTTAAAACACGTGGCTTCGGCCACTCTTGGCATCACCGAGGATCAGTCAAACTGGGCATCAAGACTCGTCAGAACCTCCATCCACCGTCAGGCCTGTGGGCTCCCAGAGGCCCCCCGCCCTGTCCACCCAGGATGGGCTGCCCAGGCTGCGGGACCCTTCTCCAGAGCCACCCAGCTCTGATGTCCAGGGTTTTCCCTCTGCCCAGAGCCTCGCCTGGTTCCCTCCCTGTGCTGCTGGACTGGGCGGTGGGATCCCGACACTGGGGGGACGGGAGGAGCTTCGACCTTGAGGACTTTCCTCCTTGGGCAGCTGCCCCCAGCAGCTGGAGATGGCCTCCGAGCACAGTGCCAGACGGGCCCCTATGAGACCTCATGTTGGCTGCACTGCAGTGTCTTCTCAGGGAAGGATTCAGGAAAACAGAGGAGCCTTTGATGGGACATAAAGCCCGGGACTGTGGGCAGAGCCTCGGGCTGTGCAGCGCGGGGGCCGAGCCAGGAGGGCCGACTCACGCAGCCCGGACTGAAAGGCCTGTCTTGACATTGCAGGCTGGAGGGAGGGAGGCGGGGGGGTCCGTGTGAAAGGAGCCGACGTGAGGTTGCATGAGAGCTGGGGGGACAGGCACCTTGCTGGAGAATTCCTGGCACGGCCGCGGGCACCGCCGTCGGTGGGAAGGTGCCTCCTGGCTGCCTCTGCCGGGTCAGGTGCAGCCGGCGTCCCTCTGCTGCGGGCCTGACTCTGTGAGCCCAGAGCCCACTGATGCCTGTGTCCCCACCAAACGGGCTGTGGTTTTCCCAGTGGACACAGACGATCTGACGCCCCCAAACACAGGTGTCCCTGGCAGGCTGAGTACCTGGGGGTACCTGGTGAACTCCCCTCCCAGCCCGGCGGGGTGGGTCATGCTGGACCGTGTTCATCTCCCTCTAGACACTGAAACTTCTGTATATGTACACGTGGGGTGGTGTATGTGTGTGTGTCTGTGTGTGTGTGGAGGTGTCTGTCTGTGTGTGTGTGTGTGGGGGGGTGTTTAAACCAGCCTAGAAGTGAATATGTCCCTGAAACCGTCCCACACTCAACCTGCTCAGGCTGTGCTTAGAGTGGCTGAATCGGCCGTGCGGGCCTCAGCCATCACTCTGCAATCATGTCTTGCTCCTTGAAGCCTCAGAACCGAATGAGGACTTCAGAGCGCTGGCCCTGGACTCTTAATAAGGTTTATATCCGCATTATACGGTCCGTGTGTAGCCTTTGCTTATAGACTGCTCTCCTTTCGGTATGAAGACCTCCAGGACCACATGTGTGGGCCCCTAACTGCTTCCAAGTTTCCACCTCTAATCTCGCTGGGATTACTTCCACTGGGGGGGTCTGAAGGCTCCGGATGAGGGCAGAAGGCAAAAGTCCTTCTAGGAGAGGAATCTCTCCGCGCCATGCTGTGTCCTCACTGCAGAGCACCCGGCCCCCCTCGGCCGGCCGGACTCCTCGTCCTCCAATGTCCGACGCAGCTCTCACCTCCCCTAGGAAACCAGCCACCTCGGAATGAACGGCTCTCTCTGCCGAGCCCCCGGAGCGGCGCTGCGTCTCCTCACAGCACGGTCCCTGACGCGGGGCTGGTGCCGGCGGGGTCTCTGGGGGCCGCGCCCGCGGGGGCGGGACTCACTCGGCTTTGGCGCCTGCTCTGCATCCCCAGCCCGAGACAGAACAGCCGCGGGCGTGCAGACCCGGGACGCCCACTCTGGTGGCTCAGAATAATTTTTTTCTCACCCTCCAGCTTCTTGGGTGTTCTGGACTTGTGAGCACTTAGTCGAAAGTCCAGTCGAACTCAGAAACGACACTCACAATTTTAACAAAGAATTTAGTGTAGGAAGTTGCTTAAACTGGTACTGGAGAATCGGGAACCATACGGATCCCTGAGGTGACAGGGTCTCGGTGCAAGCAGGCTGCACCCTCACACTGGGGCAGGATGGGGATGGGCTGAGAGCTTGGAGGACGGCCCCGCGGAGCTGGACCCAGACCCCCCGGAGGAGGTGGTGATGCCCGCCCAGGCTGGTGTCTGGACGGGAAGCCACTCTTGGGCATGCGGGAACATTAGAATCAGGACTCTGGGCCCAACCGAAGGCCACGTAGGGGAGGCGCCCTCCAGGGCAGCAGGGACACGGGAGGACCAAGGGCCTTCATCCTTCCGCCGCCCTGGGCTCCTCTCCGGCGGTGCCCCTGCTGGTGGAGCCTGATGGGCGAGCTGCCCGGGAGAGATGCCGTGGCAGGGCCAGCCCCGCGCAGCCTGGCCGAGTTCGTACAGGAGGCGAGCTCGGGGCTGAGACAGGGTAACTGATAAGCGGCTCGGGGCTGGACGCGAGCAGAGCTGCAGACCTGCAGGCTGAGCTGCCTCCTCGGCTCGAGCACTAGGCGGCCGGCCATCTGCATGATGGGTGGCTTCAAGGGGCCTCCGGTCTGGAACGCTCGAACACCGGGGCTCGCTGTGCGCTGGCTGACGACGGTCCCACTGGCCATGCCCGGCCACTCGGTTATCGGGAAGTGGGGGTCTGGCCAGATGATGTAGCACCAAATGCCAGCCAACAAGTTCTCCGCAGTTTTGCTTCGAGGGTGGCTGGAGACGGAGCACGTTACGTGAAGTCATTTCTCTGACACGTTGACCCCAAAGCCCGGACACCATGTCGGAACAGGCACCCGAGTCTGACGTTTGTTCCTATCTGTGGGAAGCGATGAGAAGTGAAGCATCTGAAAAAAGAGATTCTTAAAAATTAAAATAAAGGCACACTTCGGTTTCACGATGTTCCTACTGGTCTTGTGCCTCCATTCCCGCTGGACGGCCTCCATGCAAGACCCTTCTGGTTCCCTGTGCTCAGGGCGACTCACTCAAAGGTTTCTGGTGCGACTGTCCTTCCCACGACGCCTGGTCTGAGGAGGAAGATGGCGGTGGGCGGGCGCCGCGGGTGCTGCTGGCGCTGGCTGCACGGCTACCGACAACCACGCCAGGCCTTCCCCCATCGACTGCCTGGGAGACTTAAGGACAGGGTGACCTGATGTCCAGCTAATTCCTGATATATTACTTATTCCAATAAATCACGCTTTAGCCTCAAGCTGCTTAAAAGCCGCTGAGTTCCACGGAAAGGCGCTGAGTGGAAAGGAGGCTGCAAAGCGCCACGGGCACAACCGGCCACCGTGCAGTCCTCGCCTCAGACCCACCTCCTGCCGCCCGTGGAGCAAAGCGGGCCGTGGGCCCCCAGCCCGCACGGTTGTCCCGAGGAGCGCGTGTCCCGCGTCGGAGGGGACCACGCCTGCGGTCCGTCCTTGTGACCGTGCCATGTGTTGTACCTGCGATGTCGTCACGAGAACACAGCCCTCCCGTCCCGGTGGGATCTAACCCAGGACGCGTGTGCCGGGGACTGGCCGTCGTTCACCTGGTCCCGCCCTGCGGCCTCGTGCGCCGTGCTCTGGGGGTGACCTCACTGGGGGTCGGAGGGGAGGAAGGGACACGAGGAGACCGGGGGACACAGAGCAGGCATGTTCACTCATGTCCACAGAGCCGACGGGACGCTCAGGCCCAGCTTCTGTCTCCCGGCTTCTCCACGAGACCCCAGCTTGGAAAGAAACGGGAGGACAGAGGAGCCCAGGGAAGATGCTGTCCCAGACGTGGACCCCGCCTCACGGGCCGCGAAGCCCCTGAGCCACCCAGCCCATCCTCCCAGGAAGGGAGCTGCGTGCAGACCCGCCACGCACCTGCACGCGGAGGAGGGGGGCAGAGGGTGGCTCTTGAAGCTGCTCCTGGGGGGAGTCCTAGGGACAGGAACCTGCGCCCGTCCCTCAATTCTGCAAATAAGCGAAGGGAAGTGAAGGTCTTTTGTTGTTTCCCTTTCTATTAGAACTCGGTTTTCATCGTCGTCCTCTGAGCTGTGGAAACGGGAGCCATGGCTGGTCTCCCTCCGGGAAAGGGATACCAAGCACCGAGCTGGGAGCCTCGGCCGCCCTGCGGACGCACCCCTGTGCACACGCTTGAAGAAGGGGCGGGTCCGGGGCTCAGCTCGTCTTCCCATGGCCAGGCGAAGGGCTCGTGGGAGGGTGTCGGCACCGGGAGGAGGCAGCATTGCCCTGGGCCAGCCCCCGGATGTGGACCACGGCCACTGAAGGGCTCCCCGTCATGGAGGACACAGAAGGCCTCTGATTACATGACACAATTTCTCACAAACGTGTCTGCACAGACAGGGGTGCCAGCTGCCATCCGACGTGATGACGACGGCCACGGCGGGGTCTTGGGGACGGCCGACAAGCACCGTGAGCCCGGCGTGGTGCTGACTGCCCAGCAGGTCTGCCCTGGGGGCCGCCCATCGGAAGGTCAAAGGGCAGGTGTAAACCTTACCTCGAGTGGCTTGATTTCTGCTTCGTGCTGATCATGGCCGCCCCCAGGCTCCTTCCTGTAGTCCTAAGCTCCAGGGCAAAGTGGAAGCAGCTGTGGCTCAAATGCTCACTCAACAGGGAGCCTCCGGTCCAGCCGGGACCCAGAGGCCCCCCACGAGAACCCCAGTCAGCCGAGTCCCGGGGGGGCAGATCAGGAGACGTGCCTGGACTCAGCCTCCACTCATCTTCTGGACCAGAAAATAGCTTTTTAAAAGTAAACGGGCCTTTGTGACCACACACAGCTCAGATTCCAAAACATGCATGAAGTTAGTCACAAAGCAAAATTTACTGTGGGACTCTGGGCTGGAGGGGGCAGCCGGCGTGGAGGTTGCGAGCTTTGGCCCGCTGGCAGGCAGACGTGGGCCTCCTGGGAGTGGGCCACTTAAGTGTACCTGATTTGAGGGCTCTTGGCCCTCGTCTATGAAATAAAGATGAGAAGAGATCCTTCTTCAGTGCAACGGTATATAAATTAATGTACTAGGAGTCAGGTATGGGGGGAAATGTCAAGAAATACGTTCGTGATATCACCAATTTCCATCCAATTAACTAAAACTCCGTCTCTAGATAGACTCAGCTAGACTTCAGGGGCCCAGCCTCTCTCACAAATGTTTCTCGTGAGTGACTTTTTCCTGTGTTTGTAAAGAAAGCACCAGCGTGCCCATCTCTGGAGCAGCAGCAGGCGTGGGAGGAGAGCAGGCTCTCTGTTCAGCAGGCCTGAGCCCCGCCCAGGGCAGATCCTTCAGGGAGCCCCCCGGCCCCCAGAGGCAGAGACTGTGCCCCTCTCCCCGCAAAAGCACGTGCCATCAGCGCTGTCCTCCCCAGCACTGGTCTACCTCCCAGGAAGGCCGCTGCCCGTTCCCTGTTCAGCTGCGGCAGCGGGTGTTGTTCTTGGAAAACCTGTTACGCACAGTTATATGGTTTGGGGCCACATAAGCCGGGGCTGGGGACCAGCTCCAGCTGGGCTCCATCCTCAGCTCCTTGCAGTGTGGCCTCAGCATGGACGGCGTGGCCTGCCCTCCCAGGGTCCCTGCCCTCCTGTTCCCACAGTCCTTTCATGTGCTGCCTTTGTGTCTCCGGATTCTGACAGTTTCCCGTGTCCGCCTGCCTCCCTAGGGAGCAGCCTGAGCCTGGAGAGCCAGGTCAGCACGGCGCTCCCGGTGCTTCCGGCACCAAGCCCCCTGCTCGCCCGGTGTCAGGCAGCAGTGGGCCAAGGGGGTGACGGGCCAGTGGGCCACGTCTTGAACGGTCTGACTCTGTAAGACCAGCAGAGACTCTCGGCTAGGGACACAGTGACCCCTGAGAAACATGGCATTCGGGATAAAAAGCTCTGTCACGTAACCCCAGGTGACCCCTCACCGCCAGTCCGAGTCTCTGCGTGTCTGGAGGGGACCCCCAGCCACCTTGGCAGGGAGAGGGCAGCAGAGGCACAGAGCAGGGGGGACCCGGCCAGCGATGGGAAGGGGGGCTTTCAGACGCCCAGCTCTCTCTGAGACACACGACTTCTCTGTCCGCCCACTGAGGACAGCTGTCCTCACGGAAGCCGTCCTCATCAAAGCGCTGCCTCAGCTCCTGGCCGGAGGGCACAGAGCAGGGGAGACCCAGGCCCAGCGATGGAAGGGGGGTCCTCCGCACGGGAGGCAGGTTCTGGCTGCCCCACTGTCATCAAGGGTGATTTTTTTTAATTCTTAATTTTTATTGAAATACAGTTGGTTTACAATGTCAGTTTCAGTTGTACAACAAAGCGATTCAGTTGTACATACACATACACACGTGTATATATTCTTCAGATTCTTTTGAGACTGTTTCTTAGCATCAAAGGGGAAAAGCCACGTTCATCAACATAACCAGATGCTCATTTGATGGTAAACTTAGCCGACTGCCTTACCACTCCTATCTGCATATCTGTATACTTCCGTGTATGTGTCTTAAGGGAAGATGATGGTGACTCCCCACACCCCGGGACAGTGGAACCCTCTCGGCGCCGTCCCGCAGCCTCGGTGTCCCCTGCGGCCTTGGTGTCCCCTGCGGCCTTGGTGTCCCTTGCGGCCTCAGTGTCCCCTGCAGCCTCGGTGTCCCCTGCGGCGGTGCCTCCTTGCCCGGCACTTTGCATGGCGTCTAACGACATGGCCGCTATGAAACAAGAAGGAAAGAACATGCTTGGGGAACAAAGGAGGCATCACTCCACCCCATTCTCCTTTCTCCCGACACTTTCAAAGGCAGCAGACACCTCTGCAGACTGGAGCTGAAAGGCAGCGCCAGCCGCCGCTTGCCCCTGCGGGGTGCGTCCCGCAAAGGCGCTGGCAGTCTTCCCGTCCTGGGCTCCCCGCTCCTCTCCCCTTCTGATGTCTTTCCAGGTTGGAGCTCCTGCCTAGATGAAACAGATGACTTTCTGGGCCCGCTTCT
This sequence comes from Camelus bactrianus, assembly GCF_048773025.1. Lineage (NCBI taxonomy): Eukaryota > Metazoa > Chordata > Mammalia > Artiodactyla > Camelidae > Camelus > Camelus bactrianus. Next base: position 3,249,260 of record NC_133541.1, read on the forward strand.
GCTCACAGCAGGCAGGAGCAACAGTGACTGATTGGTTGAAACATGAGGATTAATGGGTATTTATATTTCATTAAATTTTATGCTCACTGGAGAATAATGTATCACTCGCAGATATTGAAACATATGTCAACCCTATCCACTTACATATAATTCAATTTGACTTAAATGCATTGATCAAATTTTATTAAAGTCCAATACATCTTCCAAAAAGGCCTGGTCGCAGAGGACTGTCCCTTCAGAGTCACCTGACGGAAGGGACCGATCGTGTTATAACCTGATTTATACCATTTTTCGGGAAAAGAGAAACGATTGTGGATGAAAGTCTCGTTGTAAGGTGACCAAGGGCCATGTGGAAGACTTGCGAGTGAGATTATCAGGCACATTTAAAGCCAGGCCTTGCGAACGTGACCCTGGAGGGAGTGACATTGCTGTGATAGTCCCGGAACACGTCGCAGAGATGCCCTCTGGAATCTGCACCCAAGACTCCTCCCTATGAGAGCCCAGGACCTGGGAGGGCGCTGTCCCGCGTGGGGCTCCCTCCTCTGTCCTCCACCCACGTCCTCTCCACTCTTGTCTCCCCACTCCTCTGTCCCTCCCGCTTCGACGTAAGGACGGGTCTACGTACAAACAAAAAAAAGCTTGAATACATGTAAGCACTCAACACGGGCTTTACCAGGAGTTGTAACACTTTGCTCTTCATATTAAAATTCTATCTGAAATGTTTCTACATGCTCCCAACATGATCACAGTGTATTATGAGCAGAAGGTGATGATTTAAGTATAGAAAGAAAGAATGTCCAGTAGGATATGGGTTTCACGTGCAGCCTAACTTGTGGGATTCCTAACACAATCAACAGAACAGGAGTTGCCTCCATTCAAGGGGTGTCTTGATAGACACGCACCCCAACTTTCCAGCTGGTTTGCACAAGAACTTAAAGCAAACTCTTCCTGACTCAAGAATCTGGACTGTGGTGGGGAGGGTATAGGTCGGTGGAAGAGTGTGTTCTTAGCAGGCACGAGGTCCTGGGTTCAATCCCCAGCACCTCCACTAAGAAATAAATAAATAATCATAGTTACCCCCTCAAAATAAATAAAATTTAAAAAAAAGAATTTGGACCTTGGGACCACAGGTCTTGCTCTGGAAAATGAAATGCCAGAGTCAGATCAGTTTCTCAAGCTTGGCAAAGACGAGATAGATGGACTGATCGATGAGCACAATAGACAGACAGACATGCTATCAGAAAAAAAGGAGAGGCAGGGTTTCTCATGCCTTTAGATTCTTTAGTGAGACCTTCAGCTTCAGCACAAGCCGTGACGTGCTGGTGCGTCCAGGGATGGCGGTGCTGGCGGTGTCCTGCCATTCTCGCCGGAGACGCCTCATTTCCCGAGCAGCCATAAGCCCCCAGCAGAGCTGCATGGAAGTCAGGGAGCCCTGCTCTGGGAGTGCTGGACCAGTAATCTCCAGGGTCCCTTTGTGCTGGAAAATTCTATTTCTTAGATTAGGTGGTGACAACCATTGTTAAAAATACTATTGCCCAGGTATTTTAGACATAAATATGAGTGAGGAATGTGGAGACTCAGATACCTGCAGGTTTATAAAGTAATCAGAAATAAAGAGGAAGAGTTGGCCTTAAACACGTCTGTTTCAAAAGTCAAATTTTGACTGGAGCTTTGAAATAGTAAAATTCATTTCCTGAAAGGTTCTCTCAGGCTATTTCTTTAAAAATAACCATATGACCTGGAGGGCCACCCACCTGCTCCCCAGGGTTGACCTTCAGGTGCCTGAGATGACAGGGGCCTGTGTGCAACACAGACGGGGGCCAGGTGTGTGGCCAGCAGTCCCCTGCGAGACCCTGGGTCTCAGGTCTGTGATTCCAGTGCCCAGCACAAAGACATGGGAGTGGACAGCACGATGACCAGTGGAAGGAAGGCACCCTAACCCCTGGGGCAGCAGGTTCGCGGCCCCACCCTCTGGGAGCAGGCTGCCTGGGCTGCGGCCCTGGCGCAGGTGCCGGGTGAGCAGCCCGTGCCCTGCAGGTGGTCTGGGCCCAGCGAGCACCCCCGTGACTTGCCACCTCTGCCACCGAGGACAAGGGTGAGCCCCGGAGGCCCTGCTGGGCTTCTGGGCTGGGCCTCCACGGGCCTCGCCCCCCTGCTGCCTGGGCAAGTGTCTGGGGGTCGGTGGTCCTCGGGGAGCCACGCTGTCTCACCCCGACAGCTTCAGCACAGACCTGGCTTCCACCGGCCCCTCATTGCACCTCCAGAGCCCAGACCTGCCAGAAGTTCTCTGCCGGGAGTCATCCTCTCCCCATTCCTCATGCTCGGCCCCCTTGAACTTGACACACGTTGGGTCCTAGCCGCAAGGCTTCTTTAGTCACCGAGACTTGGGCAAGGCTGTCTCGGTGGTCCAAGGCACAGTGCTTGTCCCAGGCCCCACGGTTGTCGGTCAGCTGCCCTGTTCCTCACAACAGCTCAAAGGCCTTTGACCACCGAGTCCCAAGTGCCCTGAGCAGTGCTTCAGTACCTGGGTTCCCGGAGCATCCGTGGGCCCGGCTGGCCTGGCTCCTGGAGGCCGCAACGCGCAAGCTGGGCCTTTAGTCCTGTAGAGAGAGAGCAACACACCTCACTTGCTCACAGATCCAGACATTGAACTCTCCCAGCAGGAAAGTGGCCAAGGACATTAACCAATTACTCATAAAGAGGACCTGGAAAATACCGAACAACAGAGAGTTTTAAAGCTGTCAGACCAAAGTAGAATGTGAAAAGGCAAGACACAGCCACTAACGGAGCCTGGAGACAGAGTCCTGAGGCCGCCGTTTGGCAGGAGGGAGCTTCCCGTCCCTCCTGCCAGAACCAGTGCGGAAACGGCTTTGACCCTGAGAGTCAGATCAGATGGACACCGCCTCGCTTGCAAGATGACTGCTCTTCCCTGAAGGATGGGGTCATCTTCTGAGAAGATGCTTCAGAAGAACAAGCCGGCACCTCGCAGGGTAGCACCTCATGGGAGCTGGGTTCCAGCTGCAGCCAGCACCTCACACGGAGAAGCCCGGGTAGCTAGACACAGTTTGAACTCAGACCCCAACTTCCCATGAGACAGGGATTCCTTCTGATTCACCCTTTTACCTCTCGCAGTGTTTAGGGTCTCCAAAATATGGCTAAGAATATAAGAAGGGAGGAAGAAACGGAGGAAGGAAGCTGCTTAGGGACAAAAGCCAGCCTGGTTTTCTCCTCTGCAGGTGCTGCCCTGTCACCCACCTCCATGGCCAGGGCAGAGCCGGCCCCGGGGGAGCGGGCAGATGCCCAGGGGCTGTGTGGGGTGACAACAGCATGTACGTAGACACTGCAGTCAGTCTCATCGCACCTCGGGAAATATGAGGGCAAGATGTAAGGCCAGCTCTGGGAAGGAGCCAAGCGGCTTTCTAGAAAATTACTGCGTGTTGTTGATAGCTTTGTTCAGGAAGTCTGCTGTTCAGAGCTGGCCTGGGAGCAGCACACACAGCCAACCAGGGACACAGAGGGCTCTCCGAGGCGGCGTGTGCGTGTGTGCATGCATGTGTGTGCGTGCATGTGTGCATGTGCATGTGTGCATGTGCATGCATCTGCACGTGTGCAAGTGTGTGTGCACGTGTGCATGTGTGTGGAGATCGGGGGAGGAAGGGAGGGCGTGAACGAGCCTACACTGTACTCTAGTTCATCCAAGAGACCGTTTTTCGTCATCAACATCCCGCTGGTGTTAGTTTCAGGTGTGTGGCACACGTGTACATACGTGTACACACGTGTACATACATATCGCATTATTTTCTGCCACAGTCCATCGCAAGGCACTGGATATAGTTCCCTGTGCCGTGCAGTAGGACCCTGTCGATCTCCGAAGAGGCCGCTTTGTAAGGACACCTGGCTCATGCTGCCGGGTCCTCCCACAGCGAGAGGCCGTCAGATCCGTGGCTGGTGACGTCAGTGCTATTCCAGCCCCCTGCGTCCTTCCATCCGCAAATCAGGACAGTCTCAGTGTCACCTCTTTGACGGGAGCAGCATGGGCACCGGCTGTGGGAGCTGCGGCTGCGTCCTCAGGACAGGCCCAGGCGGCCCTGCTCCCGGGGGTGGGGGGCGGGGAACAGATGGGCTCCAGGCTGTGTCTCAGCCTACCCCTCCCACCTGACAGACTTGGGAGGGAGGCTGGTCACCCGGGGACCCGGCAGGCGGCAGCTGAGCTTGGGCCGCGGGATCTCACCTCGGGGGCCGCTCTGGACCTTGTGCCCGGCAGGGTGGAGGGCAGGGCTGCCACCAGACAGCGCTCCTCTGCCCGAGAGCCCTGCACCAGGGAGCACTTGACTCCAGGCTTTCGTGAGGCTGCCCGTGCCCCAGCGTCACACCAGCCCTTCTGAAAATCGGAGTGTGGACTTGCCTCCAACCTCCGAAGAGATGCCTGGTGAAAATTAGCATGACTCTCCCTCTTTCTCTCTCTCCCTCCCTCTCTCTCTCACACACACACACCTGGCTTCCCCGTCTCAAGCACAGGCATGCCGACCCCAGGTCGCAGTGGCTCTGAGCATCTTTGGTCCTGAGGGGCGGACCTCTGCGCCGTCCCTGCCTCTGCCCTCAGGAGGCCCCTGGGAGGCCCCAGACGAGCTCAGAGAGAAAAACGGGCCACGCTTGTGCAACTGTGACCCTCGGGGACGCGTGACCCCGGCTTCCTGGGAAAGCGGCACCTCAGCTTCCCCTTGGCCCCACTGCCAGGTGTCCCCCAGCTCCACCCGGGAGGCAGCATCACGCGCGTCAAGCCACCCGGTCCGCACGCGCGCGGGGCTTCCCGAGCCAGAGCCCCGCCCACCTCCGCAGTTGCGGGGTCCACAGCTGCCAACTCTCCTAATTGCGGAAATGCATCTGCGACCCCCACCCCCCAAGCCGGGGCTCACCGAGCCTCCCGGGTCCCTCCCGGGCGACGCGGAGACTCGGGGTCTCTGGATGCACCTTCCGGAGGGCAGGGCCCCGCCAGCAGCCTCGGCTCCCGTGCGGTGAACGGTCCTCCCCGCAGCCTGCTCCCTGCCAGGCCCTCCGGAGCCGTGCGCTCGCTGGTGATGGTTTTGCCGTTTCAGGGCACCCCCCCACCCCCCCCCGCCGCCCCAGTGTGGAGCGGCCTGCCCCACCCAGGAGGTGCCTCTGCTGGGTGAGCTGTCTTCGGCCTGAGTTGTGGGCCAGGGGCCGAGGGGCCAACGTGAATGAATCCACAGTATCTATTCAATACGGTGCCTCTACGCAGAAACACGCATGAAACAAGGTTATGCACTGATGGCTGAGAAGGGCATTGTGACCAGAGGCCCGCTGGACCCCACCTGCATTTCCTCCTCAAGCCGCGGCTCCGGACCCGCTAAGTCTGTTCCTCAGCGACTTGGCGGGGCACGACCACCATGCAGTGGGAACCAGCCACAGCCATCATCCCACTGGGTCTCCTGGGGACGGCAGGCTCCCCCAGGTTTGAGGAATGATTACACGATGTGCATGTGCTCTCAAACTTGGTCACACATTAGATTATCTGTGACTCTTATAAAACCCAGAGCCACTCACACCTGCCGGGTGAGCCCCCCCGGCTGGGGGGCTCTGCGTTAATCAGCTGGGGAAGGGCGCCTGGATTTCCCGGGAACCCCGGTGACTCTACGGTGCAGCCAGAGTCATGAGTCTCCAGTGCATCCTGGAGACCAGGCGGGTGGTTTCCTCGAAACCCACACGGTCAAAACCAGCGTGCCCTAAAGGTGGACAGAAGCTGCCCCCTGGGTCACAGAAGCTCAGTTACTGGTGGGCTCTCCCCCCAGACGCTGCACATCAAGGTTGGTTCCAAAACCCTCTGTGGAAGACGGCCCGGCCAGGAGTTCGTGCAGCAACCCTGCATGCAGCATGGGGGCCGCAGCTTGGCCTCTGGGCCTGGCATTCGGGACCCAAACCCTTCCCACAGCACCATATGAGTCAGGGCTCTGCAGAGGAACAGACCAGTAGGATAAATATTGACATATGTGATGAGATTTATTACAAAGTGTTGGCTCACAGAATCACGGAGGCCGGAGGTCCCACAGCCTGCTGTCTGTAAGCTGGAGACCCAGGAGAGCCAGTGGTGTCGATGCCGGTCTGGGTCTGGAGGCCTGGGACCAGCACCAAACAGGGCGGAAGAGGGGTGACCCTGCTCCACACTCAGGCTGGAGGAGTGAATCCAGCCATCCCCCACATGTGGCTCCATCAGCATCTGCAGTGGCTGGGACGGGGCCGCCCACACTGGGGAGGGCCGTCGGGTCCCCCCTGTCCACTGATTCAGACCCCCATCTCACTCAGACCCCCTTCCAGACTCCCAGGAGTCACGCTAACGGACATCTGGGTGCCTCACGACCCCATCCAGCGGATATGTCAAATCCACCATGAGAACCTCTCAGGGGCGGCGTGATCTTAGGAAACCCCGAGGCCTCCCTGAGCCTCAGGTCTCCTCCGTGAAGCACGGGGGTGACACTGCTTCACCTGCCGGGAAGTTCTTCTTAGACTGAAGAGTGAAAGCACAGGGCCCGGTTGGTACCTGGTCTGGTGTGTCCTCACGGGGTGTTCAGGGAGCCGGGATGTTAGCATCCTGTTTCCTTTGCCTGAGTTTGGATGGACGGAAGAAGATGTAGAAACCAGTGGAGATCAGAAGACGAGGTTTGGGTGACACAGCTGGTGAAAACCCTGCGGCTGAGGTGGGCTGCCACCCCGGCTTCTCTGTGTGATCCCGGCTCCGTCCTGGAGCTGAAAGCGGACGGGGTCTGCACACGGGCCAAGCAGCAAGTCGACCTTGGTGGGTCAAGACGGAACTAGCCCCTTGTCTATTTTCCATTCCAAATTTTATCTATTGTTCCTGACCAACCTGGACCACCAGGGACCAAAGGCCATATAAAGATGCTCTAATAATCAAATGCCAACCGTGAACGGTAACGTCCCCGGGGGCATGGGCGTCTATACATTACACGTTAAATTTATTTCCTCCCACGTTTTCTTCTGCTCAGTCTCATGTGGAGAGGGGCTCAGGCCCAGGAGGAAAGGAGGGTCTCAGCCGCCGTCCGCCCAGGAAGAGCATAGTTCCCGCAGGGCCCCAAATCTCCCCACACCCAACCTCCTGACGGCCAGGGAGACACTCAGTGTCTCGTCACGTCCCAGCCTCTACCTGCCCACGGGGAGCCATCCCGGGAAACTTCTGGAGCCAGAACTTGGTGCCGCCCAAGTGCAAGGCTCCGTGAGGCCATGGTCAACTGTGGGGCGTCTACAGCCTGTGCCCCACGCTCCACCATGACTGGGGTACCAGCCAGGGGCCAGCATCTCAAGTATAACAGGTCTGGTTATGTTTCAGGTCAGCTTGCCCAAGGTTCTAGTCTTTAATTAGCACCTTCGTCTCCATGACAACTTTTGGCTTTGTTTTGTACTCCCAGTTTATTGAGGAAAAAGGTGGTTGTATTTCATAAATGTCAGTCATTCACGTCTCCCTGCAAGACTCTCACACATGCACACACACGCATGCACACATGTACACACAGGTACACACACTCACACACGCTGACCCATGCCCCAGGGAAAGAACACGCCAGAATCCGAGGAAGACAAAAGAAGCCCACTGGGTTTGTAAACACAGGTGTTTCACAGTTGGGTTCGCTGTATGTCTCTGCTTTGTTTTATTTTTAAACAGAAAGCAGAATCTCTGTCCTCTTAAAAGATAAGAACTTCTTGGTCTTTAAGAACCTAGCTTTTTCCCACAAAAGGATGTTTTTGGAGAGGAGTGGATATGCATGCTGTTCTTGAAATGAGTTGGATACGCAGACCCTGGGTCTTGGACACAGAGCTGGTCCAGGAAGAGCAGAGGTGGAGGCACGTGCCTGGCCAGCCAAAGGGGCTAGAAGTCGTCCTCCCGGGCTCCGAGGAGAGTGGCACCGCAGGAAGCAGAGAAGAGCTCTTAGCCTGGGGCTCTGTGCCCCGCGTCCCTCCCCGACAGCCTGGGTGGGCGGAAGCCCCGCCAAAGCCCCTTCCGCACGGGGCCCTCGGGGCAGCGGGGACACTGGTCGCAGGAGAGGCTGTCTCAGTGGCCGGGGTCACGCAGCCACGGGGACCACAGGCAGTCTGTCTGCGGGGAAGGGGGCCCTGGAAGATTTCCAGCCCTCGAGGCCCGCCCATGAAGCCGAGGACGGTCCTGGCCGGGGAGGCCTCCTGCTGAGACCAGGGCGCCCTGGGCAGTGAGGCCGGGACCTGGCAGGGCCAGGGCTTGGGGGGTCGGTGACCCAGGGAAAGGCTCGTGACAGTGACCACAGACTCTGGGTCACTCCCACAGGACAGGACGCCGCTGCAGCTTTGACAGATATAGAGGAGGCCAGTTCGACTGGAAATCACTGAATATGATGAATTTACCTGTAAAATAAAAAATGAGGCAATTTCTTCCTAGTAAGCAGAACTGGATGTCAGAAAACAGACTCAGTGAATGACAAACGTGGACCGCTCCGTCGCCGGGGTGGCCTGTGCTCGAGGCTGGGGCCCCTGCCCAGGCCCTTCCCCCGTCGCCCGGCCCACACCCCAGGCTCCGAGAAGCGCCAGGCTCCCGGCAGCTTGGAAACCTTGCCATCATTCCCAGCGCTTCCAGAAGCAAATACAACAAAACTAGCATTTAAAGACATCCAACTTGCCAAGAGGGTATTGGAGCAATAAAGTGTTTACACCCAAACAAAGTCATAAAGCAGTTAACAGCCGCACCTGTGGACCGAGATTGCGTGAGGCTGGTTTTCCCGACAAACCAGCACAAAAGCAGCCTGGCCTCTGCCGGCGTTTTAGTGATGGAATCGAAATAAAACCGAGAGAACAGAAGGCACCAGACTTTACTGGAGGCGGCGAGGTCAAGCATGTGTGATGCTGGCTTGTGCAATGTGTGCGTACAATGGCTGATTGTGCGCTGGCCCCTAAAAGCCACCGAAGTGATAAAATGCCGGCTTTGAAATAAAGTATACCTGTGCTTCCTTTGATCGCAGACTCCCTCCCACTGAAGTTTGGGGTTGGCTGTGACCCAGTGGTCTCTCGCTGTGTGACAGGCTACTTGAAAGCCCAGTGGTGGACAACAACCACTTCATCACGCGTCACGATTCCGTGGTTCGGGGAAGTGCGGGCTGAGCTGGAGGCTCTCTGCTCCCTGAGACAGTGACACCCTGGGTATTCAGCCAGCACACGGCCGGGCAGGGCTCTCGGGGTCACGCCCTCTACGTCTGATCTGTCTGCAAGCCCGGCTTATCCTGGACTCTCGCTCGACTTGATCCCCCAGGGTGGCCCTCAGGCACAGTGGGCTCAAGGAGCCGGATTCTGGCGAGGCAGCACGGGGCTGCCAGGGGCCCCGGCAGGCAGGCTGGGTGGCCTGACCCAGCCTCAGACGTCTCACAGCATCGCTTCTGCTTCTCTCTGCTGGTCCGAGCAGTTGAAAGCCCGCCCAGATTCAAGGGGGTGGGCCTGCAGGGCCGACCTTTCCAGGTGGGAGCTTCCTGGAATTTGCAGCCCTGCTTCCGAACGGCCACACCTGGCCAGACGCTGTGGGGCTCCTCGGGGGCACCGAAAGTCCTGGTGAGATGGAAGTCTCCTGCTCAGGTAGTACTCTAGTGCCTGGGTGAGCTGCTCCCAGGAGGTGACCGTCGGAGTCTCCTGGACAGAGCAGACAGCCTTTCAGTACTGAATTTTTAGTTGTAAAAAATGTTTCATGAAATTTCAGAGTCCACTGCCTGGAATTATTGTCAGTGACTAGAAAAAGCCTCTTTCTGACCTGCTATGCTCATCACCTGATGCTGATGAGTTTATAAAAAGTGAGTGTCAGGAGTCCTGCACCTCGGGGGCCCTGCAGAACTCTGCGGGGAGGCGCAGTGCCAGACGGCTCCCTGGCACCGTGTCGCGGTTTCGGGAGGTGCCCTGCATCACAGAGGCCAGGTCCGGGCTCCGGGGGTCCGGGAGCCCCTGGAGTGCTGTGCACAGGGCTGTGAGCCCCGGGTGGGTGGCTCACCTTTTCAAAGCCGTGAACATTTCCTCAGAAGGTCAGGAGCCACCAGCTCTGTGCAGTGTGTGCAGACTTCCTAGATCTCAACCGTAAAATAATTAGAAAAACTGGGATACGGGCAGCTGTTTGCAAACAACCTCTCCAACATCCACGTGAGTTAGAAACTGCAAAGCATGGAGAGGACTGTGGAGACCCCTGTGAGCAGGTCCCTCTGCTGGGCTTTACATTTTTAAGACAACAGAGGGCAGGAGTTTCAAGCTGATTTCCCGACGCTCCCTGCACAGCTTTCCCTGCATCGAGGAACATTTTCCGATCGATCGTATGTTTGCAGTGACTTTCAGAGTCACCATCTGCAAAGGCACCACTTGTCATTTACAGCACGTGATGCCAGATCCTGCAGGGTTTTGTAAACCTTAACAACCGACTTATCTAAAAACATCCTTCTTAGTCGCAATTCTCACCACATTTCGGTTTTTGGCTCAGATTTAGGAGAGTTGTCTAAGCTTTTAACCCATCTTGACAGATAGATAGATAATAGATAATAGACAGATGAAAGGGAGGTGAGAAGTGGTTGATGGAAAGAGAGAGAGAGGATGGTAGGTAGATAATAGACAGACAGTAGGTTAGTAATAGACAACAGGTGATTGACAGATGGACAAGTAGATGGTGGAGAGACACAGACGAAGACAGCTGGGTAACAGATAGATTAAAAGCAGGCAGAGCTGAGACCCTGCACCGCAGAACTGTTACCGTGAAGCATGGGGTCTGTGCTGTGCTCACAAGGGACCGAACACAGAGTCACGGCGTGTGAGTGCGGCCTGGGTGCCCCCCTCCGCCTGAGCTGCCTCTGCACCACACTCCGGTGGCACAGTTGTCCTCCCCACTTCACAGGACAGGGGGCTGCCTCCCTGGTCGGTATGGGGGGTGGCTGGAATCGGATGCATCCTGAAGCCTCCTGCCCGCCGGCCCTGACCGGGGAGACCCAGAGCCCCTGGGCTGGGACCCCCTGCGCCTCCCTGCACGGCGGGCCTGGCTCTGTTTCCCTCTGCTCCTCCCTCCTGTCAGTCAAGGCGCCGAGAGGGGCTGAGGGGAGGATGGGTGACACGTGCACCCAGGGCCTCCTGTGCATCCAGGGCTGTGAGTGGCTTCCCGGGGCTCTGCTCCCCAGCAGCCTTGTCACAGCTGTGACAGCCCAGACGCCCCCAGACCTCACGCGATCTCCCCGGGGCCCAGATCACCCCACTCCCTTGAGCACACTGCTCTAAACCAAATTGCCTTTTATTAGGTCTGTAATTAAAAGGAGGGACTTTTTCAGTCCACACTTGTTGTGAATGTGGGGGCTCAGGGTGGTCCTCTTCTCAGCTTCCCGGGAGGAGAAAGCGGCCACCCACAGCTCGCCCCTGCTCTGAGCGGAACTGACCGTGGGTCAGGTCAGGATCGGGTCACCTTGTGCCCGCATCCCCGCCGAGTTTCCGACGCAGGTGTCCTGGCAGGTCTCAGTGTCTCTCGGCCTGGTGCTCAGTGCTGCCCGGCTCAGCCCTCCGGGCTTGTGGACAGAGGAGGACGCTGCCACAGCCCCGAGTCACCGGCTGTCACAGTACAAACGATCTGGAAATTTAGACACCAGAGTACCTAATAGGGCACCATCAATCTTTCATAGAGAGAGAATTAATACATAAATTATAAACAAATTCGCCCTTTGGTCTCGTAAAACAGCACGGTGATCAAAGAGACACAACAGAAACGTATTTGCCTCGGCAGCCGCGTGCCCCCAGCTCCGGGCTGCGCGGACGGACAGCCGGGGACCCTCTGCCTTTGTTCCATCTGTCACAGTACACTTCCCTCCTGTTGTTGTAAGTAATCAATACGGGGCTGAAATCACCTACCGCCGCCTCCACCACCTCCTACTTTGTCCGCTCATGAATTATGGATCCCGCACAACATCAAGTCTACAATTTCGATTGCATTTGCTAATCATTGATCAATAATTCAGGAGCCGCGCTCCTTCAAGGGCCCCTGGCTTCCTGCAGCATATGGCAGCGAGCAGAAGTCCCTCGTTACAGAGCGCCGCCGCTGAACGGCTCGCAGACGGTTGTCTCTCGTCCTTCCCCTGCGCGGGGACGAGGGGGACGGCGTCCGGTTCGGAGCATCCCCGCAGCCGCCACGCTCAGTGACGGCAAGGCCGGCTGCCCGGGCACCGGCAGCAGAACGGTGTCTCAGCTCTGTGCCCCGCCCCTTGTTCTTGTCCTGTCCCTGAGTCGCCCCTCCCCGCGCCTGCGGGTGCGCAGCGGGGACCCAGGCCCGGCGTGGAGCACCCCCTACCCAACACGGGCTCCCTGCGAAACCGCAGCTTGAGCCCGCAGCCGAGTCCCTGGCAGGATGAACTGCAGCCTTGAGCTCCCCTGAGATGTGCTCTTACTGCTGTGGTTTCAAGGCCCACGTCAGTCCCGTTCTGTGCGTTTGTGCTTGTGCCCTTCTGATGAGATGATGAGATAAAAGTAACCTTCCTCGCACAACTAATGCTGCAGTGTTGATCGCATGTTATTTTTATTGGCAAGAATCCTTTATTCTAACCTTCTGGAGGCAGGGGTGTCAAACCCTCTTCTGCTGGAAAAACAGCTCAAGGTGCCGCTTCCTGATGGAGAAGCCAGAAGGGTGGGGCGGGCAGGCCCCCCAGGACTGGGCCAGTGTGGGACGTGGGGTCCGGCCTCTGGGAGTCAGGCCAGGGACGGATTTTGGGGAAACCTTCCCCACAAAAGGCGGCCACAGAGGGTTCTGGAGGTGGCCTGAGCCCAGGCCCAGCCCCGCCCCCTCCAGTAAGGGAAGAGCATGACAAGGGACCTTTGTCACCTCCCAGAGCACCAGGCCCTGCCCCTCCCCCTCAGGCCCACTTGGAGCAGAGGCTCTGAGCAGCCGCTAGGCCTGCCATTGTCACCCATTGTCACCAGCCCAGCGGGAGGGCCACCACCAGGGGTTCACTGTGACTTTTAAAAATCGTGAAAAAAGACACAGCAGGAAGGAGCAGGGAGCCAGAGAGGGAAGAAGCTTAACGCAGTCTGTGCAGGAAGCCAGCGGGACAAAGCGGGGGTGGGGGACAGAAGGGTGTTTTAACTGGAGACTGAAAATGATGGAGTGGGAAATAGCTTTAAAAGTTTAAGCAAAAATGAAGAAAATTCAAATGAGATGGGAAGCAAAAGAGAGGAGAAAAGGAAAATATTAACCAAAGAAACCAGGAAAGAAAAAAGGAGGCGCTCACCTCCGCACGCGCCCGCCCGCCTCCTTCCTCCTGGCGCTCTCATCCCCTGCACGGCACCTGGTCTGGTCCCTGGGGGCCTGGGGCTGCGGTCTGACTAAACAGTGGCTCACCGGTTTGAAGTTGAAAATAGAGGGTAAAACGTGACGTTGTTTCCCGCACCCATTCCCTTGGCAGACGCCCTGGCACCCGGGGCCCCGTCCCCACACCCCCATCCACTCAGTCTGCGACCGGAGCAGGCCCAGGTGCAGACCTTCCCCTGGAGACCGGGGTGGGGGGGCCTCTCCGGCGGGTGTGCGCTCAGGTCTCTGAGGCCAGAGCAAATCGCCCCGGCAGCCAGAAGCTGGAGAAACACCTCTGACTGCAGCAGATCTGGGCCAGTCCTCCGCATCACTTGTAGCGACAGGAGACCCACCCTGTGACCAGGTGTCTGACAGGCTCCCCGTCGGCTCAGCACAGCCGTCTCCACGCAGAAAGCTGAAGACCTGCTCAAGACCGTCCCTCGACCTCTGGAAGGAAGACTGGAGGATGACCGGAGGTGCTGAAGGCCAGGCGGACAGAGTGGACCCGGGAACAGGGGGCCGAGGTGCCCCCTGAGATGTGGAACCGGGCCCCCGCGCCTCCCAGGAAGGCACCTGGCTCCTTGAGGTCCCTTGCCTGCCTGGAGGACGAGGGCCGATGAGAAGCCTTCACGTTTGAGAAAGTAACTCGCCAGCGTCTTTCTTCTCACACCGACTTCCCCTCTGCAGCCTCAGGCCTTTCTCCAGCTGGTCCTGGAGGCCGGGCGACTGTGAGCCGGGCTGAGCACCTTGGCAGGAGTCCTCAGAAGTGCACACGCACCCATCTGCTAGGGGAGCCCGCCCTGGGGCGGCGGGTCAGCGTCCCCACCCCAGACTCACCGCCGGACCAGGGGACTAATCTGACAAGGGGAGGGGAGCAGGAGAGGAACTCAAAGCCCCTTCTGAGTTTCTGATTTTCTTTTTCAAAGCTTAGGCCGTGAGCATCTCTAAGCCTCACAAGGTGAGCCCTACAGCGGGCCCCACGTTCATCACATCAGCCCTTGAAAACGCTGGGAGTTAGGTCTCGAATAAGTCCTACGAGTTGCGTGTGTTGTCAACACGTTTGTCTTCCCCAGACGTCACCACCATCCTTTCTACCTACACGTCTATCTGCCGTCCACCCATCCCTGCTTATCCTCTGTCTACTAACCCACCTACCTGCTAACTACCCATCTATCTACCCATCCACCTACCTACCCACCCACCTACCTACCTAACCACCCACCTGCCCATCTACCCACCCATCTACTGCGATTATTCCCATTGTTAATTGCCATTTTTCCTTCAACATATAAATAATTCACCATTTTCCAATAAACTAACGATGGGGACCCTGCCGTTCCCCCTGCACCTTTCAGCCTTTCACTCCCCTTTCTGTGCCAGAACTCATCTTGTCCACGGCGGTCTGTCCTCTTTCAGGAGCAAAAGCTTCATGGGATTTGCTAGAGTCAGAAAAGCATGTAAGCGGAGTGCACTCCCCTGCAGGCAGGACCAGGACAGGAGACCGGCTACTGTCCGACCACCACCCACTTAGGGGCCCCGTGTGACCCTGGACCAGTCTCCCAAAGACCGGCCGGTGGGGAGGCAACAGTAACCAAGGGTCCCCATTGCAGAGGGAGTGGTGACCTCCTCTCCGGCTGCAGGTCTCTGAGGAGTCAGCAAACACCAGGAGGAAATCCACTCTGGTGCCCAGACGTATCTGCCCATTCTGGCCTCAGAGCCTTTCCTGTCGCCAAGCCCGGTGTCCTGTCTCCACTGTCACCTTCCCAGTCCAGCCCAAGGCCACCACATCCCACAGCCTCTGAGACCCCAGTCCTGTTACCCGCCGTCCCCACAAGGCCTGCCTGGGCCCCGGGTCGGGGTGCACAGGGTGGGGCAGGGACCCCTGAGTTCAGAGCCACACCTACGTGGTCCCGCCGGCCCCACCTGGTCTGCCCGGGCCACGCCTGCCTCGTCAGGAACACGGAAACCCCGAGTGCGTGTGGCTGGGGAGGTCCCCCACTTCGTCCCCGCCTGTCTCATCCCCCCACGCGAGCGTCGCCTCCTACCAACTGCGACGAGCCGTAGACGTGTCAAGCTTTGGCCTGAACATTTTTCACGTTTTCAAAACTTACACATCTTTGTCTCTACTTTGTTAAAAAGCCCGAGTCCTTCCGCTTCACTTCAGGCGTGTGTGTCTGTGTGGGACGCAGACCCGGAGCCGCACCGGGAGGACCGGCCCCGGCCCAGGATGCTCTGGCCCCGGGCGGCTCCTGTTTCCAGCCAGAGGTTTTCAGGGGCTTTTCCTGGAGGCTGGGGCGTGTGGGGCCCCGGCCAGGGGAGCGCGGGGCGGGGGGCTGGGAGCGTTGAACCGAGTGTTTTGTAAATTCAGGTGGAGGGGAACCAATGGCTTTTCTCAGCCCAACTTAAAACGACTCATCTGGCTCCCCCTTGCCCAAGCCCCTTCCATTCCACGGCGGACTTCACGACAACAAAAAAGTGGCGGTGGGCCCCTTGGAGTCAGCCGTTGGACATCCATCGGAGAAGGAAGACGTGCTGATTAGGCGCCTCCTGCATCAGGTTCTCTTCCCGCTTTAGGTCAGTGCGTCTGAAGACAGTGGGAGGGGCTGGCTTCCGTCCATCCCCCTCACTCACCTTCACTCACCCTGGTGCCACCAGCACATCATGCCATGCGCTCCGCCAGCCTAGGCGCAGGCGGCTCCCCTGGCCCGAGCTCCGTATGGCGGCTGTGGTACCGTTAGGGACCGTCCCCATCCTGAGGAGCAAGCCCGCCGGAGCTGCTGGGCAGTGAGGAGACCCCACCTGGGGTACGGGGCGTGGGGCCCCTGCAGCAGAGCCCGGGGATGAGTCCAGGGGGACGCCCCGGTGGGCGGTCATCGGTGGTCTCACAGGCCAACTATATGTCCTGGATTTTCCAAAAGCAGCTGCAATGCGTTGGTGAATTAACTTGCCCTAAATAATAATACACTATCAGGGTTTAACTGACAGAAACTGACCACTAAAGTCAGTGCCATCAGAGAACTCAGCAGGAGACCTAGAGCTTCTTCAAAGCCTGCACACCCTTCCCTATGGCATGTCCTCTGGAAGTTAAGTTTCTGAATAGAAGACATTAAATATAAGATTCCTTATGCATTATTCTATCATAAAATAATAATTGGAAGCAAGGTTTTCTGTGCACCCACATGTTCCTGGACGACCATCTGTTTTTTCTCACACTTTTAAAATAGCTGTAGTCAGCAGTCTGTGTGTGTTCCTGAAGACTCCTTCCAGCTCCGTCTCAAGGGCAAACGACCTCAAGCCTGTCCCGAGTTTGTCAAAATTCACCCCAGTGTGCAGGTGTGTGAACCAAAGCTTAATCACAAGATCGGCATTTTTAGCAGAACTAGTGATCCCATGTTACTAAAAAATTACTTCTGTAATTTTTTAGTAACAGTAACTGAAATACAGTTCATACACCGTGAAATCCACCCTTTCAAAGTGTGGAATTCAGTAGTTTTCCGTAGACTTACGGAGTTGTGCTAAACCATCGCCACTCGTTTTAGAAACCCTTATCACCCTAGAGAAACTCTGCCCCCCATTTTTTTCTTCTGCTCCTGACAACCACTAATCTAACTTCTATCTCTAATGCTGCATAGTTTTCACAGACAGCAGAAAGAATAGATCAGTATGTGGGGTTAGTCTCTGGGGACACGGTGCAGAGGCAGCAGGCGAATGTGGTTCAAATACCAGATGCAACTCAGAGAGTGTGTGAGCCCGTGCATCACACAGCACCGTAGACCGGGATGGGGGGGCTTAAACAACAGACCCGTGTCTGCTGCCAGTTCCAGAGTCTGGACGTCCGCGCACAGGGTGCCAGCAGGGTCACTCTCTGGTGAGGGCTCCCTTCCTGGCTTGCAGACGGCCACATTCTCACTGTGTCCGCACCTGGAGGACAGAGTGGAAGAGCACTCCGCTTTCTCTATTTCCAAGAGCAGTAATCCCATGATGTGCTGCCCACCCTCTCACCCTCATCAACCCCTAATTACGTCCCAAATACCCCTTTTCCAAATACCAGACGCACTGAGGCTCAGGGCTTCAGCATATGAGTCTTGAAGGGGCACGTTCAGTCTGTGGCAGGCGGGTGCGAGTGCTACAGGGAAATGGAGTCGGAAACCAGGCAGTGGCTGTGCCCAAGCGCAGGCTGCTCCGTGGACCATGCAATTCCCAGGGCCGCGCTGGCGCAGGCGGGCAGCGCCGTCCAGCCGTGCGGTCTGCTTGAACCAACAAGAGGAAGGAAAGCCGATAGGCCGCGTGGCCACCGCGACACCGGAGAGAGAGAACACACGTAGGTGATGACGAAGCCAGGGGGGCCACACCTGGCACGTGGCGCCCGCCTTCCTCACCAGGCACGTGGGCGGGCGGGGGCGCAGCTCGGGGGTGCGGCGTGCTGGGCGTGCACGAGGCCCTGGGCTCAGCGCCCACGACTCCACTACAGCAGAAGCGCACGTGGAGAGCGTGGCTCTCAACCCCGCAGTCCGACACGCTTTAGAGTCCGGGGGCGGCGCCCGTGCTTCTGACCGAGCCCTCCTGCTGCCCTGCGGCCGCACCGTCCGCGCCATCGCCGGCGGCACCGGTCACGCAGCCAGTGATGCGCTCGTCCCACGGTCACCGCGCGCCAGGCATCAAACTGCACAAAAAACAAGCCCAGTTGGTGGTGTTCCCACGGAACTCAGACTAGAGCCGCATGAAGACCCAGGAGCGTCACTCAGACTCCTCAGCAGCATCGCCAGGAGGGCGGGGCGTGGGGGCGCGGGGTTGGGGGGCGCCAAGGCGCGCAGGCTGCGGGCGGAGCGTTCAGCGCCGGGCCCTGGCCGCGTGTCATAAGCTCGGTACCACGGCCCCCGAGCCACACCGCTCAGGGTCCGCCCGGGAGGAATGCAAGCCCACCTCCATGCACGCTTGCTCGTGGGGGCTCACGGCCGCGTTGTCCGAAAGAGCCCCTAACAGGGAAGGATGCAGACGCCGCCCGCGCGAGCGGGCAAAGCCGCCGTGGTCCCCGCCCCCCGGGCGGCCCGCCTGCGCAGTGGGGGCGAGCGAGCGCCCTACAGGGTCTCAAAGGCACTTTGCTAAATGAAGAGACACAGAAGACTCACACAATAATGACATTTATATAAAAGTCTAGACATGCAAAATATAGTGACAGAAAGCAGGTCAGTGTCCACTGGGGCAGGTTTGGGGGGCCGATTGCAATGAGCAGGAGGAAAATTTGGGGTGACGGAAATGTTCTGTGTGACAGTGGTGGCTGCAGGCTGTGAGAGCCGCCACTCTTGCAACTGGATTTAATAATGACAACACAGCGTCACTTAGCATGGCTAAAATAAGTTAAAAAAAAAACTAAATAAACCTGAAAAGGACCTCTCGGAGTCCAGCTGTCTCTGCTTCCACGACGGTTAATTCCACTGGAAACGTCTCTGAGTCCACCGTTTCCAGCCCCCGAGGGTCCTGACGAGGCCTGCAGCCGACCTCCGGGGTGCCGCTCAGGACACTGCGATGGCCTGTCCCGCGGTCACCGAGGCAGCGCACTGTTCATCCCCGCCCCGGTTACAGGGACGGGGCAGTGGGAAGAATGACCATCTCGCCGGGAACTAGCCCCATCTGATTCTCTCCCAAGAAGGTACAGCGCGAACCAGCCATCTGACAGGGTGTCGGCACGTCTGAGCTGAGGTGAGCACTGTTCGTGTGGAGAAAAACCCCTTCAGCAAGAACCCATGGGACGTGCAAACCCCCACGCCCGCTGCTTCTCCTGCGTCCAGAGAGCCTCGCTGGGAAGCTGAGGCCTCCCCTGGCTGGTGTCCTGCCCACGTGCCGCCCTGATGAGATGAGAAGGGTGGACACCAGCCCTCCCCATCCAAGCAAGGAGCCTCCCTGGTGGGGACCACGGGGGCAAAAGCAGTGTCTGTGTTCTGGCCTCTGGTCCCACGTTCTCGCCAGGCACGGGACGCATCTCTGATACGCATTTCGCACCTCTGCTCTGTAACCAAAACCTAACACTACATTAAAGTGAAAAATACGTGCCGAGTCATGACTTCTAAGTCATTTAAAAGGTCACTGTTACCCAAAGTCTTTACCATCTGCACACGGCGCCCATCCAAACGCAGACATGCCCTTCCCTCCCGAGCAGTACATGTATTTCTGCAGAAGCCACCTGTGTGCAGAGTGGGTGGAGCTCCCGAGAACGTTGTGGCCCCTGGCCCCTCCCTCCACACCCCTCCAGGGCAGCAAGCCTGTCCTAGCACCTGCGATCTCTGTCCCAGCGCAGAGCCCACCCTGAGATTCCGAGGTGGCCTGGTATCCCCGCCTGCCTGTGCTCGTCCCTCCTCGCCCTTCCTGCTCTCCTCCGCTGAGTGTTTCCCTTTCCCGTGTCTCGTCTAAGATGATGTCCCTGACGGTTTGTTTCATTCTCTATGTCTCCTCTTGGTTTCCCATTTCATCCACTCTCTCGCATGCCCAGACGTTCACAGAAGCCAAAAAGTTCAGTTTGTCCACTTCTCTGTTCGCCAGCTAACTCAGCGCTCTGCACAATTAAGTGCTTAATAAATGTCTTTCGAAGATGCAGACGGCCATGCTGGTGATAATCGTCCCGAACTTCCCCCAGGGAGAAGTTCTCGTCCTTGGAGAACTGGGCCTTCTGGAATCAAATTATGAAATGGAAAATCATTTTCCTTGCATCTTTGGTGACCCGCACAGTTAGTGGCTTAATGAACAGGAACGTAATTAATGGTGTGCTCGGTGAAGTTCTGTATTCTTCCCGCAAAATGTTCACGTCTGGTTCAGAAGACTTGAATTATGCCTGGACTGCTTCCATTCTATGCCCCTAATTGTCAATTCTGAATAATTTAGTATCTTTGTAAAATAAATTAGAAAGAAAACACACTGTTCAAAATGGCAGACTTACAGTAACATTTATTTAGTGGCTAATAAAAGAAAGGCTAATTTTGCCATGGGTGAACGTTACCCTTCGTCATGAAACCTCCATTCCTGATCGCTGTCTCTCACACACAGCCTGCCCGCCTGCCTCTCTCGGAATGCCACCTTTATGGCAGGGCCAACTCCTGGAGGGTCCTAATGGGGGTTCCAGCTGGACCCCTGAGACATGGAGAGGCTGAGAGGTGGGGCCAGCTTTGAATTCCAGATGGCCTGCCTGAAGGCTATCCTCGTTCTGGGGGACCATCCCCAAGCAGGGACCTGAACTGGGTGGGAGTAAGGCCACCTGAGGGCAGCAATCCAGTCCGAGTATTTCAGGTGAAAGTTGGGTTGAGGGTCTCAAGTTCATCCATACACCCATCCACTCACTCATTCCACAGATGCTGGCTGCAAGCTTACCGGGCACCAGCCCTGCCCAGGGCTTGGAGACACAGCCCAGCCATGACGGAGGCCCCTTGGCTCCTGGGCACCTGGGACTCACATCCAGGAGGAGAGACCCAGCTCCAGACTGAAGGAGGCAAGGAAGCTCTGGGCTCCACTCGCTGTGCACTGCAGGTGCCTGATGTTCAGAGAGGGAAGAACACAGCAAGGCAGACCACACATGCCACCCGGATTACACTGCCAGCTTGAAATACGCTGGGAGGAATCAGACGGCCATTTCTTAGAATTAGAAGTGATGCCTTCATCCTTTCCCACCCTCTCCCCTGTCCTGCTCCGGTGCTGTGGGTGCCGCCACCGTGAGGATGGAGAAACCACGGACGCCAGCACGTGCGGCCGCCGCTTTGCACTTGGTGCTCTGCGCACGGAGAGAACCAGAGGGTTCTGTCCTCGCCCCACCGCAGCCACCCCGGCCCAGCGTCCACGTGCTGCCCTGGCCACCGCATTGCCGCTTCTCTGACTGCAGGTGGGAGGGAGCCCTGAAGACCCCTTCGCCTGCACCCCGCCGCCCCTGCGGAAGTGTTGGGGCAATCGCCCAGGACGGAAGCCTCGGCTGGAGGGGCGCAGTGCGGAAGAAGACACAGCCCTGGGGGCCAGGGCAGAAGACCTGGTTTTGAACACCACCAGGCTGCCCAGGGGAGTTGACCATCCTTCTCTGGCCCACGGTGTCCCCCTACCCCCGCCATAATGAGGAGCATCAGTCCCGCGTGGACGTGCACACAGGCTGGCGTGCTCCCAGTCAGGGGTCTGCTGCGGGGACTAGGCTGGAATGGGCACAAATAGCATTCCCCCTTTTCCTCCAGGGGACGCACCCCGCCCTCATGCCACAGGGAGAAAAGCCTTTTTAAGCTTTGCCTTAAACTGGGACTAAGTCATTCTCAGGGATCAGTGGCATCAGATAGGACGCCCACTCTCTCCCTCCTTCTGCTACACATGTCATCAAGTCAGGGACGTGCGGGGCCACCTCTTCCCATTGGGAAGGTGGGGTCCCTCAGAGAGATCCCCTCGTTCTACTGAAGGTCCAGACAGCCTCCACTCAAGCCCCTCGGCTCACTCCACAGGGAGCTTCTCCAAGCGCGTCTTCGATGTTCCTGGACAGACCTCAGGATGAAGAATGGAGTCGAACCCCCCCCCCAACCAGCGACCTACTGTAGATCTGGTATGCAGTGGGGGAGGGAGTCAAAACGCCAGCCTCTAATTAAAACTCATAAAGGAAAAATTAAATTCCACCCTTTAATGAGGCCATTTATTGTCATGGATACAAAGGGGGATAAACACCAATGGAAACGCACTGAGGAAACCGCACGTGGTGGGAGGGGCCCCGGAAGTCATGGCTGGGGCGCACTCACGCCGCAGCTGGATTAGCAGAGTCCCGCTCCGCTCTGCGTACGGGCACCGGTGGTCTGCACCGAAGCAGGGAGTGAGAGGTCCAGGACCTATCTTTTGAATTAAACTTGTAGAAAAAGATTAATTTATGAACTAGCAATAAAGGAGTGTGCACACCACGCAAACAAAAACCGTGAGATTTCTATGCTTCAGATCTTTTACTTTTAATGTAAAGATTTTCAAATCGGGGTTGGGCGGGGCTGGGGTGGGAGTCCAGCGTGTCAGCAAGCCCCCGATTTAAGCATGAACTAGGAGGAGTGCTTTAAATCCCCCAGTTCCCCGATGGAGGAGCCTCAGACGGTTTCCTGAAGAATCAAGTTAATTGGGTTTGGTGTAAGGTTGGTGTCCTTCCTGCTGGAAACTTTCCCAGGCCTTCCTGGGTGTCGTGGCCACCAGACTCCCGGTCACCCTGTTCGCCCAGACTTTAATTAGCTCTGGCGTCCTCTCCGTGATGATAAATGCAGAGATGATAAATGGAAATGCAAATGACGGCGAGGAGGCCCAGCCGTCAGCACCGAGCGTCATGAACACCTCCCCGCGGCGGAATCGATCACTGTCAGCGCGGCGCTGCGGGCCGCGGGGCGCGGGGCCACCGGCCAGCACGCCTTCCCGGGCATGGGCAGGCCGGCCGTGGTGGAGCTCTCCTCCCCATATGCTTTTGCTCATCTTTTACTGAGTATTTGCTTGGCAGCCAGAGTTCCAATATATTTCCAGCTGAGATGGTAACTATGTTGGGTCAATAAGCAAATAGCTAATTTAGAGCAAAATAAATACCAATAAGAAAGCATTCTCTGAGCACCGAGAGCTGAAAGGAAGTCAGTGGAATGAGTCCATCCGCTTGTCTCAACCCCAAAAGAGCCACTTGGAAGCCGTCTCTCACGTCGGCTTTCAAGGAATAATGGAGACCTGTCCCCCCAGTTTAAGGCACGTTAGATTTTTTCCCAGGACCTTGGAGCGCAGAGCACTCTCAGCCCACTGTTGCAGGGGGCTCCCTCCGGGAAACGCGTGGCTTCATAAGGATGGCATCTCTTCTTGAGCTGGCGACCCAGCCAGGTGCCTCTCAACCCACCTCGCTGACGCCCCGGCCCCTTCCTTGGGGCCGTGGAGAAGCAGCCCTCGTCCTTCTGCAGAGTCGGCCTCGTCCATGGCTTGGAGGTGGGGGCGTGTTTCCCTCAGCCTGGTTACGTGGCAGAAAGACACCCTGATGAGGGGACGCCAGCCAGGGGAGGATAAGGGGTCCCGCCCGTCTCCTTTCCCGCCGCCCCAGCCCAGCCCACCGCGTTCTGCCCGCGGGCCTGCCGCCCCGTGGCCCCGCCCCAGCTGACCACCTCTGTACTGAGACCCAGCTGCCGGCTGGCCACACCCTGTGCCACCACACAAGGGGCTCGAGGGCTTCAGGACCAGCATCCGCGGAATCTCGTGAGGATGGCCCATCTCTGATGCCACGTTACCTGCAAATCGTCCCCTGTCCAAGCCAAAGGGACCATGTTGTCCAGGGTTTGGGACATCAGCCCCTGGAGAGGCGCACCTGAGCCCAGAAGCTCAAAGCAGACGGTGAAGCCATCGTGGACGAGTCTGCCTTCAATGCAGACTTTCTGGGAGGGAAGCAAGAAAGCCGGCCAGCAAGCCCTTGGTTTTCTCCGTATCTGTCCTGATAGTGTCTCCCATCTTGGAAACAGCTGCCACCATCAGCCGGCTTTCATTATGGAGCCCTGAGACCGCGGGATGTCACCGCGGCAGCCCTCCACATGCCCCGCATTGCAGCTTCTCAGTCAGAGGTCTGTCTGTACCAAAGGCGCCCACTCCTCCTCCCCTCCCCCGGCACCACCTCCTCTCCCCCTTGGTCTTCCTCTTTCTTGATACCCAGCCGCCCTTCAGTCCGTCCTCTCCCAGAGGCTGGGGGTCTCTGGAAGCCACCTGCCTGGTCACGGAGCCCCCTGCCTGCATCTCAGATGCCCCGAGTCACCCCGGCCTCCCTCACCTTCCTCCAGCCACTCGGCTCTCTTTCCTGTCTTCCTCCTTAGGGGACCAGCTCTGGGCTGAGATCCTCCGTGAGTGTTTCCTGTCCCTGGACCCCCATCTGCCCGCTCCTCGGGGTCATCGCTGCTCAGCAGTGTCCACGCCACACAGCACAGATGGGAAGCTCGCTGTGCAACCCAGGAGGAGGTGGGCAGGCGTGGACTCTCACCAGCCACGGGGACTTAGTGGCTGCTGGATGCCTGTGTCAGCGTCCTTTTCAGTAATGTGAAAGTAACATCCTTAGGGGCCTCTTGGGGGAGGCGAGGACCGGGGGCTGATGTGAGGAAGGGCGCGGCCCCTTTGCAGATGGACGCGCTGAGTGTTAGCAGGTTGACTCCTCATGAACTCAGCAGGCTCAGAATAAATGCCACTCGTTCACAGGCACTTCCTTAGACCCAGTGGTACTGTTATTTTCCGACACGAACCGCACCGCTGTCTCCTATGCCACGTGCGCTCCTGCAGGGAGACCTGCCCCTCTCCCATCGTGAGATAAGGGGTCTTTTAATCCCATTGAAGGGGAGGGTCCTGTGACCACATGAGCAACCCAGCTCAGCCCGGTGACACTGTCACAGTCTGGAGAGAGTCTAGCGAAGGACTGGCAGCTCCCACTTCTTGTCTCTTGGGATGTTTACTCTGGGGACGTCTGTGCTATGAGATGGCCAAGCCCAGGGGGCGTCTGCCCTGTGGGCTCTGGTTGACGGCTGAGCAGCCAGGCCACCACCAGGACCAAGGCCGCACACGGAGGGCGCCGTGTCGGGTACCCGGCACGGTGGAGCCTCTGGGCTGCTCCAGCCCCTGAGCTCCTGACTGCCGCCCACTGAGCCCCAGCCCCCACAGGCTTCTGATGCCATGGAGTTTGGGGTGACTTGTTACTCGGCAGTCAGAGTAGATCCCCTCACTGGGTCTCGAGGTCCCTGGATGACCTTCTGTCCTCATCACCGTCTCCTCTAGCGCTGCCTAGCTGTCGTCCCCACTGGATGGGACTGTCCCTGAGGGCAGGGCTGGTTGCTTTGTCTCATCACCGGACATGGTCCAGTGCCTAGCAGGGTCTCAGTAAGCACTTGCAGAAGAAATGAGTGTAGAGATGCTTGGTTCTAATTTTTCACAACGCCACCTCCCCTGCAGGCTGGCAGGGTGGTATTGGTGTGCGGTGGTCCCCGGGAGCCCTGAGAGCTGCCATCTGGGGGCCTCCCCGGCTGTGAGCCTCCCCGACTGCACGGGACGCAGACCATCCTCACCCCCCAGTGACCGCCCTGCCCCTGCGTGTTCGGACCCATCTATTCTTGGGGTGAAATTAACAGTTACTTCAATTACTTTTAAAAGTTTGTGTCAGGAATGAAATAAAACTTCACAAATACGATCTTGAGCAGCGACACAGAACAGTTAGAGTCCAGGTTCCGTTTTGAAAATTTCACGACTGTTTTTCTGCTCCTCAGGTTAATAATTTGTCGACACATCAGCCCAGAGAGACAATGAAGATAAACTGCTCCCTTCCTTTTAAGCCTCATTTATAGCCACAAACTATCTTTTAAAGGTGCTGCTTTATTAAAATCAGCATCCTGACAAGGCGTCTGTTAGCAGTGCTTCCTCCCTCCGCAGAAAACCATGAAAGCAACTTGAAAGCTGCAGTGTGATTTCTCTCCACAATAAATAAGGGTAAGTCGATTTCCACCTGGCGGTGGGTTAAATGTTTTATTTTGTCAGCGTAATGAAGACAGAAAAGCAAAAGGAGACAAAATATTTCGTTTCCTTGGTGCCCGTTAAGGCTTTGGCATCCTTTTACAGAGCACTGGCCAACTTCAATAACAACATAACATGAGGAAAGAAATTAGACATTTTAATTGTGAGATTATAACTTACTGATGGAAGAGCTGGGAACAAGCCAAAACAAATTTTAATGACAAAACAATAATCTAAGCAAAGTAGAAGACATTAGACTCTGTGAGTTTTGGAAGAAAACACAGAAGCAGAATGAGTAACACCTCTGAATTTATGAACTGTAGACAACATCTCTTGTGAGAAAGGTTAGCAAAGACATTCCAGGTAATGCAGGCTGCTTTAAGCAGTAAATCAAAAGCAAAATTGGGTAACATTTCACAGAGCCTCATAGCTCATGATTTAGGTAGCTGCAGGAAAATTACATCCCTAAGGAAAATTTAGAAATTTCAAAATAAAGAATCCACAGGTCCCGTCACGGTGACCGTCAGCAAGGACTCACACGATTTTAAAACATGTTAGTACTCTCACACACAGCAGAAGAGTCAGACCCGGGTGTAAGAATTTTACTTGTTGTGTTTTCCAAACAATAGGTCTGTTCTCAATCCACCTCGCAGCCTGGAGGCTGGGAGATCCTGGTGGACGTCTTGATTCTGGTAGAATCTGACCAGCCCGTGATTGCCCCCTTCCCAAGACACAGGACCGCAAGTCCTCAGGTTTGACAAAACACGGTAGAGGCAGATGGTTGTCTGCCCCGGTTTTGCTGCCCACCCCCTTGGGTTGTCAGCAGTGACCACACCCCTCGCCCAAGTGTCGGTAACAGGACAGCACCGATGGTCGCAGAAATCATGGCAGAGAACGGCTAGGCGGTTGGGGGAGCCCTCACTTGGCTTAATCGTTTTTAAGTCGACTTTCTTGAAGTGTGATTTACAGACAGTAAAATTCACACATTTTAAGTGTCCAATGTGATGCATTTTGATAGACTCCTGAGAAAGCACTTCCATCAAGATGCGGAGCATTTCAGTCTCCCCAGGAAGTTGTCTCGGGTCTCTCCCCAGCCAGCCGACCCGCCTCCGGCCAGCACTGGCCTCATTCCTCTCTGTGCAGATTCATCCTGCCTGTGCTGGAATTTCTTGTGAATGGAATTATGCGGTATCGACTCCGTGGGCTGCTTGCGCAGCGTAATCTCCGTGAGGTGTACGTCTGTGTGCGATCAGTAACTCACCCGTTTTTATAGCTGGATACTGTTCTAAAGCCTGAATGTACTGCCGTGCGTTTATCCATCCATCTACTGACAGAGAAGTGGGCTGTTCCCCGTCTGGGGCTATCATGAATTAGTGAACATTCTTGCACAAGTCATTTTAAGGGACAACATTTTCATTTCTATGGAGTAAATGCTTAGGAGTGGGCCACGTCCTAAATGCACATCTAACTTTGCGACAGCCTTACGAGATGGCAGGCCCACCTTCCGCCCCCACCAGCCGAGTGCAGGCGTCCCAGCTGCCCTGTACTCTTCAGCCTCCCACACTGCTCGTCTTCGCAGTTACAATGAGATTTGGGACGCTGTGAATTTCAAATGCATATACATTGCAGGGAGTGTCTTTTATATGCTTTTATATGTTTATTGTCATTTCTAGATCTTCTTTTGAGAAATAATCCATTCAAATATTTTTTCCCATTCTTTAATTAGCATGTTTGTCCTGTTGCCAAGAGTTTTTTTTTTTTATATACAATATGGTATTATTAACTGCAGTCCCCTGCTGTGTGTCACATCCCCAGGACTTGTTTGTTATAACCGGAAGTCTGTACATTTTGACCCCCTTCACCCATTTGCCTACCCCCTACCCCTGCCTCTGGGAACCACCAATCTGTTCTCTGTATCTGTAAGTTTGATTTTTTTTGTGGGTTTTTTTTTTTTTTTTGGTTTATTTGATTCAATGTAAGTGAGATAATACGGTATGTCTTTGAGAAATAATTTTTCACAGTTGTTTGTTTTGTTTGTATACAGATATGTGTATAGGTGTATGTGTATGCCCATGCAGTCCACAAACACACATGTGTACATATGTATACATTTGTGAAGCATATGCATGTACGTATTCGTATATGGGCAAAGACTTGTACCCAGATTCTGCACACATGTAAGTCTGGGCACAAGTCTTCGGTCACATGGACGTGTTGTGACTCTTCCCTCCCAGGCTGTGACTCACCTCTCCATGCCCTTTCCATGGTCTGTTGAAGGTCACAACATTCTTAAGTGGCTGTAGTTTAGTTTATTGTGTTGTCTGATGTCAATACAACCACACCATTATCTTACGTTTATTTTTGCATGATGCATCTCTCCCAGCCTTTTACTCCCAGTATGTGTCACCATATGTAAAACACGCCTCTTGGAGACAGAATTCAGTTGGGTCTGCCCAGACTAAGCTCTCTGCCTCACCACGTGCACGTTCAGTCCATCTGAGTCGAGTGAACCTACGTTATGGTTGTGTAAAGTCTTCCACTTTACTCTTCAGTACTCATTTGGTCTATTCTGCTTTTGGTCTTCTGTTGTTTTATTGCTATTTTGTTTGAATTAATGGTTTAATTTTCTTTTTTATTTCACTCTTCTTACTTATAACTCTTTTATCATTTTTTAGTGGTTACTCCAAGGCTCTTTAGGTTGAGGATTGTATACTTTCAGACTTCAGACTTCTCACTTTTTGCCTAATATTTTCCACTACATGCATCAGATTTGCTACATTTTTGAGGTGGGGCATGGACCGTCCCCAGATGAGACCTCACCTGTACCTTCACGGCCACTTCTTGTACATGGACTGAAAACCACCGCCTCATGTATTTTCTCCCATTTTATAGCTGGTCTTGGTGTAAGGATGGCTCTAGTGTCAATTACTCAATTGTAGTTGGACATTAAAATCTGATCTAATGATTTTATTGTGACAAATGAGCCTGTGGAGTAAAGACAAATATTTTGTGAGTTTCAGGAAGTAACCACTTTGTGTTATCTAATCTAAAGCTGCAACATGAGAAAATTAAGTAAAAATCCTACAATTAGCTGGTTAATTTATTCCAGGTGGATAAATGATTCAGATCATGATGTTCTCAGAGTTAAATTGCTTAGCTTGATAAAATTGAGTTGACTCTTCTTGGCTAAACAACATATTTACTGAATCTCCACTTTAGCTGCTATCACATAGACATGGTTTCAGATATAATCTTTGTATGAGCAAATAATTACAGCTTCAACATTGTTTCTCCACTCCTTTCATTAATGTGTTATCAACCTCACATTTATGTAGGTTATTAGGCAAATTATTTTTGTTGATTTAAGAATCTCTCAGTAAGGAGTTTGGAAGGTGCCGACCCAAGCTAACAACAGGTGGAATGCTGCACAGACTGAACAATCAGCAATTCTTGGATCCATAAGAGAAATGAGGACCTGGGGGAAACACTGCCCGAAAGACTGAAGAGCCAGACAGGTGGCTCAGAGAGTCACGGCTTCCCGGAGAGGACGCACAAGCAGAGACCATGGCAGGAGGCAGTGCCAGGGTGGGAAACCCAGGCTGCATGTTGAAGAATTGCTGGACAGTTCTGAGAACTAAAACCTTCCAGGGACCCGGTCCCAGGGGGTGCCTCAAAGTACTGTGAGACTTACCTGCAGGAGCCCCACAGTAAATACTGGAGGAAAGTCCCCCGTGCTTCTGGCGGGGGAGGTGGAAAAGAGGCCAGAACGTTCTGTTCTCCTTGCAAGGCCTGCCCGGGAGAAACTAGTCACCTGGAGCCTGACCAACTGGGGCAAGGAAAACGCCCAACGCCAGCCACCTTTAATCTTCCAAGTGGGAGAAGGGAGAGACCCAAATACAGCCCAGTCCCACCACCCTGTCCCATCTGATGACGGGGGAAAAACCAAGAACAGCTTGTGGAACTCACAGCCCAGAGGCACAAACTCACCAAAGCGCTGGGACGTGATCGAGGCCACAGAACTCTCCCCTCCCCCTGCTCTCCACTACGTTGGAGACACAGCAGTTCCTTTCACCCCGTGCATAATGTCTATCAAGAAAAATATTACAAGGCATGTTGAAAGGCAAAAAACAAAACAAAACAAAAAAACCCCCACAATTTGAAGAGATGGAGCAAGTATTAGAACCAGGGATGTTCAACATGGCTGGAATGATCAGACTGAGGACTTAAAACAACTATGATTATTATACTAAGGGCTCTGATGGAGAAGGTAGACAGCACACACGAACAGATGGGGAATGGAAGCAGAGATATGGAAATCCTAAGAAAGAATCTAAAGAAATGCTACAGATGAAAAACACCATAATAGAAGTGAAGAATGCTTTTGATGGACTTAGTAGAACCCTGAGGAAAGAATCTTTGAACTTGAGCAAAGATCAATAGAAACTTCAAAAACTGAAAAGCAGAGAGAACAAAGACAAAAAACCCAGAATATCCAAGAACTACAATACAACTTCAAAAGTTGTAACATGCCTGCAATGGGAATGGCAGGAGAAGAAAGAGAGAAGGAAACAAAAAAAACTGAAACAATAATCACTGAGAACGCCCTCAAATTCATGTCAAACCATGTATCTGGGAAGCTTAGAGAACACCAAAGAGGACGAATGCTACAAAGGCTACATCTCTGCGCGCCATCTTCAAACTACCGAAAACCGAAGTTTAAAAAAATTCTCAAAAAAAACATAAGAGAACATGTTATTACTGATTGAGGAGCAAAGACACGAGTTTCATCTGACTTCTCTTCTAGTAAGCAAGAAGTGAGTGAGCAAAATATTTTAATTGTTCAGAGGATAAAAAAGAGACCAACAACCCAGAAATGTGTACCCTGCAAAAGCATCCTTTGAAAGTGAAGGGGAAGTTAAGAGTTTCTCAGACAAACAAAAATTGAGGAAACTTGCTGCCAGTAGACCTTCTTTGCAGGAAATGCTGAAGAAAGGTTTTTAGAGAAAAGGATAGTGTTGTAAGTAAGAAACTCAGATCTCCACAAAGAAAGGAAGTATTGAAGAGGAAACAAGTCAAGACGAAATAAAAATATGTAGTTTTCTTGCTCTCAGTTGATCTAACATATAAGCATTTGTTCAAAATAATAGTAGCAACGTGTCTGATCATTTCTGCTTATGTATATGCCTTATGTATACACACACGCACTCGTATGTACTTACAGGCATGCACATGTGCTGACATGAATGACGGTGATGATACAAGCCACGAGAGGAAGCAATTCAGATTTTTTTTATTATAAGGTACTCGCATTATTTGAAATTTGAAAGTGGACCTGTATTAGTTGCAAATACAGCCAACTCAAAATAAAAAAAAATTAAAGAAGTATAATTGATCTGCTAAGAAATGAGAGAAATTGGAATCATACAAAACACTCAATTAAAACTACAAACAAGCAGCAGAAGAGTGGAGGACAGGCATGGGAGTGAGGACACAGGAGCGAGGACACGGGAGCGAGGACACGGGCGGCAGAGCAGGAAGGACTGTACTGGTTATTAATCCAACTGTGTCAATAATTACTTCGAGCATCAGTGGTCTGAATGCACCAATTAAATGACAGAGACTATCAGAGTGGATCAAAAAACTAGACTCAAGTGTATGTCATCCACATGAAACCCACTCTAGTGGACAAAGACAAAAAGGCACACCTTGCTTTACTGTGCTTCACAGATACCGCATTTTTCACCAATTGAAGGTTTTGCTGCAACGCTGTGTGGAGTAAGTCTACTGGCATCATGTTTTCAACAGCATTTGCTTCCTTCATGTCTCTGTCACATTATGATAATTCTCACAATATTTAAAACTTGATCGTCAACATTATATTTGTTACGCTGATCTGTGATTGGCAATCTTTGCCGTTAGTGTTATAAAAGTTTCGGGGCACCAGGAACCGTGCCTGCATAAGATGACAAACTTAACTGATAAATGTGTGGTGCGTCCTGACCGCTCCCCATCTTGCTCCCTTTCCTCAGGCCTCCCAATTCCCTGAGACATGCGACACTGAACTTTGGCCGGTTAATAATCCTCCAGCGGCCTCTAAGTGTTCAAGTGAGAGGCAGAGCTGTGCATCTCCCACTTGAAAGTAAAAGCTAGAGACTCAGCTCAGTGAGGAAGGCACGCCGAAAGCCGAGACAGGCTGAAAGCCAGGCCTCTTGTGCCAAATATTTAGTCAAGTTGTAAATGCAAAGGAATAGCCCTTGAATGAAATTAAAAATGCTACTCCAGCGAACGCGGGGATGATGAGAAAGTGAAACCGCTTATTGCTGCTAAGGAGAAAGCTGGAGTGTTCTGGATAGAAGATCAAAACAGCCACAAGATTCTCATAAGCCAAAGCCTAATCCAGAGCAAGGCTCCAGCTCTCTTTAATTCTGCAAAGGCTGAGGGAGGTGAGGAAGCTGCAGAAGAACAGCTGCGCCAGCCGAGGTTGGTGGGTTCATGGTATTTAAGGAAAGAAGCCGTCTCCACAACATCACAGTACAAGTGAGGCAGCCCGGTGTTCAGACCAGCTCAGACAATTCATAAAGGTAACTGCGCTGAATGACGTATTTTCAATGACAAAACAGCCTCTGTTGGAAGAAGATGCCGTCTAGGCCTCTCACAGTTAGAGATGTCAGTGTCTGGCTGCAAAGATTCAAAGGTCAGTCTGACTCTTTTGTTCTGGGCTGCATAAGATGGTGACTTGAAGTCGAAGCTGGTGCTCCTTTCCCATTCGAAAAATCCTAGGGCCCTTAAGAACGATGCTAAATCAACTCTGCCTCTACTCTGTAGATGGAGCAACAGAGCCTGGAGGATGCCACATCAGCTGACACGGTTTACTAATTTTTTTAAGTCCACTGTTGAGACCTACTGCTCAGAAAAAAAGATTCCTTTAAAAAAAATCACTTCCTATTGAAATGTTCCTGGTCAGCCAAGAGCTCTGATGGAGATCTGCAATGAGATTAATGTTGTTTGGATGCTGCTAAAACAACATCCATATTGCAGTCCATGCATGGGTCACGGAGTAATTTCCACTTTTAAGTCTTATTATTTAAGAAGTGCATTTAATAAGGGTATAGCTTCCATAGTCAGTGATTCCTATGATGGATCTGGGTAAAAGTACATTGAAAACCTTCTTGAAAGAGTCGTGAACCGAGATGCCACTGAAAACAGTCATGATTCATGGGAAGAGGTCAAAATATTGGCCTTAACAGGAGTTTGGAAGAAGTTGATTCCAACCCTCATGGAAGACTTTGAGGGGTTCAAGACTTCAGTGGAGGACATCACTGAAGGTGTGGTAGAAACAGCTAGAGAACCAGAATTAGACATGGACCCTAAAGATGTGACTGAATTGCTACAATCTCAAGATAAAACATTAACACATGAGGAGGTGCTTCTTATGGATGAACAGAGAAGGTAGTTTCTTGAGAGGTAGTCTACCCTTGGTGAAGATGCTGTGACAATTGCTGAGGTGACAACAAAGAATTTAGAATGGGACATAAACTTAGTTGATAAAACAGCAGCAGGGTTTGAGAGAACTGACTCCAATTTTGAAAAAAGTTCTACTGTGGGTAAAATGCTATCAAAAAGCACTGCCTGCTACAGAGAAATCATTCATAAAAGGAAGAGTCAATCAATGGGGCAAATTTTATTATTGTCTTGTTTTAAGAAACTTCCACAGACACTCCAGCCTTCAGTCAGCACTGCCCTGATCAGTCAGCAGCCATCAGCATTCAGGCAAGACCCTTCACCAGTAAAAAGATCATGACTTGCTGAAGGCTTAGATAAGGGTTATCATTTTGGGGCAATATTTTTAATTAAGATGTGCATTTTTTTAAACATAATGCTATTGTACACTTAATATAATAGTACAGTATAAAAATAACTTTAATATGCACTGGGAGACCAAAACCTCTGTGTGACTTGCTATATTGTGATGTTCACTTTACTGCAGTGGTTAGAAACCAAACCCACAATATCTCTGAGGTATACCCATAAACAGATGGAGAAAAACATACCACACTAATACTAATCAAAATAAAGTATGGGTGGCTATATTAATTTAAGACAGAATGAACTTCAAAGCAAAAAACAAAGAAGTTATCAGGAATAAAGAAGGGCATTTCATACTGATAAAGAGGTCAATTCACCAAAGAAGACACAAAACACCTTAACATGTATGTACCAAAAACAGAGCATCAGACTACATGAGAAAAAAGCCAACAGAACTACAAGGAGAAATAGATGAATCCACTATCATAGTTGGAGATTTCAACCTCTTTCTATCACAGATGGACAGACCCAGCAGGCAGAAAATCAGTAAGGACACAGTTGTGCTCAACACCACCATCCATCAACTGGACATAATTGACGTCTATAGACTGCTTTATCCAGAGGCAGCAAGTCACACCTTCTTCTCAAGCTTACATGGAACATTCACCAAGATGGACCCCACTGGGCCATAAAACATGCTTTTAAAATTTAAAAGAACACATTGGAATTGACCTAGAAAGAAATAACAGAAAGATAGCTGGGAAATCCCATAATACATGGATATTAAACAGCACACTTCTGAATAGCACATGGGTAGAAGAAGAAATCTCAAGAGTAAAAAAATAATTTGCACTAAATGAGAAAGAAAATACAGCTTATCAAAGTTTATGGGATGTGATGAAAGCAGTATTTAGGGGGAAATTTACAACATTGAATTCATGTATTAGAAAGAAAAAAGATCCAAAATCAATCATCTAAATGTCCATCTTAGGAAAGAAAAATAAAAGCAAATTAAATCCAAAGTAAACAAAAGAAAATAAATAAGGAGAATTGGAACAGAAATCAATACATTGAAAACAGGAAGTCAATAGATAAAACCATGAAACCAAAGCTACAAAATCAATCAATGAAACCAAAAACTACTTCTTTGAAAAGTTTAGTAAAATCAATAAACCTCTAGCCATTTTTCCAAACAGAAAGCGCCAGACCCAGATGTGTATATTGATGAATTCCACCAAACATTTAAGGAAAAAAATCTTACTAACTCTCTATGATCTCTTTCAGATGAGAGAAGCAGAGGAAATACTTCCAACTAATTCTATGAGGCCAGACCCTAACACCAAACAAGACAAACACATTGCAAAAAAAGAAAACGGCAGACCAATATAGCTCATGAGCATAGATGCAAAACTCCTCAACAAAATAGCACCGAAATGAATCCAGCAGTGTGTGAAAAGATTAACACCACAGTCAAATGGAATTTATCTCAGTTATGCAGGGCTGCTTCAACATTCAAAAGTCAATTACTGTAATACATCACACCAACAGGCTAAAAAAGAAAAATCACATGATTATATCAATAGATGGACAAAAAGCATTTGACAAAATCCAACATCAATTCATGATAAAAACTCTCACTAAACTGGAGATAGAGGGAGATCTTCCTCAACTTGATAAAGAATATCTACAAAAACCCTACAATTAACATTATACTTAAAGGTGAGAAACTTGAGGCTTTCCCAGTAACACCAGGAGCAAGGCAAGGATGTCCTCTCTCACCATTCCTTTCAACATCATAGAGTCCCTGCTAATGTAATAAGACAAGAAAAGAAAACAAAAACAGAGAGACTGGAAAGAAAAAAAAATAAAATTGACATTGGTCATAGATGACATGATTGTGTATGTCAGTAATCTGAAGGAGTCAACCAAAACATCCCAGACTCAATAATCCATTAGAGCAAGTTTCAGGATATAGGGTTAATATACAAAATTTAATTGTTTTCCATTATGTAAGCAATAAAGAAGTGGGATTTGAATTAAAAATACAATAATGTTACATTAACACCTCCCAGAATGAAATAGTTTGGTATAAAACAAAATATGTGTAAGATCTATATGAGAAAAATTATAAAACTGATGAATCAAATCAAAGAACTAAAATAAATGCAGAGATAGTCCTCTTTGTGGATAACAAAGAAACAAACAAACAAAAAACCAAAAACTGGTTCTAACATTTATATGGAGAGGCCAAAAAACCCAGAATAGCCAACACAATATTGAAGGGGAACAATAAAGTTACAGGGCTTCCAGTACTTAACTTCAAGACTTATTATAAAGCTGTTGTATCAGGATGACATGCTTCTTGATGAAACAATAGACAAATAGATGAATGGGACGTAGCAGAAGGGCCCCCAGAAGACCCACAGAACTACAGTCAACTGATCTTTGACAAAGGAGCAAAGGCAATATAATGGAGCAAAGGCAGTCTTTTCAACAAATGGCGCTGCAACAAGTGGACATCCACAAGTAGAAAAACGAGTCAGGACACAGACTATAAAGACTTCACAAAAATTAACTCAAAGTGCATCATAGACCTAATGTAAAACCCAAAATTATAAACTCCTAGAATACAACATAGGAGAAAAGCTGGATGGCTTCGGAAATGGTGATTTTCTAGACACAACACTGAAGGCACAATTCATGAAAGAAAAAATTCATAAGCTGGACTTGACTAAAATTAAGAATTGTGCTCCACAAAAGATGACGTCAGGAGAAGGAGAAGACAAGCCTCAGACTGGGAGAAAATATCTGCCAAAGACACATCTGATGAAGGACTGTTACCAACATATATAAAGAACTCTGAAAACTCAACAATAAAAAATAAACAACTCAGTTTTAAAAAGCGGTCCAACAATCTTATCAGACACTTCACCAAAGAAGATATACAGATGGCAAGTAAGCATATGAAAAGGCACTCCGCCTCATGTGTCACCAGGAGATGCAAACTGAAACGAGAGCCCACTCCACACCTAGTAGAATGGCTGAGCTCTGGGACGCTGACACCAACACACTCTGGCTGGGTGCGGAGCAACAGGAACTCTCATTCTTTGCTGGTGGGAATGCAAAACCGTGCAGCCGCCTTGAACGATAGTTGGCAGTTTCTTATAAAAGTAACACAGCCTCTTTGGAGGAGCCAGTCATTCTTCAGACTTCCCTCTCTTCCTCTGCCTCGCAAGATGGCACCTGGGTGTAGGGGTGGTCAGATGATCTCATGGTGGTGGAAATTTTTCCACGTCAGGTCCTTGTGCTGAAGTGTTTGATCCGGAGGACAGACTGATGCCCCCTAAGACACAAAAGCGCTGTCTGGCCAATTGGAGCAAGATATTGGCATTTTTCTCCAGAGTCAACCTCTTGACTGTTCGCATTACCTCCAAGAGCTGTGTGGCCTCTCGTACCACCGCCCGTGCCTCAGCTCTCCTCACCTCCACACCCACCAGGTCACGTGAGAGCATCACAGGTAGCCAGGAGCTCCGCCACAGACTCGCCCTTCGGCCGCCGCCTCCTCCACCGCAATGTTGTGACGTGCCATGGGTGGGGCTCCTCCAAGGAGCGAGGCACCCACCGGACTGCGGCTGGACTCGCCATCTCCCCCACACACCCTCTCCCTTCACTTACTCCTCCGGATAATCCCATTCCACGTCCTCTCTGGAGACGCTTGCGTGACGTCAACGCCCTCCTCCCGGGCCTCGCGCTGAGAACACGTAGGACCTATTCTCTGCGTGGTGGAAGCGGCCCTGAGCTGGTGGGCCTGGCCTGGCCTGGTCAGACTTGATCAACCTGGACCCAGGGTTCACCCGGGGTGAAAACTCATGGCATAAATATGCAAAGTGCATCACTCTGATGCGGAGGACAAACCCGACCTCGCGTAAGAGTATGATTAAACACCGCCGTCCTCAGGCTGCCAGCGGCTGGTGGAACTCTCCAGACCAACATCCAGTTTGTGCGCCCATACCTGGCAGCGTGCTGCACTAACCAGCCACCGTCTGCCCTACTGGCTTTGTCATCGTGCGTCTAGCTTGTCCACCACTTGTGACACGAAATCACACCGGTGTATGGGTACTGATGTCTGTTACCGGAAGAGTGTTCTTTGCAAGAGCAGCACTTGTGGTCACTGCTTGCTGAAGTGCTCTCTGGGTTCCAGCCCCTCAGAGCAGACTGGCTTTGAGGCTCACCCCTGGTCACCCATCTTTGGTGTGGAGCACCATCATGGGGCTCCAAGGAGCCGAGCTCCTTGCAGAAGGTCAGGGAGCAGGAACGCAGCAAGCTGAGCGCTGGGCTGACTGACAGCTGGGTGCATTAACTCTCAAAAATACATTAGCATCCCGTGCGCACAGCCCTAAGGGTGAAACTGCAGCGGAAGCTCCCCGGGTGCGCGGCGAGCATGTCACACAGCGGGGGACACCCCGAGCCAGGAGTGGCCCTGGCGAGGCCCGTACACCTGCCTCTTGCCTGCTCGCCTGTCTCGGGCGGAGCTGAGGGACAGCCCTGTGCCGTGTGGGTCTCGTCCTCATGACTCCACACACGCGTCTGACTGTTACAGAGACAAGTTTTTGGGCACTGACTAAAGACAGCAGCCTGGGCGTTTCAAGACTTTATGGTCTTTGTCAAGGATTCAGGATGCGGCAAAAATATCTTTTTGGGGGGAAGCAGTTAAATATTTACTCTATTGAAAAGAAAGGATTCGAACAACACAGGCATGGTGGCAGAATGACACAGGCACACGCACTCACGGAAGCACGTGCACAGAACTGTCCAGGATGCCCCGGGCCCCGTGGGCTGTGCCCTGCCTGCAGGTGCCTGGGCACAAACGGCCTTTGATGTCAGACACTTATAATCACCACCACTGAGCGACACAACCGGTGGGCAGCACTGCCTGTTTACAGACATGCTTCTGGATTTTCTTGATCTGTTGCAATGGGCATATATCGCTTCTATAATCAGGAATACATGAAATCAGTTTCATTTTGAAAAAAGAAGGGAACCAATCACATAAAACTTCCAGCTTCTCCCACAGCTTATCCACGGCCAGTGGAATTCTAAATGACACTTTCCCGGGGCAAACATCGCAACAATCACAAGAATTAGTGTGTTTTTTTTAAAGTATCCATAAGCATGCTTTTGAAAACTCCAGCCTGTCTGTGTGTCTGCAGGTGAGCTTCCAGGGCGGCCAAACTCTGCACTTCACTGAACAGTAAAGATGACGCGGCTTACTGAAAAGAGTGCTTCTCGGCCCCACTCTAATTCTTCCCTTTGTGGGACGTTGACCCCTGCTGTTGTGAAAGACAGACAGCCAGCTAACCTCGCAGGCCCCTTCTTGGCTCATCAAACCTCTCGTTAACAATTAATTGGATCGGAAGTTCACAGGCCATCACTGCCCTGTCAGTCAGATGCGCGAGGCTCAGCGGCTGAAACGCAATGACCCATGCGGGTGATAAATAATTTCCAGCGGCGACTCGCCTTACTGCTCGGAGGGCACGGTCCTGGCCGTGGCTGGCGGCACCAGCTGCCCCCAGCGAGAACAGATGCGGTCTCCCTTATCAGCCGTGCTAATTTAAGCTCCGAAATCTAAAACGTGTGAAACACCATCTCGGGGCAAACCAGAGATGCGGCCGCTGAGTCCTGAGGCCTCACGCACGCCGCGGGCAGCTCACGGGAAGACGGAGTCCAGGGTTTGGCCGGCACTTGTCGGACTTGCTGACTTGGCTCTGGCTGCCTGGCGACGGGCAGATGTTTCGGGCTCCCTGACCCACCCTGTGTGTCACCCCAATGACACAGGACCCCCGTGTGCCGGTGTCACTGAGCTGATGGGTGAGAGGCCTTTCTAGTTTAACCGTTTATCTATGCCCCCTCTTCAGGGAGGGAGCAAACCTTCCTTAGGGCTGGAGGCTGAAATGTCATCGCATCTCGAAGACTGTCATTCCACTCCACACTCATTAGCCTCTCTGATGGGCCAGGCTGCTCCGAGCCGACTGGGAGGCATCTCGGCTAAAAATGAAGACAGAGTCAGCAAGTTTCATGCTCACCGAGGCAGGAGAAAGGCTGGTTTATAAAAAGTCCTAAAGAAGAACACGAAATACAGGTCAGGGTTCACGTCCAACTTGGTGACTCGTTTCCAGCTCCCTCCTCTTTCCGAGCTCCTGGAGGGTGGGGAGTGTGTTCTTCTCACCTGATCTGCACTGGCAGACCCTGTTCAGGGCAAGCAGTCCGTGAAAATGCCCTGAAAAAATCAACTTGGAGTTGACCTAGGTGCAGGCAGGCAGTCGGTGCAGGCTGCCAAGATTCCTTGTGAAAACACGGGTCAGGTACTCTTTATTCAAAACCGGGCTGCATTTTATTGCGTATGGCAGAGGAGTGTTGTGCTGGGCAGGACGGCGCTCCCTGTCTGAGAACCCACGAGCCAGGGGGAGACGCTCTCAGGACTGATCCCACCGTCCCCCCATCACCGTGTGGACAGGCCAGCTCTGCTCTTCTGACCGAGAACCAAGAAGACGCAGTCTCTCCTGGTCCTTATTGCTACACCAAAGGCGACCACGCTCCTGGCCACACACATGCCCCGCTGGCCCCTGGGACGTGGTTGGGCCTCCCGCACCCATGGGACCAGCTCCTCCCGCACCCATGGGACCAGCTCCTCCTCTCACTGTGGTTAAGCCTATATGGAGTGGGGGTCCAGCCTGACGAGGCTGGGAGAGGGGGCTGTGTTCCCCACTGTGCAGATGGCGGGGACCCTTCCCGTGTTCTGGACGCCTGTAGGGATGGCACTCCTCCCCCGGCTGGGAGTGGGGGACAGCCACTCCCACCAGTGCCGGTCCACCTGCGATGGCCCCAGGTCTCCTGGACAAACATTACCCTGGGTGTGTCTGGGAGGGTGTGTCTGGATGTGATGAGCACTCACATGGCTGGACCCAGAGCAGATGGTCCTCCCCAGTGTGGGTGGGCCTCCTCCTGGCCTCTGAGGGACCAAACAGGACCAAAGCAGGGAAAGGAAGGCTTACTCTGCCTGACTCCTGAGCTGGGACACCAGACTTCTCCTGCCCCCAGGCTGGGACTTGCACCCACGGTTCTCCTGTTCCCAGGCCTTCAGACTAGCCTGGACCTACCCCACTGGCTGTCCTGGGTCTCCAATTTGCAGGTAGAAGATCTTGGGATTCTCAGCTTCCAAAACCACAGGAGCCAACTCTTAATAGTGAATCTGTCCAGCCAGCACCTGTCTGCTTGTCCATTTACAGGGTCACCCACCCACCCACCTTTCTACTGTCTGTTGTCCACGCACCTGTCATCTCCCTATGTATCCGTCACCTCCCTGTCTTCCCTTGGCTCTGCTTCTCCAGAGCCCCGGCCCACGCACCCCGGCCCCTTCCCGCACCACCGGCCCTGTTCTCCTTTTGACTCCGTGTCCTTCTGAAGAGCACCCCTCCCTCCCACGTCCCTCGCTGGTATCGGCGCAGAGTGTTGTGTTCATTTGTGAAAGGAAATAAATTCCAGCAGGAGAAGGAAGTCACACGGGGGCTGGTGCTGGGCAAGATGAGAGAGCTCTGATGAAGCAGTGTCAGCCCGCCGCCCTGCTGCCCGGGGAACCTAAGTCAGTCGGGAGGTCGGCTTCGCCCTGCGGCATCTGAGAGCAAGGCTGGGTGTGCTCCTGCCGCTGCAGGTGTCCACGACCTTCAGACGAGCCAAGCTCCTCCTCTCAGCTCTCGGACCCACGGCTCGCTCAGCACCTACGTCCCGGCTGGCGACCAGCATGCCGGCCTCCTGGGCGGCATCTCGCCACACGGAGACGAGGGTCATGTAGGACGGCCGCCAGCTCCAGGGGATCTGGAGCCAAGAGTCCCCAGAGCATGGAAATGGCAGCAAAAGCGGGCTTGCTGTGAGACCCCCTCTGCAGACGAGATGAGGACGCAAACCCGAAGGCAGAGCTGGGAGCTCCCGCGAGAGAAAGATCACAGCGGGTGCTGCCGACGTGTTTCCTCACTCCTTGCTCCGAATGGATGCGGCCGGGCGGGGGCTGTGGTCACCGGGGCGGGAGGAAGAGGAGCATGCCCACAGGAGGCCGGACAGACGCACGTGGCGGACGGAGCGTGGCAGCGGCGTCTGCAGCAGACGGTTCCCAGGGGGACCGAAGGCATCGCCTTGTGACTTCCTCCGCGGTGGTCGCCGAGTCGCGCTCGTGCACGGGCCCAGACACGCTGCTGTCTCACGGGGGCTGCGCTCACGGGAGTCAGCCTCGTGTGAACATGTCCCCGGGGGCGGCTGGCTTCCAGTCAACATTCGTGGGGCCACACCCACAGTCACCCTGTCACAGGAAAGGGCAGCCCTGCCCGGGCGGAACGCCTCGGGGCGGCACGAAGCCCCGGCCAGCGCCCGCGCACCCGGCACGACCGGGCGGGACCCCGCGGGGTGCTGTGAGGGGCGCCCCACACGGGACGCCTGCCGTGGGAAGCCTCTGCTGTCGGCTCAGCGCTTCTCCTGTGCTTCCACTGCTTCACTCGTTTTCTCACTATTTTCACTGATAAGGCAAGCAGTGAATTTGTTTTTAATTAAATACACACACCGTGGAGATGTTTACTTCACTCCTTCTCACTAAAAATCCAAACAGGTGCCTTGGTACATAAGTAGACGCTGAAGTTCAGGCAAGACTGCATTCTTGACTGCGTATTTCCTATTTGTTAAGACTTCAATTTAAAGCTTCTGGGTGAACCCTCACTTTATTTCTCATGTCAGAATGTGAGTGTCCACATTACAATCAGGCCCCCAGTCTCCCCAATGTTACAGCCATGCCCCTGGTCCCCCAATGTTACAGCCGTGCCCCTGGTCCCCCCAATGTTACAGCCGTGCCCCTGGTCCCCCCAATGTTACAGCCATGCCCCTGGTCCCCCTAATGCCACAGCCGTGCCCCCAACCCCACAGTGTTCTCACATCTGAAGCCCAGACATCTGCCTGGTCTGAGCAGACAGGAGGGTGCGGGTAGGGAGGGCTGCAGGGGGCCTCTGTCCAGTGAGCTCAGGAGCCCAGCTGGGTCTGAACCCCCTTCCTCTGAAGCAAATGCCCGTGACACCTCGCAGACCTGTGGTGTCAGCGCCCCCCTCCCACGCGTGTGCCCAGCCCACTGTGGACGGCAGCACCGAGAAGTCAGTACCTTCCTGCTCAGCGCTTCCACCCAAGCTGCCCTGAGCTCTGTTCCTTGTGAAGTTGGTGGACATGGGGTCCTTTTGTGGGCAGACAGATCTGCCCACTTATGGAGAGGCTGATAAACAGACACCAGCTCAAAGCAGTTGACAGGAGCTGAGCCTCCCTTTCCTCTGGCTTTGGCTCATCTCCCCGTGAATATTTAACCACATGGCTCCAGATTACAGACTCTAAGATCCACGGCTGTCCAGAAGTTCTGTCTCAGTCTCAGCCCGTCAGGGCGGCCGAGCCCAAGCCAGCGAGTGGGGGGAGGGGGTTAGCAGAGCTCTCGAGAGACCATCTGCTGACCGAGCCCCAGAAGTCAGTACCAGCAGTCTGCCTACCACACCCGGGACAGGGACCGGGCGGGGTGGTCATCAGAGTCCAACCCCATCGGACCAAGGGGCCGCTGCAGCCGGTGGCGCCTCCAGCCATAAGCTGGTGATGATGGAGGTCGAGGAGAGGAGGAGAGATGGCCTGTGTCTCACCCTCACCCTCCAGCCTCCTGCCGGCATCCGCCCGGTGTCTCCCGTGACCGTGGCGGGGCCAGCGGCCGGCGGGCAGAGGCCTGGAGGGCAGGCGAAGCCCGGCCGGAGGGGCGGGCGCCCACAGCCCAGCTCGGTTCGACAATATTTGCTCCACGTCCACACCGCGGGTGGAGCCCTGCAGAGCTGCAGGGTGGCGCTGGCTGAGTCTGGGGCCCTGCTGCTGCCGGGAGGGTGTCGGTCCGCCGTGTCCCCAGGTCTTCGTCACTGTTTACAGCAAATGCTAGATTCGGAGTGTGTTTGTGACAGCCCCACGAGCAGCTCGTACTCTACCTGAGCGCTACGACCATGGGCCGTGACGGTGGCCTCCATTCATCAAACCCTGCGTGACCATGTTCGAGTAATTCTGCTCCAGGGAGCTCATTTCAGCTCCAGAAACATTTCCCACAGGGGTGTCATGTGTGCCCCTGGGGCGAGGGCGGGAGGTGAGGTGCTGGGTGCCATGGGCTCAGCCCAGGCAGCCCCCAGCAGTCTGCCTGTGATCCCTGGAGGTGCTGCCCCCCAGCACCTGGCGGTGAAGAGCCGAGGCCAGCTTGAGGCTGGATTCTGGACCTGAGGACTTTCTCGAGCCTCCACCCCACGGCCTTGAGCCTCGCTCTGTGTCTGGCCGGGATGACCTGGGACCACTGCCACCAGGACCACGCCTGCTCCCCCTTCCTTTGTGTTAGCGGACGAGAGCCTCTCCTTCACAAAAGGAGAGATTTCCCAGTCACCCTGACAAAGGATTGGACCCCCTGGGTCAGGAGCCCAGCCTGGAGGGTGAGCACTGGGAGGTTTTGCTGGTCCCCGGTGTCCAGGCTGGACGGAGCTGGCAGTGGACAGAAAGGAGGAGGATTCACCTGCCAGCAGAGCCCAGTAGCCCACAGGTCACTGGCGTTGTGTACAGGACTGGAGCGACAGGCTTCAAATCTCCCAGCTTGTGTAGACAACGCAGCACACAGTGAATGCTCAAAACACGTGTGTTAAGTTTCCAGGTGTGAAGGAGGGGGCTGACGAGTCCACAGGTCACCCTGACAGACAGGCTGCATCTGACCTCCCAGCACGCTCCACCGTCACACCATCACAGCCAGAAGGGGCACCAGTCTCTCCCAGGAGCGTGGGGCTCCGTCATCTCCCTAGGGGCGTGAGCAATGTGCGCAAAAGCAGTGAGAGGACACAATCAAGGCAACTGCTTAATTGAACTGTTGTGTTTTCTCCACAATTTTAAACAAAACTATTCCTTTTGTCGACGTGCTGGCCCCAGCTGAGGG
Source organism: Camelus bactrianus (assembly GCF_048773025.1). NCBI lineage: Eukaryota > Metazoa > Chordata > Mammalia > Artiodactyla > Camelidae > Camelus > Camelus bactrianus. Next base: position 3,293,902 of record NC_133541.1, read on the forward strand.
ACAGACGAAGCCTCTGCCCACCAGCCCCGAGAAACCAGGTGGCAGGCATCTGCTTGGATTGCAACGAAAATTAGGAGGAAAAAAGCGACCTTGCCTAAATCAGCCCCTGGTGTGTGACGTGCAGGTGGGTCTGTGTGCACAGAGCTGTGTCCTGTGAAAACAACAAACTGACAAATAAATACACAAACTGTTCGGAGATCAGGGACTACAAAGACAAAACAAGGCAGACCAATGACTCAGCAGGGCCAGAAAATGGTGTTCTCACAAGAAACAGAGTTAGGGAGCACAGAGGGTACGAGTCAACAGGAGAGAAGCTCAAAAGACAAGACAAAAGAGAAGGCGGCATCTGATCACCTGGGGAGGGAGGGGCCTGATCACCTGGGGGAAGGAGGTGGTCTGATCACATGGGAAAGGGAGGGGTCTGATCACCGGGGAGGGGGGTCATGGTCACATGGGGAGGGAGGGGTCATGATAACTGGGGGGAAGGAAGGGTCTGATCACCTGGGGAGGGAGGGGCCTGATCACCTGGGGAGGGAGGGGTCTGATCACATGGGGGAGGATGGGATTTTGATCACATGAGGAGGGAGGGGTTGTGATCACATGGGGAAAGGAGGTGGGTCTGATCATGTGGGGAGGGGGGTCTGACACACGTCGGGGAGACTGTGTGATGAGCGTGTTTCCAGGTGGAGCTGGAAACCAGCTGTAAGTGGGATGGACTTGAGAAAGAGCAAGACATGATTCCCACATACAAGGACGGGGCTGGCTGTTCCCTTGCAGACCTGGGTGGGCAGGTTAGCAGCACAGGGGACACGTGGGACGAGAGACGCAGGGAACTGCAGGTGAATCTGAGTCACCGGGAGGTGGTGCAGAGACCCAGGAGGGGAAACCCGGGAGAGGACAAGGTTCTGGAAGGACACAAGAAGCAGTGATGGAAACTGGGCGAGTGACACGGTCCAGGGTGATGGCAGGGACAGACCCTCCTGAGGAAGCCCAGACCTGTGAGGTCAAGAGAACTGATCACACCAAAGCTCTGGTGGGACGGGGAGCCCCAGGGACAGTCTTAGCAGCATCCACAGAGGAAGACAGCTACCCGGAGAATGACGGGGACCAGCTGCAGACACTCAGAGCTCCGGCGGGGCCGGGGCCAGAGCAGAGCAGACGTGACTGTGGAGACACTGAGACCCCTTCCCTGAACTGTTAGAAAAGGGGCGGGGCAGATGTAGTGATGTTAAGACAAACTGACCTTCACTGAAAAAATCACCAAAGGATGCACTCGAGTAAGGAGGAAATTAAACCCAAATGGGAAGGATTGGATACAAGAAGCAACAGTGAACAAAGAAAGAGGGGAAACGTTTGTTAAAACAAGTATGCTGTTCCCACAAGAGCAATAATCATCAAGACAATAAACTGGGGGGATAAGATGTGGCAGAGAAATACTGGAAGAGTAACTTGGACGCTGAGAGGACCACGCCGGTGTGGGGTTAAAGGCAGCAACGCCAGTCAACTTCAGACTTCTGCAGGCCAAGAGTGCTTGTCAACACGTTAAGGGCGACCATGGAAGGAATTTGAAGTGAAGACATGATTTATACACTGACTGAGAAGATAAAGAAGAGTGAAGGTAATGCAATCAATGCAAGATGGAAACAGAAAAATTAAAAAGAGTAAAGAAATGGCGTGGAATGGTAGGCACAGAGCGAGGCCGTGGAGGTAAAGACAAACACGGTGCTGAGCGTACATCAGTTATTCAAGACAGTTCTCAGATCGGATGCTCTAAAAAAAAATCTAGTTACACGTTGTTACAAAGGAGCATACACAGCTCAAAATGGCACAGAAAGACTGAAAGCAAAGAGATGGATAAAAGACGGACAAGGGTTTCAATCAGATTCCCAAACGGAAGCAGGTGGCACCCCGGGAGCAGCCTAACAGAGGAGCTGAGTGGCACATGAGCAGAGTGGGGTCTGGGGAGCCCGGGGGATGCCCAGTGCCCCAGCGCTGGCTGAGGACGGACTCGGGGACGGAGCGTTTCCCAGAACAGGGAGAGAGAATCCTGGAGTTGGTCCTGATGGGATCAGCGAGAACTTAGAAACATCTGGACACACCTGGCAGGAAGGGAGTCGGGAACAGTGCCCTGAGCCCACCTCCCGTGGAGGCCCCACCGGCCAGGACAGCAGGGGGCCTGGCAGTGACCCACGTCACCCCCTGGGGACAAGGGGGCGGTGCTGGAGGGACACACACAAGTCCACACGCGGACACACCGTCACCTCTGGCCGGAGGAGACCGGCCCGAAGCTTAGCATCGGCTGAGGAGTGTGCGGACGAGTTCAGGAAGTCATTTCTCCGAGAAAGTAGACAGCGCCCTCTCAGCAGGGCCGCCGGGGTCCCAGGCCCGCGCCGCCTGCCGCGTACCCTCAAACGCGTGCCGGAGAAGCAGACAGAACCGCGACGCGGAGCTCTCAGTCATGCTTGAGGGTGTCAGTCGCTGCCCTCAAACCCCAGCGGCTCGAGCAGGCGGTCTCCAGGGCTGCAGCAACGGCGCCAGGACACGCTGAGCGAGCCCGCCCCAGAGTCCAGGAGAGAAGCCGAGGGCGGGCGCCGCTCTGGCCGCAGGGCCGCGTTCTCAGCGTCTCCCACGGGGACGCCCAGGACCTTGCATCCCAGGTTCCTTCTTCCCCTCTGGCCGGCTTTGGATGTATTATTTCCTGGAAGAATTGCTCAAGGAGACACGTGGGCATCCTCACCCTTCACGCCCCTGAGGCACAGCCGCATCCCGGTGCGGCTCATCCTCAGCCTCCCTCCAGCCTGTCCCTCCTCCCTCTGCCTCCCGGCCTTGCTCCAGGCCCCTCCTCCCACCCGTGCCTTCTCCTGCCCCTTCTCCTGCCCTGGCCCTCTCCACCTGGGGTGTCCTCCCTCCAGCCTTCGGGGACCACTTTTCAAAGCATCACCTGAACACGGTGTCCCCACAGTGAGTCCCCAAGGGCGCCCTAGCCGGTGGGACCGGCCCTAACTCTTCAGCAGGTCGCATGGCTCTCACGCCTGTCCCTGAACGGGAACCAGAAGGGAACCCCATCCCGAACGACACTCCATGGGACACACATCTTTGGGGGTTTGTGGTTGCTGTTGCTAACTGCCCTTTTGTTCTGGTTTGTTTGTTTTGCTCAGGGCCTTTTCACTCTCTCACGCTCGGGCATACAGCACAATCCAGCGTCGTCAGAGAGACTCTGTCAGCCCTGGTCCCCGAGCAAGCCCAGACCCCCGCCATCAAAAGCTGTGCTCGAGAAATCAAAGCGCACGGGAGCTGGGACCCACTTAAATTCACTCCCCATCTCCGGCGCTGTCCTCTAGGAAACAGAACAGACGGACGCGCACACAGCCCCAGGGAGCACGGGGCTCTTCACCCCGGGGGTGCCAGCTGCCTGAACTCAGCTGCCACCTCCCCTCCCGTGGCCGCAGGATGCTCCGCGTGTAGTCCCATGTCACCTCCCGGTGCTGCCCGGTGGTGAAGGCGTGACCTGAGGGGAGTGGGCCTCAAGCAGGAGCAGCTCGGCCGTCTCTGCAGCGTCACCCTCGGAACCTCTTCCAGACAGCTGTCCCCTCGCCCACTCCCATGGCCTCCCCATCCCGTTAGAAACACAAGGCAAATGTTTCAAACATTTTCAAAGCAGGCACATGCCATTAAACAGCCACGGCAGTACGTGACCCTTCCTAACGACCCCGCAAGGTGTTGGTGCCAGTGGTGGGGACTGGCCCCCGGAGCCAGGCTCACACCCCAATTCACCAGAGGCCCACGGTGACATCTGGACCGATCTCTCTACATGCCGGGGTTTGGTTTGGTTTGGTTTGATCTGCTTTATTCAACGGGAGTCAAAGTTCCACCCACATCATGATTGTTCCAAGTGTTACACGTGGAGCACTCGGCACCGTGCTCAGAGCTGGCAGGATTCGACAAGAACTATTATTCTCCTGGGGTTATTACCGTCCACCAACACGAGCTTTCCGAGATAATTCTGCTATTCAGACGCTCAGGAATGACCACTGCTTCTCCACCAGTGATGAAGGGGAAGACGGTAGGCATCAGCCCGTCGATACCACGTGTTTCCTCTTTTACAGGAGAGACGCATTTTTATCTAAAGATCGTTTTACAGAGATGCTAAGAAAGCCACGGAGGGGAGCAAAGGTTCTGTTTTGCATTTAGCATCGAGATACGCCCCACTTTTGTCCCGTGATGCTCGTTTGACCCCTGGAGCGTCTCTGTTAGGACTGGCTTCCCTGCACCTGAACGAGGAGCAGTGTCGCGTCAACACAGGGGCGCAAAGAGCATCGCAGAACACACGAGGGGTGCCGGTTCCCTGCAATGGCTTATCCCGGGGCTTAAGGTGCCTCTGGTCCCAGAAGTTTTGTCCCCTCGGTGCCTCTCCACCCCTCTGTCCGCCCGTCCGCCCGTCCGCTCACCGGCGCAGAGCACGCTCACTAAGCATCTGCTGCGCTGAAGCGCGCGCAGGGCTTTCTCTCCACTTGCGGCTGTGACACGCAGCTGAGGCTTCCGTTGGAGCCGCACAAACACGGGGAGGGTGTGAGGGCTCCTCAGCGAGCTTTCCTGAGGCTCAAGGGCAACAGAAAGAAATGGATATTTGAGATCTGGAGACACTGAGAGTGGGAGATGCGGCCTCAAGCGGAGCGAATCCCTAGTCCCTAAAGGTGCACCTGCCAGGAGCTTGTGGACAACAGAGTTGGGGGTCGCCAGGGCACCTCTTCTGTCCTGAGGGCCGGGGCATTTACAGAAGGAAGTGAGGACATGACAGACCGGAGCTGACGTCAGTTCAGCCGATCACCGTGCTTCCTCGGTGTCTCTGCTCCGGACCAGGAATGACGGGACGTCGCTGCACGTCTGAGACCTTCACAGGAGTTATCGCCTTGGCCATAAATTCAACAACTCTAGCAGAATGGGCCGAGTTCTGGACGAGCGCAAGGAGGACGTCCTGTGGAAGGAGGACGCTGACCTGAGAGCCCGTGCCTTCTAAGGTGCGGGCTCACGCCTTAGCGCCTCCGCACAGAGCAGCCTCCGGAATGCTGCCAGACACTGAAGGAAGTGACGGCTCTCGCTCTGCAGAAACCTTACAGGAAATAGGGAAGGAAGGAACACAGAGGACCTCATTCTGTGGGGCCTTCCATACACAGATAACAAAAGCAGGCAGAGACTTGGTGAGAAAAGTCCCGACCATAAATACAGCCTGGAAACAGTTCGTACAACACCACGTCACAAAAGCAGGCAACTCCATCAAAAATGGGCAGACGACTTGAACAGACATTTTTCCAAAAAAGACACAGAGAGGCCGACAGGCCCATGGAAAGACGCTCAGCATCACTAATTATCAGAGAAATGCAAATCAGAACCACAAGGCAGAGTCGCCTGGCGCCAGTCAGAACAGCCATCACCAAAAAGAGCACAAACACCAGATGCCGGAGAGGGTGTGGGGAGGAGGGGCCCCCACCGTGCAGGCGGGGAGTGTGCAGCCACTGCGGGGCAGCGTGGAGGCTCCTCACAAAGCTAAGAACAGAGCTACCATATGACCCAGGAATTCCACTCCTGGGTAAACATCTGGAAAAAATAAAAACGCTAATTGGGAAAGATATGTGCACCCCAATGTTCACAGCAACATTACTTACAAGAGCCAAGACATGGGAACAACCCAGACAAATGGATAGAGAAGCTGCGGTGCGTGCGTACAATGGAGCACTGCTCGGCCATAGGAAGGGTGAGACCCTGCCGTCTGCAGCAGTGTGGATGGACCGGGGGAATATTACGCTGAGTGAAGTAAGTCATAGAAACACAAATGCTGTATGATACCACTTACATGTGGAATCTAAAAGTAATACAGACAAGTGTACATAGCAGAACAGAAATGACGCTTTAGGGAAAAATCATTTAACAGCCAGAAGATCTGATAATAATGAATGTCGTGTGCTGAAACCGTGAGACACCGCGTGCTGCGCCCCAGAGTGCACCTCACCCACTTGGCTGTGTCCTCCGAGAGAAGCAAAGTCACTGTTTTGGTGCAGGCCCACCGGGCAAAGTCTCTACCCGTGCAAACCCCGGCAGGACCCCCGAGCGGAGCCCGTCGCCCTGCCTCTGCCCGTGCCAGGGAGGCCGCCCCGGGCGCCCAAAGTCCGGTCATACATTCCCACGGCATCCTGGGAGAAAATGAGACTCGGTGACTTTCCAGAGTGTTCAGAGCTGCTTCCCCCCAAACGAAGTAGCCCTTCACCAGTAGAACACGCATTTTGTCTTGCAAGCTTCCTGGTTTGGGGTTCCCGGAGGTGAGCTGGCTCCGCCCGTCCACAGCCCTCCCGGAGCCGCCCGCCCGCAGAGAGGCCTCTGGAGAAGGCGTGTGCTTCCCGGCGCGGGGCTGTGGGCTCCCGCCCCCTTCATTCTCAACCCTGCGGGCGCCTGCCAATTTAGTTTGACGCACACGGCCCCATGACTTTATCTCTTCTTGCAGCACTAAGCATTAATTTTGTTTCTGTGTGATACGTTATTTCCGATAGTCAGTAGCTTATGGGGGGGAAGATGCTTTATTAGTTAATAATTCTTACCACATTACTTGGCTCATAACTGGTTTGCATATTTTTATAGGCCACCGAGCCACTGAATCAGAGGTAGAGAGTGGAAGCACGTATTTGCTTCTGGAAAGTTTGAAATGAGCCCAATAGCTTACGAAGGGTGAAGCCTTGACCATTTCGAGTATTTCAGTGCCACGTTTCCTTGGGCGCCTTCACGGGGCTGAAGGTTCAGTGGACCGGAAAGTGCGCACATCAATTACCACCAGAATAATTTGGAAAGGGAAATATTAGCCACCATATTTATAGCCGCTTGGCTGTATTCTTGGCGGCCGCCTGTACTGTTCGCTCTTCTTAAATCAGAATAGCACCGTGCAAAGGAGAACTGAGCAATAAAACATCAAAGGAAATGTAATGAGAGTTTGGTGATGCAAAAAATTGTCTCTTTTTCTTATTTAGGTCCTTTACCTGGAGGAATAACTTAGAATCTCTGTCATATGCTGCCACTAATGGGATCATAAAATTATAGTTGTCTCATTTCACTTCGCTGCCTTCCCAGGGATGCCGTCTTCCCGCTGCCGCGGGCTGAGCTGTGTCTCCCAGATTCCCACCTCCAGCACCTTAGAGCACGATGGCGTTGGAGATGGGGCCTTTAAGGCTGTGATCAGGTTAAAATGTGCTCATTGGGGTGGGCCCTGATACGATCTGACTGGTGTCCTTCTAAGAAGAGGAGATCAGGACACAGACACACACAGAGGGACGATCATGCAAGGACACGGGGAGGAGACGGTCATCTGCACAGCATGACAGGACCGCCCCACCAGCCTGCGGCTGTGAATGGGGCCCTGGTCCCCCAAGCTCCTCTGAGTGCTGGTGGCCTCAGCCTCCTGCTGCAGAGGAAGCTGGCTTTCCTCGGGTGGCTCTGTGATGCACATTGACTATGCGTCTATTTTTCCACACCCTTTAGATTGGCTTTTTTTTAAATGTAGAATGACAGATGTTGGCCAGGTGGCAGAGCGGTGAGCTTCGTTGCCCACTTTTGGTGAAAAAGAAAAAGGATAAAGACTTTTTGGAATGCACTCGGACCGTATCGACTTTAAAAGGCTCTGGCTGTTGCATCTGGATGAATCCAGCCATGTTACGGGGAGAACGTGGGAGCTGATGGAGCCCCACACAGCATCCAGGGAGGGGTGCAGGGAGAGTTACGCACCAAACAGACAAAGGTGTGGGGCGCAGCATCACTGTGACCCCGAGAGACAAACTGCCTTTGGTCAAAATGCATCTCAGAACAGAGGGGAGACTCACTGTCCATCACTGTGGCATTGGGGGAGGGAAGGAAAGAGATTTTAGAAACAGAAATTGCTGGCCAGAGCTTCCCAGCATGGGGGGGGTGGGGGGGCTGCAGTACCTGCTCCTCCTGCTTCCCCAACGACGGCTTGGGTGCTCACCCCCATAACAAAACGGCGACAGCAACTTTACCTCGTCAAGGTTCTCAGATTCGCCCACGTGTCTCCATCACCCCAGCCACTGCGATGGTCTCCGGACTCTCTCTGATGCCACGTCTGCCCTCCTCCAGACACTCCTCAGCTTCAGAACTTATGACATCTCTGCTAGTTGGATAAACACCCTGTCTTCATCCTGAACTGCAGGGCTCCGACTTACCGGCTCCTGGCGACACCCCAGCCCCATCTCACCTCGCCTCCTCTCTCCGCAGGCTGCTCTGTGGTCTCTTGAACACGTGCTTTCCCTGCGACCTGAGGACCTTTGCACAAGCTCTCCCCTATGCCTGGAACCACATATCCTTCCCATAGTGTTAAGTCTTCCAGGAAGACTTTCCGAGCACAGACTCAGTCATCTTGTTTAATGCTTTCAAAGCGCTCCCTCTTTCTCATTAAGGGAAGTTACCATACTTTAACTCGCCATTCGGTAGCTGAGTCCCATCAGTCCCAAGACATCTGTGTCTCAGCGGAATGTCAGCTCTGCCAGGACCAGGGCTCTGCATGGCCTCTGTTCTGTCTCCAGCCACTTACCAGACACTCACCAGTTACATGTTGAGTGAATGAATGAATGAGTCTTTGGAATTCAGAGGTGCCCGGGAGCCACCTGTTGGCTGCGTTTCAGGGCAGATCCATTCTGGGCCCAGAGACCCAGGGCCCCCTTGTGAAAGCAGGGCTGAGCTGCAGACTCCCCGGCCCCTTGATCGGTGTTTCTCCACGCTCCAATGGCCAAGCTCTGCTCTGAGGTGTAACCCACCCCAGGTGGGAGCATGAGGGTACCTGTCTCTCTGCAGGTCACCGGAGAAGAGCAGAGCCAAGCCCGACACGGGAGCCTCGGCAGCAGCCTCTTAGCCCAGCAGGCGAGCACTTCCGCTCACGTCTCTTCTAAGCGCCCAAGGCGGGGAGAGAGCTCCTCGTTCACTTTCCACTGGGAATTTGGGGCTGTTTCCCAAACATTGTATGTCCAGGTTTAGTCGAACCTTCTCCGTTCTGTTAACTCGATCCTGACTCCCCAGAAAGTCAGGGGTTTCACAGTGGAGGACTCTCTCCCCTTTGAGCCCCCCCCCAGAACCCTCTGGCTGCAGACACACACTTGAAAACAACCTGAAGTCCCTGGGCTGTGTCTGGGGCACTGCCGTTTCCAGTTCTGCGCGGCGACGCCAATTACAGAAGACGCGCGGCTCCACAACGTAAACAAACGAAACGGATCGACTTCGGGCTGCCCTTAGACACTTTCAGGAACTTTATGCAACAATTATAATAATAGTAACACTTAGCAGCTTCAAAGGCTCTTTAAAACATGAACAAATTAATCTCCACCGCAGGGATTCGAGGTGCTGGATGGTGCGTCGTGATCACCTGTGGTTTGCCCCCAGAGAAAGTGAGGGAAAGGGGGTATGTTAGAGCGCGGTCCACACGCACACTCACATCGGGGGCGCAGCTGGAACCCCTGTCACCCTGTGGGCCGCCTGGTCCCAGGGCAGTCCCCCGCCTGCCCGGCAGCCCGACCGTTTGCTCTGCTCTGTGGCCCACTCCTCCGTGAGCTGTGCGCCCCGGGGCTCAGGCTCAGCGCCCGGCCCTCCCCAGACACGCCAGGCCCGTGGAGGGCTCCCCCCTGCACACATGCACGTCTCTCCTGAATGATTCTCGGTGACTCTGACCTGCATGTCTTCCCAAGTCAGTAGCCGTGATCACCCTTTGAGCTGGCAAACCACAGTCCCCCTTCAGGCCATCCTTTCTGCCGACACTGGCCCTGCTGTCCCGGAGCTGCGCTCCCGGGGGCGGCCGGGTGGGAGGCCTCCGAGGAGCCGGGACCGGCTGTGGGGCTGCCGGAAGTGCGGTCTTTGCTTCAGTAGATGGCACTCTTACCTCTGAATCGGGGAGCATCGTTCTCTGCACGTGTCGTACACCTGAGAGGGAGGCGGCAGGCAGCTCGCGGCACACAGCAGCAGGTGTGAACCCCCATGGGGCTCATAGTCTCTCTGCAGACCCCTCAGAGGAATCAGCTGCTACATCCCTGGGCCAAGCCGAGCTCTGGGAATTGCACAAACACACTGAAAGAGCCGGACGCAGCCCGGGCTTTAGAATGGACCTTCCAGAAGGTTCTTGCAAGTTTCCCGGGCACAGAGCACCCGCTTCTTGCTTCTAATAGCAGTTGTCTCATTTCATATCCCCCCGTTTTGGGGACAGATGCTCCCCTAGATTGAGAATACGCTTAAGCAGTTGTTCAGTTGTCTCGTCCCAGGAAAAGGCCCTTTCCCCTGCATGCTCCATCCTGACTGCTCGCTCCGGTTACTGGATGGAAAAACAATTACAGTAAAAATAACGAGCGCTGCAAGGTGCAAACTAAGCAGCCAGCTCATCCCACGGCTTTAAGGTCTCTGCTGTATTTTTCTTTAGAAAAATGTCTGTTTTTCTGATTTTATTCTTCCCCTAAACTGAGAAGATGACGAATGAAAACTTCCAGAAGCCTCTTGCCGTGGGAATTTAGAAAAAGTGAAAATCACCTCAAGCCTTTAGTCATAAATATTCACTGGGAACATTCTGGTGAATTTTTTCTCGTATGATTTTAGCGAGGATTCCAGTGGATGGTCATGAGAGAGACGTAATCTGATTTGGCTTAAAGCAGTGGAAGGACTTATAAAAGGGTTCCTGTAAGTCCTTCTGCATTTGGAATAGGGGGCGAGCTCTGGCGACGTGGAGCCAGGGCTGCCAGGCAGGCAGGGCTCCTGCCCCTGTGGCCTTGGCTGCTTCCTAGGATCACCTCACTCTCCTTTCCTGCAGCTCATCTTTCTTAACTTCCAGGGCACTTGGGAGAAAACGGCTGCCACCCTCAGCCCCGAAGTTCATAGCTTACGCTTTCAGGAGAACAGCCAGGCAGAGCCAGAACCCCTGACTCCATTTCCAATTCCCAGTGAAGGTTCTTCATGGTCCAGCCGGGGTCATAGGGCATCTTGGAACCTGCTATCTGTGCCAGGACTCAGGGATGCTCGGACCCCACAGGTGGCTCCCAGGGTACCCAGGTGGATGGAGGTGGGTGGAGGGTCAGTCCCCAGAGGAGGCAGGTGTAATGCACACACACACGTCTGTGTGTCTGCGTGTGTGTCTCTGTGCGTGTCTGCGTGTGTGTGTCTGTGTCTGTGTGTGTGTGCACATGAACTTGGGGCTGGGGAGAAATTTTAAAAAAAGAAAAGAGTAGAGGTAATTTGTTCTGCAATGCAGGATTTGTTTATAATTATGTAAATAAATTATTGTCAATGCCTGTGACGTTGTAAGACAGAACTTACGTCTCCGTATGTCCCTCAAACAGTGGTCTGTTGCTTTGAATAATCCAGATTTAATCACAATTAGTGCATGGATTATTTCCGTGTTCTCAACAACGTGAGTAAATTTCTGGGATTGGCACATTCACTTTCAAATCCACGGATTGTAGAGTTTTCCTTGACGGTGGGTGGAAGGAGCTGTCTGCCTTCCAGAGCTGGGTTGCGCTTTCTTCAAACCGGTGTTTTGAAGTGGGTATGGCTCTTTACAAACAGGAAGAACAGTACACAGTTAAGAAAACAAATTGCTGGACAGTGGGTGGGCCCCTGTGCTTTCCCACGGGCTGTGGGCAGGGTTCTGGGCGACCCTGGGGAGGCAGCTCACCCCCCATCTCACTGCCCAACAGTCCCCGGGCACAGGGCCCGGGCGCAGGCAGCCAGGACGTGCCTGGACCCGTCTGGCTCCAACACAGCTAGCTGGCTGACAGTGCCTTTGGAGCAGAGGTTGTGAAATCCTTTCTTCACAAACGGGCTCACTTCCACCAGCGAGAAGACAAGATCAGGTTCCGAGTCTGCCCTGCAGCTTGTTGGGAGCTGTTGCTGTGCATCGCCCTCCCCGCCGTTGTCTGGGAGGTTTTCAGACTCTGGAAAGGCCCCGCCACCGTCGCTGTCTGCGGAGGTCCGGTGTCGTGCGGCCGATCGTTTACTTGAGTCGCACTCAGACATGCCGTGAAGTCAGGGTGCTGTTTACAGAAGAAGTCCTGGGCGCACGGGTGAGCCCTCGGGCCCAGCCTGGGCGGTGCTCTCTCTCCCGCCCCTTCCCTCACCTGTGCGTCTTAGCACATCGCACAGCGCTGTGCATGCCTTATACGCTTTAATTAAATCTGGGGAAGAGTTGACTGATGGAAAGGAAAAAAGAGTGAGTGAAAACCGTAGGAGGTTTGGAATTGGCACTGAGAACAAACTGAAGCCTAGTTAATAAACAGGAAGACCCTGAAGCCGTTCTCGGTGTGGAACCCGCGTCCGGGGGTCCCCAGAGACGGGTGGAGATGCCAAGCGGTGCTAGGCATCAATCTGGAAGGGGCAGGGCTGGCCGCGAAACGCCCCACCCGGTGGGGGAGCAGAGGGTACACCCTACATCCTCAACAGAAACTGCATTTCAAAGACAGAGGGAGAGGAAACTTTTAAAAGTTGAAAGCATTTGAATGTTTCTGAGTGATAAAACCCCTAAGAAACTGCTTAATAAAAGGCTTAGGTTGGCCTCCCGTGGGCGGGAGCTCGCGGAAGGACAATGTGAGTGTTGCTCGTGGCAAGTCAGGGGACCTGGTCAAGCCGCACTGGAGAATGAAACGACACCCCCGCTCGTCCGCGCGCACAGGCACCCCCGGGCTGGCGGCCAGCGCGGCCTCCACGCTGCCGAAGGGACCGGCGCCTCCCCAGTCACCGCCTCTTTAGGATCCTTGCGTGTTTTCCTCCAGTTTTCACTGAAGGGAGTAAACCGTGTTCCTGCTTCCACCGTCCCCTCCAAACAAGTGCCCCATCAACGTTTTCCTGACAGTGACACCTTAGAAATCTGGCTGAGCAGGGCTCCATGCCCCCCACCCCAACCCCGCGGGCGCCCAGCGGAGCGGCGGGCAGGCGCTCCTCATGCTGAGTGACTGCAGGTCAAACGCCAGCTAGGCGCGCAGGCGTGTGGAGCCTCCTCACAGACGGACCATTAATACTTCATTCGATAACCAAAAGGAGGGGCCCCTTGGCGGAGACCCTGTTCTCTCCACACACAAGCTCATAACCGCTCCTGGGAAACAGCAAAGCAGGTGACCCACGCCAAGGCTGCAGCGGGGACCGTCACACGGACCTGGAGCAGCCAGGGAGCCCTCGTGTCATCCTGGTTGGCCCTCCTCTCAGGCTGCTGCTGGAGCACAGCTGTGCGTGGACGCAGATCACCCCATTGTAACAGGTGCCTCCGGGCTTCCCCACGCAGGACACATGTTCCAAGTGTCAGAATGTAAACGTAGTTCTGAGCCTCACACGCAGTCACCCTGTAATTCTCATCCTGGTGGTGTTCGCTCCAACTTGCTGGGTATCTCAAAGCATGAAACACATATGAGCTCATTCGTCCTTTTAGGATTTCCGTTTAGTTTAACATGAGTCACTGAAAAAAATGATCTAATGCAATGCAATATTATGCTGAGTCATTTGAATTATTAGATTTCAAGAAGAACCCCATTCCATTCTGCCATGGGGAGATTTTCAGTAGATTATACAAGACTTGCAAACAGGATGCGAAAGGCGCCAATGGGCTCACAGAGCGCCGTGTGGAGGCGCCGTGGCCCGTTGGCAAAATATTTAAACTCAGGTTCTTTGGGATGTCGCTGGGGTTTAGATCTGCCTTAGTTCTCTGTTGCTGAGTAGCCAGTTCTCACACATTTACCAGTTACAGCAGTGCGGGTTTATCAGCGGGTAGTTTCTGCCGATGGGGAGTCCGGACACCACGTGGGTTTCAATCAAGGTGTCCGCGGGCTCCATTCTAGCCAGAGCCCGGGGTCCCTGTCCAGGCTCCCTGCTTGTGAGCAGAGTTCACGTCCCCAGAAGTGGTGTAGTTCCCCTCCTTCCTCCAGAGCGGTGGGCTTACCCTCTAAGAACGCATGTGGAAGAACCCGATCACTCTACGAACGCTGCTACCTGTAGTGGGTTGGGTAGTTCCCACCCAAAATCTAGGTTCACTGGAACCTCAGGTGTGGCCTTACTTGGAAACAAGACTACTGCAGATGAGGACCCTTGTAATAACGGGGAGAGGGACCAGAGACGAGCAGGGAGAAGGCTGCGGATGATGCTTCAGTGCGGCTTCAAGCCAGGGATCACCCAGGTCGCCAGGAGCCACCAGAAGCCGAGAGGGGCCAGGAAGAGATTCACCTCAGAGCCTCCGAAGGAGTCTGCCCTGAGGATGCCTTGATCTCAGACTCCGGCCTCCAGACCTGGGAGAGAATACGTTTCTGTTGTTCGGAGCCATGCAAGCACTTTGTTAGGGAAGCTCCAGGGACTTAGCAGGACAGAATGGGGCGTTGACCTCTCCATTCCATGGGGCTGGGTCACTCACGTCACACAGCAAGGTCCTCTCCAGGGGCACTGCCGGACTAGAGCGGGTCCTGGAAGGTGCAGGTCTGACTTCCTGTCCTCATGCTTCTGGAAGGGCGTGCCCCCTCCGTGCAAAACCGGAATGAGGTACAGCTGGGAGCTCTCTGGAAGGTTCTCAGGTGGTATAAGTGTGACCAGGTTTGAATAAACACAATGGAGAATTAGAAGACAAGATGCATCTGAGACGACCTTCTGGGGGGAGCCGGGAAACCAAGACAAGGAGAGCAAATCGCTCACCACAGAAGAGGAGCTGGGCAGGGACAAGCTGAGGACCAGCACCTCCGTGGTGCCCCAGCCAAGACACCATCATTTGGAAGCCACCTGTGTCAATAAGGCTTGTTTCCCAGAGTCACTTTCTTGGTGGCTCCTTCTAGTGCTGTTAAATAGATTTCTTTTGTAGAAATGCATCCTCAGTTCCTCTGCGGGGACTGAAGGAAGGGATCAGTGCACACTTGAATCTTAAAAGGCAAAACCCTGCCTCCCTTCCTCCACTCCCAAAATCCCCAAAGGAAGGAGATGTTTTACCTGCGTTGGAGGAGAGTGGACTCAGGGTGACAGCCAAGGCCAGTCCCCACCCCCAAATCTCCCCTCCCTATGGACCGTCCTATGGTCTCGGTTCCATGACCATCGGAGCTGTTGGCTTCTGGAGGAGCAAGGACAGTGAGCGCTGATGGAGCATTTAGTGCACTGGAGGACCCCACACGCTGCCCCTCCTCTCTCACGGCAGCCCAGGACACGGGCGTCTTCCCCTCTCTGCATGAGAAGGCCAGGCTCCTTGCCCAGCACCACACAGTGGGCCAAGCTGGATGCAGCCCTGTTCCCTAGTCTGCCCCTCTGGCTGCTGCTCTGAGTGACCCCTGATTCCTACACTGGGGACTTTACCTGTAAAAACTATGCTCACTCCAACCACCAATGCGGAAGGAAGCCAGACTTTGTGCAGAGACTGGGAAGGAGCAGAGAGGTCACTTCTCTGCAGCTCAGGCAGGGCGCCATGCTCCTCATCACACACTGACTCCTAGGAGCGTCCCCTCAAGGAAAGGAGGGTGAGGTTTTGGCCCTTGGAATGCTGGCCCTCTTTGACTGTCCAGGGATTTTAGTGTGGGCCACAGCTGCCACCAGAGACTCCTCCAAACAAGGACTTGCTTATGGGACAGCAAGTTATTTCCAAGCAAGTGCAGGGAAGGGAAAGAGTCTAGAGTAAAAAGAACCCAGAATTGTCCATGACACTACAGTTCATGGTTGCATGCCCACTGCCCAGAAACAGGGTGTTCACGAAAGCAGTTCAGCGACACTAAGCAGACATGACCTCTCCCAGGACCCCTAAGGACATATGGCATGGAAGGGAAAACTGCATATCTGGGGTTATCCCCAAATCATCATCCCTGTTCATCCATTCATCCATCATCCTTCCACCTATCATCTATCCATCATCCATCCATCCATCCATCATCCACCTGCCATCCATCCATCATCTATGCATCCATCTATCCATCATTCATCCACCCATTATCCATCCACCATCCATCCATCATCCATCCACCATCCACCCATCATCCACCCATCCACCATCCATCTATCATCCATCCATCCAACCATCATCCATCCATCCATTCACTTATCATCCATCCACAATCCATCCATCATTCATCCATTATCCATCCACTATCCATCCGTCATCCATTCATCCATCGTCCATCCATCATCTATCCATCCATCCATCCATCCATCCATCATCCAACAACCATCCATCCATCTATCCACCACCCATCCATCATCCATCAACCATCCATCCATCATCCATCCATCCACCATCCATCCATCATCTATCCATCCATATTCATCCATCATCCATCCATCATCTGTCCATCCATCATCATCCAACAACCATCCATCCATCCACCATCCATCCATCCATCTATCCATCATTCACCCACCCATCACCCATCCACCATCCATCCATCCATCTATCCATCATTCACCCACCCATCATCCATCCACCATCCATCCATCATCCATCCATCCATCCACCATCCATCCACCATCCATCCGTCATCTATCCATCCATATTTATCCATCATCCATCCATCATCTATCCATCCACCCATCATCTGACAACCATCCATCCATCTATCCATCACCCATCCATCATCCATCCACCATCCATCCATCATCTATGCATCCATCTATCCATAATTCATCCACCCATCATCCATCCACCATCCATCTATCATCCATCCATCCAACCATCATCCATCCATCCATTCACTTATCATCCATCCACAATCCATCTATCATCCACCCATTATCCATCCACTATCCATCCTTCATCCATCATCCATTCATCCATTGTCCATCCATCATCTATCCATCCATCCATCCATCATCTGTCATCTATCCAACCAAATGGGTCCTCAGCCCTAAACCACAGGGAACTGAATTCTGCCAACAATCAGAATGATGCTAGAAGCCAACCTTCCCCGGAGCCTCCAGATGAAGACCCAGCCAGTGGCACCTTGACCTCAGTCTAGTGGAGCAGCCTGTAACAAGACCCAGCGGACCACAAGGTGATGAATGCAAGCTGTGGGAGGCAATAAACATGAGGTGATTTGTTACAGCAGCAATACAAAAGTAACACAACTTCCATCTTTTTAAAGCCAAAGAATTACATTGAGAAGATGTTTTTCTCCATCTTTTAGAAATTTGTTATGCATAACTCATTCTCAAGCTCTTCCCTAAATCGACTTTCTCTACTTGCTTCCTCAGGAAAACCATCTCCAATCTCTCTGCTTAATTCCCAGTGCTCCAATGGTGTTCTCGACCTGTTTCTTCATTCCACAAACAACTGAGGGAATGGGCACCTCTGCAGGTGGCTCTCTGAGGGGAAGATTAGCCCATGAGAAAGAGATGAACACAGGAACAAAGTGCTCATTGAAGAGCAGCAGGTGTGTGGCTGAGCGTCCCACATGGTGTATGTGTGCTGTTTGCACATGAGGACAGAATGAGGAGACAGGCAAGGGGAGGAGGCTGTCATGGGGGTTGGGGGGCAACATAGACAATCACCTGCAGTGTCAAACAGCGGGGGTCCCAGGAGGCTGGTCCCTGTGTAATCAGGACAGGTCACCACGGCCAGGACACAGGCAGATTGAGCCATGAGGGTGTCCAGTGCAATGCAGGACACATGATTTTTGAATGGTGAGGAGGCATGGAAGGTCTTCAGGTGGAGGACATGATACCAGAGTGGGATTTGGGGTGGGGGGGTCCTTCTGGATGAGTGAGGAGGAGGGGTAGGGGGCCAGCTAGGTGAGGCAGGACAAAGAATGCACAGGGCAGTCAGATCAGAGGGGACGGGGAAGGGTCTGGAAGACCCTGGTGTGGGGCTGGGCAGTGGAGGGACCGAGGGTGTAGACTGCCCCACAGACAGAGAAGGCAGCCATGGGGCCCCCTAAGAGATGATGCTCAGCCCAGGGGCTGCAGGAAGGATGGACCCCTGGCGGAGACCACCTGAGTGCTGGGGGACACTGAGGTATACACAGAGCAGGGGCCCAGGAGACTGAGAAGAGTCGGGGCAGGGGAGAGAGGCAGAGCAGGGAGGGGGCACCCAGGAAACAAGATGGGCTTCTGGACAGCGAGACTGATGGGGGAACAGAGAAAGTTAACATCGGCAGTGGGGTTCTAACCGTTCTCTGTCGGCTTTGGCGACTGGGAAGTCAGAGTGACCTTTGTCAAATAGTCAGCTGGTTTGCAGGGGTGGGACTTTGGCATGAAGTGGACGCGTAGGAATAAGGAACAGCTCACAGAGGAGAGGGCCGTGTGGGCACAAGCAGCCACATCGAGTGTGAGTGCGTCCGGACGCGTGGGCATGAGTGCCGAGCGTGTAGACGTGGTGCGTGTGAGTTTACTTTGCACCCAGAGGGACACACGTCAGTGGCATGGCACGTGTGTCTGCTGAAAGAGAGGGGCCAGAGGAGGAAAGGGCCCAGAGCGCTGGGGGCTGAGGAACAGCGAGCCCCCCACGGCCCCGGGTCAGGCCCAGGCCTGGAAGCAGAGCGAGGCGCCAGGACCATCTCAGGAACAGTTAAAAATCTGAGCCCTTTTCAGTGGGAGGCCCCGCAGCAGAGCCCAGTGCCTGGGAGGAGGGAGCAGAGGCTCTGGCTGGACCCTTGAGTGGGGCGGAGGGCTGGTGGGGCTGCGGGCCGGGGGCCTGAGAGGCCTGTGCGTGGAGCTGGGGTCTCATTCTGAGACGCCCGGAGAGGCCTCTGCGGGTTTGAAGGGAGTGGGTCAAAGGTCACTCAGAGGATGGTGGAGAACCAGTGGGGGGACAAGAGTGGACTTGGGGAGGACCCTCCGGGGGTGGCTACAAGTGTCTAGGTAAGAGGCGGGGCTGGCCTGGACCCAGAGGGCAGCCACGAGGAGAGAAGCTGGTCGGTTGAGCTGCACTTTGAGCTGAGCTCCGTGGGACTGGCAGTTGGACAGCTGGTTGGATGGCTGTGGGAGGGAGGGAAGCAGGGGGAAGGACACGGTGAGCCTGGGGTCTGGGCACCTGGGGAGGATGGTGTGCTGGCCATGAGCTCAGGGCGGCCGCCCGTGCTTGGAGGAGGAAGGGCTGGGATGTGGACGTTGAGGATTTCCCTCCTGAAACCTCATGTTCCCAAGGATGCTTTTTCAGGGTGGGACTGAGAGCCCTGAACCTTAAAATTTGATGCTGTCTCTTCCATGACCCCTGGAGGGGTGGCTTAGGCGAGCTGTCACCAGGGGCTTAGACCTGCCCCTGCGAGCTTCAGCGCCCCTACCCAGCGCACACACAAACTGGCCGACCCCTCGCGGGGAGAGTCCTCCGGCCTGGAGGAGAGTCTCCCTGCCCCGCCCTGGGCCGGCGCCGCCTCGCTGCCAGCCTGGAGAGCAGGACGCTGCCCGCACATGCTTCAGGTTTTTTCTTTGGGCAGATGCCCTGGACCTGGGACCCAGAAAGCAATTTATTTATGGACTCAGATCAGCACAGAGATAAGCTGCAATGGAAGATGAGATGTGTTTTCTGAGAATGTCTTGTTAACACAGAAACCAGGGCAGTTGGTTCTAGGAAGAGGTGTCAGGGAGACAGCCTGGGGCGCCGCACCTGCACGGCCCTCCTCGTCGGGCAGGGCCGAGCCCACCCACCTGCCTGGTTACCTCCACACGTCAGCTGTACCTGGGTTGAGTCCCTGCCGCCTGCAGAGCCCGGCCCTCAGCTCCAGCCATCACTTAGCTCTGAAAACGTGTATTGAATTGGCAGAGCCAAGGCAGGCCCTCCAGGTAGCCAGCGGCAGATGAACGCGGGCCTCCTGGCCTCCTCTCAGAGCCCCCACCTCCAGCCTACAGCTCGGGAAGGCTGCTGTCTCAGACCCAGGTGTGTTTGAAGTGTTCCCTGGCAAGCAGGCGCCCCGCAGAAGCCCCAAGAATTGTCTTCTCAGCATTCAGTGGTGAGGCTTTTAGGCAGTGAGAACATGGACCTTGCCTGTCAGCTTGGTGCTGCAGAGCTCGGCCTTCGTAGTGGGGAGCAAGCTGGTTCCACCCTTGGGTGTTACGGTTCATGCTTTAACATAAACCCTAGAACCTGAGAAAGCCGTCTGAAGAATAATTTCCTTTTCCAAAACTTAAACAGAAGCCATACAAATACCGTGTACAAATAAGGCAGAAAACGACCTTGCACGATCTCTGGGGGGCAGGGAGGGTGAGACGGGCTGCACTCAAGACTGTCAGGGTCCGGATTGTCGCTGCTCGGTGGGGCGCTGCGGACTCCGCCCCCAGGGGAGCGCCTGTGAGGGCGCAGAGCCTCGGCCCTCAAGCGCTCCTGTAACTGCGCGAACACATAACCCTCCGCAGATTAGCAGGGCCCGCCTCGGGCGCTCCTGGCTCCCCGGGAGGGGCTGGACCCACATCCAGCCCCTCATCCATTCCTCCCTGATGGTGTCGTTTCTGACTCACGCAGCAGCACAGTTGCAGCAAACGCGCACCCCTGCCAGCAGCAGGTGATGTCTCGTAGGAGTGACGATGAGGTTCAGAAATGATTGGTGTGCGGACAGGTGTGCACCTTGGACTCGGTCACCAATTGAAATGAGTTTAATTCATGGGGAGAGAGAACATGGCATCGGCTCAGGGTGTCAAGTCCTGTTGTTCAAGATGGACTTGCCCCAGAGAAAGCCCGTGTGTATTTGTGCGTGTGCGTGTGTGATGTTTGTGTGCCGTGCTCGCCTGGGGTGCGGTGTGTGTGTGGTGCCTGTGTGTGTGCACACGGGTGTGTGGTGTCTGCTGAAGGAAAGAAAGCACATGTTTCGTCCGTAAGAGCCACTCCCTGTGCAGGTTCTGAGGAGCTGGCGGGCCCGGGGGAGCTGAGACGTGAACGCTGTTGACTGGAGTCTTAAGTAAGAGAGGGCGTCAGAAGGAGGTCAGTGTCTTCCTTTCCTGGGACAGAGTTTCTTTCTGCATTTGTTACTGAAACAAACTTGGGTCCACTGGCCAGTGCACAATAATGCAGTCTACTGCCCCCAGCTGGTGGTGAAGGAAAGGGCAGCGTTTATTGCAGGCGCCCAGCAAGGAGTCCAGGCAGCTGGTGCTCAAAAGAGCCAAACTCCTCAAGGCTCTCAGGGGAGGGTTTTAAAGACACAGTGGGGGAGGGGGCGTGGTCAGCTCATGGACGCTGTTCTGAGTGGTCGGTGGGGAGGTCACCGGGCGTCGGCATCATCCACCTTCTGGTTCCAGCTGATCTGGGTCCACGGGCAGGGGGCAGCACGCAGTCAGCCTCTTCCCCCGGGTGGGGGCCTCGGTGTCTGCAGAACAGCTCAAAGGACGAGGCTCAGAGCATTGCCCACAGCCCTTGAGGAGGAGCTGAGAGTCCTTGACTTTGTTTAGCGGCTGAACTATGACTAGTTTGTCTTGCTTGACTATTTTCCTGTGTGTCTGCATTTTCTCACTTCGCTGATTAAATTTGCTCTTTGGATCTTGGGGAAGCCTGGGAGGCTGAAGCTTTTCTGCAGACAAGAGGCAAGAGGAGGACCTGGAGGGGAGTGTCTGTCCTGGGAAGGCCCTGAGGGGTCCTGCTCGGCTACACACTCACAGAGCTAGACACCTCACAGGGTGGGGCTGGTGCCTTTTGTTCCTGGAGACCAGGAAATTCCAAAGCGAGAAAGGTGGGAAGGAGGCTCAGACTCCTCCCTCTGAGCTCCAGGGTCAGACATCCCTCAGCACGTGGGAAGCAGAAACCCGGAGGAGGCGGGAAGGTGTGCCTGCAGCCCCAGGAGGCCGACAGCCCGCAAGTGGCGGCAGCCTTCTGCCGCAGCACCTCCAAACACAAAGTGACGACCAGGGCCGTCCAGAGACGTTGAGCATATTCTGATGGAGGAGGCCGGGGCTAGTTTGTAATACAGAGATGTCTTTATTTAAAGAATAAAGCTTGGGAGAGAGGCAGAGCCTGAGATGGAGGAGGGACACGCTCCTGGGGGTGCTGTGGAGGGGAGGGCGGGCAGGGGAGAGGCTGGGCCTCCCAGAGGCGGAGCCCGGGCCCCTCAGCCCCACCCCACGGGGGCACAGAAGGCGGTGGAACACAGAAGACCTTGCTGCGGCTGACACGCACCCCCCCCACACACGGTCAAGGCTCCGATCAGGACGGTTCAGGCCCGTGGTGTGATCAGGAGGAAGGGCCTGAACGCGGCTTTCAGTACGTGGCCCTAAAACTTAAACCTCATTGCAAATTGGCACGACTTGATATTTTAGCGTGTATCTCCTCCACGGGAAGCCCAGGTGTCTGTGCACTTCCCCCTCCGAAAACGCTCTACCGCTCAGCCCCTCTCTGCAGCAAGACGAGCCTGGGCGCAAGGGCGAGAGGGCGGGGTGAGCAGAGCATCAGCTTAATTAGCGTGATTGGTGGTTCCCGATTAAGGAGAAGTTAACGTTGTTAACAAAGTGGCCAATTATCTGAAAATGTAGTGCGACCGTCCTGTGTTTCTGTGCTAACGAGATCACGCTCAGTCACAAAACGAACAAATGTAAATATGGATTCTGGTTCACTCAGAAGCTTTTCTTCTAAAAATTAAGTTATAAAGTGTTCGTGTTCTTTCAACAGGAACAGTTGGCAAAAGAGAAATCTGGAGTGAAAAAAGGACGGCACTAGTGAGCTTATCCATATTTTTCCTTAAGAGACATGATAGGCAGATGGGTACATTACTCAGGAAACATCTATATATACATATGCATATATACACACACATATCAAATACAGTATCATATAGCTAGTATATAACATGGACCTGTTATAAAATAACATAATAGATAATACAATAGACACATGTACAATAGATTTATTATATTATAATTACATAATCACATAATTTAGAAAGTCGTAAAAAGCACAGGAGGAAGGAGATGTCTCCTGCAGTCCCACACTCCAGACTAAACAACTTTGAGCTGTTTGGTGTATATAATTTCAGCCTTATTTCTATAAATACTTTTGTTAGCAATAGGGAACACACTGCATGTACTGTTTTTAAACTACCTTTTTTTTAACTTGTAGGATTTCTTTGTAGTATTAAACATGCTTCTGAAACACTGTCTTGAATATCTATGAAACAGACCTATGCTGTCTGTGCTGTATAATGTGTGTGATACTTACACTATCTGTGATACGTAAGACACCGGTATCTGTGTCTGTAACATACGACATGTAACAGCTGTATGACGTCTATGAAATGCACATATATGCAGTGTCTCCAAATGTATTTAATAAACACTCTACGGCTGAGCATAATCATTTATGATAAACACAAAAGTTAAGATGCTTTAATTTTACTCAGATAACTTTGTTTTCATCTTTAATTTTATATCAAATTCCTAGACATAGAACTGCTCAATCCTAATATGGGTTCTTTAAAAAGATATTTTCTAGAAAATACTACCAATTTCTGCTTCCGTCAGCTCTCTGAAGATAATAGAAATGGACATACCTTTCTTAGACACTGTCCCTGTTTTGAGAGTTGCTATTCAATTGTCAGTCTTTCCAACACTTCAATTTCTTGTTCATGTGCCAGTTTGAAAGCAAATGTTGACCAAGTATTTCTATGTTCACGACTCACGTGCGTCTTTTGCTGGCTTTGCGCTGGTTTTCTACAACTGTTCTCGTTTGTTTGTGAAAGCTTCCCACGTAGCAGGCTATTGGCCACAAACAAGTTACGTGTGTTTCAAACACCTTTCCCAGTTGGCTGCACTTCCTTTCGCTTTTGCTAAGGTAGTTTTAGATGCGCAGAGACACGTATTTTAGAACAAGCTAAGAAAATGAAAGAAACGGTGGAATGTATGAAGGAACAGAATAAACCAGGATAATAAAATCTTGGAAAGCAGGTGCGAGAACTCAATAAAGACTAAGAGCAAAGAGAGAACCATTTTTGAAAAGAAAGCGAGACTGGAAGCAGCACGAGCGCCGATTAGCGGAGAGCGGCGCCGAGCGGAAGGAGGGCAACGGGGAGAAGACTGACACACGCAGCCTGAGAGCGCGGGCGAGGGGACCTGCGGGCGGCGGCGGCCGGGGAGGGCCAAGGGAAACCCAAGGTAGTTACAAAAGGAGCCCAGGAAGAAGGGAAAGAAAGTACGGTGACAGAACAAACACTAAATCCTGTAATCCTTGAAAACTTTCTTGAAATTAAAAAGGAGAAATCTCTCAGCTACATATTTAAAGGGGGTGCTCGATGGGAAAAGCAAAAATCAAGTCGTGATGATCGACAGTGAAACATTTTAATGTAAAAACTGCTGGGCTGTAAAGAAACAAGTGGTCAAATAAAAATTCTTCAGAAATACAAGTAGATAATTCAGTTACTTATAAAGAAAAGAAAACCAGAGTGTTGTGAGAAGTTTTGACAGCAGGGCTTTATACCAGAAGATACTAGAGAATGTTTTAAAAATTCAGAGAGAAAACGTGAGGCCAGGACCAGCACTGAGAGCAGCTGATGCTCAAATACAAGCGCATTTTAAACGGTTCCCAACATGCGAGAGTCCAGGGTGCGACGTGCTCTTCAGCACCAGGGACTCCCTCAAAACTCAGTCCCAGGAGGCCGGCGTTGTGGAAGACGTCCTCCCTCGGGGCGACTGGTGAGCATTCAAGGCGCATCTAACTGCAGAGCAAAGAACAACGATGGCAGTGGCCTGGGCTGTGACAGGTAATGGCCTTATGCTCTGAAATGTAGACAAATTACTACCACAGAACTGAGGTGAGTGGAAGAGATCATATGGAAAACAGAACAAGCTCGCTGTTGTCTTAAGTATATTAATGGGGGAAAAAAAGGCTGTTACTTCCTGTCAGTTGCTAGAAAGATTGAAAGCAGAGAAGGGGGAGGCAGAGTTTATAATTAATTCAATTATTATTTCCCACAGGATACACAAAAACAAAAGGAGGAATGACAGTTACTATATCAAAGAATGGCATAAAATTGGTACAAAGGTAAGCAGAACACAATATAAACCAAGTATAAATTCAAAAAATATACTACAAAGCAAGAGAAAGATAAAGCAAACGTGTGAACCATTTAACGAATAGGTGTGTCTGTGGCAATATGACAGAGCATCTTACCTAACAATATAACAGAACTGAGCCCAAATGTATTGATTATATCTGTATCATCAGCTTAATTAACCTATTAAAAGAAAAAAGAAAATTTGTCAAATAAACTAAGCTAAATCCAAAACTATGTTTTATAGTAAAGATACGCCCAAATCAAAGGCCCAGAAAGACTAGAAAGAACGTGATGGACAAAGATGCGTCAGACAACACGCACACGAAAAGAAAGCAGCAGATACAATTTTTCCCCTGACCCAAAGGCATTAAAGAAAAAAAGACGTCACTTCAAGCTAGGATAGACAAGCCGCCAGGAAGCGACCACAGCAATTAGTATTAGTGAGCTCAGTAAGAGCTCTTACAAAGCAAACCCTAGGGAAGATGCAAAGAGAAAACGAAACACACTAAAACAGTAAGAACTGCTGTGTTTTTATTCATCTAGAAGACACGACGTGGATAAAATATGTATAATAATATAAAAAGTTTAAGTAATAGGCTCCACAGGAAAACGTAATAAATACATATTGAGCGCCAGCCTCCGGTAACGGAGAAGGAGCTTTCCCTACACGACAGCGTGCGTCATTTATAAATGACGTCTGAGTCCACAAAGAAAAGCCCAGTACGCAGGAGGAGATGCAGTCGGAATTCTCTGATTGTGACACAGTAAAAATAGCATGAAATCCTTTAAAATGAAAGAAAGAGAGGGGAGGGTGTAGCTCGAGCGGTGGAGCACACGCTCGGCATGCACGAGGTCTTGGGCTCAATCCTCCTCTAAAAAATAAATAAATAAGCCTAATTACCCCCCCAAAAAATAAAAAAAACCAGACACTTCTAGTTTTGCATTTTTACAAAAACTACCACTGAACAAATTATGAATCAAAAGAAAATTTTAAAATATAAAATCTTTTGAAAACACAGCATACTACGGTCTATGGGGTACAGCTAAACTAGCCATGAGATAAAAGAGGAAAACGTTAAATAATGACGTCAGTGAACATTAAAAAGTAAGAATGGCTCAGTGAAGGGCCCAACTGAAGAAGCAAGAGAAAGAAAATCAAAGTAATTTAAAGGAAGGCGGTGGCACAGGACGAGCAGGAAGGCAGAGACAGCCGGGGCAGTGAGTTCAAATAAGCAGGACACTTACACCTAAAAACCGACTTTTTTTTTTTTAAATCAACAAATTACCTAACTTACTGAAGAAAAAGTGAGGGTTTGGGGAAAGCCCTAACACAATTTAACAAAATCGGAAGTTACATGGAAGAAGTGGCATCCAAAATAACAGCTTGAAAAAATGGACAAGGAAGCACTTTGCAAAAATTTACAAAATATTGTAAACATGCAATAATTGGTGTAAAAGTACCACTTCCTGATATTGATTCCGACAGAGACGCAAAGCCTAGCAGGACAATAACTGGAAAAGCAAAGCTGCCAAGGGCACCTTCAACACACAGAGGGCCACGTGCGCCTGGTTTCTCAGAAGGCACTTACCAAACTTTTGAGGGTTAAACAGCCAATGATTTCAGAGCGTAGGAAAGGAAGAGACGCTTGCAGTTTTATTTTATGAAGAATAAAGCCTGACAGAGATTTAATTAACCAAACAAAAGAAGAAAATTACTGAACAATCTAATTTATGAATATCAATGCTGAAAATATGTAAAAGAGAGTCAACTGCTTTCCTCCATTTCAGCAACAAACAGTGGAATCTGAAGTTAAAAGCACAAGGCCACTGAGTCCGTCCCCCTCAGAACGACACAGGCATGAACCTGACCCGGCCAGGGGCAGGTGTGAACCTAACAAAGTACGTGCCATGTCTATAGGAGAAAAAGCACAAAATTTTGGTAAATTAAATAAAAAACATTAATGACGAAGAGATATTCCGTGTTTGTGGACAGAGAGACTCAATATTGTCAGGTGTCTGTTCTCAAACTGAGCTATAGAGTCAATGCAATCTCAATCAATAGCCAAGCAGATGATCTTATGGACGCTAACAAAGTGATTGTAAAGTGTGTGCAGAGAGGTGAAACTCCCAGAGTGGCCGATGAACTAGCAAAGAAGAACAGCGTTGGAAGACTGACATTACATGACTTCAAGACTTACCGTAAAGCTACAGTAGGCAAAAACATGTTATTGGTGGAAAAGTAGACAAATTTATCGGTGGTACAGAACTGGTAACCCAGAAACGAAGTCCTATAGAGTCCACTGGTCTTTGACAAAGAAGCAGAAGCGATGTAACGAAGCCAAGACAGCGCTCTTAACAAACGGTGCTGGAACAGCTGGGCTCCATGTTACAAAAACAAAATCTAGACACAGATCTTACACTCGTCACAAAAAGTTAACTCAAAATGGACCACAGACCTAAATGGGATATTCAAAACCACAAATTAGGGGGGGCACGGCACAGAGAAGACACAGGAGAAAACCTAGACGCCCCTGAGTGTGCCAGTGATTTTCATGATCCGTGAAGAAAGGAACTGATAAGCTGGCCTTCATTGAAACAAACCTTCTTCTCTGCGAAGACTGTCAAGAAGAGGAGGAGACAAGCCAGAGACTGGGAGGCAATGGTTGCCGAAGACACTCCTGGTAAAGGACTGTTAGACAACATACACAAACCACCCATTAAACTCAACAGTAAGGAAACAAAAAACTGGATTGAAAAATGGACAAAAGTCCTTAACAGACACCTCGCCAAAGAAGATACACAAATGGAAAATAAGCATATGAAAAGATGTGCCACTTCATACGTCGTCAGAAGATGCAAATTAAAGTAACAGTGAGACACACCTACACACCGGTCAGAATGGCCGAGATCCGGGACACTGGCCACGCCAAGCGCTGGGGAGGGTGTGGAGCAGCTGTCATTCACTTCCCAGGGGCAGAGGATGCAAAACGGTGCAGGCACTTTGGAGTGTGGCAATTTCTTACAAAGCTAAACATACTCTTACCACATGACCCAGCAGTCTCGTTGCCTGGCACTTGCCCAAAGGAGCTGCAAACTTGTACACACGTGAAATTTTGCACACAGATGTTTATAGGGACTTACTCATGGTTGACAAAACTTGGAAACAATCAAGATGCCCCTCAGTCAGTGAGTGGGTAACTAAACCACTGTATATCCAGATAAAAAAAGAGTTTTCAGTGCTAAAAAGAAGTAAACTACAGAGCTGTGATGCCGTGCGCCGGAAGTCGACACAACATCGTAAACTGACTATACTTCAATACAAATATTAAGAAAAACTGTAGAGCCATGAAAGACACAGAGGAACCTCAGATGCGTACTTCAAAGTGAAAGACGCTAACCTAAAAAGGCTACATCCAGTGTGATTCTAACTGTATGATATTCTGGAGGACATGGAAGATTCTGAAAATCTATGGAGACGTGGTAAAAAGACAGCGGTTGCCAGGCGAGCAGAGGGAAGTAAATAAGCAGAACACAGACTATTTTAGGGCAGTGAAGCTGTGCCGCACGACACTGCAGTGGTGGACACGTGTCATTATGCCTTTATCCAAACCCACAGCATGTGCAACACCGAGAGTGGCTCTGATGTCATCTGTGCGCTTCGGGTGTTCGTCAGTCGCAACAAACGCGCCACCACGGGGCGGAGCTGATACGGGGGCAGGAGATGTATGGGGAGTCGCTGCATCGTTGTCTCAACTTTGCTGTAAACCTAAAGCTTCTCTAAAATATTAAGTAAAAAAAAAAAAACTCATAAAAAAGATATTTAGCAAAGTGTAAAGACATGCTGAGCAAGACATCATGGCCAATCTGGGAAATTCCAAACGTACAAGTGAGGTTCAACTTGAGGAAAGTCTTCACACAGAGATAAGGAGAGAACTCACGTGATTATCTTCGGAGATACAGAAAAGGAAATGCAGAGATTCATCCCAATTCACATTAAAATGACCCAAAATAGAAACTGATGGGTAATTCCTGAACATCACAAAACTTTTTCTATGAAAGTCATGTGTAAAACATAAAGCCCACTGTCTCTACTACTATTTCATGCTGTGCGGTTAAAAAAAAAAGACAGCCAAAAGCTCTGTATGTGCTTTGTCTGAGGGTTTGGCTGCTCAAGTAACTGTGCACACACAGTGTGCGCCAAGCATCCCGACCAAGGAATCACGTTGACTCTTGAGTTGCTGTCCTTCCCAGCGGAGGTGCAATTTGCATTTTGAGTTCTCCCAAGCTAACTGCATGCTTCAAAAAGTAAAGCAAACGTCTTCCAGGGCACATAACACACTCTAGAATGTCTACAGTATATTCTTCAAAATATCCAGAATTAAGGAACAGGAAGATATGACTTGTTCTTTAGAGGAAAGGCAGTCAGTGAGGAGCAGTTCCCCTCACCCAGAGGTCACACTTAGACTTGGATTTCAAAGCAGCTGTTACACTGCTCAAGGATGTAAAGGAAAGTATGTTTATAGTTAATACAAAAATAGTGGATATCAGCAGAGATACATAAACTAAAACAGAACTGAAAAATAAAAATTGGAAAGCTGAAAATGACAGTATCAGAATTTTGTTTTAAAAAATCACTAAATGAGCTTAACAGTAGGAAGAGGATGACAGAAAACCCACTAAATTTGTTTTTAAAAACAATAAAAATTAACAAATCTGAAGAACAGAAAGAAAAAAGATTGAAAAGATGCTAAGAGTGTGCCTTATAAAAAGGGCTGATATGCATGCGGTCAGAGTCCAAAAGGAGGAGGAACAGAGGCTCAGGAAGAAACAAAGATACAATGACCAGAATTTTTCCAAATTTGACGAAACAAATAAATTTACAGATTCATGAAACTCAGTGGACCCCAGCAACAAAAGTACGAAGAAAAGCATACGTAGCTGTGTTACAGACAAACTGATGGAAACCAGCAGCCTGATAAAGTGGCACGTTGCAGGTGAAGGACCAGTGGGTTAAATTCCACTTTAAAAAAACGACTTCGAATTCAAAAAAGTGGAGGCCTGACGATGGCGGAGTAACACCTGTAAAAACCCGGACGTTTAACTGTATAGGTTAACCCAGACTTCTGCTTCCAGTGAAAAACGTCCAAGAAGAAGGCGGTATAAAGCCATTCCCCAGATAAAAGAAAATGAATAACTCGCGTTGTCAGCCATCCTTCACTGCAAGAAATGCTAAATAACGTGCTTCGAACAGAAGGAAAGTGACACAAGGCGGAAATCAGCTCTTAAAGGAAAAATAAAGGGAACCGAAAATGTCGAGAGAGAGAAAAAGGAGAGGGAAAAGCTTGAACCGTCTGGAGGCAGTTTCTTTTCCAGGACCCAATGGCTCTTGCTGCTGTATCCCCCGTTTCTTCTCCTTTCTTCGTGGGGGACAGTCATCTTCTTGTCCCTGTCACCTGCCTTTGGTTTGCTGAGTTTCTCAGGGAAGCCTGCCCAGCGTCCGGTACTGGCGCTGGCCCGTCCTGCCCCCGTGCCTTTTAAACCATCCTCGGGTGACCGATCAGATTCCTTTCACCCTCACGTCTCATCACCGGTCTCTTAGTTCATAGTCTGTGTCTTCTCCGCATTCAGTGGGAGCACGAAAGAATTCTGAAAGCACGTGACCAGGACTCCTTTAGCGAATCATGTACGTATGTTCTTTGCTTGTCTCACATAAGAGGGTGCTTCTGTAGGTCCTGCACTGATTTCCTGACTCTTCCTGCATGCATGGAAGCGTATCTTGGTATGCATGATTGCAGCTGGTCCTCTGCATTGGTCCCCTGCACTGGTCCCCTGCACTGGTCCCCGGGATGCTGCTAGAATGACCTTCATCCTCGTCTGGAGAGCTGGGGGCAGTCATCCCAGACGCCCTGCCTGGTGCTGCTGTGACGTGGGGAAGGAGTGTGGAGAACTAAGTAGAACTAGCTGCATTTGCCGTCCTAGGTTCTTCCTTCTGTGCGCTCTGAAACCGCTGTTCCAGGGTTTAGTCTCCTGCATGGCGAATCCTCTATGCCAAATTTCCAGTGTAGCGAAACCCACTGAGGTGTGGCTTTGCTCCCGTGTGTTTGAGAGCGACCCCACCGGGTCAGGAAAGAGCCCCTCAGGCTGACAGGACCTCAACTTCTCAGGGGCAACGTTCAGCCTGGAGCAGCCCAGTGGCAGGGAGATTTCTGCTTGGACACCTCTCCTTCCCTCGGACCTTCCGGCACAGCAAGGCGAGCTCTGAGTGCTGCTGGTCTGTCCCCAGGAGAAGCGGTGGGGTCCAGCGAGGGGCTCCTGCTTTCCTTCTAGTTCTAGCACACTCATTTCAGAGCGTTCGGAGAGCTCTGCCAAGAGGCAGGAGTGTGTTCTGAGAAGGACATGTTAGTCCTGATGACTTCCTTTAATCTAGCCCCATCTGCACTTTATATATGAGAAATTCATTAAACTTTCTGGCATTCTGATGATACCCTTTCCTGGATTCCTGCATCACATCTATTTTTAGCCTCCTTTGATTATCACTGTTGGTTTTGAGAGAGGAATGGTGGACATCTGGGCTTACATTGCCATTTCTAAAAAAAGTGACTGTTCAGCTCTTTAAAAAGACTTCTTTCCTACACATCAAACACGGAAATTTATGAACCTAATGCCAAACCAATTTTCTTGCTCTGTGTAAATCTGTATTGTGTTTCAAACCTATTAACGGGAATGTATAAATATTACCAAACAGCTTCCCTTGCGTACTTACAGCCATAACTGGTGCATGAATAATTCATTTTAAAACATACACACATTTTCTAAAAAACTAAAAGTAGAGTTACCGTATCATCCAGCAACCCCACTCCTGGGCATATATCTGGAGAAAACTCTAATTTGAAAAGATACACGCACCCCAGTGTTCACAGTAGCACTATTTACAACAGCCAAGACATGGAAGCAACATGAGTGTCCATCGACAGATGGCTGGACGAAGAAGCTGTGGTGTATTTATACAATGGAATACTACTCAGCCATAAAACAGAATACAGTCATGCCATTCACGGCAACATGGATGGATCTACAGATTATCATACTAAGTGAAGTAAGTCAGACAGAGAAGGACAAATATTATGATATCACTTGTATGTGGAACCTAAAAAAATGATAATAATTTATTTACAAACCAAAAATAAGCTCACGGACATAGGAAACAAACTTTTGTTACCAAAGGGGAAAGGGTGGGGAGGGCTAAATTAGGAGTTTGGGATTAACAGATACACATTACTGCATATAAAATAGATAAGCAGCAAGGACCTATTGTATAGTGTGGGGAACTATATTCAATTTCTTGCAGTAACATATAATGGAAAAGAATCTGAATACATATGTATTTACATGCAGAGCTGAGTCGCTTGGCTTTATACCTGAAACTAATATTGTATATCGACTCTATTTCAGTGAAAAACAAAATTTTAAAAAATACGCACATTTTCATACTTTGCTGGACAACGGATTTGTCTTACTGAGTAACCACTGACCCCACGTACCGACTTCATGGCCCCACACTTACTGGGCTATCAAGACTGACCATCGTGCTGGTGGGCAGGGACTGGTACCATTAAAAATATCCCAAAGAAGTGATTCTTCTGCACCAACAGAGGGTAGCCCTCCAGTTAGGTGACTTGTCCCCCGCTCTCTGTGCCACGGTCCCCCTCCCCAGGAAGAGAGCTGGGAAATCCTTTTGGCCTGGTAACAATCCCATCTGACCTCGCAACCTGGCTTGGGCATCTGCCTCTACCTTCCAGGGTCCCTCATCCAGCACCTCCCTCCTGTGCCTTCTCTACCCTCTCCCGGCGGGAATGCCTCAGGCCACTTTGCCCTCGTGGGAGGCCAGCGCTAACCGTCACTCGAATAAACAGTGCTTCCCTGACCTGCTGAGCCTGCCCTCTGTGTGGGCCAACGAGGCCGATTTCCACGCGTTCTGGTTTCAGCCCCTCCCTTACAAGCAGATGCATTCATTAGGATTATCGTGCGTTCATTTCTTTGTTTCCCTAAGAGGGGACACACACACTTACACACACACACACACACACACACACACACACAACCTTCTACATCACAGAGATAAGCTAGGAGTTCGTGAAATGAATAATAGTTCTTAGAAACACTTACTTATTGAAAAAATATTACATCTTAAAAGGCTTTGCTTCTGTACTTTAGAATCCCAGTCTGTTAGACACTTTGGGAATTACTAGGCAATTACAGCAAGAGGTGTGTCTTGTGTCCAGCCTCAGAAGACATCTGCTGACTGCAGTTGACGTTGCATTCGCATCTCATCACTAGAACAGTCTAGTTCTAAGTTGCTGGGAGAAGGCCAGGTCAGGGCTGGACATCCCTTACTTTTTCAGACCGTCTTGTGCCTCTCTGGATTGGGGACATCTGGAGGAGCTGGAATCATCACATTGCACACCAAAAGGATCATCTCTAAACTCACAGGGTGCATAAAACGGGAAAGCACGTCACATAAGCACATGCGTGTTAAGAAGAAACTTGATTCCAGAACCGATGACAGCAGAATCTTTAATACCTATTTATCCAGTTACCCTAGAATCTTCAGTGCCACGTATGCTCTTTAGATTTTGTTGCCCGTTTGTCTATGCCCACAAAGCTGTTCTGTTGATTATTTTCCTGGAACCAACAACCTTCTTGCTAACAGGCTGGATTTATAAATCTTCTGTGGTTTAAACATGTGCCCACAGTTCCAGCAGGAGCTGTGGGTGCCCTGGGGCTTGTCAGGGAGATATGTGATTCCCCAAGAGTTGATGGATTACAGTGACGGATTTTCAATGTTAATCAGCTCTGCTTTTCTGGGATAAAACCTACCAAAGCATCATTTACGCTGCTGGATTCAATTTGCCAATTATTTACAAGGGACTAGTTTTAAGAGGAATAACATTTTGTTTGTTTGTTTGTTTTTGCAAAATCTTTTTCAGATTTTGATTTTAGGCTACTGTTAGCTTCACCAAGTGAGTTGGGATGTGTCTTTTCTCTGTTCCCTGTCTTTGTATGAAACTGGCAGTCTAGTTTCATTCTTTGGTAAAATCTACCAGCGGCATAATGTGGATCTGGAGTATTCTTCGTGGAAAGATTTTTATTAAAAATTAAATTTCTCTAATGGCTCTAGGGCTATTCATAGTTTCTATTTCCTCATGAGTCAGTTTTGGTGAGCTGAGTTTTTCTAGGAATTAGTCCATTTCCTCTGTACTGTAAAATCGGTGGCCGTGTGAGAGGGTCACGCACACAGGCAGACCTCATTTCATTGCACTTTGCTTTCTTTAGCTCCACAGGTACCGCACTTTTCACATGGTGAAGGTCTGCAGCAGCCCTGTGTCAGGCGAGCCTCTTGGTGCCATTTTTCCAACAGTATTTCTCACTTTGTGTTTCTATGTCACATTTTGGTAACCCTTATATTTCAAATCCTCTACCAGCAAAATGATTATAACTGACTGAAGGCTCAGATAATGGTTTGTATTTTTTAGTAATAAATTATTTTTAAATTCAGATATGCACCTTGTTTGTAGACACAATGCTATTGCGCACTTAACAGACTACAGTAGAGTGTAAACATCACTTTTCTATGCACTGGGAAGCCAAAACTGTCTTGTGACCTGTTTTATTGTGACAGTCACGTTCTTGTGGTCATCTGGAGCCAAACCTGCACCGGCACTCAGGTCTGCCTGTACACATCCTGGAAATGTTGAAAGGCTGAATGTATGTATGTATCAGCTGAATCTTAAATGTCTTTAGGGTGTGTAATTCTGTCCAGTCTTTCATGAATCTTACAAAGAGATTATATTCATATATTGTATGAATATTTTCAAATAACTAACTTCAGACTTTGTTAATTTTTTCTATTTTTTTCTGTTTTCTCTTTCATTGATTTCTGCTCATTTTCCTTCTACTTGAAATATATTTAATTTACATTTGTTCTTCTAGCTTCTCAAATTGGAAACATAGGTCAGTGATTTTTAGACTTTTCTTCTTTGTTACTGTGAAAATATTTCACAATGAGAAACCACGTATGAAAGGTGTTTTTAATGGAACTGCAGAAATGCACACACACACACACACACACACGTCCATCGGTCATTCCAGTTCATGCTGTGACAGATGCTAATCCCAGATGCTAACTTGTGTAACTTACAGGAAACATTCTTCCGGTTTCAGGCATTTGGGCTGAGAGCCTCCGTGCACCGGAGGCTGGACTGTCTTTCGTCTGTTCGTCTGTCTGCGTTTCAGGGATACCCTTGAATTCTTAGCCTGCAGCAGTCGACAACTCAAGTAGTGCGAGCTGTCTGTCAATCAGCAAACACTCAACCACTAGAAAGAACTGCTTACCCAGAGTGGAATGTGTTGTGTGTGAAAAGCTAATATTTAGCCAGTGAGTTTGGTACTGAGTTTAAGTTCTTGCTCAACTGCCTTCACTGCGTGCACGGCATTGGGGAGTTTCAATAAAAAGTCTCACCTTGGACTTGATCAAAGCATGGTTCTGTTTCTCATAAAAGTAGTGAGAGTCCAATCGTCACAGAGGTGGATCTCCAAGCAGAAAGGATCTGAATACGCTGAGAGTAAGTTAATAGTGAAAACATGCTGCTACTCTGACATTAATGCTATCTCTCCAAAGATGGATCATTTGAGAAAATACAAAAGACCACCAATTCCTTCTATGAAAAACTGAAGAATACTTGTGCAGTGGAGAAGATTCGGGGTCATCTAGGGATGGGTGAGGAAGAACTGCATTTTTCTGGCACCTGTGATTGCCCGCAGTGTAGACTGGGGTCCCCTCTGCTTTCTTCCCGGTAGCATTCCTCATTCAAAGACGATGAGGCATTTGACGTGCAGGCACCGCCCAGCACAAGCGGCTTCCGATGGGTCAGTAATGGGCCGTTTATAATCTGGGCTTGTGGTCTGGTTGTTCAGTCTCCCAATGTCACATCAAAGCTACATTTTAAAATAAGGAGAAAACAAAAGGTTGTCCAGGTATGTGGAAAGGTCTGGTCTGAGAACAGAGTGTGGTGATGAATTTCCATGGCGATGACAGTCTTCCTTGGTACCAGCACGTCACAGCCCTGCCCAAGGCCTCTGCGGCTGCTTCATTCAGAGGAGATGTGGCTGGAACGTAAGTGGCTTTTAAAAGAGATAAATGTGCACATGGAACAGTAAAAAAAATGTTTCCTCATCTTTTGTATCATGGTTCCCAGTGAGGGATTATTAATGTCTATCCCGAAGCTGATATGTGACCCACTAACCTCTTCATAATGCATAAAAAATAGTTTCAAGGAGTTCAAAATCTATCCACCACATATTGCTGATAAGCAATCCTCCGCTCAGGAAATTAAGTGCCCGAGTCCCAGACAGGACCGAGGAGGTGAACTCACATGCCTTTGACTCACCTTTGCCTAGAGCTGTGGTCACTTCTGCCCTTTATCATTTGTAAACCTTGGGGTTTCCCCACAACAATGAATTTTTTGAAATCTCTCTATTAGAAGAGGTAAAGGTAAAGGTTTTCAGTGTCCACACTTAAGGATCTTCCAGGATCAGCACCACACAGACGTGTTCCCATAGGTCGCACTGGGCTGTGAGGGGCACGGTGGGAGAGTTTAGGGGACCCGTGGAATCCGCTGGGCCCACCCGGTGTCTCGTGGAAGTGAAGAGAGGATTTTCTGCACAAAATGTAGGTGTCCTTAAGACTGCCAGACCCCAAACTACTCATCCATAAGTCAGTCCCTCACCCACCCCGCCAGCACACACTGCGTGCCGGGGCATCGGGTCCGACTGCTGCTGATGAAACTGACGGGGTGCAGCCTCGGGTCATCAGCCCCTCCCTCCTTTGCTGGTTCTTTTACTTCCACTGTTGAAGCATCTGGAGAGAGGCTTCAGTCCCTGGATTGGGACGTCTTCACTTTGCATCAGCATCAAAGCGGAGTCATCCCCGTGCCAGCACCTCCTGGGCCCTCGGTGGATACCAGCCGGATTTCCACGTGCCATTTTCGGAAGGCACCCCGGAGGCCATTAGGTTGTACTGTCACCCCTTCCTCCTTCCAGCCACCCTGCCAGGACCCTGCAGGCCTCCCACCCATCTGCCGCCTGTGGCCAGTGCCTGGACACCCAGTCCTCCTGAAGGTGACTTGTGCACTTTGTCCGCAGGTCAGGGAGGCCGCACCCTGCGCGTTTTAGGGACTACTGACTGCTCATTATTTGAAACGAAAATGAGTATCATATGGTCCAAAGAAAGCTTTGGGGGTGAGATGCCCCGAAGACTCTTGCGGGTGTGGGGTGGGGGGGGCAGGGCTGGGAAGGCAGGCAGGGACCCCACGAACCAGGGACGGGCTGGGGTGCAGTGACACGTCACTTCTCTGGGGGCACACACAGGCCTGGGGGCTCCCCTCCCTGCGGCCCCTGCTGGGGCGGCGCCGCCCCCGGGCTCCTTCTGGGGCACGTGTCGTTCTCCGGGCCTGGGACGCTTGTTCTCCAGACATTTAGGGGCCTCACCCTCTCTTTTCTCCTTTCAAAAGTCACCTTTCCCATGAGCACCCCTGACACACCGCCCAGAGAGCTCCCGCCCGTCTTGCTCTGCATTTACCACCGTGTTCCATGCAGTGTGTTTTCTGATTTCTCTCTTTCCTTTTTACTGACATATAGCCAGTTACAATGTGCCAATTTCTGGACTTCAGAATAATGTTTCAGTCATACCCATACGTACCTGTATCTGTTTTCAGATTCTTTTTCATGTAGGTAACAACAAGGTGTTGAATAGTGTCCCCTGCGCCATACAGAAGAAATGGGAAGGGATAAATTGGGAGCTAGAGATTTGCAAATACTAACTATTATATATAAAATAGACAAAAAACACATTTCTCCTGTTTTCCCTTTTTATAGCCTTACACTATCACCGGGACGCAACCTCTGCAGGGCAGGTGCACCCACCCACCTTGCTCCTGGATGCACTTAGGCCTGGCGTGTAGCAGGTGTCAGCAGCATTTATTAAATCAATGTAATTTTGAGGAGTGACTGTGTTCACACCGAATGTGGAGGAAGAAGAAAAAAGGACATTTTCAAAAATGTTTAAATAATTTTTTCGCAAGTCTGACTGGGCCTAGACAATAACATTAACCCTAAGACAACACGCAGGTGTTTGTTAAATCTCGTGTGTTGTTTTGTTAAAACGTTGAGAGAAATTGAGAAGAAGGGAGAAGCTGGAGTGGCAGCTGTAGCTTCGCTTTTTCTAGATGGAGAATCCCTAAAAATCAGAGAACCGAACAGTCTTCCCAGGAGTGCATGTCTAAGCAGCAAGTGCACAGCTAAACGGGGACAGGAGCAGCCCGGCCCCGCCCACCTCTCCCTGCGGCGGCCAGTCTGTCTCCGGGTGCTGCTCCTGCGGCCGGCAGGGCTCCGCAGCTCCCAGGACGCACACCTGCGGCCGAGCCTGACCCTCCCAGGTAGCCACCGCCCCTGCCGCGCGGCTGGACGGGTTCCAGCAGAGTCCCCACCCCCACGGGAATTCCTCCAGCTCCCCACCCCTGGCGTGCCCTGGGTGATGCCCTGGGGGTGGCGAGGGTCATAATTAATGGTGTTTAATGGCCTCGCCTTTGATAGTCATCTGTTCCTGCTCCTTGTAAAATTCGGTTTCAACTCTGTATAAATGATTACCCCCGACCTGAGCGCCTCTGCAGAAGCTGGAAACGGCTCCTTTTATGCAATGAAGGGGCCCTGGGCTTTGGGAAGGCTCGGTTCTGAGAAGGGCTCCTTGTTACGATACTGGCTCCACATTAGAGCTGGTCCTGAAACTCACAAGGAGCTGCCAGGTTTGGTTCTCAAGACCCACAGAAATCTAACTTCTGCAGGGTATCAAATACACACATTTAGTCTTGGTAGCAAATAAAAATCACCCCTACTTGGAAATTTCTCAGCTAGCCATCTATTTTAAAGGTGAATTAAAATAACGCAGCAGTGATAAAATGATACATTTTTAAAAGTCCATTAATCATGGAATGTATTTCACAACAAAATCCATCACAGCTGTTTATTTGGGATTCCTGAACTACTGTCAGTTTTTCTAATTTTGGAGCACTTGGGGCACAGAGTTAGGACGTATTACCTCTGTTACATGGGAACTGCTGAAATCTTGAACCCCGGGCGCCCAGCATGGACAGGATGGACCCACAGAGTCTATGCAGGACTTGTTTCTTTATCTCGTGTTAAATAGATTTGCTGCGATGGGACTTAGCGAATGGCCGACTCGGATGCATGTACCTTTCCTCCAGAGCATCCCTTTGGAGGCCTGACTGCTGCTCCTTGTCCCCTGTGCACTAGATCAGAGGTGGGCGAACTTCCTGTAAAGCACCGAATAGTAACTATCCACAGGTTTCAGCTCCTGCCGTCTGTTTTGCTACTGCTCCACTCTGCCCTTGCTGCCTGGCAGGAGACAGCGGGTTAAGGAACGTTTGTGCTGCAATGAACTTCATTTACAAAAGCAGGTGTTGGGCCAGATTTGGCCCTTGGGCCGATGTTTGATCACCCCCGGCTGGAGAAATAAGATGTTTGCCGGCCCGAGAAGGGCTTACAGTGATGGCAGGAGGTGCAG
Organism: Camelus bactrianus; assembly: GCF_048773025.1. Taxonomy (NCBI): domain Eukaryota; kingdom Metazoa; phylum Chordata; class Mammalia; order Artiodactyla; family Camelidae; genus Camelus; species Camelus bactrianus. The sequence continues at coordinate 3,333,460 of NC_133541.1, forward strand.
TATGATGAAGGCCCACGAGATAGATGTCCCTGGGGCTGGAGGGACCAGACCCAGGGGAGTGCACCCATGTCCGGGGCACAGAGCATCCAAGGAGGGGAACCCCAAGCTGAGTTCTGATTTTAAGTATTTCCTTTGAACTATCATTATACGCTATCACACTTCCAGCTGTGATCAACCAACCTGGGAAACCGACCCTGACAAAAAGTGGGCTGGACGCGGTGTGAGCTTCGAAGGCAGGTTTGCCAGGCGTGCGTTTTTTTCATCTATTGGATACATTCTGATTGAGGCACAGCCACAGCACGAATGAGCCGTGTGCCGCTTTCGGGCATCGGGAAGGCAGGGGTGAGCCAGGGAGAGCAGGCTCTCTCTCCGCCGGGGCTGGCGCTCTGGGGAGGAGACAGACATCCATGGACAGGTGTCCACAGGGGCTCCAGGGGTGCTGCCAGGAGGGAGGGCAGGCAGTGGGAGCAAAGTGGCGGGGGCTGCAGGGGGACACAGGGTGCCCCCTGGTGCACACATGGTGCCTCGTGACAGGACAGGGCCACCAGGCAGGACTGAATGGGGTGGGAGCCCCCAGAGGGGTTTGGACAGTGGTGTGGGACCCCAATCTGTCTGCTAAGAGCTCTGCCTACTGTCGTGGGCAGAACAGGGCCTGGGGCCCCCGTGGGATCGGGAAGTGGTCGGGAGGCTCTCACTGTGGTCCTGACGGACAGAGATGGGGACCAGCAAGGGCACACGTGTGGCTTTCACCGCCCGTCGCAGGAGCCCAGATGGTGGCCCACCTGGAGGCCTTCAGCCGTCAGGGTGCAGGGGGTCACCTGGGCACAGAACAGACCTCCCTTCCGTTAGCTGCTGATGCCTGAGTACCAAGTTAGCCCCAAACTGAACAGTGGGAAACTGCGGGCACACGTGATCTCACGGGGTGTCTGACGTCTGGGGGCTGAGAACAGCTGAGCTACCTGCTTCTGGCTCAAGGCTTGTCACAAAGCTGGAGTCGGGCTGTCCACTGGGGCCGTCACCTGGGGAGATCCACGTCCATGATGGCCCCTCCTGTGGCTGTGGGTGTGGCTTCTGGAGGGAGGCCACGGTCCCTTGGCCTGGGGACCTCACACAGGGCAGCTTGGGTGTCCTAGTGACAGGGCAGCCAGCTTCCCCCAGGGCCACGTGTCTCACAGGCAACCTCAGAAGTGACAGGCCACCACTGCCATGTGGCCATTCTGTCTGCTGCCACATGGAGGGGCTGCCTGAGGGCGTGGACACCGCAGAACAGGGACCTGAAGGCTGGCTGCCCTCCTCTCTCTGATGGGCCTGGGTGGAGTGCAGGCACGGGTTGATAAGTCCCTGGTCTGTGAGAGTTTGTGAATCTGACTTTGAGAAGCACTGATGGTGGCACAGAGGGCTCCTGAATGTCCAGGCTGAAGAGAGCCCGGGACTGAGACCTAGGTTTCAGAAAGAAGTCATCCATCTCCAGAACTCCCAGCACCAAGCACCACCATCTCTCCCACGGCCGACTCGACGCGACACCATTCACCACGTGCAGTCCCTCCAGGCCAGCTGAGAGTCCGGTGATCACAGCCGGGCCCTCTCAGCTCCAAGAAGACCTCAGGCTGCGAACAGAGCTAAGCCCACGCCGTCCTGCCTGCACGCGGGTTCTTTTCTGCAGTGAACTCGGGCTGTAGGAAAACGTAGGTGGTGGAGGGTAACTGTCCAGCTCTCCAAACCCCACAACCGGGTTACAGTGAAAGCAAACATTGGACTCAATCAGGCCACGCCTGGGAGCTTGTCACCGAGACCTTTATGAACCCACAGGGATGAGGCCCTGGCAACCTGCTCCGTCAGCTCCGGGGGCCCCGGCTGCTGCCCTCGCAGTGGGGCGAGCCTGTGTCTTCTGAGCTGCAGCACTTTAGAGGGTGCTGAGCATGAGCAACAGCTACACACGGCAGCACGTGAACCAGGGCCTCTCTGAGCAAACCGGGAAGCGTGGTCCCTGCGAGGGCCGGGGACCATTCACCTATCTGCTTGGCCAGGCGGCGCCACGTCAAACACTGGCTTAGATGTTTTTGTGAGGCTCCTTTTTAGATTAACTTTTAAATCAGTGGACTTGGAAGAAAGCTGAGGGCCCCTATGAAGCAGGTGGGCCTCGTCCAATCAGTGGAAGGGCCTGAGGGCAAAGACTGCGGTTTCTCCAAAGAGAAGCAGTTCTACCCAAGACGGTGACATTTACACCCTATGTGAGTTTCCAGACTGCAGATTTCAGACTCAAGACAGCAACATCAATTTTTCTCTGAATTTCCAGAAGCCCACCTGCCCAGCAGCCTCGTCCTGACTCAGAGCCCTGCTTGCCAGGGGCGCAGGGGACAGAGCAGCCCCCTCCTGCCTGGACCGCCTGCCCTTCCTTCATCCTCACCACGGATCTCACAGGATGCTCTCTGACCAGACGTATTTGCAACGTTCACACATCAAACAGAGACCACATTTCATCTCGGCTTTTCCTGGAGCAGGCGTGTCTGGGCAGCTGGACCAAAGCACGAAGCCCTGCCCCACACAGTCCGGCCGCCCTCAGGTCTCGTGTGGCTAGAGTCCACTTCTTTGTCTTCTAAAGTGACAGCTTCAGAGACAAAGATAAAAGTTGTAGAGAGGGACCTTTAAAAATTACAGATGCACCGAGGAGCTCCACATCATTGGGCTGGTGATGGAGGCCGGGGATGAAGGGAAAAATGTGCATGTTTCTGTTCATACAAGACGGCTCGCATGAGCAGAGCCAGAGAGCGAGGAGAAAGGTGGTTGCCAGCAGCTGGAGGAGGAGGGGCCACGGGGAGGAACTGCCTAATGGGAACGGGGTCCTGTCCTCCGTGAGAGAGATGGTGGGGGTACACCACTACCTAGCACGGACTCAGTGTCACTGAGTCGTTCAGTTTAAGATGGTTAGCGTCATGTTATGTAAATCTCATCCATTCCATAATTTGCAAAAATGCAGCCGGACTTCTGAATGCGGGCAGATCCCCCGTCCCCCCAGTATGCCATCGTCCAGGTGCAGATTGTTTCAGCCTGACTGTACCTACAGACAGCCCCAGCCTGGGGTAACCCGTCTCCAAAAAAACCATCTCCAGTTGTCTTTCTGAAGGTGAACCCAAGAGGGGGACCTGAAGTTCCTGAAGAAATTCTGGTTCACATCGAAACAGAAGGGCCAACCAGGAGCCGGCCACGCTCACCCAGGGGAAGGGTCCAGCCACGAAGCAAAGACATCCCCCTTTGAGCTGTAATCAAGAAAAGTTTAGTTTTCCCAAGGATTTTATTCAAATATAATGAGTAGATACATTTTGTGTGTGTGTGCGCTTGTTAACAGAAAATGTAATTTTAAGTGAATGAGACTTGCACTCCATTGTTCCAAGTACTCAGAATTTAGAAGCAAAAGTCCACAACCGAAAACTAAAACTGTCTTCAGTGTGTCACCCTTTCTGGAAACTCTGACTGGGACAGAGGCGTCAGGAGAAGCTGGTGGTCCCCGAGGGCAGTAAAAGAACGTCCCCTAAAAGTAAGTTCTCAAGTAATTTTTAACTAGAGAAGCTTGTTGGAGTCACCAACCAGCTAGGCTGTGAAAGGAGTGAATGAGGATGCATTTTAGTGAACTTACAACCACAAGAAATGCATTTATAAATCCAGGAGCCAAACTCAGGATCCCAGAGGCAGGACGGGATCGGGGCTAAAACATCCTTACTGCGGCGATGCGGACCCCGGCCCAGCTCTGCCTTTCACTCGGGGACGCTGGGCGAAGTACTCGGGCATTCCGCGTCTAAATCGAGAGACTGACACCTGAAGAAAGACTCGTCGTGAGGACTGGATCAGTCAACGCATGGAACACACTTAGAGCTGCGTCTGGTCCCGAGTGTTTGCCCAGTGAACAGCCTCAGGGTTATTTAAACGTTTTCAAAATCTTCAAGCATCCACGATCAGATTATGTAACGTACAAGAACGACACAGCTAACATCTGGGGTCAGCTTTTTAAAATCCCCAAAATGAAAATGTGAAATTTCACAGAACCTTGACTTGGGTGTGAAAACTGATTACCAGCTGACTGTTCAGACCCTGTGGGTTTCATAGATTCCTGAGCTGGAAATAGTCTTAGAAATTACCTGGGGGTTCCAGCCTAATCGCATTTTGCCAACAGGGAAACCTCAAAACAGAGGTACTGCATCCCCTGGTCACCAGCAAGCCAGGGACGCAGCTCGACCCCAACCCAAGCCCCTCAGGAGGGGCGGTGACAGCCCCCCTCCACCGCCCAGTGCCCTGGTCCCCACTGTGTTTACGGCCCCACCTCCCAACCCCGCCTCCTTCTCCAAAGTCCTAAGGGTCCCTGTCACTCCACCCTGCCCAGAGCTCACTCAGACTTGCCCCATTTAATGGGCAAAGTTATCTCTCCAACAAGAGGGAGAAGATGATGGAGAGAAGGGACCATGGTACCCACTCACTTTATGTGATCTTGACCTCTTAGCGCAGGTTTCTGGAGAAGGAGGAGAGAAGTGAGTTGATGAGACATAAAATCCGCTCCTGACTCTTGCCTGTAGCCCAAGCACAGAGGAGCCAGGCGCGAGCCCCCAGGCCTCGCTGTCCCTCCTCATCTACAGAGACTTCCCTGACCTCATCGCAGCCCCGCGAGCTAAGGGCAAATGCAGGAGGAAGAACCGTGACCTGGCAATCCCCGTGTGTGGCGGGGCCCCAATGCGGTGTCTGGGAGCAGGATGCCAGGTGGGGAGCCGTGATCAAAGCAGGCGCCAGGTGGGACCTCAGGGCCCTGCGGACTGAAGCAGAGCAGGGAGCAGGGACAGCTTCACACAGGAAACCGGGACATGGTGCCCCATGGCAGCCCAGCGAGCCCCCCAGAGCCCCTGACCCCAGTCCCACTGTCTCCCCCCAAAAGGAAAAAACCCAGTTCTTGTCACACCAGAAAGATAAGTTTACAGCCGGGAGACAGTGTGTTGTGTACTGAAAGATTTTAAAAGATTTATATAAAAAAGGGAAAATTACATCCCCAAGAACAGGAGGCAGGCTGATCCAAGGGAGGAAGGCGGTGGCCTGTGTCTCCCCTTCTCCTGCACCCCCGCTTAGAGGGTCTCTTGACTGACTGATGGCTTGTTGGCTCTCGTCCCTGGAGGGCTCAGTCACATTGGCCCCTTTGCACGTGTCCTTACCCACAGCATCCACAGAAAACCCCACAGCGGGGTGGGGGCCTGAACCGCAGTGCTGATAATAATACAACGAGCCCTGGGTTGTGTCCGGTTAGGTCCCTTCTGCTACTGCACAGCCGCGGCTGTTGGGTTCCAACCCGTTTCTTGCTGGCGTCATTTAGAAGGCCCTTTGTGCTGGAGGTGGGCATAGCACCATCTTCCGGACCCTCCTCCCCCTCCCCTACCTGTCTGCCCGGTGCCCCCACTCGCCTAACCACCTAACAACGTCAGTTCATCATCACCCACCTGCCTCTGCCTTCCCTCCATCCTTTTATTCCAGGCGGAAGAAACCCCTTTCTCATCTTAGGAGACAAATGCTCCCTCTGCTCAGTAAGAGCAGTCCCCCTTCCCTTCCTTCACACTCACACCTCCTGAGAAGCTCCCATCACTGCCCTCCTCTGTACTGTCTCACCGCCCAGCAGCCCGGACTCCCGCCAGGCCGGCTGGAGACCAGCCGTCCCGGACCCACAGGCGCTCCCGCCCCGTCTGGTCACCAAGGCCAACTGCTCGCTGCCTCCCGGAACGGCCTGCAGGGGGCGGCTCTGTGAGCTTCCCTCTGTCTTTGTCTTTCTGGAAACTTCTCCACAATCTGCCCTCCCCCTCCTCCCTGTAGGCTGAGGTGGGACACAGCGTTCCTCTCCCAGAAAGAACTCACACAGCTCTGCCAACAGAGAAGCTCCAGGCGATGCCAGGGACGTGGGCGGGACGCTGTTACTAAGCCAGCAGAGCCTTCATCTTCCGGAGCTGCCAGCCTCTCACCAGAGGGACGAGTGTGAGTGCGGCCACGCCCCGCTCTGACCTGCCCGGTGTTCCATGTGGCTGCGATCCAGTCTCAGCGCACAGAAGATAATTGGAGCCCATAAAAATTCTGATGCTCAAATAACAGTAATACAACTTTATAAGTTTTTTTAAGAGCTTATGATTACAGTAGAGTAAATGATTCCTTGCTGTTTACTAGCGATCACTGAAAGACTTACCAATACTCACCTTGTTGGCTTGTATTTCTCATTTGCAAAATAGAGTTAACAACGTGGGGGGACACGGAAGCACTTCGGGCACTGATACCATCCTTCCGTGAATTATTCATTACGTGACCCTCGTTGGTTTGATGGTGAACTGACATGAATGCTTGGGGAAGACATCACACAGGAACCTCGAACTTTAATGCTGCCAGGAATTAAAGTGCCCACTATGTAGACAGGGGTGCCCTTCATGCGGGGAAAGAACTGCTCCGCAGACACTTCCTGTTGTTCCTTTCACAAAGCCTTTGGCTTTTTATGACGCCAGGCATTTTGCAAACAATCCCGTATAATCCACCAGCACTCCTTCAGTCCTTCGAGGTGGAAACCACTCTTCTCCGTGCACAGACCAGTGAGCTAAAGGGAGCGTCAGAAACGTGCCCAGGGTCACCACACCGCTAGACCGTCACGCCCACAGCGCTCTGTAACTTTGAGCGACTCTGCGCAGCACCTGCGCACAGACTAGGGGGCACACTAGGGGCCCTGACTCATCCTGGTTAAATCCAGGTGGTAGAGCCTGGCAAATCTGTGCCAAGCCCAGAGAACCAATGAAATCCTGGAAGTGGGCTAGCGCTGCGTGTCCAGTTATCCGCTGCTGGGCAACAAAGGACCCGGTTTAGCAGGTGACAACAACCACTGGTTTATACCGCGGGGCACCGCGCCAGGGCCAGGAGCTCGGGCGGGGCTCAGCCCGTTCCATGCGATGCGGGCTGAGGCCGGCGGCGCTCGCCTGAAAGACCTGGGGGGCCCAAGGTAGCCAGCCTCACACACCTGGAATCCGCGCGGGGGCCGCTGGAAGGCTGCGCGCGGCCGAGACCGTCCCCTGAGTCTTACTCAGGGGCTCTGGCAAGACAGCCTCCAGCTATTCCAGCTGCTTCTGCGGTGGCTCAAAGCCACCCTAGAGAGTGCTCCGTGATGATACGGAGGCCGGGGAGCTTCTGCCACATTCGATGGGTCACTAAACCTGCCCGTCACCCAGGGGAGGGGACGAGACGGGGCATCTCGAATCTGCCGCGACGAGCACCAGCGCCCTCCCGCAATGTGTCCAGTCAAGCCCCGCCTTCGGAGTTCGCGGTGACACGGACACCAGCCTTCGCACCACCCCCGTCATCCGCATCCACCTTCCGCCCAATCGCTCGTCCTTCCACACAGCAGTCTTTGTGCGTCTGGTCTCCTCTCTACAAACAAAGTGCCTCACGGGGCATAATTAGGTCATTATACTCGCTCCCCTGACGTAAGTTACTTGGAAAGCCTTCTGCCTTGGAAGGAGTTCATCTCCTTGGAACCCAGGTTGAATTTCTATCTCAGTGACTTGAAGACCACCCACTCGCCATGCTCGCGCATCTATACCCCTTTGTTTCCCATATGAAGCAGAACAAAGCAAAGTGTCTTGACAGCCAGCCTGAAATGAAGCACAGCCTCCCGCGGGGGATAATGTGTGGCGCGCGGCCAACGCGCCCCGGCCGGCGGCGGCTGCAGCGGGTGGGTTGGGGCCTGCAGCCCCGGGGCGGGGCCGGCTGTGCCGGGAGAGGCCGCTCTCCCTCCGCTAAACCGCCGCGACCGCGCCTGAGCAGTCGGTTTTGTGAGTCTGCGTAGGTCGCTGCTAACAGGTGCTTGCGGGCCTTCCCTCTGCTCCTTCTGCCTGATCCCTTGGTGGACCCGCGTCTCCTGTAGCCGCATCACCAGGCCGTAGTTAAACAGCGCCAGGCCCGCCGGCCTGTCCCTCCGGCACGGGGTCCTCCGAGAGCCCGCCCTCGGGGTTGCCCGGTGGAAGCGCGGCGCCGGCGCACAGGCGTTCCCGATTACGCGGGCCCTTCCTTGTTGTATCACTTTGCCAGTCAAAGTTCCTCTCTTACTTGCCTTCCAAACGAATCGTATTTCCCAGATTACTGAGCCCCCAGGACTCCGAAACACGAGTCGTGGAGTCCAAGGGGACATGCATCCTCTGGGGAGAGCTCGCTCGGACACGCAGTCTGGGTCCTCCCCGACCCCGCGCGCACCCTGCGCTCGGCCCGGCCCCGTATGACTCGCGTCCACGAAGCCACTAACGTCACCCCCTTAGAATGGCGGGGGCTGGAGAAAGGAAAGGACCAGCCACTCCCAAACGCCCCCTGGGGGCGGGCCTCGGTTGAGACGTGGTCACCGGCCGCCGGGTCCCACGTGTGCTCCTGGGAAGGCTGTGCCCTCTCCGGGGTGCTCGGCCTCCCCCTCTACTGAGACTCACTCTCCCACCGAGGTTCGCGCTCCAAGGCAGCTCACCGCCTGCCTCCCGAGCAGCCTGAGGGCGCCTCCCCCGGGGGCCCACTGTTACCTGAAGCGCTCACCCAGTAATCTGCCAAAAACCACCACTAATTTGAACTGTGATTCAAAGTGTGCCATGTGACCTCTCAGTGGTCAGAACTATCATGGCGTTAGGTGAGGACAAGTGACTGCAAACGTAAATGAGATGTAAGTCTGCCTAGCTACGGAAACTGTGGCTCGCAGCCGCGGGCGTGGGCTGTGCGGCCGCGCTCGCAGTCCGGCCGCGCTCGCAGTCCGGCCTGCCCGACTCCGCTGCGGCGCTCACGGCAGTCTTGCCCGGAGGCAGGTGTGCAGTTCTCTCAGTTTCCTTCCAGTCTTAGCCTTAAACATGGAAAACGGGCGCTTTCCTTCCCTGTTACCAGCACACTGTGTTCCTCACGAAACTTTGCAAGATCGCCCTGAAAGGTTTTGGCAGTTAGAGGTTTTCCTCTGAAGCCGAGACTCCTTATCTTACTTGGGTGACATGCCACATGACTTCCGTCACTTTGTGTTCTTCTTTCTTTAGGATAGAGCGGAAAACATTGTTACCTCCATCAAATAGTTTTAAGTGAATTCCAAGTATTGTAAGAGTTAACGTATTCTGCATAAAGACAATCGAAATCTGCCTCCATTTTAAAAAATAATTAACTCAAATAACTTTTATTGCTAATAACAGAGACCAAATCAGGTTAGATTAAGACAAAATGAATAATTTGTTGTAAAGAATCAGGGTGGCCTGGGAACTTCACAGACGTAAGCCCAGACCAGCAGCCGGAAGGGAGGTGTGAGCTCTCAGCTGGTCCCTGCACGGATGTGTGTCATCCGGGTCACTGTCCTTCCTCCTACCTGTGGCCCAGCCACCTCTGCACATTCGCACATGGGGAACGATGGCCAGGTTGCAGCTGCCTCAGTCCACAACCTTGTCCCCTCCTTTCAGGGGGACAGTCCACACATCTCTGAATCTTTTTGTCCCAAACCCATATTCCTGGAATGTGAAGGAGGGGGCTTGAGTCAGGTTTCCAGTGTGATCCAGAGTCAGGGACCCTGCAGCAGGCACTGTGGGCTGGCCCAGTCCCTACTTCTCCTGACCACCCCGCCTCCACATGTCAGGGGGAGAGAAGAGGGGTCAGTTTTGGAGCCCCCTGGCAGCTAAGGCAGACACACGGCTCAGCCGATGAAACACAAGTCTACAGGGAGGTGGGGGCCTTTGATGACACAGCAACCCCCTTCCCGCTCCCTCCTCCTTCCTGCTTGGAGCATGCTCGAAGCTGCAGCAGCCATGCTGTGACCAGGAGGCAGCAAAGAGGACCGAAGCCAGCAGGTAACTCACACAGATCACACCTGACAGGCCCATCCTAACACGTGCAGCTGGAGAAGAGGAGAAAGGGGGCCTCGGGCCCTGAAATGCTGGTGAAATCCAACAGCCAGTTCTCTGGGGATAATACCTGGTTTCGAGTGTTTGCCGTTTTCTGTGATATAAATGCTCCCAGCCAGTTCAAAGCAGCTGATGGTTTACAAAATGCATAAAAAGGTTACAGCAAAGAAGATGGGGTATATTTATACAATGGAATACTATTCAGCCATAAAAACCGACAACATAACACCATTTGCAGCAACATGGATGCTCCTGGAGAATATCATTCTAAGTGAAGTAAGCCAGAAAGAGGAAGAAAAATACCATATGAGATCGCTCATAAGCAGAAGCTAAAAAAATTAATAAATAAAAAAAAATAAATAAATACAAAACAGAAACAGACTCATAGACATAGAATACAAACTTGTGGTTGCTAGGGGGGCGGGGGGTGGGAAGGGACTGGGAGTTCAAAATGTAGAATAGATAAACAAGATTGCACTGTGTAGCACAGGGAAATATATACAGGATATTGTGGTAGCTCACAGTGAAACAAAATGTGACAATGAATGTATGTATAACTGAAAAATTGTGCTCTACCCTGGAATTTGACACAACGTTGTAAAATGACTATAACTCAATAAAAAAAAAAAAGTTAAAAATATACATTAAAATACCCTGAGCCTTCTAAATGTCTGTATGAATGACCAAAAATTTTATTATAGTTTAAGAGGTCATACCACAGCCATATGTCCATTTAATGCTTTATTTGTAGAGTAGTAAAACAGAGACTCTTGGAAAATGTCTAATTATAATGGGAACTTGTTTGCAATTTCTTATAAACATTTTTTTCTTCTCATAGAAACTGAAAACATTTATAAATGTTGATTACTTTCTTGAAGTGTGGTACTCTAGGCTCTGACAAAATTATATTTGCCAAGAAATAATATATAATACATTCATATGTTGCAACCAAACAGAAGAACATAAAAAGTTTGTAAAAGTCCCTTGAACGTTCCTTCTTTATTTTCAAAGAATATATCCTTGTTGGTTAATGTTTCATTAGAGAATAAAAATTAAATGAATGAATGTTGTTTGTCAAAAAAAAATAAACTATTTTGCTTTGCAAAAAAAAAAAAAGGTTACAACAGCATCTTGCCAGCTGGTAGGTGCCAGTTCTCATACTGCCGACACCTCATGTGTCTCAATAGGAAAAAGTTATCAATCAAGTCAACACTCTTGATAACAAAGGAAAACAAAAGAGGGTTTGTCCTGCTGCTGCGTCAATACACCTTCACAGCCAGTGGAACCACAGCCTGGTGGCTCCGTGGAGCTTGGCTGAGGCCCCCCCGCCTGCCTGCACTCCTGCTGTGGTCTGTCTTCACCCATGAATATCCCAGCATGCATTTCTAAACCTGAGACACACCCGTCCAAGTCACCCTGCCACCATCCTTCAGGTGGGCGTGGCCCGCCCTTGAGAAACTGAGGCCTGGGAGAGGCCCGCATGGGCCACAGAAGGGGCTCAGAGCTCTCTGGGCAGGAATTCAAGGATCCCTTGACTCCTGGGGGCAGCTTTTCACACAAGGGGCCGCACAGAGGAGTTGGGCAGGAGGGGCCCCCCATTGCCAAGGCCCCTTTTGCCCAGGTGTTAGGTGAGTATTGGAGGCTGGGCTCCTGAACACAGCCTGGACCCGCCCTGGGAGACGCATAAGCCCTACTTATTGAACCCACTCTGAGGCAAGTCATCAGTAATTTTCAGCCAATATATCCTCACAGATCTGCCAATGAAGAAAAAAAAAAAAAAAAAAAAAAGACAGAGCAGAAATAATCATGAAGGAAACACTAGAAGAAAACTACTATCATATCATTGTGAGCAACCGGCCACAGTTCCCGATTTGGGGAGCATTCTAGTCACTAAGGTATGAATAATGACTGGTGTGTATTTGGTGATTTCCTGGTAATTCTTTTAGGTGATGAAGGCACAGAGAAACTGCACTCATTTTCCCTGGAAGAAAAATAAGATACTGTGTATTATCATTTTCTAAAGGGACGGAAATGACCTTGCCTCAGACTTTTTATCTGTAACATGGATGCCAGAAGGAAATATAGCAAAACTTCCAATCTGGGGGCTAAAAGCATAGTTTCAAAGAGTCTGATCACACCCCCAAAAGGGTTCAAGTTTCTGTTAAACACACGTGAGCTCAATAATGCCAGGTTTCAGGCCATGTACCACAGCTGTGCCCACCCCAAACCCTTACATGGAGACGTCCCTGGAGTCGAGGTGCAGAGAGATTTCTTCATAACAGTAACTTGAAAAAAGAGAGGAGGTATCAGGAGAAAAGACTGGTGGTCAGCGATACCTCCGGTGGGACGGATTAAAGTGCAGTCATTCTTATATCCGCTATAAAATAACGAAATATTCCAAGCCAATCTTGCAAAATCAGACTGCTTACATAAAGTGTTAAAACTGCAATAATTCTGTAATACTAGCAGGTTCTGAAGTACATTTTCCAGAACGGGTGGAAAAACAGAAATGGGGGGTGTGACCTCCCGCTGGGAGCACACAGCACACAACAGACACTCGTGACGCTGGTGGGTAGAGGAAGTGCCATCGCCCCCTTTCTAATCAGAAAAGAATCACGTGGACTTTGGAAATAAAAAGATGCTGTCCCTGTGAGCTGACCGAGGAAAGAGGTTGCTGACGGGTTTGAGTCTAGTTCGTGTGAGCTGGGCCAGGGCGGGAGTTTTCAAGCACGTGGTTTCTGGATGTGTCCTTGGGGCCTGGAACAGCGCCTGCGCAGAGGAAGTGCATCATGGTGGCTGTTAAGTAAATCACGGTTCTCAAGGGAACCACTGAGAATTGGCCTGATGTCCCAACATCACCAGGGAGGGATGAGCCCTGGCAGGTAAACTGGCCAGATGGGGAACCCGGGTCTGGATCCCAGGTCTTCAGGGGCATGGTCACCTTGCAGGTCAAGATCTCACTTCTCAGGAGAGGGTATTGCTCAGAGGTGGAGCACAGGCTTAGGGTGCACAAGGTCCTGGGTTCAATGCCCCGAACCTCCATTAAAAAGATAAGTGAAAAAATATCTTACTTACCTCCTCCCCCCACAAAAAATATTTGTCCAATGATTGCACAAATAAATGAATTTTTTTAAAGGTTAAATTTATTTTTAAAAAGTCACCTCTCTCCCAACCGAGATCAGTGGCAGAAATCCCCGGATCAGATTCTGTCAGTGGATTTATCAGCGGGACATGTGGGTATTGAGTGACACATGCTGACATCAGCTCTTCTGCAGCCCCAAATAGCTAGCTGGAAAGTGGGGGCTTTCCTGGGTCCCCCTAAGCACAGTGACCAACCACATCAGTGTTCACTTCCAGCCCAATGTGCAAAAACACCAAAGTCTCACTGAGCTCTGGAACAGCCAAGAGGAATCCACGCCCCCAGATTACTTGGGACATCAGCCTGGGCACCTGTTTCATTCCACGGTGACTGTCCGCGAGCAGACACAGCTGATACTGACGGTGATTCCATGCCCTCCAGAAGCAGGTTATAGTCTCCTAGTTTCTTAGACCACCTGATTTTCTGTGCCTGTGAATCCCTAAGTAACAGGGGAAATTATTCAGCAAGCATTTTAAGCTTTTAAACGTGGAGTCTTTCATTCTTTGAGAATTTGAAAGATTTTAATTCTTTTCTGAATCTCAGCTATCCAAAGTATGATGATTTTCAGCAACTCAGAGAATTAGTTAGGTGCCATTCATACCTGCTGTCGGTTTTAAGAAGTGTAAAGGACGCTGATTTCCAGATGGATGTGAGCTCTCCAACTGAACTCCAGCTGAGGCAGTGACACGGGGTCGAGAGGGAAGCGCAGACCAGTATTCGCCAGGAGCCGTGCCCAGTGTGGTTTTCTGCACATCAGGCCCACAGACCCAAAAACTCAGGAGCAAGGAGCTTGCTCAGGGAAACTGGTCAGGACCCACACTGAAATTTCGGCTCTGACCAGTCTGAATTTTGCTCTACGTCAGGCCAAGTATTCAAAATTCAAAAGTGTTTCTCTTTAGTTCAAGATCAGAAACGTTACTGCTGGAAGCTAACATTTTTTTTAAATGCAGGTGCTGAGGACTGAAGCCAGGCCCTCGTGCCTGCTAGGGACATGCTCTACCACTGAGCTGCGCCCTCCTTTTTTAAACCACATTTTGTTTTATTGGAAAAACAGTGCAAGGGATGGAAGTGTTTGTAAATACATACTTCAAAGGCACTGATCCACTTGTAAACAAATGTAAATTTGCATGAATTTTTCAGTCTTCATTTAAAAAAGAAGAAACCTTGTTGTGTATGCATGACTGGGACACTGTGCTGTACCCCAGAGATTGATGCATTGTGACTGACTGGACTTCAATTAAAAAAAAAGAAGAAGAAAACTTATGGCTTAAAATCACCTTAAGTGATCAGCCCTGCCGTCCATCCTTGGACATAAACTATGACAAGGAATGAGCCGGGTGTCTGGGGGCACGTCGTTAATCTGTGCCGTGAAGCAGGTGGTTATTAAATGATCACCTCATGGTACTAACCCAAGGTCATGAAGCCGGGCATGAAGGGCAGAAAACTGAGAATTCTGCCCAGACCAGAGTATTAGCGTGCAATTTCAAATCATCTCTGCCAATCCATCCTCAGGCGGCTCTGCACAGCAGGAAGGAAGGGCTGACAGACCCTCTCACCAGCGTCGCAGCATCACCTGGCGCGATGTGGCTGAGCTACCCCCACCACCCCGGGTCAGAACTGCCCTCTTGCGGGAAGCACGGATTGCTGGAAAGAAAAGATGCGTTTCCTAAACTGTCTTGATTGGAATCTGCCTCCTTATGACTTCCCAGCTTTGGCTTTTCCTACAATATCAAAGGGTAGGTTGGACCCGTGTTTTCCTGACACGCCTTCTATTTCACTACCTAGCCTCCTCCAGGCTGGCGAGGTGCAGGGACTCCACGTGCCCCTCCCCCCACGCACACCCACAAGAGAAGTGCATGGGAAGCAGGCACTCCGCCCCCACAGAGGAGTCGAAATCGTCCTTAACGTCTCCGTGATGCCAGCATCATATCTCTGATTTCTATTGCTTTGCAGAATACTTCAGACTTACTCAAAGGATCCTGGGACGTTTTTCTATGAGAACTTCTTCTAAGATCGGAATCTCCCTTTTCAATTCTTCCACCCAGCACCAGCCAGGGGTGCTGAACCCAGAGATGTGACAGGTCTGTCCCACTGCTCGCCAAGCCCGGGCGCAATGGGCTGTTCTCTGCTCACCGCACCTCGATCTTTGCAACACACCTGGCATCCCCGGGACCATCTCTACTTTTCTGAGTAAAGAACCTGCCTCCAAGTCCTCCAGGGACCCTTGCTGAGCCAGGGGCGGCTACGAGGACACAGACCGAGTTTTCTCCTCATCAGCTCTACCTCCGGGGCGCAGGATCTGGTGCAGCCAACACGTGGCCGTGGTGGGTGGACTTACTGAAAACCCACGTGGACCCCAGAGCTGGGTCCAGCTCTTAGCACTGACAGCTCTGGCTCCTCTGACCCTTAGGACAAACCTGCCACAGTGGGTTCCAGCATCATCCCGGTTCCAGAGGGAGACTGAGGCAGCAAGAGGTCCCAGCCTGGTCCAAGGTCCTGCAGCCTTTCGTCAGTGGCACTTGGGCAGCCTGGCTCCAGCATCTGTGTCCCTGACCGCTCAGGCAGCCGCTCACTGCCGATGCCCTGAGCTCCCCGGTAAGCATCCCTGGATCACAACACCTGAGCCAGAGCCTGCCCCGTCTGCGTGCTTCAGCCCAGGGTGGGCCTGAACGGGGAGACCCGCTGCGTGTGTGTGTTTCCTGTGCTCAGCAGACTGTTTCCTTACTGCAGGGAAAAGTCGTCCCTGTGAGAACCAGGGACCTTTTGGTGATGACCTCCCCCCATTCTGCCTGTAAATGCCACTAACCAGATTTGATCCCGTTTTATAATAATTCCCCTGCTTTTCTGAGTGATCAACACTGAAAAGAGACCCAATCAGAATGAAGTGCAGTGTTGCAGCCAAAACGCATCATTAACTCTAAGACTTTCGCCCACTGCTAGAGTGGCACCTGCATTCCCTGGGAAGTGAGCAGGGCGGCCGGACGATGCTACCACCCCCAAAAGGCGAGGCCACCCCGAGAAGTAGCGGCGCACGCCTGCCGTGTGCTGGGGGCCCCAAGGCCCAACAACACAGCGCTTAGCGAGAAACGGTTCACAAGTGTCAGTGTTTGTATTTATTTATTCCACACTTTTTCCATAAAAGGATACAAGGCAGCTAATAACCCCAGTGTTTGGATGTGTTAAAATGGGAACACTGGATTTTTCCTTTAGGAACATGACCTACCTAATCTTTATATTTTTATGAATCTAACTTCAGAGAACATCAAGGAAGTCATTTCTAAAACATGACTATGGTAATGTAATTTTTAGACGAAAGCTGAAGGATGAAAGATTATAGGATGGAAGGCAGGGTTGAGATTTTAAAGCAATTGATTTCCATTTAAATTCTGGAATGAACTTTCATTTCTTCAGAGACTAAATGAGAGCAACAGTGTTGAAAGCAGCCAGTCCCAGTGACAGGCAGAGGCCGCGGGTCCGCGGGCGGCACAGCCCTGGCAGCCTGCCGGGGTTTCCGTGTCGCCGTGTTTTCCTGGGCGCGACCTAGCTCTTTGTGCTCGTACTTTGCAGGCAAAGGTAAACCTTTTATTTGAGGGAAAACTGCCGTACTTGGCCCCATTCTCTTCATTGCCACGATCTTCCTCCAGCCACAAAAACAACAGATTTGAGCCAAAAAGCAATTTGTTTTGAGGCAAATAGCACCATAAAGTTTGCAACTTATATGAAGTTGAGGCGTGCCAAAAATCTCAGTGCACTATATTGACCAATTTTTTAACATCATTGCATGTTTTTCTGGATGCATTTCTATGATCAGAGAAACACAAATTATGTTTATTTATGAGTATGATACAGTCAAGCTCATTTTGGAAAGTTTTAAAGGAAACATTTATCATCTTAGCAAAATCACAAAAGCATTTCCCATAGTAGGGGGGACGTCCATTTATCAACTAAGATTTATCAAATTAATGGCTTTCCTGCGGTGATACCTTGGTCCCCAGTGAAATGAGTTTTAGAATTGAAACCTGCAGAGGACTTGCTGAGCTTGTCCTGAATGTAATTGTGCTCATGCTCCAGACACGCTCCACTCCCTCATTCTTTCACTTCTTCCAATGCTTTCTTGAGAGAGTAGCATGTGTGTCCGTGGTCGTCACTCTGACTGCCCGCATCCGCAGTGCCTTTTGGGGGACTTTCCTTAGGCTTTTGAAGCCTCTCTGCCCAAATGACCAGACCCAGCACAGCCTGAGTTGCCCCCGCCCGTCCGCCACGCTGGGGAGCCCTCTGTCCGTGGTGCTGACATGGGGGGGGGGAAGCTGGGCTCCGTGCTGAGCTGGGGGGGCTTGGGAG
Organism: Camelus bactrianus; assembly: GCF_048773025.1. Classification (NCBI taxonomy): domain Eukaryota; kingdom Metazoa; phylum Chordata; class Mammalia; order Artiodactyla; family Camelidae; genus Camelus; species Camelus bactrianus. The sequence goes on from NC_133541.1 coordinate 3,350,839, forward strand.
CAGGGCTTCCCCCTAGAGCTGCCTGTGGGATCAGGCCAAGGTTGGGGCTTCCTCTGACTTGCATCCTTTCTTGTGTGAAGTCTTCCTGCACCCCTACACCCCGGGAGTCATTCCTTAATCATCACTGTGGGCAAATCCTCCTCTCAGAGTGTTTGGGGGAAGCCTGACCTAAAAATCAGTCTGGATGAAAGACGGTAGAAACTCGAAATAAAAATTTCTCCCCATGGTTAAAAATTGTAACCTGGTTTTTCACTGATTTGATACATTCTTAAGATTATAAGTGGTAAAGTAAATTGTAAGAATCTTAATGAATTCAAACTTCTGTAACGATTTGATGTGCAGCTGTCACAGTTCCACCATTAGGGTTGCCCATGGTCAGATCAGAGGAACTCATTATCTGGACTGGAGTCCGGGCGTCTCGGGGAAATGATGCAGTCGGGGCGCAGGGCTGAAGCGGTGCCCTGCTCGGCTCCTAAGGAGCCCGCTGAATGTAAGAGGCCCGGAGGCTTGTGGAGATTACAGAGGGGAGACTGGCTCTGCCACCCCAAGCATCTTCCCACCACTGCGGAGGCAAAACTGATAGGAGACGCTAGCTACGTTGACCTAAGGATTCAAATTCTCAGAAGAAAAGGAGCGAAATCCTCCAAAGAGGAAAAATTGAACCGACTTAGGTGTGCGAGGTCATTGATCCTAACTCCCGGTTCCAGCAAGCTGCACTTCCCCCTTCTGGCCACAAGCCGCCCGAGTCCCAGCAAGGATCCCTTGTCCACCCCGGGGAATTAACTCCCCTGAAGTCTCCTTACGCCTTCAGCGAATGCTGCCTGCAGTCTGGGACCAAACGCAGCCACGACCTCACAGGAGCGCAGAGGGTGAAGGGCGAGGGAACGCAGGGGCCACCCGCCGCTCTGCTTCAGCCATTTCAGGGAGAGGGGCCAGCTTTGCTGTTGTTCTTCAACAGAGGAAAGAATCTTTTTATTTATTTATTTATTTATTTTTTTTAAACATGGATTGTTGTCAGATCCCGAGGGCTGAGTCTCCCATCTGGGATGACCTCCAGAAGGGACTCCAAAGTCACAACTGAAGCCCCTCCTGGAGGGAAGGGCAGCCGTGCTCCCGCCTAAATCTTCCTGGGAAAGCAGCTGGGTGTTACTAAGTTCTCGTGGGGGACAGTAAACAGCGCGCAGCCCTGACCCTCCCGTCCTCAGGGACCTGTACCTGTGTGGGCGGAGGGCATGACAGCTGTGCCTCCTTGGAGGCACGGTTAGTCATCAGGCAGCTAGGATGTCCTATCAGACGCTCTCATCATACTCTCACACCCGACTGGCCCTCAAGCACTCCAAGCTCCTTGCCGTGGCACCGCGTATTATTCCCCTGAACTCGGAGCTGCACACAGTCCAAAGTGCAGGCTGGGCCACCGTCCACACCGCCCGTCACAGCACACACAGCCTCTCGCTGCGCTTGCTTCTCCGCCCCAGTAAATTCCAGGTGTTACCCTCGTCCCCAGTCGCAGCTCTAGAAATGCCCGCTGGACCGTGCTCCTCCGTGCTGTAAGCGCGACATGTCCAAAGGCAAAGCCCAGTCTCCCCTGGAAGCACGGTCCCTCCTGGGACGCCCTCGCTCCCTTGAAGGCGTCACCATCTACCAGATACCAAGCCGGAAGCCAGGAATCACGCCAGACTCTCGCCCTCCCTCCCCAGGGATGGGGACACACAGTTTTCGTGTGTTTCTTTCATCACGATGGTCTGACCAAGATCATAACAACTAGCAAGACTCCGAGGGACAACGTCTAAGATCGTTCTGCTCGGGGATTCTCACCGCTGACTTGGATGGAAGATTGGAAATACTTTAATTAAGTACATAGATTGTTTAAAATGAAATAGAAACCAATTGAATAGCTTAAAGAGAGACTAAGAATTTAAGTGATTTGAATAAACAGCACCAACAAATATTGTTCCGAAGGAATAAGCAGTTTGTTACGGACAAATGAAAGTCTGTACAAAACGGGAAAATGAGCGAAAGAAGCAAGCGTGTGGGGGGTAACATCTCAGGGCAAAAAGGAAGAGAGAAAGTCCTGAAGGATAGGGCTCATTCACGCCCAGGCGTGTGCCTGCAACTCGGGATTCAAACGGCGAGCACGTGGGCTCAGCTGGGCGCCTGGGCCTCGGCTCCCCTTCCGGAGAATTGTTGACATTCAAAAGGCAATCTCCGTTTGCTCACACCTGTCCTTCCCAATAAATACCCTGTGCTTTGAAAAGTATTGACCAAAGCTACTTAATAACTCAATTTGACTTTATTTGTATCCATCAGGATGAGTTTTGAAAACAAACTTAACACTAATCTTATCTAATAAATACATCGTTACATTTTGGGATGAAATAAACTTTGCCCTTTTCTCTCACATATGAAGGCAGCATCACGTTAACTCAGCAGCCGGGAGGCCAGTGCCCCGTCCTTTCCTGGGACCAGAGTCTGGCAGCGACCACACCCTCGTTTACACACAGGACCTCCCCGAAGCCTGGAGCAAGTCTGTGCGTGGGGAAGCGGGCAGGTCTTCAGCTGCGATTAGCAGCGCTCCGGAACCAGCAGGAAGCTCATCACCCTCACTGGGATCGCAGGTCGACTGCCTTCCCTGTGAGCAAACGAAATGTACCTCCTTTACCAGTGGGCATGTTCCAAGCCCACATTTTTGTCCAGCTTCACTGAGATGTAATTGTCATATAACTTTGTATAAGTTAAAGGGGCACAACATAAATGATTTTTGACATGTGTATATATTGCAGAAAGATTGTACCAGAACAAGGTGGGCTGACACCTTCCACCTCACATGAGCGCGCGTGTGTGTGTGTGTGTGTGTGTGTGTGTGTGCTGAGGAGCTTTAAAATCTACTCTCTTGGGAACTTTCAAATACACAATACAGTATTGACTGTGGTCACCACGCTGCTCCCTACACCCCAGAACTTCTCTTTTTTGGGATTTATTTATTTATTTATTTTACAGACTGTTTTTGACTTTATTTTTATTGAAGTACAGTCAGGTTGCAATGTTGCATCAGTGTCTGCTGCACACCATGATGCTTCAGCCATCCATATATATACATATATTCCTTTTCGTATTCTTTCTCGTTATAGGTCACTACAAGATAGTGACTATAGTTCCCTGTGCTCTACAGAAAAACAATGACAAAAAAAACTTGTTGTTTATCTGTTTTGTATACAGTCGTTAGCATCTGCAAATCCTGAACTCCCAATTTATCCATTTCCACTCCCTTTTCCCACCTGGTCACCGTTAAGTTAGCTTTCTATGTGTGTGATTCTGTTTCTGTTTTGTAAATAAGTTCATCTGTGTCATTTTGTTATTTTTTAGATTCCACAGATACGTGACATTGTATTTTGCTTTCTCTTTCTGGCTTGCTTAGAATGATGATCTCCAGGACGATTCATGTTTCTGCAAATGGCATTTTACTATTTTTCATGGCTGAGTAGTGTTCCACTGTGTAGATACACTTCGATTTCTTTGCCCAGTCTTGGCTGTTGCGTCAATGTCTGGGCTGCTGTAAGCAGTGCTTCTGTGAGCACAGGGGCGCAGGCGTCTCTTCAAATTAGAGCTTCCTCCAGATACGTGAACTTATTCTTCTTAAAACTGGAATTTTGAAAACGGAAGGGACCGCATCAGGTATCACTCAGCACATCAACTGCTGCTAAGCTACAAGGAATTGTTAGTGGGATCCATCTGTCCAGAATAAAGCCTGTAACTTATAAGCATCTAAAACAAATATTTTCATGTGCTGCAAAAAAAAAAGTTTTTGTGTACAATCAGGAATTTAAGTATTTAACAAATTCTAAAAGCTCTTTGTAGCCCCAGCTAACTCTGAGATGCTTTGAAGGAACCCTGAGGCATCTCACATGTTAAATTAACTAGGACAATTTGGTATGTTAAGCCGAATGTAATCAATCATGATTCTAATCATTGTGAACAAGTCTCTGTCAATCGCAGGTGTTTGACCATGTCTTCTAAGTCTTCGTCGTCACAGAGAGCTAAACTGCTGCTACAGGGAGCTGCATCTTCAGAAGGACTCATGAAAAAGGCTTGAAAGCAGTTACAACAGTTGCACTTCAAGACGAGGGCTCTGTGAGGATTCCAGCACACGCCGCCCTCTGACGCAAAAACAAAGGCTGTCCTGCCCCTGCGGCCCCAGATTAGACGGTCAGAGATTTTCACTCCCTGACAGGCAGGGTCAACCCCCCTACTCAGCCCAGAAGTAATTTCAGAAGATGAACCTTCGCCCATCTGCAGCCCCATAAGATTATGGGAGTGAAGTCTCTGAAGGGGGAACGAGACGGGAGGGAAGGGGGCAGGGCACAGCCACCCAAGGAATGACAGCAATTAGCACCAAAGTCGGGGGAGACGCCACCCCCGGCTGGCCTTGAGGATTAAGATGGCGGGAGGTTTGACTTCTAGTAGACCCTGGGCTTCACTGTCTGCTCATTGTGACGTATAAGCGTGATCGATAACATGCCCGCAGGCACGGCGGCAGTCCCCAGGCTGACTGCAAAAGGCCAAAGGATGGGTGGGGGCCCCAGTTCCCGGGAATCCAGCCTCGTCCCTGGGGTAGTGGGAACAGCCCCACCCGTAGGCGTGTGAAGCTACTGAGCCCGTAACAACGGGCAACACCGCGCCCGGCGGCCTTTCTCCGCTCCTGCCCCTTCGGAGATGGTCGCGCTGCCTGCGGGGAGCGCACCCACTTGTATTTTCACCCGAGCGCCCACCCCCGCGCCTCTCCCCTGGCCTTGCTCTCGCCTTGCACTCTGTGAGGTGTGCGTCTCCCTAAATAAACCTACCCTTGCTCAAACAGACAGACAGAAAACCTGGAATCCTGCCCCTTTGACTTCTTCCATGTATCACAGCGCCCTCCGGGTCCACCTGTGACGGAAACAGCAGGCCCCCCGCTTCCTCGAGGTGAGTCACACACGTGCGCACATGTGTGTGCAGCTCACGCATTCTTCACCAGCTCACCCGTCAGGCTGTCCTGTGCCCCGGCTGCCGTGAGTGGCGCTGCAGCGAACGCTGGGCTCAGGTACCACTTTGAGAGACCCTTCCTCTCCTAGGAGTGAATACCCAGACACTTACCTTTCCCCAAGCCCAGACTTTTAAAAGTTCACTTATGATGTTTACTTACCTGATATCCTTACAGCTTTATCTTCACTTTTAGGAGGTTTTATTTTCTTCAATTCAATCTTTACTCCTTTGAAATTTTCTAAATCTCTGTTTTCTGCATCGACCCCTTTCCTTGGATAGAACACCGCTGTGATCGCAGCAGAGGATGCACACATTGTGATATTTGCACTATTCACAGGGCCCTTGATTCTTGCCCTGACGCAATGCACAGTCCGCCAGCATCCCTAACAGACCCGGGGTTTTACCCAGCGATGAGCCAGGGAGGACTGCCTTCCCCTCTTCAGGGTGGAGGGAGTCCTGAGGGTGGCTCCAGCTCTAGAGAGAAAGCAGCTATAAAACAACACGGCTCCAAGTCTACACCACAGGTGAAAGTTAGAAATCCACCAAGTTGAAGAGAGCTGAGCTTATTAATGCGCCCAAATGCATCAATCTCAGCGTTTAGATCACCTTTGCGAGCTTAGAAAAAGCACCTCTGCTTGTAATTATCTTCTCATTAAATGTAATCATAAATGACACTGCAGCCCTGAAATAAAGCAGAGGAAACCAGAGAATTCCATGTGAAATGTGACATTCTGCTGTGCCCTTTCCACAACGTACAAGCTCAAATAATACGTCAGAGATTAACTCGGCCATTCTTTCATTTACACTTCGCGCAGCAGATTTCACGTTATTTAAAAAGCTTTATATAAAAGTCATTCAGATGTGAATAATTGAAATTATTTTTAATGATTGTCCCATTAGGGACTCAACTTACACAGATCTCAGACTGACCTAGTTTTTCCCTTTCTCTCATCAGCTTATTTTACTGGTGAATTTAAATAGATCCGTCCCTAATGAGATACGTACTTTTCAGGCAACACCGGGAAACAGCTACCTTTAACACGTGTTCTTTGCATCTGTCATCCACACGTTGTCCCAGAACGGGGTGCCTCGCCGGGTACGTGCACACGCGGGCTTCCTCAGCGAACCCGTCAGTTATGCTGCCAGGACTCTCTTGATGCCTCTAACCTTTCATTGTGGAGAACATACATTTAATTAGGAGGAAATCTGGGCCTATGATGTCATAGGTCAAGGCGTGCATGGCTGCTGCCTGGGAGGGGCTCTGTGCAGGAGCGCGGAAGTCGGTGCCCCGTCACCAAGCCGCACAGCTCACAGGAGGGCCCGGCCTCTCATTCCACCCAGCTGGGATGCGGGCTGCTCCCCAGTCAAAATAAACCAATTTTAAAGGATACAAACATGACTTCAACCTTTGAAAATATGAATATTCATTCTGTCACTAATGTTGTTGGAGAGTCAAGGACTTCTCTTCAGACAAGAGTGTGCTCGTTGGAAGGAACCCACATCTATGATTTCTAGTTTGTTCTCATAAAGCCTAATGACCTGTTAAGATATTCACAAAGCTATCTAAGCAGAATTGAGATAGCGACCAAATAGATTTTTTTTTTAATTTGTGGAGTTGTGTAACAATGTTTAAACGATGTCTTGATAAGGTCTTTTCAAAGCATGCAGTTGAGGTTTCATTAAAAAAGTAACAGTCCTCATACTTGCATCAATACTCGGTATTGCACAGACACTGAGTGTTCGCTTAGGCGATAGCTCACTGCATGTGTAATGCGATAACAGGGACACTGGGGCCAGGGGACGTTGCAGCCGATCCTTGGTGCATGTGAGATACAGCCTCTGGGGCAGGAGAGAGGCCTGCGGCAGGACTGACCTCAGCAGCGCACACTCGGGAGCGACGGAGAGACACGTGCGTAGCTGGGAGAGATGGAGAGACGGTCGCGTACTCGGGGGTGATGGAGAGACAGGCGCATACTCTGGGGTGATGGAGAGCTGCTAAGGAGGAAAATGAGGAAGTTCTCAGTGAGGTCCGTTTGGATGCAGCTGTAAGCGTGTGCTTCCGTCGAGTTCCCGCCCCAGCCGCCACGCCAGGCATCTGATCCCACCGCCTGGTGCTCAGAACACACTTTGCTGCCGGGGTCCTGCTTAGCTTCAGGACTCGAGCAGGCAAATCCCACAGCTCCACCAAGAAAGCTAAGCAGGGCCTTAATCGGGAGGTGGCCAGCGAGGGCTCCTTGCTCGGACGCGGTGCCCGTCCAGCTTCAGGACCAACAGGACAGAAGCTTCTGGTGGGTGAATGTGTCTGCGGGACAGGCCGCCCCCGCCCGGCCACCTTCTTCTGGCGTTTTGCATCCATGTCAGTAGTCCTGCCTCCACCGACAGAAACTGGAAACAGGGGGACGAACAGATGGAACAGGAGCCTTCAGATTATCCAGGATTTCGTGGATTTGTTCTCTATTTTTTGTTGGGTAAGAGCTGACAGGAGTCTCGTCCGACTGCGGAGGCCATCATCACATGGTCTCCTTGGGGGGCTCCACATGGCCACACCTCTGCCTTCCTATCACAGGAGGATGAAGGGGGGCACACCCACAGGTGGGTGGCTGAGCGAACGTAGGTGGGACTTTCCGAGTGGGGGTGGGGCGGCTCTCAGCTGTCTCCAGGCAGCGGGAGGCCTGGAGCCACATCCTCCCTCATTTCTGTTTCTGGTCATTCGCTCCGATGTCTGCCCTCCAAGCTCAGAGGGGAGACAGAGCTGCTGGCCTGAACTGTTTGCTATTCACTTAAAACACCATAGTGGGTCAGAATTCAAACAACAGTAGCAGAGTGCTTGCAAAGTTACGTCTTCTAAAGACTTAACAGGAAACACACTTCTCAAGGGACCTACTCGCATGCAGACTTGGTGGCAAAGAAACAGCGCTCGCCCTGGCGGCCAAGGGCAGGTGGGAAGCTAACAGATGCGCCCACGCCCCGGCCGTCATCACAAAGGCTGCGCGTGGTGTCTCCCTGCCGCCAAGCCAGGACGCAGGTTCCTGGACACCGGAGCTCCCCGTAGGGGTAGGAAGTCCTCCTTCCCCTTCCCCGCGGGGTCAGGGTCTGTTCCATGCACCAGCGAGAAGGGGACGCCCTCCAGGGGCCGTGGAGCTCCCAGGACCAAGGGGCTGACACATGTGCAGCTGTGGAGGCTGCGGGACACCTGCTCACGAGGGCCTGTGACTTGGTCGGGGTTTGTCTGCTCAGTGGCTGCCACTCCTACCCGGGTTTGGTCCTTGCCCCCCTGTAGGTCACACAGATTCACCTTGGACGTGGACGGCAGTGATGCTCGCTCTTCCTAGAGGCAGCACCTGCTCCTCCGCACAGTCACCTGCAAACTGCATGCAGAAGCCAGTCCAGAGACGGCACCTAATAGCAAACACAAGGATGCTCTGCCTGGATGTGACCCGGGGTGAGGCCCTGTGCCGGCCTGCCCCATCTCTTTGACCCCAGCCACCCCACAGGGGGTCAGTGCTATGAGGGTCCCCTTGCTGGCAGGAGAAGCCTGACGCTGAGAGAAGATTGTGTGAGTGTTAACAGCCAGCTCCCATCGGTAGCGTTTGCCTATTTCTGTGGGGTCAGTTTCTGCCCCCAGCCAGTTCCAAGCTGCCTCTGTGAAGTCACCAGATGTGAACGCGGGCAGCTGTGGGTACAGTCAGCTGCAGGCGTCACTGAGAGAGATTAAGGAACGGAGTTACCCAAGGGCCGTCACCCTGAACCAGCAGAGTGAGGAGGCACACCCGGGGCTCCTGGAGGAGCAGAGTCCAGCCTGGGTCATCCCAACGTGCAGGAATTGCTTCTCAGATGAAGCCTTAAAAACTGCAGAAGCCGGAGAGGAGGCCGGGGCCGTCAGAAACCCAGGGGAGCCTCGAAGCACTGGAGGTTTTGTTTTCTTCTCCCCGGAAACACCACCGCAGCTCGGCATTCGCTCGTAGGGCCCCCGGCCCTTGGCAGGTGCTGGCGTCCAGAACCAGGGCTCTGCTTCCTTGCCAGGCGCTGTTTCATGCCCAGTCCCAGAGCTTCCCCCCAACCCGCCCCTCCCCTCGTGGTTCCCTGGCCCCCACCCCGGGCGCCGCTGCTGCCTCTGTTCAGCCTGGAAGAGACGCGAGCGCAGGCCCACGTGGACGCGTCCCTGTTTGCCGTCTTTGGAGCCAGGTTTGTGGCCGTCTCATTGCTCCCAGCACCCGCTTTCCGGGGGCTCCCGATGCTTGGCTGCACCCCTTGCCGGGAACATTCCAACCCAAACCCGGGGACGCCACCGCCTTTGACTTTCGGCAAGCCTTGTCTGCGGGGACCCGCCCCCAGCTGCAGGGACCACCTGTGCCAACGGTGAGGGCGGCAAGGCTGCCGAGGGGACGTGTGCGGCCGGGGACCCAGAGCCGGGGGCTGCGGGTGGCTCCACACTGCGGCCCGTTCCCGGGCGCCGGCGGGAAGGTGGCTCCACGTCCCGCCAGCTGCCCCAGCTCTCAGTGGTGAGGGGCGGGGACCCTCCGCGGCTGTGTGGAGCCAGCTCCTCTCCACGGAGAGGCACGGGCACCTGCAGGCCACAGTCTGTGTCCGTAAAGTCACGTAACATTGTAAGTGCAGTCAGACCGAGAAAGACAAATACCGCAGAACGTCACTTACATGTGCCATCTAAACAAATGACACAATGAACTTGTCTACAAGGCAGAGGCAGACCACAGACACAGAAGACGAACATCTGGTCACCAGAGGGGACAGGCGGGGAGCGGGGGATACATTAGGAGTTTGGGATCAACGGGTACTCACCGCTGTGTGTAAAGCAGATAACAAGGACCTGCTCCTGCAGAGCACGGGGAACTGTGACAACCTGTAACGGGGAAGAGGCTGGAAAAGAGTGCGTGTGTGCGTGACTGAGTTGCCGCGCTGCACGCCTGCACCTGGCACGGCGCTGCAGGGCGACCGCACTTCCACAAGAACAAATAAAATAAAATCATAAAATAAAACGAGATAAAAGCTTGTGCTGCCGCTTCCAGGTGGGCGCCTTCGGACAGGGAGCTACCGTGCGCCTGGCCGTTCCCGTCAGGCAGGCAGCCCGCGGGGGCCTGGGCTTCTCCCGTCAGCTGAGGTGGACTCGCTCCTTCTCCAGCCGTGAGCGCAGCACTGAAGCAACAGGAAGCTGATTCCTCTCCACCCCCACCCCGCCCAGCCGGTGGGCGTGGACGGGGACGTGTCCTGGGTGGGCCACGGCTGCAGGATGTGACAGGACCGGACCTGGGGTGCCGCAGGGTGTGATCCGGCGAGGACGCCCCTCCCTGCGCCGGGCGCCTGGACCCGGGCTTTTGAGAACAGGGGCCAATCAGGAGCAGCAGCAGTCGGGCTGGAAGGACCCGGGCGCTGGTCAGATGCCACAGATCCTCACGGGGTCCTGGGCCAAAGCCACCCCGAGGTCCCGCAGGCTTGAGGTGACACTCATTCCTCCAAGTGACCCCGTCCGTGCACTGACGCGAGCTGCCCAGGGAACTTGAGAAGGTGCTGGTGGAGGGCGATGACTGTCCCTCAGAGGTGCTGCAGGGCCCGGGAGGAGCTGTCCCTCGTCACCGCTTGGACTGAGTGCCCCTGTTCTGGTGGCTTCAGAAGTCCAGTGGCCTAATTCAGATGAACGTTTTCACGCCGTAGGTGCGGTCGCACGGGCCACTCATCCGTTTGCATCTCCACGTGCAGCGAGTCTGGGTAAACTGTGAAGTTTAGTGCAGGAGACTCAGCCCAGCATTGGGTAGACTTGGCTTTAAAGACCATTGCGCACCAGGGATACTGGTGTTAAATTCCCATGCGGCCGTGCAGGACACTGACTAACTCTCCCGTCGCAGTTTGTAAGTGGACAGGAGGCCTCCTTTCATGGTAAGCAATCAGTGTCCCACAACAGAACCCTCTCAAGACGTCCTCGCTCACGTGATCCCGGCTCGCATGAAGCAAAGAGGTGGCTGTCCCATACACCCACCTCAAATTTAAATTGACTGCTTTGTTCAGCACTAAGTAAAATGCAGCTTTGTCAACTATCACCTCGTCCTCCCGCCCAGGGAGACCCGGCTGATTGCTTCTTAAAGCCACGGATACACAAAGTAAAAATCTATAGCTACATTAGTTGCAGGTTACCGGTCAATACGTGTTCATTACGTAGTGTGTGCGTTCTGTTCGGACTACAGTGTCATTTGTTTTCTATTTTTATTAGCTTTGATCACACAACAAGGCCTTTTTTTACCTGAAACAGTGAATCTGCGTCAATACAAGTGCACCTCTGCCTCACGAGAGGCGGTCCGTCTTTGTCAGTGCGGGCAGCGTCCCGCGCGCCAGCCCCTCCCCTCCCAGCGCTCCGTCTCCATCGCAGGGACAGTCTCAGCAGAAGCAGAAACACTGAGCATCAAGGAGGAGAATACATGAGCCAGTTGATGGCAAATCCAGTGAAGACGGGGCTCGACCGCTAGACGTTGCCCACGGAGCTGCGGGCCCCTCAGGCCTCCCCTGCACAGCTCACTCCGCCCCGGGGTGGCACCGCGGACCGCTGGTCCCGCGCGCTTCCTCTGAGGGTTCCCCAACCCACAGCCAGGCCTGGGGAGCACGGGCACTCTCCAGCCCAGGATCCAGCGTGACATCTCTCGGGAGCTCCCAGGCCTGTGAACGGGGACCACGGCTCCCCCTGCGACTCGAGACTCAGACGAGCCGGGGCAGGAAACAGTCAGGCACGCGGACTCGCCGTCGGTTTGCATCTGTTCCCTGCTTTGCCCCCCGTCCCCGCAGCTCTGTTGAGCTGACCTCGATTTTGTTTTTAAGATGAGATACTGTCACTTTGTTGTAGTCTTGTATTTAAAAAAAGAGAGCCTTTGTTTGTTTGTTTGTTCTTAAGGAAAAACCCTCCCCCTACTGTAACGCTTGTAAACCACACGGAAGAAACGGCCATTTGATTCTGGAACCCTGTCAAAATGACGGACCGGTCACGACACGTGCTGGGCGACACGGGGCTTCAGCATGCTCGCTGGCGGCAGCGGTCTGTCTCTCACTTGTTCAAGAAGCACGTAAGGTTGTTTTTGTTTCTGTTGTTGATTTAGAGCAAGTTCTTGGTGTTCTTTGGGGGAAAAAACACTTAACATTGTACTCGTTAGGGAGCCTGTTAGAGCTCACGCAAAGCCAGGCTGAAGGAGCAAACGCTTGCTGTGTTGCGTCACAAGCGGGCACATTGAGGGGTCCTCCCGGGTTCCCCACGAGGAGCTCCAGCGCCACCTGGAATTCAGAAAACACCTTCCGAAACCGAGTGCCCCCAAAGCCAAGCCCCTCTGCCACGTCTGCTCAGCCTCTGTCTCCAGCGCTCTCCTGTCGCACCGTGCTCCCCTGAGCGCTGACGAGTGTCAAAGACGAGGGGGCCTGAAAGCGGCCAGGGCCCTGAGGGACCTCCCTGCGTCGGGCCCTCCTCGTGTTCCAAAAAGCAGACTCTGCAGTAAGTGACCGGGACCCCAGAGCCCGGGACGCCCAGCTCCTCCGGAGGGGACACACGCAACCACCTGAGGCGCCTCTTTGAGTGGCTCTGCTGAAACCAAGACCCCCGCCTGGCGTGTGGTGGCTGCACGCTGACCACGGCAGCTGGACCCCGGACTGCCTGGACCCAGAAGGCTGGTGATGCTGCGTCCAGAAACAGCACCCTGTGACCTCAGCACCGTCCAGTCAGAGGCCGCCAGGAGCTGATCACACACCTGCACCCCCACCCCTCATGTTGCCTTCAAAGCCCGTCCCTGAGGCCACGGGGAGTCCGAGCCTTTGGAGCATGAGCTGCCCGTGCTCCTCGCTCGGCCCTGTAGTCAACACTGTGCTTCCCTTCGCCACCACCTGGGGGCAGCAGATCAGCTTTGCTGGGTGTCGGGCGAGTGGACTCGCGTTTGGTTTGGTCACGTTTCCCCACTAGTGCACGAAGTGTTCCCCCGTGGATGAAGTGAGCCCCGAGCCCACACACAGGGGCTCAGCCCTCCCTCACGCATGTACTGGGCATCTCACCTCCACTTGCCGGGACACTTATCATCTCTCTCACCTTTGAAAATTCTGCACTGTCAGTCTGTTTCCTCCTCCCTCGTCCATGACATCCTCTCAGTATCTTAGAGGAAAACACGACCCTGGTGATCCCTGCTCACTGGGACAGGCGGTGGTGCTCCACTCACATGCTCACCCGGCGAGAGGTGAGGGCTGAGGCCCCAGCAGGCGGCGAGGCCCCGGGCGGCCGGGTCCACGCAGCAGCCGGGCTCACTCACGCCGAGGGCGGCTGTCTGGCCGCAGTGCTTGTTCTCCCCTTCATGTTTTCTTCTGACGTTAGTTTACAAGACAGTCTGGAAACTCCAGGAGAAGGAGAAGGAGACCCCTGTTTTAAAGTAACCTCCCTGACCTGGAAGTTCTGATCAGCTCCGATCTGGAGCTGCAGGATGAGTGCACAGGAGGAGACGCGGCCGTCATTAGCGTGAGTGCCCTGGGCACGTGGCTAACGTCAGCAGGAGGGGCGTCCTGGAAACCAGCAGCAGCCAGATGGGGCTACTGCGCCGGGTGTGAAACACGCTCATCTGCCATCGCGGGGCGAGCGGCCATTAGCACAGACGGCCTTCCCGGGGCTGGAGTCCTAATGGGCCTCAGGCAGCACGCAGCCTCATTCAGCCGCTCTCCGAAAGTGACGCTCCGATTCTACATCAGCACACCCTTGGGTCTGGGGAAACACAGTTTTAATTTTTAGAAAGAAAAAATAAATAAATGTTCAAAAATTCAAAATGCTCCATGAAGCGTCTCACACTCCGTGATCTCATGGAGGTGACACTTTATAACCCTAGTGACCCCAAAGCGACCCTTTGGAACCGGAGCGATGTCCTATAAAGATGCAGGCAGGGCTGGGGAGAAAACAGAAGAGAAGCAGGGAAGCTGGGGGAAGTGGCCACCTTCAGGTGCATCTTTCTCTGCCCCCGGGGGGAAACGGGAGCAGTCAGTGTGCTTGGAGGACCAAGCCCACCCCCAGAAGACCCCAGGCCCTCCCCTTCCTCCGGGCTGCAGGCTGCGACTTCTTCCCCGGGACGCCTGAGCCGGAGCTGACACCGCCGCCAGCTGCTCGAACCTGCCCAGGGAGGCGGGTACCATCTCCCAGGTAACCTCCGTCAAACGGCCCTGGAGGGTCAGCGCTATCCCTGACCTCACAGGAAATCCGAGCCTCGGGCTGTCCTGGTCGGAAGCCCCTGCGGGTGCTGGCCTTGCCCTGAGGATTCACACACAGACCCTCACAAACCTCACCCCACCGGTCACCTTCTTAATTCACAGGGTGTGATTCAAGGCCTCAGTGAGGTCCAGCTGTCAGCCCAGAGTCCAGGATGCTGGGGACCCCGAGCTGCAGAGTAGGATTTAGGGGTGCTGGAGGGTCCACCCAGTCCTGGGAGCCTTGTCCACCTCCTCACCCTCAACCATCTGGCTCCCCCTCCAGGGCTGAGAAACCCCTCATTTGAGTGGGTGTCCGCTCCTCAGTGCTGGCCCCCTATGGCCTGCACCCGTGACACAACACCCTCCACCCCCATGGCCTCCCTCCCCAATGGCCTCCACCCCCACGGCCTCCGTCCCCCACGGCCTTCATCTCCCATGGCCTCTGTCTCCACGGCATCCACCCCCATGGCCTCCATTCCCCATGGCCTCCACCCCCCATGGCCTCCACCCCCACAGCCTCCATCCCCCATGGCCTCTGTGCCCCAGTGTCAAACACCAGCCCTGGCCTCCGAGCCCACCGGCCCCTTCCCGTGGTGCATCCCGCACGTCCCCCAGATCGTGGCCGACACAGGGGCCGGCAGCGTGGGCCTCTGGCTGCTGTGCCGGTCCTGCTGCAGGGGATGACGCAGGACACACGGGCTGTCTTCCACGGCCGCCCTCAGCAAAGGCTCGTTTACTGTTAATAATGACACCTTTGATTAGAGGCCACGCTTTCTGCGCACGGGCTCCGCTCGCAGCGGACCGAGCGGCTGTCAGGCACTGCTGCTTGCGCTGGCGGGTGGGGGCGTCAAGCAGAGCAGGTTAGCGGATGGGCTTTGCAGGCCTTTCCCGTCAAGGCACACGGAGCCCCACAGAGCACAGCACCCCCAAGCCCACCGCCAGGGGCTGCAGAGCCCTCGTCCCAGAGAAACCCCAGGGGATGGAAAACGTTGTGGTGGAGTTCACCTTTGTCAGGATTTTTTCACGGTTTGGCTGGTCTTGCTCACCCCACGTCCCCATGTGATCCAACCACAGTGACCCCTGTTTACCGCAAGGACCTGCTGGCAGGACGCAGCCAGGGTGATACTCTCTGCTCTCCGTCCCTTGCAGTGAGTGGACTCAGAGGGCCAGCACTGTGGGACAAGGGACAAGGCCGTGTGTGAGGACACACATCATACAGGGCAGTGTCACCTGCAGGCAGGAGCCAGGTAGGAGGTGCCCAGTCCAGGCTGGCCTCCTGCACGTCGGGGCTGCAGCTACAGTTTCTCAGCCCCCTCGCTGCTCACCCCAGCTGCCCCATCTGCCCCACACCTTTTCCAAGTGAGACGACCGTCCCCAGGGGACACTTGACAGCAGAACAGCAATTCGCCCAGACATTGCCCCCTCCCCGATCGTTTCATGACCACTGTCCACCCCCAGCCCTGGTTCCGTTGCTCCAGGTGACCAGGCGAGGAGGGCCCGGCATGTGTGCTGCGTGACAGCGGACAGGAAGCTGGTCTCTGAGCACCTGCGTCTCAGCCTACACTGTGTCCCGTGCACCGTGCACCATGCAGCGTGCTAGGGCTGGACAGGAGCTGCCCTGGCAGTTCCTGCCGTCTCTGCAGAGCATGGACCTCACCTGCACATGTGTAGTGACCCCAGCCCTTCCTCTGCCCTGGGGGTGCAGCGCTGAGAGCACCCCACAGCCCTGGAGGGGCCCAGAGCCAGCGGCACATGCACCATCGCTTTTCTGAGGAGCCCATGGGACCTGGACGTCCCAGGTGTCAGACGTAAAGGAGGGCCAGGGCTCCTCGGTTCTGTGTGTAGGTCTGAGGGGGCATCTCAGTGACCCTCAGGGTCCCCGCCCATGGTCCAGGACCCAGAACTGGCCTGGACCCGGAGCTCACCCAGAAGGCGGGGGAGGGCCGTGTCTCTTTGTCATTTAACCTGCGTCGTGATTGAGGACAGACTTCACCACACAGCGGTTTGGTTACCGCTGGGCGCGTGCATTTTCCCCTTAGATGTAAGCTTTCAGCTGGCCGTGCGCTGTGAGTACCTGATGTAGATCTAGTCTTGACAGTCAGTTCGAAGGGTCTAAATCGACCAGGACCTCTCATTTGAAATATTCCTTTAACTTCTGATAAACTAAACTTCCTGAACTACTAAACCCCAACAGTGCAACTTCTTGAGATAAAATTAAGGAAAATAATTTCCAAATTCTCCCATTTCCAAAAGCCATCCTGTCACTGACCTTGAGGGCTCCAATGTAAGCAGAGCGGCATCCCTGTGGGGTCCCCAAGCTGGTGAGGCCCTTGTCACAGCCAGCACTCACCCCCACCCTCCTGTCCGGGAGGACATCGGCCTTCGTCTCCGGAAGGACGGTAAGGGTCACCCTCGTGTCCGGGAGGACAGTGAGCTGCCCAGGTCCGGCCTCGGAGGGGAGCGGGCCCGCGCAGACGCCGCCTGCCCCGGGCGCCGGCTAGTTCCCAGGGCGAGCGCGCTGTGATTGATGACCGGCGGCGAGAGGCCCCCCTGTCGCCGCCTCCTGGGGCCTCCGAGACTCTGTGCCCATCCCCTCCCCTCCCCGGCCCAGGAGTCTCCGAGCTCAGGTCAAAGCAAAGGCAGCTCGGCCGCGCACAGGGCGCGAGGGCTGACCGCTGGGAGAACCGTCAGCCGCGCCATGTGATGATCAACTGAGCAGTAAATTAATTAATCATCATTTTACGCCTCATCAAGCGCTTTGCTGAAACTCTCAGCAGGGGCCTCCCGATGAGCCAATGGGAGGCAGACTGTTTTGTTTAGCTGGGTGAGGCTTCCATAAACAGGGGAGGTTTTGACAAGCTAATAAATATGTCATTCGTCTCTGCCACTGGCAGCAGCCGGCCCCACCTGCAAAGTGGCGGGGTTCTGCCCGGCCTGGTGGGCAGTGAGTGATGGCAGAGACGTGCCGGGGAGGTGGCAATCCGGAGGCATGGGGAGCGGCGGAAAGCTCCCAGAAGTTCCTTCGAGCTTTGTGGGAAGAACGCCGCCTCCCCACGCAGGTCCCCGCGAGGGGCAGGACGTCCTGGCACTCGCCTTGCGGCCCAGCCGTGCACCGCGCAGGCCACGGGGGCCTCTCCCCCCAGGTCCCCGATGCAGGCACCAGGTGATAGCGTCTAAGGATGCCTGAGCGAGACCTCGGAAATGGATCTTGTGGTAAAGTGCGCAGTTTCAGGAGTTATGCGACCTGCTGTTGCTCCTCATCAGCTTCAAAATAGATCACAGCAGCTTCTTGGGGCAAAGTCTCAAGCTAACCTTAGCTCATCCCTACGGAAAAATCCCGATAGAGCAGAACCATGCGTTTGTGGGAAGCTAGGTCTTCAAAGCTAAGGAAGAGCTGGAATTTGGGTGACGACTCGGGTGACCTTACCAAACGCTTTGCTCTGTTTTCTACCCCATACAGCCTTGGTGAGGACTTCGCAGCACGAAAGAAATCGGCATACCGGAAAGGTGCGAGTGCAAACTGCCCCCAGGTCTCTGATGTGTCAGTGCATTTTAACGAGTCTTTTAAGTGACTTTCAAACGTCCTCTGATGTAATTCGAAGGTCGCTCGCATCCGATGAGGATACAGTTTCTCAGCTGCAAGCGGTGTGTACCTGGCAGGTCCCGCGGGTCCTCCCACGTCAGGACAGCAAGGGAGGCCAGGAAGCCACCAAGCCACAATGACTCTCATCCTGTGCACAGCCCCACACCTGCCACGCTGGCTTCCACCAGGTTCAACAGAGCATCTTGCAGAGCCGTCACACACCCTCAGCCCCATCTCCTGCCCATACTGTGAATTCTATTTAAGATTCAAAACTAGGAAGGAACCCGAAGGGCGCTGCCCTGGAGCTCTCGCAGGAGGTCCCTGGGTTCAGATCCTCGGCCCTCGCCCATGGCAGGCGCTGCTCTGTCACCTGCTCCGGGTTCAGTAGAGTCACTGGGACCTTAGGCACTGCCCTCCCGTGACTGCTGGCTGGGCCTGGGGGAGCTTTCCAACAGGACTCGCTGGGTTCAGAACCTGGACCCAGGCTTACGTCACAAATGGCCACCGTCGGCAGAGGGCCAGAGCAGGTGGCCTTGGCTCCGCTGTCCCCTGGTCGCTGTCCATTCTGATTCTCGCACGGTGCCCACATTCACGATGACATAAGGCGGACCAGCGTGAGCCGCACCATCTCTCGTCCCAGCTCCAAATCACCGTCATTTCAAGGCGATGGCGCCGCTTTCCTCGGAAAGATGACGAGACAGGAGGTCTGGGAACGCGCCTCGGTTTCCGCAGAGCTGCGTTCACCCCACCACGTCCCACGTGGCGCGCACACTGTTCTTTGTGACCTGATGGTGCAGGCGGATCCAGGAGACAGCCTTTAATGCTGGGCGTGAACTGGCTCCGTGCTGCTCGTCACACAGCCCAGTGCTCCCCCTGTGTGTTCTCTGTCACACTTGTCAGGACGAGCTCAAGGTCACTTCCACGATCGGCTCTCAGAGCTGGGGGCAGGGATCACGCTGTCTCCGGCTGCGGGTCACTCTGTCCTCAGGGTCAGATGGCAGGCGCCGGGCGCAGACCGGCATTCGAGGCACCGCTGACCTGTATTAGTTGGAAGACTCCCGGAGGAGTAAAGTGACAAAGATCCAGGACTTCAGAGTTGATTTCTCTTTAAATCTTTCTATCTCCTAGTTTCTTATTTTTGAAACTGAGTTCAAGAGAAAGAAAGAGAAAGGGGAAGGGAGGCCAGGAGGGAAGTCAGCCAAGTTCAAAGGAAGGGACACTGTCTAGGAATGTTTCCATTCTTGCTTTATCTGGCTTCACGGCTTGAAGACATGAGGACCTTCACGCAGGAGGCAGTGACATTCCAGAACTGTCTCGTGAGATGTGAATAGAAGTCCTAGGCTGATGGCACCCCTGACGGGACCCCCAGAAGCTCAGGGCATCCTGCCTGGCCTGTCTCATTTTGGGGCGGCACAAGGAAATTAGTGCATTGAAGACCAGCAATTTTCTGCAGTGACCAGTTTAACGTGGTCCAGCCCAGTTTCTCAAACGCTCTAACCATGGAGGCTGTCACTGAGGAGTGGCCCCGGGAGCCCAGAGGTGGGGGGGCTGCCCTGAGCTCTCACCTCAAACCCCCGCTGGCCCCGCCCCCACTTCCCGAGGTGCAGGATTCCCTCCTCAGGTGCCCAAGGGCCCCCGAATTCCAGGCCTCCCTTCAGCCACCGTGCACGCTGCCCCTGGAGTCCTAACCTCCCCAGTAGCACTTTAAAGGCCTGACCAGTCGAGTGATTCTCATGTTTCTGTATTTTTATTTATTTTTCAGTCTATTTCATGCATTCTCGAAGGGGGTGATATTATCCCAAAGAGGGTAAAAAATTGGTTCCTAGGGGACAAAAAAGCCTTACTCTTTTTAGACACAAAGCACAAATGCACCCATAATACATCAACTGAGACACAGCACATCTCCAGTGTTAGGTTTTACTCGGGCCGTGACCAGGGAAAGAGCCCTGCAGACCCGCTGCAGGGGCGGCGGTGAGAAGTCAGGCCGGGAGGCGCTGCCCCTCTTCGTCCGCCAAATTGTGCACGAAGCGCATCTGACTCTCCTGGTAACTGTAGCCCATATTCTTGTTGTGTGTATGCGCACGCACTCGAACGCAGGCTCACACACACCCACACAAGCACACACGCAGTGCTTTTATATTTAGCTGCTACACTGTTTGCTGGAAAAAAGGTAAGAGTGTTGCGGTAACTCCCTCACCTGCCGGGTCTCCGCTTCCGCTGCATTTAAAACTAATGTTTCTATTCTGCTTTGAGTCGGTTTGATTTCGCTGGTGAGCGTTGGCCCGTGTCTTTATTCTCAATTCTCCCTTGTCACTCAATTTTGCAGAACTTCTCACTAACCACAGAGCTGGGCTTTATGTTATGAGCCGACCTGGCGCTCTCGGAGTCTTGACATAGCTGTTGAGTCTGGTGGCACCACCGTGAGAACTGAGGGGCTGGGCTGCGTGTTTATAAGTTTTTAATTCTACTCCATGATGTTCTTTCCCATGAGGTTTGTGGGGTTTTTTTTTTTTTCCTATTTCAAGCATCTTTAGTTTGTGCGTGTATCTACAAACGTCATGGTTATCACCGTGCATCAGGATGCACTTCTACACCCTGCGAGTGTGACAGCCTGTCATGCTCTCCCCACCTCCATCTCTCCCTGCCTTGAAACTCCTGATTCAGCTGTCATTTGTTGAACCGCCTCGTGATTACATTCCTTACACAGCAAAGACAGTGACATTCTCTCCTCTTGACATCCTCACGTGTTCAGAGTCATTTTCAACTGTCCTGAAAGATGAGCAGCATCTCAGCTGAGGATACAGACTCCTTACTTCCCACTCTCTGCTCTGCGTTCCTCTAGTCCTGCAGAGGAGAAGTCTGGTGCTGCTCCAATGCCTTCCCCTGGAAAAAAGCTGCGCCTTCTGTCTTGAAATTGCTAGAAACGTTGGGGTTACAATTAAACAGTAACAATTAAAATATAAAATCCACCTCCTGTATAATCTAGCATGCTGGTTTGGGGAAATACATGATATATAAATGAAAGCATAACTATGAGAAATGCTTCTTTAGAATAGACTCAAGTCTGACCAGCAATGACACACTGACGTTATGAAGTATAATGCAGCCTTGGCAAAGGTGGCCAGAAGGTATGTCGTGTGAAAAAGGAGGAATTGTAGAGACAAGCATTCGTATGTGCGTGCTGTGGAGGGAAGACCATTCCACTGGGGTATCGGTGCTCCACTGAGCTAGGTGGACAGAAGTCGTGGAAAGTGCCCCCAGGTGTCGCTGACGGGGTGGACGGTGGAGAAGAGTCCTCCCTGACGTGCCTTTGGGTGGTTCCAGTTGTTACAATGGACATGTTTATTGTGTGATTTTAAAAATAAAGTAAACTATATCTAAAAGGAAATAAAATTCACTTTAACCAAGTGATCTTCCACCTGGAAACCGTCAATGACAGAACTGAATTGGATCATTCAGAACATGTCATGCGAGACCCTCACATCAGGTGTCTAGTCCCCTCTCCAGACATAGCTCCACCAGCTCTGACCCATGGGTCCCAACCCATGAAAAACTGTCCCCTCTTCTCACTCAAGCATGGCTTAAATCTCTCCTTCTCCTTAAACTGATTTCAACATGTTGGCTTGATTTCTTCCTCCTTTGTAAACTTTAGAAAATTTTATCTGTGCTCTCTAGGGGGCAATTAATCCCAGACCACCCTGTGTCATTGTCTGGTTTAGACAACTATCTCCAGTTTAGACACATATGAATTTTCATACACCAAGCACTTGCGTCCCCAACTGTGTTACAAGTTCATGAGGGTAAGAACTGTATCTTGGAAATAGCAGACTTATAACAGTGCGTCACAGACAATGGAAGTCAACACACAAACCGATCGATAGTGATGGGGTGATCTGCTGGGCAGCTAGATGGGATGGCAGGGTCTTACAGGTCTTTCTGTCCGCAGGACTCCCGCAGAACATGATGCATTCATTGGGTGGCATTCAACCAAAATATCAGCCCTGGCTACTCTGATATTTCCGGCTCAAAAATATATTACATAGCATGTCAAATAGACACATTTATGAACAACTATCAGTGTATTGAAAACATAGAGCAATAGAAAGATAGATATTTTAAGATAAAAAGATTTTTCAGCTCTTAAGGTAAATGTTTACTGTGCAGAACAATGAGACTGCAATTCGGAAAAGCTGTTTCCAAACAGCAGTAAGTGCCTGGGCTGCATCACTCGGCTCATTGCCTGAGCACAGAGGTGGTCAACGGTTTTTTTTTTCCTTGTCTATAACTTAGAAAAATGATGTTAAATCCTTGGATTTAAAATTTTAAAAAGCTAATAAATCAGCAACAGATAAACAAATGGGCAAGCAAACAACACAGAATTTAAAATAACATTTTATCGAAACCCTCCTGGGACGCGCAGCAGCACGTGGCTTTCAGGCCGCGGACGCCTCCAGCGGCCCCTGCCTGACCCTTCAAGGCTCAGTGCGCGTCCCCTGCACCGTGACTTCCCACCCCCCCCCCACCTCTTCACACGTGACCTTTGTCTCTATGGCTCTAGAGGACGTTCAAGGACGTCACTGTCTGCAGGCTACACAGGCGGTATGTTTCCTGATGTTTTTCCGCTGAACATTGTCCAACATGAAAGACGATGTTTGTAACGATGAAATTTGGGAACCCCAGCCCATCTCCGTGTGCCAAGCGGCTTCAGTGCAGAGCACACGTCCACAGCTAACTTAACCTTTTTTTTTCTTATAAGTGCTTGCAGGTTTATTTTTAATCTTTGGGTTTCAAAAAGCTGCCCAGATCTACCGAGGTGTTCATCCGATGTCTGCGCGTCCCCACTCAGCAGCCCCCACCCTGGCCCTTCTCACCCCATGAGGGAGGGATACAGGGAGCCACTCACATGGCCCCTTTTCTTCTGCTCTGTCTTCCCTCCCCCCATGTTAAAAGCTCCCCTCCTGGGGTCTCCCCCAGCCTCCAGCCCACTGTGAGTGTTACTGGGGGGCCCCTTGGTGCCTGGAAGGGCTCCCACCCCATCCTCTGCCTCCGTCTGAATGAATAAACAGCCTGATCAGCGGACCCGAGAGAACTCGGTGTCCATTCAGGAGTCGGGGACGCTCCTCCGACACCTGGATGCCAACGACCCCGAACACGTGAGGTCTCTGGCCTGTCCCCCGCGCTGCCCTGCAGGGGCCCAGGAATTTTATCTGTGTTTGTTGCCAATCAGTGGGTGTTGGTGGGAATGAAAGGATAAATTCACCACGAAATCGTTGTTCAAGTATCATTTCTTTTCCGGTTCCTTTCGGTTCTGTGAGCGGCCCACGTCTGGGTTCCTTCTAAGGGTCTGAAATGTCTCCCTTTGCATCGAGGGCTAGTCCTACCAAGGGGGCCTGGTCGCCGCAGCTCCGCGCAGCCCTGGCCCCCCGTGCCAGGCGAAACGCTGCGTCTGGACACGGGGGGGAGCCCTCGCCTGCGTGCCCGTGGTCCCCCTTGTCCCCCTCGACTTCCAGCTGGCCTTGCCCGCCGGAAACGCCACACCCGAGAGGCCCTGAGAGACAGATGCCGGGGCTGATTTTACAGCCGCCCCATGAGGCTCCTGCGGTGAGGCCTTGAGAAGAATTCTAAACAGACGTGCGAGGGGGTCCTAACCTAGATGTATGAAGCTCACTGATGAAGCAGTGTTTTCACAAAATGCGCACCAGCAACCATAACAGGTGGGCCTGTCTGGGAGGCAAGGGGACGCTGGTGGCCGCTCCCAGCCCTGCAACCTCAGTGGATTAAAGGGACAAGTTCCCTTCACACCACGTGTACGTGTGGACGGTTGGCGGGCGGCTCTGCTCATCCAGGCCACTCAGGACCCAGGCTGATGGAGGCCCTGTGTCTTCACAAACTCCCTTTGCCGCAGGTGGGGGTGGGGGGCGTCTCACACACGGGCTCTGAGAATGTCCACGTGGACCGTGTGGCTCCGTGAGGCCACGTGGCACTGTGCCCCGCTCCACACGCCTGCTCAGTGGGTCAGGGAAGTGATGCCCCGCGTGGGTCCTTACGGAGAACTAGCGTGTTTATTGGCTCGGTAGACTTCACTGTCAGAAGAAACAAACATGGGAGATAAAGGGATTGCAGGTGAGAAAGCAGCAGCAAAGAGCGTTTACACCATCAGAAAAAGACAATAAAATCAAAGCACATTTTGAAACAGGATGTGTATTGTGCTTAGCTTTCTAAGAAACGAATTTAACGTAACTTTCTGAATCAGTGCTACTCAAGAGTAGCCTATGGTTTCAGACGTCCCTCTAATGTACTCAGTGCAAAGTTTGGTGAGAAACGTGTCTGCAAAAGGTGACTTCCCGCATGCCGCGTTCAGGGGCCAAGTTCCTAGACGTCCTCTCCCACGCCACCCGGATCTGGGCTTTTCTGAACACGCCCTAAGAACCTCTGGCATGTTTTAACGGCAGGTTGAGTGGTAGCCACGGGGACCTGCTATCCTGCTGGGTGTCGGGGCATTGAACCAACAGGCTGTGATACGGAAGGTGTGTAACGGCTGCTCATGTGATATAGTCACGTTCATTTTACTCAAACCGATACACTGTGGGCAAAAGTCGTTCGTGACCCATGCTTCCAGCTCACAAACCGAGAGAACGTCTGGAATGAAAATGTTGACAACGAGCTTCCCCAGCCTGTCGGTGACACAGAGTCTACACAGGACTTCACACAGGCGGGGCGGCGGGGCGGGAAGAGGGGCCGTGGGCCAGGACAGCTGACAGGCGCTTCGGTTTGTAGGGACACGGTTTTGGCTTCAGCGGCAGCTTACGTCACTGAGCACCAGGAAGCCTCCCGGAATTAAGTGCTCTGTTGTCCTGAGATGACTGCTTCTGTGGACCAACGCCCCGAGGCCTTTTCAGTCACACTAGGTAATTTTTAAAACAATAAAACCACTTTTTAATGATTCTGTAGATAATTGAGGGGGGGGTCCTCCTCTTTTTTATGGTTTAAGCCACAGAGTTGAGGAATCTTCCTGAAAAGGAAGCAAACACTCCTCGTCCGTCAGCAGATGAATGGAGACAGAGATGGCACACGTGGCTTCAATTCTCTGGACAGAGTGAGAAGAATTTGCCTTTAAAAAAGATTTTAAAAGCGGAATCACAGAGAGAATTTATCAGAGGACACATTCGAGAAAGCTGTGAGTCTGGGACAGAACTCGGAAGGAGATTCCTTAAACTCTGAGCATCTTGGAAGGAAGGGGTGGGGCCGAGGACCTCATGGAAATCGCCAAGGAGACTTGGGACATTACTGCTGTGATCGGGCTGAAGCTGGTGCCTGAGTGACGGTGGAGAGTTGAAAGGAGGCCCAGCGAAAACCCAGAGGCCGTGGAGAAACTGTCGGTTGTTATTTCCGACAGTCAGACTGCTGGAAGCCCTCTCTTTCTGAGCATCCGCAGAAACAGAAGTTGCAAAGCCCACTTCCAAGATGCCAGAGCACGAGGCGCTGACCTCCAGTGGACTCGCTCTGGTTCTTGGCCTACGATGCTCTCCGGCCCGAGAAGGACTAGGAGGGGAGGGTGTGAGTTTCGAAGACGAGCCCTCTGGAAGGCGGTGGTAAAGCCCTGGCCAAGCGTGGCCCACGCTTCCCCCGCCCCCCGAGGCGTTAGCACCCCTGCTCAGCCATCAGGAATCTTCCCAGTTCCCGAGCCTCTGACTCACTTCCTTTCTGAAGCTCATCCTTCTGTTCACGTCCGCTTGAGACTGACTATAAACTTTACTTCTGTCAGCACCGAGGAACGTGCAAGTCATTTAGAGCCGGCTTCAGCCCCTGCCTTCTGCCCCTTCGCGAATCCGCCCTTCACGCTCCCCTAGCCAGCATTTTGGTTGATTTTCTGAGAAGCAGTGACTTATTCTGGCTCTCTCAGAAGATCTCAGGAACAAACTGACCGAGAGTCAGATGGAGCAGCATGACACGGACTCGGTCCTGCTGTTTGGTTTTAATTTCCAGACCCCAGTCCTGTTTCAGATTCGCATCTCATCTTCATCAATTGGGCACACATCGCGGGACACACATCCCAGATGAGGAGGCCGGGGCATTGGAAGTGACGGGAAACCTTACCTTCGCACCGACGGTGCCCCGCCAAGTCCAGAGTCAGCTCCACAGGAGGCTGAACTTCCTATTCGGCATCTTCGCCAGCTAAGTCACCTGTTTTCTCATCTTGGAGTGTCGACACCATGTCCACGTGATGCGGGGAGGAGGTTCGGGGACTGACCCCGCTTGCTGTTGCTCACGCTGTTGTTAATTTCAGTTGCCTGAAACAAGGAGGAGACACCAAGAAGCTCTCTCAGGGACGCCAGGCTGGGCTGGCACGCGCAGGCAGAAGGGCTTCAGGTCACAGGGGCCAAACAACCCTTCACCCGAGGGGCCCCCCAGAAGCCACACCCAGAAGCCTCGGGTCCTGGCGGGCAGACCATCGCCCCAGCTCACGGACTCTCCATCCTGACAACCTTGGAGGGCGGAGGACCATCTGCTCTCCCTCCTCACCCCACCAGTTAGACAGGAGGGACCAGAGGAGCTGGCTCCGGAGCACGTGGCAAACGGGCACACACGCCGGGAGGAAGTGGCCCTAGCAGCCCGAGGAAGGCAGGCTGGGAAGCAGGGACCCCAAGCCCTCGGGGAACCGGGATCCCCAGTCCTGCGGTGCCCAAAGGCCAACGTGAGCTGGGATGTGGGCACACCCAGGGAGTGGAGCCCAGAGGCGCAGCGTGTGGCAGCCCAGAGCACGGCTCTGATGGCCTGCCCTGGTGCGCGTGGCCCCTGCTGCAGGTCTGCGCGGGCCTCTCGCAGCCACTGAGCCAGAGCCTAAGTCACTGAACGTCCACCCTGCACCTGGACAGACCCGGGTCTTCTTCCTGAAAGGCTGGCAGGGAAGGGGGATGTCTGGGGAGGGGGCCCAACGGTACGAAGTGTACTGAAACTCGGTGGTTTGAAGCTCGTCCTCCAATCCACGTACAATAATCTCATTGCCGTCTTCCGTGCTTCATCCAGGGTCTTTCCAGGGTGTCTGGAATTTGACTCTCTGCATCACACTCTCATCTTTGAACAAATCAGAATCTAAATTTACTTTTTTAGGAGCTTCATGCAATTCCCAGGGCAAAGCGGGAACCTGCCCCTCTTGAGGCGCTAGTCACTCTGACCCACTGGTCTAGGTGCTCCTAGACAGAGGCATGCAACGCTCCGCAGCCCGCTGAGCGGGGAGTAAAGCTGAAAGCCAGGGACCTCAGGCCTCCCAGCAGATGGACTGTCCCCTAGGCCCCTGGACAAGGTGGCCCCGGGCTCCCCGCAGCCCTCACGGGGGTTCTCCCCCGGCTTCTAGACCCAAGTGTTCTTCCATCAGCCAAGATCCCCATAAAAGCAGCTGAGACCCCAGAGTTCTGCGCAATCCACAGCGAGGGCTGGGACAGAGACGCCACCCGCAGGGCCTGAGCAAGCAGGTGTCTTCACGTGGAATAACCCTCCCGGGGGACAGATGGAAGGCCACATGAACTGATTTATGGGCTAAAATTCCATTTCCCTCTGCTTCACTGATTTCATACTTGTTGTAATTATGGAAAATTCTTTTAAACAGGCTATAAAAAGACGCTGTTTCATCGGGGGGGTATGAGGGTTGGGGCCCCTGGCGCTCAGCTGTTTTGCTCTGCAGCCACGCCCAGCGCCCCGAGATGGGGACGGCACGGCCACGGCCCCTGCTCTGCACGCTCAAGACACTCGCCCTCCCTGCCTGCTGTGTTCATTGTGTTACCTTCACTGGGTCAGCATCAGACAGACTTCCAAATTTAGCAATCCTTTGCTCAGGCATGGCTGCTTGGAGGCACAGCCATCTCTTAATGATGCAAAAAGAAAAAAAAGAGCAGCACATTAAACACAATCTGATGGCGATCTGGAGTTGGGGTGATGTCGCTGACAGCTTAGAATGAAAGGAGATACACGACTGTCCGCAATGTGTGTGCACAGAGCACACTTGTTACAAACAGGGACAGGAGATTACATCTTTCCAGTAAACCTGAGTTCCATCAGCAAACTGCCGCGGGCGCGAACCGTCCAGGCCAGGTCGCTCTCATAACTGGGCTAATGAGGAGGCGCGGGGGGCGGGGCTGGGGTGGACTGTTAGAGACACGGGTTAGGCGGGGGCTGCCAGGCCAGCTGAGGCCACTGTTTAATCTACTCTGTTATCCCAGCATGGTCCTCAGGAGCCTAAATTGAACCCAAATTTTGAAGGATGGACAAGATATCCCCCAGTTAACCGAATGATGTGAGTTCTGGGAAGACTTGCGTGGCTCCCCGTCCTCTCTCTTTCCTGGAAATGTTAGGCCTGTGAACGGATTTCTCATCTCCTTCTCCCCACATCAGGTATGCGAGGGGGGCCCTCGGAGCAGGGGCTCCCAGCAGCCAGAGTCCAGAGCCAGGCCAGCGGTCACCACGGCCCCGGCACCCAGGGCCGCCTCAGCAGAGTTAGCTCTTCCGCAGGAAGACATGGCTGCACACCCGAATTTGCTCTCAGGGTGAAGTTCCTTCTTAATAAACTGCAGTTCTCGCTGTGACCCCTCCCCCCGCCGCCCCCGGAGGCCCTTCTCATCAACATGATGACATCTACCCAGGTGCTGCAACAGTCTTTAAAAATCGTAAATCTTAACCTATCACCTAAGGGGAAAGGAGGAAAAAGGTTAAACAAGTTTGTGAAGGGCCTTTCCCAGGTGTTATTTTGCACGAGAGCTAATTGCTGGTTCTGCTGTAACAGCTACAAGAGATAAAGGTCGGGTAAACACTCCCCGCTGCAGGGAACCCGGGGTGTCCCGGGGGCAGTGGCCACCAGACTGAGTCATCTTCCTCACCCAGGGACAGAGCCCCTGCCTTTCCTGACGGCTTTGAAGGCCTGACGCCAGAATCCCACAGGGGTCAAAGGAAGATGCGCCCAGGAAGCAGAAAGCTAGGGAGCTGGGCGGCTTGGTCCAGGAGCCCCCAACCGTGGCAAGATCAAACCGGTAACTGCCACGTGGGGAGGAACTCGACTGTGCTCCCGGGAGTCCATCCCGGCCCATCCCACATCAGCTGCTAAAGGACACGCGATCCAACCCTTCTCAGTCTGAAGGCTAGTAATTCTCTTTGCAGAGGGTGAAGGGAGAAGAACACCTTCCCCTGGTGGGGGAGGCCCTCCCCCCACCATCCTCCCCTTCCCGCGCAGCCCTGGGCCACTGGGCCCCGAATGGAATTGGATTCCCTGCGAGGGTGGGAGCCGTAAAGCTGCGGGAGAACTGTCACACAAAAGCTCAAGTCCCATTTACATTTTCATTGGTTTGACAAAAAGAACATAAGGAAGATTTTTCTCATTTTCGCCATCATTGAAAAATGAGCCTTTGCTTGAGTGAGGACCGCTGTGCGCACGGCTGCGGCATCTCCCCCAGCTTAGGAGTCACGGGCACCAGACAAAATTTTTTAAAAATTAAAGATGCTAGCATTTCCATTCTCTCTTTCATCGTCCGTAACCTGGTCTTAACTGCATTTGCTTGGGGATTTTTTTCTTACGAAAATAGTGTTATGTGTGACATTCAGGCCCCCATAAAAGTGATGGAACCCGCAGTATCTCTGATGATGTGTGTTTGGAATCTATAAATAGCCCCAGTGCAAGCAAGTCCCGCAGCCACGGCGGGCAGAGGTAAGTGCGGTCAGATTTCAGTCACTGTTCAGATCGCGCGCTCTTCTGTTTCGCCATCTGTAAGTGCAGGCGCAAACCTCTGCCTGGTGAGCGGGGTGGGGACGCTGCCCCTGGATCTGACTGCAGCGTGTCCCTTCATTAGGACAGACTCCCGTCAACCCTCGAAGGCCCAGACTCCCCGCGACCACGCCGGCCCCCCGCATGCGGGCAGGGCGCTGAACTCCGACTTGTCTCGTGATCCTCGGAAGGCCTCTGGGGCCAGCCTTCTCTTCCTTGTCACCTCTGGAATTCAGCATCAGTTTATCAAAAGGCTCTCTCTCCAAGTCAGCTCCAGAAAGCAGTGCTTGAAAGTTTATTTTTAAATAATTATATTGTTTCTTTTTGTCATTATTCTCGTTATTCTTACAGCAGAGTGCTGGGTCCACGCGCTGGTCACGATCACAGAATTACTGGGCTTTGGGACGACTCACTAATGGAGCCCGTGTGCGGGGAGGGCCTCGAGCAGATGGCCCGGCCCGGACTTGGGAAATCTTCAGGTCGATTCTGGGCAACTCTAAGCAGCTCGCAATCTGAAATAAAACCTGCATAACCTTTCCAATTCTCTGCTTACAAAAGCAGAACAAAGCCCCACGGGCAAAACGATTTGGCAAAGAATGGCCTCCTCTAATGAAGACATCCGCAGGGTAAAGTGAACCGCCCGGAAGAGACCTTCTGGGGCAGAGCTGGGGGACACGTCCCAGACGCCAGGGGACGGATTTCGTGTGAACGATCTGCTTGCGAGCAGTTTTCCCCCAGGAATTAGGCACAATGGTTTGAGGCTTCTTTCTTCAGTCTGTTTTACAAAAGCACTTGTGTCTGGGGGTGAATGCAGTGAACCCATTTCACAAGCGCAATCGAGGGAGCAGGTGTGGTACCCGGACAAAGCCCTGCAGAGGCTCCGCCTCCGGCGGGATGAGGAGGGAGCGCCTCTCCTCACTCAGCGTCGCCACGACTAGGAGTGCCATCGGCCCCTGGGCCTGGACTCCCCGCCGATCCCTCTCCGGCAGCACCAGCGGGGGTGCCTGCTGTGGTCACCCTTCCAGGCAGCTCCGAGGTGGGGCCGGGCAGTACCTGCTTCCTGGACGCTGGGCAGCCTAGGGCCCTCCTGAGCCCGTCTCCGTGTGCCTTGTTTGCTGGTTTCATTAGATAGACTCACTCTTTTTTTTAACTTAATAAAGTTCATTTAAAATAAGGCTTTATGTCATCACTGTAATCAGAATCATCCTGTTTCTAAATACAAGTCTACTTAAATAGGCTATTAAATTCTAAACTTAAAATTAACTGTCATTTACAAGGGTGAGGATCTCTAAACCATTTCTAAAATGTTCCTCATTGAGGAAAGCAGGTTTCTCCAGGGGAGAAACGCTGTCTCAGTAAAAGGTGACCTCGCCCGCTGTCTCGGTCAGGGAGGCTCGAGGTCAGCGCAGCAGCCGGGACCTATGTGTGCGGGGCGGTTCTCTCCGGCACGTGGCGGAATGAAAACAGGTGAGTGTCTTCTGCAGAACTGCACTCGGCAGGACACACAGGACGCCGGCTCAGTTCTCTCCCCCACCTGCTTTTCCCTGGAAGAGTTTGTCCTCAGTGGTCCAGCAGCGCCCCGTCCTCACCCTTGTCGCCACCTAGTACTGACCCCGAGCCCTCTGTCTGGACGTGGTTTGCTCTCTGCAAGGATGCTTAGCGCCCCCTCCCCAAGCCAGGGAAACTGAGAAGTGGAAATATTATATAAATAAATACATGTATTTCTCTCCCCCTCCCCGCCCTCCCCCCACCTCTCCTACCCCGCCCCACCCCCCTCGCCCTCTCCAACATTCCCCTTCTCGGGATCTGATTCGTGGCCACCTCACCCTGCAGTGCTCGCCCCCCACCCCACCTGTAACTACATCTCGGGCTGCAGGCCTCGGCAGAACAGGACCCCCAGACCGAGCAAATCCCCAAAAGGGGCCCCAACACCCAACATCGTTTGGCAGAGTTTGTCAGGCTAGCCTATTTCAAAGTACCATCCAAAAGTATTTAAAGTGCAGGAACAGCAGAATCTTTGATTTGATAACTCTTAAGGGAGCCAAAATATTTACATTAAAAACAGATCATTTGGCCCCGCTCACAAAGTCAGACCCTCCGAAGAGCTTTTAATGGTCTAGGCGTGCACAGACCTCTTCAAACTGGCTGGTGACCAGGGATGGTTGGTAAGAGTGGCCGACCCCACCCCCGGGGTTAGGATTCCAGGCCCGGGCCCTCGGAGGCCAGGGGGCAGCCCCCAGGCGTTACCGCCGGCTCGCCCTGCACCCTCCCCTACTTGCATCCTGTTATTTAAGTAGAATGCACACGTGGGAACATTTTTGCTGCCCCCTTTGAGTCATGATCTCAAGCAAAATAGAGCTTTGCACACTATTATTCAGCTTTTTGGTTATTTAGATTCATCCCCACCAAAAGTGACTGTGAATACAGGAAATGCTTGAGCGTGCTTGTGAGTTAGGGAGGTCCCAACTTAGGACTATTGCCAACGCCTCCCTTCCACTTGACCATCAGATGTTCAAAGCCCGCCCTTCGTGTGCGTTGGTCGAGCCCCCTCCTGTGGCCTCGAACCGGAAGCGCCTTCTCAGACGGCAAAGCGGCCTGTCTTTCCTTCGCTGACCACGGTGTGCAGACCCCGCAGAGCCTTTCCCTTTGCTGGCAGAGACCGGAGGACCAAAGCCCAGCAACAGGGACACACTGACAAGAGAGAGGAGGTTGGTGAGAGGAGGTCAGCAGTTTTCACTTGAAGAACTTCTCTAGTGCCACGGGCAGTCAGCATCCGAGGCCTCGGGCCACGCGGAGCTCAGCCGGGAGAGAGGCGCGCTGGGAAGAGACGCTGAGGTCGCAGAGGGGACGCATGAGACGCCACGGGAGCGGGGTGAGGGCCAGGTGCCTGGGCCCGGGCCGACCGCGGCGTCTCCAGGGGACGGCGAAAGCTGGGGGGGGGGGGCGGGCGGGTGGTTTTCAGTTATCGACACGAGAAAGTTTCAAAAACCTCTCTGCCCAAGAGGAAGAAAGCAAAGCTGCTGCCTTTTGGGTTCACACGATCTTCACTGTACTTGCTACTGTTCGTTTCATATATATTTACTTACTTTTTCTTTGAGGGCAAATCATTAAATATTACTTTGATTTTTTTTAATTATTAAATTTTATTTCCTTCAAAACTCGATTTGAGTCTCTCTCTTTTTCCCACTGATGTGTTCAGGAAGCCCCAAGAAGAGGGAAATTGTAGAAAGTAGTTAACGACTCAGACCCGGAGCCCGCCCTCGTGTTTTAGACGTTTGCTCTTGTGACGGGAAGAGACGCTCCTCAGTGTCAGAGAGTCTTCCTTCCAGTGTGGCTTCTGGAGGGCTTCCGTCTCCATAAAGAGGTGGCTTTAAATACATCTTTTTCAATGAAACTTGACTTATTTCAAGTGATTCCGAGGCATGGGTAGTGTTCCCCGCGGACTGGAGAACGAGATTGATCTCCTTGAAAACCGCAGAACGCCAGCGTCTCCCTCCCCAGGTCCGCCCCTCCCACCCCCCCACCGAGAAGAGATGGACACTGTGATTTACTCAGGAGGCGCCCGGTTTTGCTCTGCGCTGAGCGGGCCTCCTCCCGTGAGGACGCGCACTGCGTGGGGAGCGCGTGTCCCTCCCCGGCCCCGTAGCAGGGCTGCGAGGTGGACGCACCTCATTTAATTAACAGACGGAGATAAATTACAGGCTGTGATTTCTACTCAAAGTAATATTTCAACAGTCGTACCTTTCTAGTACGTTTTCTTTGTTTTTA
This sequence comes from Camelus bactrianus, assembly GCF_048773025.1. NCBI lineage: Eukaryota > Metazoa > Chordata > Mammalia > Artiodactyla > Camelidae > Camelus > Camelus bactrianus. The sequence continues at coordinate 3,384,159 of NC_133541.1, forward strand.
CAACTGTTCCCTAATCTGAAATAGTTTGCAGTGTCAGCGATGAATGAGAGTTAATAGTGTTTGCCCTTCATGGCAAGAAACAGAGACGTGTAATTCAGTTGTGGGAAGAAAATTAAAAACCGGCTTCATCGGTGAGAGGCGGGGCCGTTTACAACGTCGATGAGCTGATCTGTAGGAGGTAATGTGTCTCCCCCCGAAGTGCAACAAAACAGGTAGAAACAGTTGCTTCCGTGACTTTGTCCCCAGTGCTAACCAGAGGGCGGCAGGTGTCCTGACAGCTCTCAGTTCCGTGATGGCCACTTAAGTTGAAAACCTCTTGTTTTTACAAACTGCTGACTGCAGGCAGACCCCGGGGAAGCTGTAGGCTCCTTTCCAGACCACTGCAATGAAGCGACTATCCCAACAAAGCGAGTCACACAAATGCTTTGGTTTCCCAGTACATATAAAATTTACATAGCTGACACCCTACCACGGTCTGTTAGGTGCGCAATAGAATGAAAAAAACCGTGTATGCACTTTAATTGCAAAATACTTTGTTGTTAGAAAGTGCTAACCATCATCGGAGCCTTCAGCAAGTCGTGGTAGCATCTGAGATCACTGGCCACAGACGCCATGACAAAGACAACCATGAGAAAAGCCTGAAGTACCTTGAGAATTAACAACATGTGACTCAGAGACAGGAAGCGAACAAATGCTGTTGGAAAAATGGTGCCTTAGACTTGCTCAGCGAAGGGTTTGTTTGGAAGCGCAGCGCCTGTCGAGCGCATGGACGGGGTGGCGCCCCTGCTGTCTCTGCCCAGTTCCGAGGGGAGAAGAGGCCGCTGGGCCAGTTAACATCTCTCAGCCTTGTGAAGTTAGAACCTGCTGGCTGCATGGATTCCAGTTTCACCAAATCAGGAAGAAGGTCCAGGGACAGAATAAAACACAAATGAAAGGTTGATAACTCAGGAAATTAACCTCTCAAATCGCTGCCTTAAAGAACGAATCTTTTCATAAATGGTGCTGGGTTCACCATTTGGATAAAGATACAGTTTGATTTGTACCTCACACCATATACCAGAAAAAACTGCACATGTAATTAAAACATAAATATTTTAATTAAAAAAATAAAACCATGGGTATTAGACAACTGTGAAAACCATGAGTTGATTCAATTCTAAAATGGGAGTGAAGATAACTTTCCTAACTATGGCTAAAAATCCAAAAGCAATAAAATATTCATGAATTTGATAACAATGTTTAAATGTTTATGTCAAAACTAAATCACCATAAGTAAATTCAAAAGTTAACTGACAAACTGAGAGGAAAGACAGTTGCCACTTACAGCCTGGGCAAAGGGGGTAATATTGTGAATAGTAACAGAATTTTTAAGAATGAAGAAGAAAAGAACAAAAACTCGTAGAAAAATAAGCAAAAGACAAGAGATGCTTAACTTCTCAACTTCACTCAGAGCAATTTAAAAATCTCACCAGCACCTTATTTCTCACACCTCAGAGAGGCAACGGTCCCCCAGACTGGCAAACTCTGTAGAAATGGGTACATCTTAACTGCTGGTCATCAGGAAGTGTTCAGAGGACCCTGCAGGGACTGGAGCCAGACAGCAAACACACGGTGACACTCAGGAGCCAAGCGTCTGTCCTTAGGTGAGAAAATGACTCTCTCCTTCGATTTGATTCTCAGGCTTGTGGCTTTTTATAAAGTGCCTTTCCTATTATGACAGAATTGGTTTCTGAGATTCTGAAGGGAGGGAAATGGAGCATCTTCCCTTTTCAATCTCTAACCAGTCTTTAAAAAACATTTTATGTAATAGATGTGCCAAGACACGATTTCATAGGCTACAAATCTTGGCCAAGTTCTGAAGGAGGTAGTTTTCTGCCGGGCCCCGGGAGGTGCCCACCGGAACCAAGGAAGGCAGGAACCGCATTCTCCAGGTGCTGGTGGGCTCAGAACAGCAGCACGGTGCCAGCCGCACCCGCAGTGGCTCACCTGCAGCGGTTCACCTGCAGCCTTCCAGTCCGCGGAGCTGCCGACCCCAGGGGCGCCACTCACGCGGGTCACGTGAGGGGGTTGTGGACTGATGATGAACCAGATTTTGGTTTTGTGTTAAAAATTAGATTTCATTTTATCTTAATTTTGGAGTTGTTTGGGGGCACTAAAAGTAGGGTGGGTCACCCTGTCACTGGGCCCCCTGGCGTGTGGCACTAGAGCATCATTGCTGAGTGGCTGAAACGAGTACAGAGAAAGGGCATCTTCAGAGCCTGGGACCCTGTTTTAGACCATGGCCTCACCACCTCAGCAGAGGGTCCCCTCTGAAATCTGCTGGGCCTGCAGGGGAGGGAGAGGGAACCCACAGAGAGAGGTGGGCGGGGAGGTCTCAGCACCCAGGGCCAGTGCCCGGCGCGACTCTGAAGTAGCCCGCCTGCTGCCCCCCTGCCTCCCCTCTGCCTCCCCGGTCTGGTCACGGTCCCCCAGACCCCCCAGGCCCCGTCCTGCCCTGCAGGGACCCCGCCCAGGCCTGGGCCCACCTCCCCCAGGTCTGCTGCACCCTGTGTTCGTGCAGGAAGCTGACACTCTTCAGTGCACTTTCTCCTCCCACAGGTGCAGGCGTTTTAGGGAGACAAAAAGTAGTAATGTGAATATTATTTAGGTGCCAGTGTTTTCATAAAGATCACCCGAGATCCTAGCACTGTGTGCTCACACACAGTGGCGTGTTACCGCGTGTATCTCTGGTTCTGTGTAAGCCTCGCGGAGGACGATCCGCGCGCACACACGCGCGCAGTCCCCTGCGCACAGACCCAGCTACGGCCCCCGTCAGGGCAGCCTGCGGCACAGCCCTGACTCCCCCGCCCCTGGGACGAGACGCCCCCTGGAGTGCCCGCAGTCCGGGGAGGCCCTCCTGTGAGCTAAGCAGCCCCCTCGTGCGGGCTGTTAGTCCTCCCAGCACTTGCTCAAGTGTCAGCACGGGCCTAGGCTGTGCTCAGCCCTGGACCAAGAGTGGTCACCCTGGGCAGGCCCCTCGCATGCGCCCTGACTGAACCACACCCCGTCCGTCCCCAGCCTCGCTTTTAACCCCATGCCAGGGCTTCCCATCATTAGCAGGGCAAAGGTGGCAGTACTGGGCGCGGAACCTGCCAGCCTAGCCTCTGCCTCCTCTCCAAGCATCTCCCTGTCCCCGGACGCCCCTGCCTCCCCAGTTCTCTGAGCCTCCCCCTCTGCCTTCCAGGCCTCCCTCCCACACGGAGCTCCAGACTGTCCTGAGCCCCTTTGGGCAGCCCCCTGCTGCCCCCCAGAGCTTCTCGGAATGACCAGTCCCTCCCCCGACACTCTCGTCCCAGCAGCTCGGCTCCCAGGGTGACGGCACCCTGCTGGGAGCACAGTGTGCTCGGTGAGCACTTCTGCAGGGGAAGAGTGAGTGAGTGCCAGGTTCTGCCCTATCTTCTAAGTCCAGCCAAGCTTCGACTTTCTCCCAGAGACCTGAGGAGCTTCATCAGATACTTCCACTGTCAGTAATCTCTTAGCAGTACCAAAAAAAAAAAAAAAAAAAAGCCTTCTTTTTCTGGCAGTAAAGAACATAAATAAGAGGTGGAAATTTACATATTTCATAATTAATTGCCCTTCAAGAATTCATGATCAAAACAATAGGAGGATGAATAGAATGCTAACATGTTTATTCAACAGCATGTAGTGAAAGTCGGTGTGCTGGTCCCAGCGGGCACGCCTCGTGGGCACAAGCAGACAAGGGGTACGGCCTCTGCCCTCAAGGGAGCTAGAGTCTGGTGGTCCTAGTGGACCCCATCAACCAGCGATCATGGTCACCTCTCAGCCTTCCTGGGCACAAGGAAGCTGCGAAGCGCTGTCCCTCCCCTGTTCGTCCTGGGTGACATGACAGAGCATCCCCATTGCTGCTCCAAGTCCGGCCTGGGTCCCTCAGCCTCGGTAGGACCTCTGGCCGCACCATCCAGGTCGTAGAGATAGGAGAAATTCCAGAAACCAGAGCACTGCCTTCTCCAAAGCCCTCCAGCCCACCCCCCGCCCATTCCCGCTCAGAGGTGGCCCACAGGTCCGCAGCAGGGCACGCCCGGTGCTGACCCCCAGGCCTACAGAGCGGCCCCAGCCCGCACCTTCATGAGCTGCCTGGGTGATTCCCAACACCTCGCAGCTCAGCCCCGGCCAGCGTGAAGCCTGTTGTCCAGCACAGACACGACCTGCAGACCAGGTGAGGGCTCCCCAGCACGCTCCTCCCATGTGACATTGCCGCCGCGTGTCCCCGACCAGCTCCGATGTCACCCCGATTTCCGCTTCCGACCCTAGCCTTCCCCCTGCAGGGCGCTCCTTGCTGCCTCCCTATGCCCGAAGCTCCCTGTTTATCAATCTCATGAGCAAATGCTCACTGACGACCTGGGAAGGGTGTGAGTGCGGGCTTGCGTTCAAAAGATGCTGGCGGTTTCAGGGTCCCCAAGACCACCGCCACCTTCAACCGTTCCCGGGGGGACCCCCAGTGTGCAGCCATGCGTTGTTATATCAAAACAGCACAGACCGTGGTGAGCAAGGGGGGAGCCGGGGGAGACTGGGCGCGGCTTCCAGAGCCCTCACCCCGTGGGGTCATAGGGGACGCTGGATCCCCCCGCAGCACACCGTGAGGACATGGATGCCCCCTAGAGACTCAGGGCAGCGGTTCCAAGGGGGCTGGTCGCGAGGGCACCTGCGGCCGGGCACCTGCCGCAATCCCAGACTCCCAGCAGGCAGGCAGGATTCAGCCTAAGCCCAGGATTTGGACAAGAGTCTGGGCACAGTGAGGCCCGCTTACCAGTCAGGGCGGTGAGAATGCCCCATAAATCCGTCTCTCAGACGCCAGCAGCGGGCCCGCCTTGCCAGCAGCCCTCGCTAACCCTAGCAGTCTCGGGCCGCTGGGCGCATGCGCTCATTTTCTTCAAGAGACTGGAGTCTGACAGTCACCGTCCACACAACGTGCCGCCTTAAGGGAAGGCCTGGGGGGCTCAGTCACACGCTGCAGGGCAGCCCCCGACAGTACGGCTCAGGGAAGGACAGACGTCTTCGGAGGCAGGCTCACTGCTGTGTGCTCCCTTCACAGCCACCATCCCAGAATTTGCAACAATATGAAAACGCAGCTCTATTGCAAATTAATGGATGCCCCAGTATCCAGGAGTCCCCAGCGTAACACCTGAGTGGAAATACAAACTTCCTCAATGATATTTTTTAAAGAGCTGGTTTTATTCTTTTGTTGTTTTTTTGGGGGGGTAATTCAGTTTATTTGTTTAATGGAGGTGCTGGGGATTGAGCCCAGCAGCTAAGCACATGCTCTGTCACTGAGCTACACCCTCCCCTGCAAAGATATTTTTCTAAAGGAGAAATCTCCCTGTCCTCAGGCCGCAGGCACAGACCCTGGGACGCCACACCGGTGGCAGTGATCTGCACGCAGACTGGGCCGTACTGCCACGTCAAAGACATTCCGGCAAAGTCTGAGCTTCACCACCACTGACTGTTACTTGTTTTACTGACTGTTCAGAATAAAAACCAACCATGATTCCCTCGCGTATCGCCTCCCATGAGGCCCCCCCATGGCCACGGCCCTGTTCTCATTCCCTTGGCGAGAACCCGAGACCACGGGCTGACACAGGCAATGTCCCCAGCGTCCCTCACGCACATGACACAGGAGGCAGAGTGACATGGACCTACTTTGATGTCTTTGGAGTAGCCAAAAGATTAGCATAATTTGACAAGGCCGAAACCAGGAAAATGGAGATTGGTTAAGGAAGAATTTTAATAAAGACTGAAGCTAAGCCACGATTCTGGGTTTGCAATCCCCCAGCGTGGCTCACCGTTCAGTTAAAATGTGAGGAATACGGGGGCTGCTGCTGGGTCGGTAAAGGTCTGCACGCACGGGTGTGTCTTTATGGCTCACCTCCATGCAACGCGGCTTGAAAGCACAGTTTGTCATTTCTTCCCAAATCGACACAAGGTCTCCAGCCATGAGATCGCAGGGACGGGATCTGGTTGGACACTCGCTGCAGAGTCACCCCGAGGTCCTCCGTGCGGGAGGCACAGACACGACCTGAGCAGCCGCACGTCTTGCTGAGAGCACCTCCGCTCTCCCGGGTTCGGCTGAGAAGCCCAGCACGTGCAGGGGGGCTGGGGCAGCCGCGGGGCAGCCCCCCTGCGGAAAAAGCCTCGCCCACCCTTGGCTGGGGAAGGCCACCTGAGGTTCAGTGACCTGAGCCACCGTGAAGAAGGCACCCTCCACTGCAGCCAGACTCCAGCACCTCTGAGCCCCAGCTGGCAGGCTCACGCGCGCAGCCCGGGGCGAGGGCACCTGCTCACCCCAGCGCGCCCTCACCCCTCGTCTGGTGGCCGACGCGCGCGCGGCGTCTGCGAGGGTGGCCCGCCCAGCTACTGTCATCATCCCGGGAGAAGTTGTTCCTCCACTAACTGGTGAACAAGTTACTGTGATTTAGCCAAAGTCTGCTGTCTCTAGCTTTAAGGCTCACAACGTTCTGAAGGCGCCACTGCTCTTCCTGCTGGGGCGGGCCCTGTCCCCACGGGAGCAGGGAGCTCAGCTTCGGAGAGGACGGCGAGCACAGTCTGGTGGGTGTGAGGCGCACCCCTCGGGTCTTCCCTGTGGTTTTGCATATTTGCAATTTGAAATATTTATACAGTAGGAAAACAAAAATGTTTTCTTAAAAACATCTGCTTGCAGACCATAGGTTTCGGCCTCCTTTTCTGGCTGGAGACAGAAGAGATTCAGGGGCTGCTGTCCAGGGCCTCCTGGCTGCAGGTGGGTCCCGGCAGGTGTTTGCTGGGGAGTAGGTCGCCAGGTCCCCAGGCTGCACAAATGAACCCCATCAAACCATGTCGGCAGAGAGATCCGTCAGGAAGGCAGCCCTCTGCGCGTCGGCGCCGGCCGCTCCTGGAGCTGGAAGAAAAGCCGGTGGCTGGCTCAGAAAGGGACAGAACCTCGTGGAGAGGAGAGGCGGGGAAGCTCCGGACTCAGCGCCAGGCCGTGTCCTTGACGGAGGCTGAAGAGTCCTTCAAAATGCCAAGAGGCCAAGACGCTTGGTGAACAGGAGACCTTAACATCATGTGTTCCCCTGATCTCACGATGCGAAGCCGGCAGGTCCTCAGGGGGCCCCAACAGAGCTCTCTTGCCTTTCGCACAGCTGTTGGCGACATTCAGGATTACGGTTTCCCTTCAAACTGGGTCCTTGAAAGATTACAATCAGCACAGCTTATCAGATGACCCCGGATGGGGATTCAGGATGAGGAGGAAAGAAAGAAATGTGGTTTTAAACTACTGACACTTTAGGGTTGTCCGTCACCAAAAAATAACTTGGCTTACCACACGTGCTGGGAGAGCTGGTCCGGCAGTGGGACGCTGTCACGGCAGAAACCCTGAAGCACGCGGCCCTGATTGAGGGGAGCTTGTAAGGGTGCCAGCCCATCTGTGAAGGGTGAGATGCCTTATAGAACGCTCACCTGCAGCACTTGAGTGGCATGTAGCACGTCTGATAGACGGAAGAGCTCGCAGGGTGGCAGGTTAGCAGCATGAGCCAGTTTTTTTTTTTTTTTTTTGACTGCATTTGACATAGTACTACAAGAAAGATGTGAGTTCAGAAAAAAAATGAGGAATAGAGATTAGAGTCCAGAAATGAAGGGGCTTTCAGAATTGGAAGGTACGGTTTTCTTCTCATCAAGGCATGGCCACCAAGCCCTTTGTTAGAACTGCTGAATAGATGAGGGTACCGCGGAGCAAAGCCACGTTCCGACGGGACAGAATGTCTCAGGCGCACGACTGAAGGTGTGTCTCTTCCGTCAGAGCCAGACAGGCTCAAGGAGACGGACAGACAGAGCCCCAGACAGAGAACTGACTTGGGGGGCAAAAGAGCAAAGGCAGAACTGCTCTAAGTCGGTAGGAAATTAGCACAGAGACCCGCCTAGAATCAGAGGTAAGAAATCCATTGTTTTCTGTGCTCCGTTTTTGTCCTGTTTCTTTAACTTTGGTAGGCTATAGATGATATTTGGCATTTTAACCGCTTTCACGTGTACAGTTAGTGGCTTTACGTACATTTACATCATTGAGCTGAGTCACCACCACCCCTCCCCAGAGCTTTTTCATCGTCCAAAACTGACGCTGAGCTCACGACACACTGATTCCTCATCCTCTCTCCCCAAGCCTCTGGCAACCACCATTCTTCTTTCTGTCTCAATGAACTTGACAATTCTTACAGATGAAATCATACAGCATTTTTTGTTTTTTTTTTTTAATATGGCTTTAATTGAAGTATAATCAGTTACAGTGTGTCCATTTCTGGTGCACAGCATCATGTTTCAGTCATACATGGCCGTACATATATTCCTTTTCAGACTCTTTTTCATTATCGGTTACTACAAGGTACTGAATACGGTTCCCTATGCTCTACAGTGGAAACATGTTGTTTATCCATATTACATATAGCAGTTATTATCTGCAAGTCTCGAACTCCCAATTTATACCTTCCCACCCGCTTGCCCCCCGGGTAACCATGAGCTTGTGTTCTGTGTCTGTGAGCCTGTCTCTGTTTTGAAAATAAGCTCATCTGTGTCATTTTTTTTTTAGAGTCCACAGATAAGTGATGTCATGTGGTGTTTGTCTTTCTCTGTCTGACTTACTTCACTAAGTGTGATGATCATCCGTGTTGCTGCAAATGACATTATTTTACTCTTTTTCATGGCTGAGTAGTATTCCATTATATGTAATATTTTTATGTATATATATCTCTCACAACTTCTTTATAATCATCTTTCAATTGACATTTTGATTCCATGTCTGGTTATTGTAAACAGTGCTGCTATGAACACTGGGGTCAATGTGTCTTTTCAAACTAGAGCTTCCTCTAGACACATGACCAGGAGTGGGATTGCTGGGTCAGGAAGCAGACGGGTATTTATCCTTTTGAGAACAGCTTATTTAACATAACGCCTTCACGGCTGATCAGTGTTGCAGCATGTGTCAGAGTTTATTTTTAAGACAAACGTATCCTGCCGTATGGATGGACCACGGTTTGTTGATCCATCCACCTCTCAGTGGGTACTTGGGATGCTCCCACATTTTGGCTGTGCTGCTTTGAACACGGTGCACAGATATGGCTTCTGATCTTTGTTTTCAATTATTTTGAGCATCCAGCCAGGAGTAGAATAGCTGGGTCACATGGTCGTTTTAATTTCCACTTTTTGAGAAACTGCCACACTGTTTTCCACAGTGGCCACAGCATTTTACATCCTCACCAACCAGGCACAAGGAATCCAACTTGCCTACATCCTTGTCAACACTTTGTTATTTTCTAGAATTTTTTGGTGGAAGCCATTTTAATGAGTCTGAAGTAATATCTCATTGTGGTTTCAATTTGCATTTCCCTAGTGATTAGTGACACTGAACATCTTCTCATGTGCTTATTGGCCGTGTGTATATCTTCTTTGGAGAAACGTCTGTCCGAGTCCCTTGTCATTCTGTAATCAAATCATCTGTTTCTTTGCTGTTGAGCAGTATGTGTTCTTTACACATTCTAGATATTAACCCTTTGTCAGATATGTGATTTGCAGATATTTTATTCCATTCTGTGGCTTGCCTTTTTACTCTGTCTTTTTATTCTGTGCCCTTTGATAAACACGAAAACTTTATCAGGCTTTAAAGCTAATTGTCCTTTCAAAGAAACTAGAAACGAAGAGGAAAGGGCTGTAGAAAGCACCTGAGATTGCGCACGAGACTCTGCATGTAAAGCACCTACCAAGCTGGTCTGATGGGTGTTAGTTTTAGTGTATCTTTATTCTAATAATAAAGCCATTGCTCTAAAAGTTTCTTTTAGAAGAACTTTTTAAAAAATTTCCTTTTGGAATCATTTTATAAAACACATGTTTAAAATTGCAAGGATAATCGGCCTCATTATTCATAAACACATTTTATTTTAAGACACCAAATAAAACAGTACTGCTCTCTTGGTTATGGATTTTGCATTTAAATTTTCTTCACCTGCTAAGTGTTAGGAGACTTTGGGCTGGTTCTACATAGTAAATCAACTCCCAGCCAGAGAATGTTTGCTGGCACTGAAGGACATACAACCATAATACGATGTACATTCTGACTATTCTGACCTTCAGTACCACAGCTTAAAATGGGCCTTGGGTTTAATGTGCCTTCCCATTGGAAACATCTTTCTTAAGAGAGAAAAATATAAATTTAAAAGCATAATTCAGGGGTGTATAGCTCAGTGGTAGAGCGCATGCTTAGCATATGTGAGGGCCTGGATTCAATCCCCAGTAAAAAAATAATAAATAAATAAAATAAAAATAAAGGCATAATTCATGGATGGTCAATGAGCACACAGCAGCCTTCTCACTCACCTTGTAGAACTCACAAAACTCTACTGATCCTCAGTGCTATAACCGCGGTGTTGACACCCTCTGGTCTTCTGATGAGCCTGGCCACGGGCCATGTCTTTCTTTTTCCATCCTCTCTGCAGCTGAGTCACACAGCCAGCGTCACCCACCATCACCATCTGCAGGATTACATGACCAGCCAGATAGATGGATGGAGGGGCTTCAGAAACCCAAAGGTGATTTTGACGCTGCGCCACTGTTGAGCTGATGACTGGCATCCTCTTTCAGCGGCAAAGCTCTGTAGCAACCTAAGAAGGAGAGAGAGTTATTCATTTATTCAACCAATAACTTCCAATCTGGCAAGTGTTCCATCCTGGAAATTCAGTGTGCCTGGATAAACAGCGATCCGGTCAACCTGACGACTACGTATGTTGCAATGGGTGCCAAGGCCCGTGCCCTTCTCCTTGCCGAACTGCTGCGCACCTGGACGGGTCCCGTTTGTGTCTGTTGTCTGAAGATGGATCGTTTTGACTGGTTGAGATCACCCAGCCAATCACTCAGTTATGGGCTTCCTCCAAGACGCTTTGCATAACTCAATCCAAAATCACAGCAAAGAGCGAAGTTCTAACAAGCCGATTATTGGATCTGTGTTTTCTTGCAGAAGTACTGCCGCGTTAGCTTCGGTGCTTCTATTTTCGTTTTGTCCTAAGCTCCAATCCTTCAATAGTGATACACTGTGAGCAAGTAACTGGCGTGATTTGAGCAATGACACAGGACTCTCAGCCAAAACAAATTCAGACAAAGAAATGAAAGTCTGCCTCTTTGAAATGCTCTGAGTGCCCAAAGCCAGCAGTGCACATAATTATAAAATCCAAAGCCAGTGCATTCCTCAGCCGGCTCCACATCACAAAATCACCAAAAGCCAAGGAAGAACCAGATGGATGCCAGAGCCACATCTCACGTGGCGTGATGTTCTCAGGGTGGCAGATCAAAGAGCATCTTTGGTAATGAAACTTAGCTTAAGCGGGAGTTGGCGAACAGACTTTGAGTAAAAGTTGATGAATGAGACGGTTCTTCTGGAAGTGACTCCAGAACCTGTTTATTTTTCATCCATTTCCAATGGACAGAAGCACGCTTAGGGAGATCCGTAAATTATTCCTGCCTGGACACTGAGTAACAACTGGGTTTCATTCCATTTACAGCCGAGGTGGAAACTTGACCCCACAGCCGGCGAGCGAGCGAGCGGTGGCGGGTGACTCCCAGGTGCCGCTCAGCCACGCGGTTTCCAGGAGTCCGGGAGCAAAGGCAGGCAGCGAGAAGAAGGCGGTGCGTGGGGGCTCCGGGCAGCCAGGGACCATGCTTGGGACGGCTCATTTCCCTTCTGAGGTTGCCTCTCTCTGTGGTTTGGAGGAGAGAACGCCCTTTCCTTCACACAGCGTAGTGATACGTTGGAGTCCTAGCTGTGCTTCTTGTATATTTTTAACGGCCTTTTTGGCTTAAATAAAAGCTGGCAACCTTTCGCGCAGCCCTCAGTACATTTATTTTAATGACTGGTTCTTAAAAATGTATAGGTTTCAATCCGTTCTCACAGAAAACAGTTTAGACTGTGGAGCAAGAGGGTGGCGTGGAGTAAAGCGGGCGGAGGAGACAGCGGCGCGAGGGGACGGGGGGGGGGGGGGAGGCGGGCCTTGTCGGGGGAAGGGGAGCTGCTGGGACGAGGCCACATCGCGTGGGCTCAGACTTTACGGACCGGACGGCTCTCGCTGGACCATTTGCATCTCCGCCCCAGGCCAGCCCAACATTTTGTTCCAAACACGGTCGTGCAGCACCTGGTGGGGAACAGCCATGGTTTGGAGAGACTACGGAGCAAATTCTAGGACATGGCTTCAAACAGATGACGAGATCTTGCAGAGGGAAGACATCCCTGTTGACGTGGAGTGAAGACCAGCACAGATGCCCACAGACGTCACACCCCAGGCCGTGGCCTTGTCCGGCCGAAGGTGCACGAGTCGGAGGGACCAGGTGCTGACAGAGCGGCTGGAAAGCCGACCAACCCCACCAGCGAAGACGCGGCTGCGTGCCGGCTGTGGCGCTTCCGCTCAGCCCCGCAGACAGCCTGCCCCGTTACAGCAGCCGTGGCAGAGTCGGCAGACACAACACAGAGTGGGGCTTCAAAATGAGCAGCTTCCAAACTCCAGATCCAGACCTCCTTAGAAGGCCTTGTGGTCTGACTCTGTGGCTCGCAGCTTGGAGGACTGGTGGGTGCCTTGACGGACATGCAGAGGCTCACGCCGGAGACCAGCTGGGCTCACCAGGCTCTGCGGCAGAGCAGACCGTGTGCAGTGAGCTCGCTCATACCATCACGCTGCTTAGATGCCCAAATTCTGTGTTAGCTTGTGCTGAGGATTTAAGAGAAGGGAAGGGTGTGTTACCCAGAAAAGGCTCAGCAGAACGAGGGTTTTGGAGCCTCAGTCTCCCGGTTTTACCCCCAGGTCATGTCATCAAAGAAGTCACACAGGTCATGGAGTTACCAAGGAAGGGTGCCTAGCCCTCTGCTCAGCCCAGCACGGCTGCAGATGGGAACCTTGAAGACGAGGGGCCGGGGGCCTGGCCTCTGCAGGGACAGCCAGTGTCGCACAGAGAGCAGAGATCTCCCCAGCCTCACAAAGTGTGGGGGGGGGGGCGGCCAAGGACCGTGCTCTGGGGAAGCTCCCGCCTCGTTAGCCAGAGGTCCTTTCTCCCTGGCAGCTGGAAGGAAGCCCATCCCTGGCACCCTGCTTACAAGAGGGGCTTCTGACGGGCTCAGCGAGATCGAGGACACTTTGTTCAAACAAGTCCTTTGCGTGTTGTCTCCCAGACACAGTTCCTTTTTTTTTTTTTTTTTTTCCCCAAATGAGCTGATGGAAATCAGAAAGCAGAAAAAGTGCACAGAAGTTCCAGCACCCACCTCCTCCCCGGTCCCTGGCGGCCCCGCCCTCTCGTCTCCTCCTCCCCCAGTTCTCACCCTTCAGAGACGCTGATGTCTTTTCCTGTGGACTCAGAACCCCTCCCACTCTTCCCGGAGCAAGACGGGGCAGAACGAAAGAGTAAATTTTGCTCTGCAAATCTGATTTAGAATTTTCAAGTTTTAAAAAAGTGCTATATGTTTATCAAAAGTAATACACGGCACGGTATATCTCAGTGGTAGAGCGCATGCTTAGCATGCATGAGGTCCTGCGTTCAATCTCCAGTACCTCCAAAAAAAAAAAACTTTTAAAAAGTAAAAAAAAAAAAAAGAAAAAAAGAAATACCTAACTACTGTATATAAAATAGATAAATAAAAAGTTTTTACTGTAGAGCACAGGGAACTATATTCAGTATCTTGTAGTGGCCTATAATGAAAAAGAACATGGAAATCAATATACGTGTATATGTATATGCGTGACTGAAACTTGATGCTGTGCACCAGAAACTGACACAACATTGTAATTGACTATACCTTCATTTTAAAAATTTTTCCAAAAAAAGTAACACAGATAATAATAATCAGATGGTGACTAAGAAGAAAGGGGAAATCATCCTTTTAGCGAATGTGTACATTTTGGATTTAAATACATCTTGTTAATTTCCTCCAGAAAACCTGCATCCTGGGCTGTGACCTGACACTGTGGACAGTGTCCACCTGGTTGTCCCCGTTAATGAAATGTTTGCCAGTTTGAAAACACGGACTTTTCGTTTCCACGTCACCGGCGCTTCCTGCCGTCAGCGCGCAGCAGAGCTTCGGTGGGTCTGAGGCCCCAGGCATGGCGGCTGCTCCTCCTGCGTCTGGTCTCGAATTGCTGAGTGTGTATCCCCTTCTCAGTTTGCCTTAAATGTCGTATTTTTTTTCATTTTATCATTTCCTCTCTCTTGATGTTTGTTCTTTTTTGCCCTGGGAAGACTTTACATTTTTATTAGTCAAGTTTTTCATTCCTTGTCAGAATAATTTCAATCCATATTTAGGAAGCTCTCCTCGAAAACCAGAGCAACCTAACGAAAATGCCCTTAATTTTCTCCCTAAACTTCTGTGGTTTGTTTATTTATTTATTTACTTATTTATTTATTTACTTATTTACTTATTTATTTATTTATTTATTTATTTATTTATTTATTTATTTATTTATTGTATCTGAATGTTTTTACCCACCTTAAATTTATTTTCGTGTAAGATGCATAGTTATATTTTATCAGATGAATTTTTACATTAAGATTTTTCTATTTGAGGTATTTCTTTTTCCCAAATGTGTAGCCAAGAGTTTCATCATGGAGTAAATACCCCATGATTTTCTGGTCATGTTTTCTGGCCTCCTTTGTAATTTGTCAGCTGCCACTCTGTTTTTTATCTTTCCTCGGACAAGGAATTCAATTCCATTCTTTGTTCTGTTTTTTCCTAGACTAGCACTCGGTGATTTTAATCACTGGAAGTCTTTCGTAAAGTAATATGAATAACTCTCAAAGAATTGTTCTTAAAATAAGTCCTCTACAGATAAAACTAGGTAATGACTAATGCAGAAGCAGACTAAGCCAGTAACAGGAGAGTGCAAGAGGAGCGTCGGCACCCGCAAGCCGGAAGGAGACGCGGGAGCCAGGGCTGTCAGAGGCATGTTGACACAAAGGCGGGCGAGATCAGCGACACCGAGGACAGGATCCGACTCCACGGAGAGCGCCGAGGATCTGAGTCAGCGAGGCGACGTCACGGGGCAGCTGCGATGCCGTGCACCTCGGGTTGGCAAACCGACTCCACCTGTGCTGGGTGGGCAAGTCCTGGATTAACACAGCCTCTAGTGGAGAAGACTGAGGGCCTTCACGCACCGCAATTCCAGCAGCAGCCATCAGGGCCATTTCGGGCAGCAGCAATAGAATTAGCGTCTCCACGACGGACAGGAGGCACGCAAGTCAAGTCCCACTCCGTGCTGAGCACCCCTGCTCCCCCACAACTTCTCCACACTGGACGCCCAAACCGCAGCCCCTTGGGGAGGGGACTCAATACATATTTTTGGAAGTGATAATCTCTGTCTTAAGATTAGCACTTGCTGACAAGTATTTGTGATTTTAGCATGTTCTCTCAAAACTATGTTTTAGAAAAATAACCCTTTTACCAACCAAAACTATGACATTTTAATAAGGAGACCACTACCCACTATCTAAACACCTTTTCAAAAGTTGTTCCTAAGGATATTCCGTCTTCATTTGCATCACAGAGGCTGAATGCAGGTGGAAGGGAGCAGAGGCATTCTTACCTTCCACGACAGTGGAGCGCAGGCAGCTTCTCAGGAACGACACGTATCTCAAAAGTTACAATTTAATTGGCAGCACAAAATGTTACAGTTGATAATGAAATAGAAGACACTACAGAAAAAAAGGAAAGTGGTAAGAATATAAATCTGGAAACACATCTGAATCTCTAGAAAATAAAAGAGAGAGACTAAAGCAATTTCCCCCCTTGGTTTGAAAAAGGGATTTAGTTTAGGAAACAAAAAGAGATAAAGGGAAAAAGGAAGAGGAGCAGGAAGTGGAGAAACAGGGAAAGAAGGATCACACTGGTCTCTGGAAATGCCAAGAAGTGGATGCTTAACCAGGGAAATACCAAATGAAATAACTGCTCCAGCTTTTCAAGACCCCTCTATGCTCAGCATCCTGAGCCTGGGCCCACGTCTGCAGGCATCCCAGAGGGTGAGCTGCCCTCAGTCCCAGCTCCACAGCCAGGGAGGGAGGCCCAGGGGTTAGAGCAGCCTCGTGCCCCCACAGCGCCCACCGGCCCCGGGAGGAAGAGGAGTCGTACCCAGTGTTGAGTTGAAGCCTGAACCTGCTCCTGGAATCAGCTTCAGGGACGTCAGCTGCATGAAAAGGACCAGCTGAGCTGCTTCTGGCTCGGCCTGGGGACCTCACCCCGTGCAGAGCGCTGTGCTTTGGGACTTGCAAATGGACTTCTGCAGTCCACGCCATTCGTACGCTGAAGACTGCTCCTCTTTGCCACAGACGTCTTTGCCCGCTCCTGGGATGACAAAGGTAGCCGCTGTGAAAGCCGCCTTCGCTGTGAGCCCCGTTGATCCAAGTACTCCCTCTGAGAGCCCGGGGCTGGGGCCTTTGGAGCAGAGGTCCTCGGACCTTCTGGGGCTGCGTCTGCTCTGACTCCTCCCGCTGGCTGTGGGTGCCTTAAAGCCTTTCACCCAGACATCAAAGTGCAGACACAAATACGGTCCATCTGAGATAAAGTCACACAATAAGCAGAGCCACGTGCTCACTCCGGCCCAGACTTGTCATTATTTCAGCCAAGTCCACACTCCTCTCAGCTCCGCTGCTCAGAGGCTTGAGGTGACTGATAAAAGTAACGCAGTTGCTCGCTTACTTGTCCAAACACAGTGTGGAAAGTGTCAGGTTGTACTGCAACGTATAATTGCCACGAAAGTACATGTATGTCAAGTAAACAGTTATAGATAAAAGAAAGTCATTGTTCGGAAGATGGATTAATTAGTATTTAATTGCTATAAGTTGCAATTAATTCATTAATACTAGGAATGCAAGCTTGTAACAAATTAGTGAGGAACAAAAGAAGGCAACAAGGAACGTGAGGTCTCCTGCCAAATCCATAACCCGAGAGAGCGCCCACCACCCCCAGCCCTGACTGCCGCTGGTCAGGCATCTCGAGGTCTTTGCCTTGGTCAAAACTCAGTTCCTCTAACCTCTAACCTCAGACATTCTTTCTAACCTCTAAAGTCATCTAATTCGGTATCCTGCTGACGGCTCACATAAAGGTAATGCAGAAGTGGGTGTCTCCAGCTGACAGTACAGCTGAACGTAATTGGCTCGCTGGGAGGAGGCATTTGGAAGGCACGTTTGGAGGGACACAAGCCCTCCCCACCTCACTGCTTCCATGGATGCTTCTGGTAGCTCTGAAAGCTCGGGCACAAACCCAGCTCTGTCCCTACCGGGGGACTGGATGTGCTGCCCATGGGCCTCATTTATCGCTCCTTCTGGCCCTGCCATTGGGAGTGGGGAGCTGGGCCACCCCCAGGGTGAAACATTCCCCCAGCCACACTGGCATCGCCAGGAGACCCAGGGGGACTCCTGCCCCATCAGTGGGCCCCCAGCCAGCTTCGCCTCCCACCCAGGCCCCGCCTTGGGCAGCCGCGCATCCTGGGCCCTGAGTCCGGCCGCTCCCTAGCAAATCAGAGCCCCACACACGACGGGGCTCCGGGCAGCAGCGCCGCCCACCCACTCCCGTCCACCCACCGCCTGCTCTTCCCGGCCTTCCCGACTTGTTTGCTGTCAGCAAAACAAGTGTGCGCCCTGCAATCCCACGGACAACAAAGCCCCCAGCGGCATCTCACGAGGGTGATGTCACCCAGGTAAAACTGCGCTGACAAGCTTTTAATTAAAGTTTCCCCACACATCTTTCCACGGGTCCCCGGAGCGATGATTCATTCTTTGCCGACTGCCAGCCAATTGTGAGTTGGGAGGGAAGTGTTTTCTTTTCAAAGCCCTTGCTGACAGCCAGAGAACACTCTGTTATACAATCTGTTTACGTTTTCACACACACTCACACATGGTCTCGCTCAAGGGGAAATGGCCAGGCAGGGCGTTCGGTGTGCACAGAAGTGATTAAATGTACCTGCTGCCGGGGTGACGACGGGGGGTCGGGGAGCATCTCCTCGATAAACAGACCCCCTCCCGGCCCCTCCCTGGCGTGGCAAGGAGAGACGGCTCCGGGAACACAGGCCCAGACAGGTGTGTGGACCCCAGCTGGATCAGGAGGGTGCTTGGGGTCACCCGGCGCGTTACCAGCAGGAGATGCACCCACGCTGTTGGAACAGCAGCTCCGTGCCTCGTGTGGAGACCCAGGGAGCAAAGCAGCTTCTGTCAGCACTGAAGGCACCATCCACATCTCCTTGTCTGAGAACCTGCTTCTGCGGGGAGGCGCCCAGGTGTGGGGAGTGGGGCCGAGCTGGGTTCCCCTGGTCCCCAGTCCCTGTTCCTGCTGGTGGAGCTTCTGCAGAACACGAGGCCTTCCTCAGGTCCCTGCATCACCAGGACAAACTCTCTAAAACCTGGAGAGGGAGGGCAGGTGACCCGACCTTCTGTCTGGAGTATGAAAAAGCCCATTTTCGCAGTGACCGTCAGATGGGGACACTCTCAACTCTCCTGTCAGGGCCACCTAGGACCTCCCCGAGCCACTGGGCCTTCAGCCACTGGGGTCCCATCCTGGATGCGCCCCTTGCTGGAGGGGACACACCACACAGAAGCCTGGCCTCCCCGGCCTCAGGGTGAGGGTGGGAATTCCTGACCCTCGGGCAGGTCACCTCCCGACCTCAAAAGGTGTGAGTTTGCCGAGGCTCCCTCAGTCCTGGAAGGGATGGTCAGACACCTCTAAACTTGTGAACTGCCGTGACCCGTCCCCCAGAGCCCCTTTTGCACCTCCTGTCATTGCCCCCAGTGGTGGAGCAGGACGAGGGTTGGGAGCCTCAGGTCAAGTGTGTGTGGGCCCAGGGTGCCTCCAGGGACGTCTCACCTGGGGTTTCGCTTCCAGAACGCCCAGAAAGATTCGGCAGAGACTCACATTCTGATGGAAGCGGGTCCCTCACGCAGGCCCAGGACAGGTCCTGCTGCCCTCCCGTACCTCCTCCCGGCCTGTCCGTCTAAGTCATCTGTGAATTGGAATAAGAAAGTGTCCGCGTGTATATGCAGCCATCTGGAAACCTGCCCCTCCCCTGCCGCAGATGTGAGCGATGCGGGGGCCGCAGCCGAGGCCCCGGAGGGCGGCCCAGCACCGCACAGGCCAGGCCCTGCTCTCACCGCGCGGGGCAGGCTCGTACGCGGCACTGCCTTCTGCTTTCCTTGGCCACAGAGACCTGGTGCGACGAGGATCCGTCCGAAGTGAGCTGCCGTGAATAGCCACATGCTCTGTGCCCTCGACGTGAATTCCCGCTGGCCACACCCCAGCCAGCGACCGCTTCCCTCCCCTCCTGCATCTCCCTCGGAGCCAGAAACGTCAACCCGCGGACTGAAAAGAATCCTGTGTCACAGGGCCACCATGGGAGACCCAGCCGGGATTCACTGCACCCCTTCGGGGACACTCGGGAAGTCCACTGTCCTCTTCGCCGCCACGCAGGGACAGGCGTCCTGCTCTGGGGTCTGACACATGGCCGGGCACCACTGGACCGAGGCCGGGAAGCAACATGGGACAGCTGGGTTGGACCTCTCCCGCCCAGCTCGGGCCCCAGCCTGCACGGAAGTGACCACAGGCGTCTGAAACAGCAGATCCTGAAACAATTCAAGCAAAGCTCACGGCTCTTCGAGGCGCGACATCACAACGCTGAGCCGGACGGGCCAGCCCCGCCCGCTGGAGCCCAGCTCTGGCCACAGACACCGAAACAAGCACCCAGGACGTCTGATGGGGCAGCAGGATGGAGCAGAGTGCCGGGCCGGGGAGGCCGGAGGGGCTTGCGAGGCAGGAGGGGCCGGAGCACTGAGAAGGAATTACTCGTCAAAGGGAAGAGCAAAGAGGGCCACGCGGGGCACCAAGGCCAAGATGGTACCAAGAGAGGGAGAGATGGAGGGAGAAAGAGACAGATCACTCAAGCATCTGGGGAGAGTCCATTGGGGGAGCGGTGAAGGAAGGAGGGGGCGAGGTTCCAGACGGGATGCAGAGCGGACCCGAGTCCCAGCCCCAGAGAATACTCCAGGGCAGCTGGCTTTGTCACAGAAGCAGCTGGAGCCCCTGGAAGTGGTGAGCAAGAAAGAGTGCATCCACTTCGCATCCTGGAGAGAACTTTCTAGTTGCTGGGTGGGCAGTGGATGAGAGAGGAGCCTGGAGGAGGCGGGGGGTGCTGGGGACACATCACAGCCCCTCCCTCAGAGTGGGAGGGGTCCTCTGAGACCGAGCAGGGCCCGCGAGGATGGAGCAGGAAGGCCACGGCTCAGCAGAGCCTGCCCTGTGGGCTGCCTGGTGGGGACTCAGATGTCTGACGAGCACGTGTGTGAACACGTGGATGGATGGACGGATTCCATCAGCGGATGAGGAGAAAACCCTTCGCCCTCAGCTACCTGGAAGTCTCCTGATCTGGAGCTGGCTTAGTGGATCTAATCTGGCGTAACGCTCGAGGCAGTTAAAAAGTCTCCCCTGCCCCCCCCCCTCCACCGCGCTGTGGGCTGCAGGTCCCCCCTCTTCCGTCGGAGGTGGCCGACGGCTGCCCCAACCCGCACAGCGACAGAGGCCCAGCTTACACGCCTGAGGCTCGTTTAAAGCACACGGGCAGCGCCCACCTTGCTCTGTTGAGCCCACCTGCTCTGTCAGCTCTAAGAGGGTCGACCGCATGGAAGCATTCTGGCTGCCAGTCCCAGCACCAGACAGCTTTGCTCAGATTTTCTTCAAGTTATTCCTGCCTCATCCTATGGATCAGCCCAAACTCCATGAATTTCTGTCCAGACATTGCAAATCAGAGACACGCCACCTTCTCAGTGGTCTGTTTAAATTCTTAACTCCCTGAATATATTAGCAAACGAAAAGGGTTGTTTATGCCCTTAAGCTGAAGGTGATTTGTTCTGCATCAGCAGGAAGGGGACGAGGATTCGGCCACTGGAGGAGAGATGCCACATTGCGACAGCCCAACACGCACTGGAATTGGGCCCTTGAGGAGGCTGTTAGCAGAAGCCAGGCTGGTGTCCTAAGGGGTGTCAATGAAAACTCCACAAAAAGTGAGGAAAAATATTATTAGAGGAAAGAAGACTCTTACTATTCAGGGGTGGAAATTTTAGCAAAATTATTGCCTGAAATAATGGAGAAAATATCAAATGCTTGCAATGACCTGAGGGATTTGGCCATGGGAAAGCTTAGGCAGAATGCTGGAAGTGCCAGCTGCTTTGCTTCAGCTGAGCATCACAAGGTAAGGGGAGGGGACGGGCCGCAGAAGGAGGTCTTCAGCTTTCAAGTGGAATTTAGAGGAAATACAAGCAGACAGGGCTTGCTGGCCCTGAAAGCAAACGACTTCCCACCTTCAGTCCCTCCGGAGAGAGATTTCAGGCAGTTCTTCACGGGGTTTTTCAAACTAGCCCACCTTCTGGGAGTCTCAGTGCACAGATCCTGCCCGATCCACAACTGGGTTTCTAAGACTCAAAGGTGGTTCCCCCTCTGCACGCAGGGAGCTCAAGGCAGCGGAGGCTCTCCCTTGAAAAGTATGTGGATGTGACTTCTGGCTCAGGGCACGAGCTATAAGATGATACAAAGGAAACCCACAGTGTTTTTAAAGAAATTGTACCAGGTTCAGCTGAAATAGTACAAAAACAGTACCCAGAAAAAGGGTGTTCGGGCAGGTGGTTGAGTCGGACATTCAGTAACAAGCTCAGGTCCTTTCTTGTAGAAAAGGAAGAATGGCCCTTTCGCACACAGTTCTGTAGACTGAGAGAAGCTGTGTGTACGGAGCCACGCCCAGGAGCCTCGGCCTCGCGTGGACCCGAGCCTGTCGCCAGAGAGGCTGAGTGTGGCCTTGACCTGCTTGGCACAAGGCTGGAGTGTGCGTAACTTGTGGCCAGAGGGCGGGCTGGGAGGTTCTTTGTCAAGGAGACGGCCATGAATTTCTCTGCTAGCCGCCCCACTGAGACAGAGGCTCTATTTCCTCTTCTCGAATCCAAGAAGGCTCGTAGTTGTTTGAGCTAAGGACACAGCAGGAAGGACATCTGTGATTTCTGACGCTGGTCCACAGAAAGCTGCCCAGGGTTCCCCTGCACACCGGGACCCTGTGCCCTCACGCGAGGGGCTCTGCTGGCCTGGGCGGCCGTGACGCAAAGGAGCCCAGGCAGCATGGGGCGGTCATCGCTCCCCAGGCTCTGGTCCCCGCTGAGACACGTGCACACAGGAGTCTCCAACTTTAGCCACAAGCCAAGGAGTGGAGGCAGCCACCAGGTGCTGGAGGAGGCAGGACGTGTCCTCTCCTGGACCCTCTGGAGGGAGTGTGGCCCTGCCCACACCTTCCTTTCAGACTCCCGGCTGCCAGAGCTGTGAGAGGATGCATTTCTGCTATTGTAAGCCACAAAGTCTGGGGCATTTTGTCACAGCCGCCCCAGGGAGTACGCAAAACAACCCTTCCTCCAGAAGTCTTGAGAACAAAGTGCCAGGGCCAGGTGCACGGTGACATCTAACCAACGTCAAATGCGATTGCCAATCAGCAGACTAGCCGACACTGGGGGGCTGGACAGCGGGGATGAAGGTGGACGCAGGAATACAAGATGCACCCTGGTGAACACGGCGTGCACACACAATGGCAGCGACAAACACAAGAACGCCAGGACCGGGAAGGTGAGGGGTGGTGGCCCCGCAGGGAGGGGTTAGCCTGGGGTTTGATTCGGCTCTCGCTCCACCCCCCTCCCCTGCCCAGCCTTGAGCAGGAAGAAGGGACTGGTCAGTTAGAGCGGCCAGCTCGACTGGAACTAGGACACAGTGACAAAGTCCTATCCAAGGCTTGGATGCCCACGACGACTCTCAGTGCCCTGGGACCACTGTCCTGCCCCCAGCGCTTCAGGTAAACACTGGGTGAGAAGGCCGTCGCTTCCCGTAAACAGACCTACCGTCTAAGACTTCCACCGTGCAAGCAGACGCCCATCCTGGGGCTGCATTCAGACTGGTGGGGAGCTGCTTCGTGCAGTGCCTGTGCCCCTGACGCAAACTCTCCTCACGACTTCTCGGGGAACCCTCCCTTCCTCTCCTGTCTTTCCTCCATCCCTCCCTCCCATTCTTCCTTCTTTCTTTACTTTCTGTCCTTCTGTCTTAATCCTCGGGAAGCTCCTAAGACAAACAGAAGGCGCCCAGGAGACACACCGTCCGTGCAGCTGTGGGTGGGCGGCCTCCTCCCTCCACCCTGCTGCTCCACGCAGGCCTCACGGTCACGTCGTGTCTTCCATTTGTTCCTCCACCTGTCCTGTCCTCCTGCTCTCGGGTCACTTTATGGAGTCCAGAGGCTGCACTCGACGTGCAGGTGAGCAGCACCATTTCTCTCCCTAACGATGCGTGCGGCCGTCCTAGGATTCACGGGCTGCACCGTCTGAGGACTTAGCCCTGCAGGAGGAATCGGGCCCATGGAGCAGCAGTGGGACGAGTGCACCGTGTGAGCTGCAGGAGGACTGGGCCCTGTCGCCGGGCACCTGGGCCTGTGCCCTGGGCTGTTCGCTGCCTGGAGGACTCGTGAGGAAGAGTCAATCAGAAAATAACAAAGAAAGCTTTTCCGTTTACCCAGGAGGCAGAGTACACACAAGGGGCAAATGCCGTCCTTCCAAACTCTTAGCTGCTGAGAGGTTCCAGCCGCGACCGTCTGTGGGAGTGGAAACCACCTGGAGCCACAGGTGACATCAGCTCCCATCCCCACTGCCCGATGGCACCGCCCAGCCACCCAGACCCTCAGCGGCTACCTCGCCTTTCCTGTGGGGCAGCCTGAGCTGTGACCTGGAGGGACATAAGCTGGTCCCCCACGGAGGGCAGGCCTGACACCCCACAGCCGAGAGCCTCGACCCCGTCCCCTGGGGGCTCATCACGCTGCAGTTGAGCGGGTCCCGGGGATCCGGGCGAGAGCAGAGTCTCTGAGGGGAATTGCAAAGGCCTGAGGACCCTGGCCCTGCGGAGATGACCTAGGCCGGCCTGTCCACCAGGGCAGTGCTGACACAGGCCTGCGTGGGGCCCCCCAGAGACGTGGCCCAAACTTCTGCTCTCAGCTCGGAAGCGGCCGAGGCGGGGTTTTCTCGCTGGTGCTTTGGGTTTGCTCCTCTGAGCTCGCTGGTTCACGGGGAGCCTTGCCTTTGCTCTCGCACCTGCCTCTCTGCTCCCTGCACGGGTGCTGGGAGCCGGGCGAGCCGCCTCCTGGGCTGTCACGTGGCGCGTGACTCAGAAGCCCCCGAGCTTGCGCAGGTGTGTCCATCGCGTCTCCATACTCGGGCTTCTAGGACATCCTTCTAAACCCTCTCGACAGAAGGCGTGCCCAGTGAACAGTCGGCCGCTGCGTGGGCTCGGAGAGGAACGATGGCATGGAGAGACAGTCAGGCGGGGAGGCGAGGAGAGGGCCCCGCAGGGAGCGAGGTGCCCGGGAAGACGGCGCCCGTCTGCAGGCGGCGGGCGGGGCTGCGTCAGGGCGGCTCGGACGCTCGCCTAGGATTAACCCGAAAGCGCTCCCTTCAGTTTCCCACCATGGCTGCTTCGCGTTGAAAAACCAATGGAAACACAAGAAGGGAAAATAAAACCATAGCTGAGGGAAGGGCGCTTTCCAGCTCGCCTTCCACGTGAGACGCCCCTTCCGCGCCCAGGCCCGCCGGAAGGCCCGGGGTGGGGGGGTGCCGGGGGCGGGCGCGAGCTCCCCCCACGCGGCGGGCAGATGTCCGGGGCTTTGATAACCAGGAAACCCCGAAATAGCCTGTGGAGGGAAATTACCCACAGATGTGTCACAGGGAGAAGAGTCAAGCACTTGCCAAAAAATTAGTCAAAATTGCATTTGCCCGGATCAGCGGGCTCCTCTGAAGTGTGAGTCTTGGCGCGGGGCACGCGATCCAAACTGTCCAGAGTCTTCAAAGGCAAGGCACCCGGGTGTTCTTGGCAAATTCGTGTTTTATCCCGAGAGGATTCACAAGAGAACCGAAGGGTGTTCCAGCCACTTGCCACTTAATCGTGGAACTGGAGCCAAAGAGCGGGAGACACAGGGCTGCCCTGCGAGGGGCTGGGGGCTGGCCCCGCGGGGCTCGGAGGCCCGAGGCTCCCTGACCTGGGACGCACCCCGCTCGGCGTGGCTCTCACGAGGGGTCTGCTCGAGTCTCCCCTCGGGGAGGCCCCGTCCGGCTGCACTAGTGCGACACTCACCCGATGCCCCGACATCACTGTGGTGAACAGAGGGCCTCCCTCTTCATGAACCCCCACTTTAAATGAGAGGAGACAAGACACAAAGAGGCCTGGGCCAGACCCCCGCACCCCCCCCCAACAGCAGGGGTGCAGCTCTTCCTCGCTCAGCGAGCTTGGTCCTGTTGGGGACAGACTTCTTCCGAGCAGCGGCCTCTGATCTAAAACGTGTGTGTTGCCTCGAGGGGTTGCACATCGTCTCAGGTTCCCAAGACAACATGCAAAATAAAGCCCAGGAAACATTTTAAGGAAAAATACACACAAGAAGTTTCTTTTTAGAAACCCCCCTGACACCGGGTTCGAGCAGATGCCCTGCGTACCCCGCCCCCCTGAGGAGCCACGCTGACGGGCCTACTACGGAACAGCTCCCGCAGCGGCAAGGCGGACGCGCAGGGAGAGACGCGAAGCTCCTTTGTGCCCCAGGCTCTTATTTGCTCCCTGGGGAGACGCACTTGTCCATCCAGCGGCAAGAGTCAGACTGAAATACTGACCGAACCTGGGGGTCATGGAGGACACCCCGATGTGCTGGGGCCTTGCAGGGCGTGCGCCTCTGGTCCTCCGGGCCTGTGAGCAAGGCACAACTCGGCCAGACCTCGCTGTAGCGGGCTGCCCAGCGCCCCCCCGAGAGAGACGCCCGCCTGGAGCTTCAGGGCACGCCCGATGCCGTGCATTCGGGCTGCTGTAAGGACGCCCCGTCCCACAGACCGGGTGCCTGTGAACCGCAGAAACGCGTGGGTCACAGCTGGGGCAGCTGAATGCTCAGGATCAAGGTGCCAGCAGGGCTGAGCCGCAGCGAGAGCCCCCGTCAGTCTGTGGACGGCTGCCTCCCCACTGCGTCCTGGCCTGCTGGGCTCCCTGGGGGCCCCTGTCATAAGGGCACCAATCCCATTCCCGAGGGCCTCACCCTTGTGACTCGTCCCCACAAAGCTACCCTCTCCTGGCACCCGCTCCTGGCCTCTGGACCTCAACATACGGACTTGGGGAGACACAGACATGCAGACCACAGCGGTGGCCTTACTTGAAGTAGGGACTTTGCAGGCATCACTGAGTGAAGGAGCTCCACATGGGACCACCCTGGGTGAGGGCAGACCTGGAATCTGACAGAGGGTGTCCCTGTAGGACCCGGGAAAGGAGGGGACAGGAAGGAGCAGGGCTGGGGCGGTGCGGGCCCTGCTGGCAGAGGACAGCCCGCACGCCAGGAGTCCTGAGAGACACGTGGGACAGGGTGTCCCTCAGACCCCCCAGAAGGGCCCAGCCCTGCCCGAGCCTGGACTTGGCCCCCAGCCTCCAGAGCTGCGGGAGGATCCACTTCTGCTGCTTGAAGCCTCCCGGTTTATAGCGACCTGTCTCAGACACTCACCTACTTACAGACACTGGGGAGGCGGACGTGCCCGGCTCCCCACCCCCCTAGGGACGAGTCTCCTGGTGGACGGAAAGCTGGGCCCTGGCCCCCGGCCCCTCCCCGGGTATTCATGGGAGCAGCACACGGACAGTCCCTGAGGACACTGGACGGCAAGGGCCGTGGGGGCACTCCAGGCTGTCCCCCCCAACACCCCCATGGCCCGAGCTGACCCTGGTGCCGGGCTGACTCTGCCCTTCTCACCCCCAAGGACAGAACTGATGAAAACACAAAGGACAGAGGTTCTTGGACAAGCAGAGGAGATGGGGGGATGTGGCCTCTGGGGACACTGAGGGACACAGGCCTGTGTTCAGGCTCTGAGGAGCCATAGTCTCACTCCCTCACTCCCCCGATGTGCTGCGGGGCCAGGGGGTCTGAGTTCCCGCCATCGGGGGAGCACCCCCCACCCAAGGAGGAGGGGACCACCGACGGGATGAAGGCAGCCGCCCCCTGGCTGCCCCCAGCGCTGCGTGTGCCCGCAGCCTGCCCGTGCCTGAGGTGGACACGGCCTGCTGAGCCTGCGCTCTCCTTCCACCTGGACCCCGAGTTCTTAGCTGACTGGCCCCTGCCTGCAGCCTCCTCCTCACTGACCTGTGAGTTACGGGCATGTCCCGGGCATCTGATGGACATGGTGACTCACGCCTGTAGTACCAGCTGTGCAGGAGGCTGCGTGTCCTGAGTGCGTCCTGAGTGTGTCCTGGCTGCACCTTGGGTGTGTCCCGGGTGTGTCCTGGGTCTCACTCTGGTCAAAACTGGACCCATTTCTGGGACCTCACAGCTGGGCTCCTTACCTTCCCCTTCGACCCCTCTCCATCCTCCCCGCCCCCCAGCCCACCACACTCTCCAGGCTCTGATGGTTCGAATCCACAGAAACTGGGAACTGTGCCTGTGACTGAAAGGGAGAAAAGTCACCCTGACCTTCCTTCCTGTCTGTAATTAAGCCTCCCATCCGGCGCCAGCCCTGCCGAAGATGCCAGGAGCCTGTCCTCCTGCTAGTTTGCTCAGGGAGCCCCTCGGTCAGGACTGTCTCCTGCCGGGCCCCCGCTGTGTGCAGCGGGCCTGGGGGGACAACATGGTCCCCAGGGAGCTACACAGGACAGATACACTCCTCTCCTCGAAAAGTCTCTGCATTTGGGGCAAGAAAAGGGATTCCTAAGGTGCCTCACAGCTGTCAAAGGCTGAAGATCAATTTGCAAATTTACACATTTGAACACTTCACATGTCATAAAAGACTTTAAGGAACGTTCTCTGCTCTCCTCAGACACAAAGCAACTGAAAACACGTGAGAGTGTCAGGCTCTCGATGTCTGATTACTTAAAGTGTTTCTGAGCACACAGCTGTTCCCAGCTCCCACCAGGTGTCACCTCCCCTCTGTCCCCAAACTGGCATCGTCACACCATGGTCACGTGATACAGAAAACCAGAGACCGCTTCTATCCATTGCTTTCCTGTCCTCTTGGGGACATGGAGCCAGCTGGAAACCCCTCTTCCCGTGGTCCCAGGAGGCTGCGCGCGGCCCCTACACTCCCGGGGGCGCGCGTCCATTTCTCTGCCTGATCCTCTTCCTCTGGCCCCCGAGGTGCCAGGGCTCCCGGCTGTCCCCTCCAAGCCCACCCCGACACATACCAAATCCGCCCACCCACCTGCCCGGTGCAGGTGGCCGAGCAGACCGCCTGTTGTCATCTGATGCTCTAGGTCTTTGCCATGCCCACCTGCACCCCAGCAGGTCCTCTCCCCCCATTGCTGATCTGGCTGGCTGCTCCTCAGCCCCTCACCCACTCCGGGAGCCAGCACCTTCAAGGTCTCCTGTCCCCCCACCCGCCATCCCATCACATCCTCACCTGCTCCCAGTCCCTGCCTGCTCTGCCCGCCCCCACCTCTGCCATGTCCTCGGGGCCCCTCCACCCCCCTGGACCAGTGTGGCCCCCACTGCTCCCCAACACCCACCTGCCCTCCATGCACACTAAGGGGCTCTCACAGGTGGGGTCTCAGGACCCTTGCTTTGCTCCACACATCAGCCTGCTCTCTCGGGATGAAAACGCTGGGCTGTTGTCATCACTCCCTCTCTCCCTCCTTCATTCACTCGTTCATTCACTGATTCATTCATTCATTCATTCATTCATTCAATGACTCATTCGTTGATTCACTCATTCACTCCCTCACTCACTCCCACTCCTTCATTCATCACTCAATCATTCATTCACTCGATCTGTCATTCATTCACTCATTCATTGACTCAGTCACTCCCTCACTCACTCATCCATCCACCTGGGCCAGTCTTGGTTGCACAGGGGCCCCCGTGCTGGCATGAGAAGGAGCAGTGATAAGACAGGGCAGGTGCCACCTGGAGCCACTCAGGAGGGGGACCGACACCCGGCCCGAAGCCCAGGGCCCAGTGACACAGTATCCCACACAAGTTAACCAGAAGTTCTCCAGCTTTAACTCGGAGATGACCAGGTGTTAAACACACTTCTGAAAGGGTGAACAGCAGGTTCTGCGCACAACTTGACCTCACAGATGGTAAAAACACAGAAAGTGAGTGCCACTCCTGTGTCGGCGGCACGCGTGGCGCCTTCCCAGACATGCCGGCCGGCTCTCGCAGAGGGCCTCTCCCAGCGCTGGCGGGTCCTGGCAAGCGCCTGTCTGCACCTCCTCCTTCTGTCACCCTGGAGGGTGGCTCCACATGCCGCAGCCTGCCCTGTCTCCTCGGGGCCTCGGCCAGGGCCGCCTGGCTCGCGGGGGGAGAGTTCAGCCTGTCTGCCCAACGCCGTCCTGGGCCCCCTGGGTGTGCCAGCGTCTCTGGGAGTGAGCGGGCATCATGGTCCCTTGGGGCAGGGACTGAGCTGACCATGCAGCTGGGCACCTCCCCAGCTTGACGCTTTGTCCCTCCACAGACGGCTGCACTGCGGGGTTTTCCATGTGACACGTGCACACACGCAGACGGAGCCTTGGGAGCTAAACTCCCCCCCCTTGTAGTGACCTGTCTGTGTCCCTGTGTCATCACCAGTGTCTCCAGGGAGCCAGGCCTTGAGATGAGCGAGGCCCCCACGCCTGTCGGAGCTGAGCCCCCAGGTCGCCCCTGGGACCCAGCCGTGGGGTCTTCCAGACACGACGTGCCCAAGCCCCACAGGGACCATGCGGGGCCTACGGCCTCCAGGGCTGCTCTGCCCCAATGCGTCTTGGTGAAATCAAAGTACTCATAGTTCCTGAGGCTTCAGGTTCTGCCTTCCAAGTGCTTTTCCAGGAGCGTCTCTGAAAGAGCCCCATGGAAAGCGCGGTCCGGGAGGCAGCACGCCTCAGACCGCCTCGCGATCCAGAGGGCGGGGCCGTGAAAGGGCGCCGGGAGAGCGCCCTTCTCGTCTCTGAAGTTCCGGAAGCAGAAAGCACACCTTCGAGCGGAGCCTGCACCGCCCACGCGCAAAGCTCCACGCGCGTCTCACTGAGACGTGACGCTGCACGTCGGAAACTGACACAACGCTGCAGACCGACTACACTGCAACCAAAAAAGAATTAGAAAAGATGTTCCATGTGCGCTTTGCTTGGCTGGGGCTCGTCCTAAGGAAAAAAGAACTGGGAGCCGTGAGGGTCTGTCTGTCCGTCAGCATCCCCATCATAAGGGGGGGACCAGCACTAAAGACAGCGCTTAAAGTACAGAATCCTGTAGGAAAGACTCCGTGTAAAGCCCAGAGAAGAGAAACTCTCCCACAGCAGCCTGTGTGAGTCCCCACAGCGTTTATCAGGGACCACGAGGGTTGTTCCGGAGAAGCATGCAGACTCCAGGTGGGCAGAGGACAGATCCACTCAAACATACCTGCATCACTGAGCACTCAGCCAGCACCTGCTGTGGGCCTGGCCCCTGCCCGGCCCTGGGGAAACGGTGGCACGGGGTGGAGGGTCTGTCCCATCAGCTCGCGTGCACTCGGAGAGGAGCACAGCTGTGCCCGGAGCGCGAGCGCCCCGCAGGGACGCGCACCTGCGGTCCCCGGGCCGCTCCTCGGGGCGGACTCGCTCCGGGCTGCGGGACACTCACACCAGGAGCCACTCGGAGGAGAAGAGCTTTGACTCTTCTGAGAGAGGAGTTCAAGCTGGCTTTTCCTGGCACGATGCAGAATTCACAATTCCGCTCCGGACATTGACCTTAAATGGCAAAGTGTAAGAGCAGGAGCCGAAAGCCCCGCCCTCCCTGCGCACGGTGAGGGTTGAGCGCGTTCACCTCAGACAGTCCCGGGCAGCTGCGGAGGTTTCAGACGACTGCCCATCCCGACCCTCACTCGCATCCCAAACCCTGACCAGCAAAACGCGGGGGGGGGGGGGTCGATGTCTCTGACATCTTCCCCTCCTCTCTCTCCCTGGGAATTCCACGTCAAATAGTAAAGAGTAACATTTATTTCCTCCCAGAAAATCGCGGAGACACACGAACAGTGGGAGGCATCCCGCCACGAGTTACCGGGAACAAACAAGCAGCATTTCCCTGGGTCCAAAAAACAAACGTAAAATCATCACTTTTCATGGACGCTGGGCAGGTCTCTGCCTCCTCGTGGCGCCCAGACCCGGGAGCTCTGCGGTCCCGCTGCTCAGCGGGCACGTCCCTGGGAAGCCGGCTCTAAGCCGGCTGGCGCCTCACTGAAGACCTGCATGTTGTGGGTAAGGAGCCAGGACGACGCACTAGGTTAGCGCTTGGCCTGTTTAATTGGTTAATCTGCCACCTCTGGACATGATTTTAAATCCACTCCAGAGCAGAGTGACTGAGAATCACTCTGGTCTGACGGCTTTAAAAGATCACAAGTGAACTGTGTTAAGAAGGCCTCGGCCCACCGACGCCGCCCAAGGATGGCTGCTGCCAGTTCCTCTGGCCAGTGAGGCTTCTCCGCCCTCCTGCTGGGAGCGTCCAAATCAGACCACGGCGCAGCAGCAAGGAGAGGCTCCCACCAGGCAGGATTAACGGCATGAGTCTGTGCTGCATCAGACCGGGGCCACCGGCGATCATCGCCGTGGAGGACCCCCAGGTCCTGGAGGTTCACTCCGTCCCTGCTGGGACATGTCCCGAGACCACACGGGGCAGCTGAAAGGGGGAGATGCAGGACACGCACTCAGTCGATGGAGCCTTGAGGTGCGACGCAAGAGAAAACTTATTTTTTTAAATCAGTTTCTATTTTGATGACACTGAAGTCAAGTGTGTCTGTATTTTCATAACAGATGACTGAGACCCTGCTTCTCGGCCAGTCCCTGTGCTCACCAGCCCAGGTCACCCCCATGGCCAGGATCGGCCCCCCTGAACAGACTCCACACGCATCTCCCCATGAGCATGGTCTCTAAGGACGCCAAGGCGGTCCCCGTGCCCCAGACACCCCAGCCAGCCCCTGCCCAGCCCAGGGGCACAACTCACCGCTCTCAGCCACTTCCCAAGTCACTGGAGAGTGAGACACCAGTACAAACCGGGCTTCTCCCCCTGCTCCTAGGTCCAATGGGCACATCTGGCCATTTGGAGGCACATCTTTTGACTCCACGAAGTGTAGGGACCTCAAGGAATTGCCCACACAGGGAGGAGAAGGGGAGGAGCGTCAGCAGAGAGAGATGGGACACCCGGGGAAGGAGGACAGAAGACCAGGATGCAGAGGAGGAAAGCCTGGAGGCCATGGACGGGGGCCCACGAAGCTGCCTTTGGAGGGGATGACAAAACACTTCAACAGGGCCAGCTGGAGGGGACTAAGGCGTGAGTTGTGGAGACGGACGGTGAGGTGTGGGTGCTCCTCCCAGCATCCCGCAGAGAACGGGGAAACCAGGCGGAGCCTGGGTGCAGCAGGGGCCTGGAGAAGGCTGAGAGTGGGGCTGGCTGCGCTGAAAAGGCGGAGACATGGCAAGTGTGTGGGGCCGGCGTGGAGGGACTGGAAGCGGGTGACCTCCAGCAAAGATGATGTGGTGGCCATGATGAGGCTGGAGCAGAAGGCCCCACCCCCTGACACCCACCTGGGAGGCCACCTGTGCAGGAAGCTCCGTTCCCGCCAAGGCTTCCGGCCCCGACCCGTCTTCTCTCTGCCTGGGGAGCCACCTGCTGCCACTGGAGTGGGAGCCAGTGGATAAACATCTCAGTGACCCCACCAAGGCGCGTCCCCTGGGGTCTCCTGGCCCCCTCCCGTGTTGCCTCCCAAGTGAGCTCTTTGCCAGATCCTTTACTCAGAAACTGCGCTGGGTAGCCCACTGTAAGAGGTTGTAAGGCACTGGTGAGGGAACTGGGGAGCTGCTATCAAAGTGCCTCCTGGAAAAAAGCAGAAGGCCGGCCAGTGCTGCACAGAGAGGTGGAGGGGGAGGCGTGGGAGCGGCCCGGGGGCGGAGTGCTGGGGGGGTTCTGGTCTCAGAAAATGCTCCCTTTGGCCCTTTTAGAAGAAAACACTGATGATGAGAAACCACAGCCGCGGCCAAGGTCACCGGCACGGGGCCCCCTTGCCAGTGACAGGACGAGGCCGGGTTAGGCCGCGCGAAGGGCACGCAGCCCCCGTGACAGCCGTGCGCGCCCGCCGCAGACCGGCGTGGCTGAGCCCTGGGCGGAGGTGCTTCCCTCTCCGCCGTCACGTCGCCCTGCGTGTCAGGGAAGGACCACCGCTCCTCCTCCTCCCCCTGGACGCGCTCCTTGTTCGTTGGCTTTTTTAGTTAGAAGAGACTCTAAGCCTCCCCGGGGTCCCCAGCTTAATAAGCCCCTTCCTCTGGATGCCGAATGGGACACGAGACAGCCCAGAAAGACCGCTGGACACTAAATACAGCGGGAGCTGCCGCCTCGGAAGCGCCTGCTGTCCCCCGCTCACTCCTGGGAGCCGCGGCGCCGCCCTCCTCCCGGCCTGCGCGCGCCCACGGGCCTGCGGGGCCCCGGCGCCCCGAGCTCCAGGCCTCCGCCCGCGCCTCCCGCGGCCCCCCCCCCCCCCGCCCGTGCGGCCGCGTCCCCGGGGCGCAGGCCCGGCTGCACCCTCGCCTCTGCACGGGGTTCTGCCGGGAGCCTGCCGCGCGCCCTCTCACCCGGCCTTCCCGCCTCCCGTCGTAAACGCCACCCTCCAGCAGGCTGAGAGCGACTTGGTGTGTTTTTCTTAGAAAGCCCAGCTCTTCGCGATGACTCAGGATTGGCAGGGATGTCCCCCTTTCAGCACGCGGCCTGCGAGCTCCAGCCCGGTGTACAGTCCCCCCCGTCGCTTCCCTCCCTGCCCCCTCCTCTCCCGAGTGACCGCCTTCACCGCCGGGCCCGTGGACCCTTTCCTCGTCCACTTCACCAGAGCGAGCAGGCGCCGCCGTGCTCCTCTCGCCATCTCTCTGACGCAAGGGTCTCTCGGTCCTGCGTGCCTGACATCACAGCGTCCCCGGGTGCCCCATACCCTGCGGCTGGAGGGGGCTCTGACTCCCCTTCCCCGTGTGGCTTCCTGGGTCTGTGATCACCTGCTCCCCGACGGGTTCCCTGCGCTCTCCTTCCTGTGGCTGCTGTGACAACGCACCACAAACTGAGGGGCTTAAAACACCAAAAATGTGTTCTCTCACAGCTCTGGGAGTCAGACTGAACCAAGGCGCTGGCCCAGCCATGCTGCCTCGTCTCCAGGGGACGGTCCATCCTGCCCCTTTCAGCTGCTGGTGGTCCTGGTGTCCCAGGCTTGTGGTCCCATCACTCCAATCTCTGCCTCCATCTTCACGGGACCTCCTCCGGGACCCCCGTTCTCCGTCTGTCTGTCTAATCTCTGTCTGCCTCCCACTCTCAGGAGCCCTGACATTGGATCTAGGGCCCACCCAGGGAGTCCAGGGAAAGCGCCTCATCCCAGAACCCTTCATCACATCTTCCCTTTTCCCTTTTCCCAAATAAGATGCCATTCACAGGTCTGGGGTCAGGACATGGACAGTCTTCGGAGGCCACCGTTCACCCCACCGCAGTTGACAACGTTGGATGTCTCACTGTAGTGGGAACTCCTGGGCCAGCCCTGCTTCCCAGTGTGGAGACAAGTCCTCAGCACACCCTCCAGGAGAGGTGTTGGGGGCTGGGGGTGGCTGCCGGGCAGTTTTGCTAGCTTTTGTCCAACTTCCCTCCACGGGTTGCCTTTCTCTTACACGTGTGAGGCCGGACCTCTATCCGTGGGCTTAAAGGCAATTTCACGTGCTTGCATTTTCAGCGACATGTCTTTCCTTGTCACGCATGAGATGAACACTCATCTATTGAGTGTTTGGGTCTCTTTTTCCCTTGACTATTTAAAACATCTTAAAAAATTAAGGTTTTTAGCCCTTAAGCTAAGATAGGAGCTGTTACTGTGTCCCCAGTTGGCGTTGCTTTGGATCAAGGTGACTTGGGGGGTTTGGGGCCACGCGCACTTTTGTAAAGTGTGGTTTTATTACTTTTCTTGATTTAATTGCATCTTTATTTGGATCGTGGTGGGAAGGCGTTCACTAGTCAGGTTAGAAGTGAACTCGTCCATGTGCTCTGAGAGTGCACTCGAAATCTCATTGAAATTTTTTTTCATATGGACCTCTGACCCTTTTTACAGGGCAGAGGCCTCTGAAGGGAGCCCCTGCCTCGGGGCAGATGAGGCCTCGGGGTGCTGTGATGGATGGAAGCCCCTGCTCACACTGACCAGTGAATTAGTCGGGACGACTCCGGCACCCAGGATGGACCTGCCCTTGGAAGACGCACGGGTCACAGATGGCTGGTGCGGAAGGCACTCTGAGCGCTAGACAGGCCTCCGTCCTCCCTTTCCAGCCGTCCAGGCCCCCATCTCCTCTTCAGGCAGTGGACGATCTGAGCTGCAGGTGCCCCCTCGTAATCCGGCGACACCAAACAGGAGCTCCCAGCATCCAGGAAGGAGTCCGATAGTTACAGCGAGGGCGCGGAGCCAGACCCTGGTGGAATCGGGCAGGACCCCACACCCTGCTCAGAGCGTGAGAGGTCACTCCAGGTTCGGGGTATCTCCACAAATTCTCAGATTACACACCCTCCTGAGAGAAGCAAAATCATCAGAGGACCACCCGGAAGCAGAGCATACCATTTCCAGTGCATTCTTGTGACGTTCTGTACCATGTACAGTCATTTTCCAAAATCAACACTTTTTTTTCCAGCACTTAGGCAAATGTAGATCTCAAAAAAGCCTAAAACCAAACTTAAGAGAAAAAATAAAGCATCCATTCACAGAATTTAGCATACCCTTGTCCTCAAAAATGAAGTTGGTTCACACACAGTTTAAGCAAAGTATCTACAATTCTGGCCCCAAATGCATGTTTACCTACAGTTCACAGGGGAGAGGTGACTGGTCAGGCAACTCGCTCGTGGCTAACAGACCATCACAGGGAGACGGACTCTCCGTGGCGACCAAGCCCGCACATTTCAACACACACCATCACTGGCCTTGTTGCTGGAAGCTTCTGTCCCATCTGGACGCCATGAATGGGGGTCACCCCCCGGGTGCACAGGCACCAAGCACAAAGCACTCTCTACATGTACATGTTAGACGCCCACTTCTGAGACACTCCTGACAGCTGTCAGTGTGTCCTGTTATCTGTTTTTAAACAACAAAGTTGGGGGAAAAAACATGCAAAAAAGAAGTCTAATTCTCTTCCATTGTGCATTTATAGAATATTTATAGGCTATTTATAGATGGCCTGTGCACACAGTCCATGCCATCAGCGTGTTTAAAATAGGCACTTTCTGAGCTGGGGCCTGGGCTGGGGCCTCGGCTGGGGCCTCCCCTCCTCCCTGGGCCCTGAAGTCTCTTGGCAGTCGCTTCTGGAACCAGTTCAGGAGCACGACATTGACACTGGGATCCTACATCTGGCTTCAGTATTATTTGCAAATTTGAAATAACAAAGTGTTAAAAATAAATGTGTATTGTAACAAGTAACTCCCAACGATAAATGCATCAAGGCAGTGGAACCAACTACCTTTAAGGGATTAAAATTGAAGTTGATGATGACCCCACATTATTCATTACATTAAATGGAGATGCCTTTAAATTTATATTAAATTCAATTTAAATGCCATCAAGACCATGGTCTACAAAGTCCTGATGGATGAATATTTTAGTCTGATTCTGCGGCGGTGAACTTTATTTTTGTACCTTGAGGCAAGGTGATGGAGATTTTATATGCAGTCGGTTGAACTGGGTTTGTAGTAATATCACTTATGATTTCCATAAAATAAAATTTTATCTTTAAAAAAACGACTTTAGGAGGTTTAAGTCTTGAACTCCTAAAACATTTCTTCAGGCTTCCCTTGGCTTCACTCACAGCTTTATATTCTGAAATCCAATCGCTTTCTCACATCACTTTTCAGAGCCTCTCTGGTTTAGAATGAACAATGAGTCGTTTTAAAGGTTTTTGGTTTGATGTTGGTACTCGGTGGTCTTTCACCTCGATTCTTCCACTTCCAGCTCTCGGTCGTAGGGGAAAAGGGCCCCACGCAGAGCTTCCCTCGGAGCTGGCGGTGAACATGTGTGTGCTGAGGGAACGAGCGGACCAGTAAGTAATTGGTCAGTCGTAATTAACCAGCCTCTGTAACTGTTTCTCAGCAAGAACAGGCAGCTTCCGTCTGCCTCCTGGGAGAGGCCTGTGCTGCAGAGTCTGCGAGCCCCACCGCCAGCGACACAGCCGGTCTCCCTGAAGAGATTCTCGGGGACAGCAACATTGATGCTGTCGATGCAGAGAAACAGGTCACTGTCTGTGGGCCGCGCCACCAGCCTCTGCTCTAGAGGCTTCTGTCTAAGCTCCTCGAGTTCAGGGGAGGGTCCTCTCTCAATATCTGATTCCCAGAATTGAGGGCCCGGCTTCCCAGAGGAGGGTCTTTCCTGGAGGCTGACAGAAGCTCGGGGCTGGGAGCTCACTCTGCCAGGTACTCCCGGGGCCCTGTGACTTCCTTCAGCCCGGCGGCTTTCTCACTCCTGTCCTTGCTCATCTAGCCAATGGCTCGTTTCTCCCTAAATCGAGGCAGCCCCAGCCCCAGGGGCAGGGCAGGTGGAGCTGAAAGCCGGGGGCCACTGCTCAGCTGTGACTCTCAAAATCGCTTTTTTTAAAAAGGAGTCCACGAGATTTGGGAGCCAGAACTCAACTGCAAAAGCCAAGTTCTTGAGAAAACGAAGAAACAAACAAACAAGCAAAAGCATTTCTTGAGCTCCGAAGGCTTTCCTTGAATCGTCACAGACCAGAGCTGCTACGGGACAAGCAGGCCGGTCCCGCGGGCAGTGAAAGAATTTACCAGAAGTAAAGAAAAGCCGTCAGCTACAGTGCGGCAGGCAGCGCTGGGCGGACAGAGGCAGAGGCGTGTGTGCCCCGAGGGCCGCTGGCTGGGGCCTCCTATAAGGGAGTGGCTCTAACTCCTCGTGCTGGTGGGACACTGGGCGCTGGAAGGGTCTCAGACGCATCATCCGTTGTTGCACAGTCGTCTGAGGGCTTGACGGTGAGGGGACGGGAAGGGCGGGGGCTCGGGAGGGCAGGGCTGGGCCTTGTGGTCGGGGCTGCGACCGGTTCCGGGGGTCAGGTTGCCGGGCGCCGCGGGGATGGTCATTTCCTCACGGAGGCTCCGTGACCTGCAAAGAGCAGCCTCCGGGCACCCGAGGGGCTTGGGGCCGATGTCTGCGGACCCCTTGAAGCTGGTTCCCATGTGACGGCGTGGCGTGCTGGGAGCGGGGTGCGCTTTGTGTTTTCTGGTCTTTGTCTTCGTTACACGGGTGGTGAGGATGCAGGCGGACGTCTTGTGACTGGAGACCTGCCCTCCGTGGGGCCTCTTACCAGTCCTTGCACCCCACAGAGCCTGGTGGCCACAGGGCGGTGAGCCCACCCCACAGAGAGGGGCACAGTGAACGCCAGGGTCCTTCAGCCAACGGAGGGAAGGAAGGTCTGAGTCAGGGACCCCGCCCACTGCCCGAGGGCCCCCGACTCGCAGGCAGGAAGGAGGGCTTGGATGGGGCATGTGCCCTGGACAGAGCCTGGGGCCCCACTGGCAGCTCGGGAGGACTCAGGGCGGCTCCCAGAGTCAGAAGTCAAGTGTGCTCAGACCTCGGACCAACGGGAGCCACCCGAGCCTAAGTCTCGGGAGGGGGCGGGGCCCGGGGGGCGGGGTCACAGCCCAGCACAGACGCGGCCGGGGGGGCGGGGGCAGAGAGGCAGGCGCGGGAGGGGGACGGATGGGACGGGTCGCATCTGCCCGCCACCACCTGGCTGTCGCCGACCAAGCAGCTTCTGAGGGAGCTGATCCTGATGCAGAGGAAGGAGGTCCACCTCTGCACGACCGCCCAGTGAGGATGGCGGTTTTCAGACTCAGAAGCTATAGAGTGAAGAAGAGACGGCCCGCTTTCTCGGTACCTCCCCGCCCTGAAGGCAGGAAGCACAGGCAGCCTCCTGGATGCCCAGATGGTCGGGGGGAAAGGGGATGGAAGGTAACTTCACACCCACACGTCCCTTCCCCTTCCACCGACGGTGCCCAGGGCCACCTCCGCCTGCCACTCGGCTCGCTGTGTGCGCACCAGTGTTCAGCCCGCTACCTGGGGCCGTGGAGGAAGATTCTCCACTGTGAGCTTCAGCCTCAACGTCAGAGACGTTTCAGAGACAAGGGGACCACGGAGAACTGAGACCATTCATTCACGCAAAAGTATTTGCCGAGCACCTGCCACACGCAAAGGATTGTGCTAAGGTGACCAACACATCCGCGAGCCGCGTTGCACTCAGTCAGCGCTGACCGGCAAGCGTTCTCGCTGATGCTCTTCAGAGTCGCCGTGGGACGTCCCTCAGGGCGGGTTCTGGTGACTTTGGTCGGTCCTTCCTTTGGGTGTCCTCTCAGGTCCGTTGGGACTGCTTCCGGCTGCAAGTGCCCTGCAAGAGGACTTCGAGGAGGAAGGCACGAAATGACAAGCTCCTGGCTGGGAATGCCAACACACGTACGTCCCGGGGACCACAGTCTCCGCACATCCCGTCTCTTGTCCACTGCAGAGCCTGAGCCCGCCCCGGCCCTCCGGGCAGCGCATCTCCCTCAGCGGCTCGCGGGGAGGAGGGGGCCAGGCAGGAAATGCGGACAGCGTGCTGTGTTTTGATTATCATCAGGGAAAAAAGGTTTTCTCCGAGCCCCTCTCCTGCCCACCCCCCACACACACACCGCAGCCGTTCTCTGTCCTGCCTGAGGGCTTCGGCGGGGTCTATGGTCCAGGCCCAGCAGCAGGAGGTGCTGGGGAGAAAACGTCCACTTTTCCAGACTCCACAGAAGGAAGGAAGCGAGGGAGAAGGAAGGGGCTGAGCCCGAGGAGGCGGCAACGACGTGGACCACGTCTCCTGCGGGTGCGCCCAGCCACCTACAGTGTCACGGTCCTGTCTCAGAGTCAGTCCAAGGCTCCCCCGGTCCCTGTGTCTCAGGTGCGGCCTGTCAGGTGATGAGGGTGACTGTTCACAGAGACACCACGCACAGAGGCTTCCATTTCAGCCATCGCCCTCCAGACGACTAAGGAGTGCCTTTTGCAGATACGTGATCACATGCATCATTGCACTTAGCCTCATCGACTGTTCCATCTCCGGGATGGAAGGGGTGCAGCCTGGTGGCCGCCTGACAGGTCTGGGTTCTCGAGTCCCCTCCCGCCTGAGCCACGTCCTCGAGGCTGGTCTGAAGCCCCCTATCCCCACAGTCAAAGAGAAGCCGCTGATCCAACAGTCGTCAGTGTCAACCATGTCGAGGGCTTAATTTTGACTGTCCTGTTATTTTTATAAGTGTTTAGAAAGCTTATTTTTCCAAAAAGAGTTTCAAATGAATCCAAAATGAATCATTTTTAAATAGCAGGAGGGAAGAATCAGTGCGGGAAGACGTTTAATTTCGGCTGGAAAGCAAAGATCTGTGACCCTGACGTATAAAGTATCAGCAGAGGAGCCCGGACGGGTCTGCCTGCCTCTCGGCCGCACAGCGCCCAGCACAGGTTCAGAAAGAAACGCGACTTCCCAGCAGGGGGGCGCCCGGGGCACTGCACGCCGCTAACCTTCCACGTGATTGATTTAGAATGAAACTGCCGTGCGATTATGTGTACTTACACACCGTTTGTCAATTCAATATCTCTCTATATATTTTAAAGGAATATTTATTTGTTCTCAGAATCCCAATATATACATTTGTGAAGCGACTTACAAACTTTACCTGGTAGTTTGGAATTTCCCCCGTCACCGAGGGCCCTCGGGAGGCACCAAAACGTAATCATTCTGAGCAAAATAGCCCTGCCTCACGGTTAAAAATAGAAGCCATTATATTTCCTAGTTTCTGCCAAATTGCACATAAGTGAGCGGAGAGCCGGACGAGGTGATGAGTCTGTGCTGACTCAGCTCCTAGGCTGTCCTCGAGCCCAACAAGTGTCACAGCGACCGCGCAGCCCCGCCCGCACCAGTGCACCGCGCGGAGGGGCGCCCGGGGTCTGGCCCCGAGCCCATCCCTGGTCAAACCTCCTCAGGTGAGCAGGCACTGAGGTCAGGGCCGCCCGTGCACCCTGGAGCATCTCTGAGAAAAGCCAGCAGCCCCCAGGCCCTCAGGTACCTGGTTGAAAGGAACAAAGCCCCGCACGCACCTCTGCCCAGGTGTGCACCCCGCACCCAGGGAGAGCCGCTTCGCTGAGGTCACATCCTCACACAGCAACAGGACTGCACGGGCCTGGCGGGACCTCAGGGAGCTTGGGGAGCTGGAGGCTGCTGGCTCCCCCACCGGGAACTTGGCTCAGTCTAAAATCCCCTGGAAGTAAATTCCATGAATTTTTTTGATATTGAAAAGCTCCTAAGTCAGAAGATTGCATACTCACAATGGTTTTTATTATTTGAGGGAAAGGAAAGCATTATTATTAATTACATTACTAATTGCTTTCACCACATGTTGACGTCCATCGTCACTTAGATTCCTTGTGGTCACAGCAGCAGCAGAACTTGGCCATCGGGAATGTGAGGGGGGACAATTCTAGGTGACTCTGCACCTGTGGCTTTGGGATCCTGGGCAGAGGGCACTGGGGACAGGGCAGAGGTGTGCGGGTGACGACTGGGTGCTGGCTGGTTTGTCTGAGCCCTGAGTCCCCAGCCCACCCACATCAGTCCTGGGGCTGCAGCTGCTCCCGGGGCGACGCACGCGTGTGGCCCATCAGACGCTGGAAGAATCCTGGGTGCAGAGCCTGGCCTGGGGTGAGTACGGGGCCCGAGCCCTCTCCACGGCCAAGGTCACTGTCCAGAGATGACCCCGCCCCCGCCGGCCCAGGGAGCGTCCTCTCAGCAGCCTTGCTGTCCACCCCTGCACCCCCACTCTCTCTGACACCCCAAGGACAAGTGGACCTGGACACGCGGGCACACGGTTGTCCAGGAGAGGACAGGCACACCCCAGAAATGCCCTTCCCTCGGCAGGAGGCGAGGGGGGCCCCCAAGAGGAGTCCGTTCTAGGTTCGAGGGGGCTGTGACAAGGAGGGGCCCCCTCCGAGAGGCGGGGGGCTGGGCTTATGGCCCGTCCAGGAGCCCAAGTCTCATCCCACGGCAGACCCCCTGGAGTCAGAGCCCCATGCGGTCCCCACCACCCTGTCCTAAAAGCGTCCTCTGCTCCTGAGCCGGCCGTGCGCTGACTGCCCGAGGAAGCCCCTTCCCTGCCAGCAGGGACACCTGCGTTTCTGTGCTGTGGGGAGTCATCGTAAGTCACCGCGCTGCATGGAGGCCGGGGCCCTCACCGACCTGGTGCTGAGCGCTGACTAAGAGCAGTCCGGTCGGGGGGACCGGCCCCCTCCACGGCAGCGCGCCCTGGCTGGCGCCAGTGTGCTGTCAGAACAACACAGCAGAGGGCTGGCTCCCCGTCGGAACAGAAACGCAGAGCCAAGGCCACGTGCACCGCGTTCACGCCGTCCTGCCAGCGTGCGTAGCGACAGCTAACCTGCCCGAACGGGAGACGACGGGATTCACCAGTGGAAACAAAGGTGGGCGTCTGTACTCAGGACCCCGGAGCTCCCCCACTCGGGATAGCTGACCCCCTTACACCCTGGTCACCTCAGGGTCCACCGGTGCCACCAGGCTCCAGCACGCGTGAGCCATTCCTTTACTGGTTTAAATAAACAGGAACTTCCTGTTTGGCCACTAGGGGCTGTAGCAGAGAACTCGGGGTTTCAGGATAATCGCAAAGACATAACTGTGCTGGGGTGACATTTTAGAGGAAAAGCCTCCTTCCCACACTAAAGTGGAGCCGCAGGAAAGAGTCGGACGGCAGCTCGCGGGCGCCGGGCACCTGAGCGCCCATCAGTTACATGTGCGCTCGGCGGGCTGGCAGGGCTTTCTTTCCTCAACCACCATGGGACTTCAGGCTCAATCAACTTTAAGGGGTGAACGTACTTGGCAAAACGGTTAGCTGGGGACGATTTCCACAACCTCCAGAACTTCCCGCGTGAGTAGTATGCACCAAAGCATGTCTGAAGTTAAGCCCAGAAGTCACAGAACCTCTCTTGGATTTGGATTCCCGATTGATGGGAGGGAAATGATGAAAGCGAAAACGCAGAGCCAAGCCGAGCACCTCGAGAATCCCCAGCTCGTCCTCAGCCAAGTGGCAGCAAGCAGCTGGCCGGAATTTCTGAGTGCCTCTAATGAAGAGGTGTCCTCGTGGTTCGGATTTGGTGATTAAATGGAATAAGACGAATATTCCTTAGTGGGTTTCCTGGAAGAGGATTGCCCTGGAAGACAGCGGGGGCCACGCATCCATCCCAGGGCCCCAGAGGAGGCGCGGGGGAACCACCCTTGGAAATCAAGCTTTTGATCGCATGGTGCTTGTCAGTGTGGGTTTTCCTTGCCATGTATTTCAAGACGCTTTCTTAGACCCAGTGGAGAGGTCTGGGCTGCTTTGTTGGGATTTCTGTCCTCAGAACGCAGAGCTGGGGGTTTGCGTTCTGAGGACAGAAATCCCAACAAAGCAGCCTGCATGGGTGCGTGGAGTGAACCCGCCTTGCGCTCAGCGCAGAGGCAGGAAGACTGAGCTTCCAGAAGCAGGAGCGCCCCCGAAGGCACCACAGAGATGATTCTGGGGCCCCCGGCCTGGTTTGACACAGGCCACCTTCTCTCACCTTCTCTCCATGACGGGAGAAGCCGTGACAGTCACCCGCCATCATCAGAGGCTCAAGGGTGAAGTGTGTACCCGCTAACTGTTCACTGAAACTGGGAGCAATCTGTGTGGCCCGTTTTCCCCGGATAAGCTCCTGCTGCTCTCACGACTTAGGGACATTTACTGACTTTATTGACAGGCAGGCACCATCCGTCTCCTGTTTATAAAGGCAGAAACGGAGACCTGGGCGGGGGGGCCAGGCTGGGCTGACCCACTACACGCAGGGAATGGCCCGCTCGGTGCTGGCTCCCTGAGCCC
This sequence comes from Camelus bactrianus, assembly GCF_048773025.1. Classification (NCBI taxonomy): domain Eukaryota; kingdom Metazoa; phylum Chordata; class Mammalia; order Artiodactyla; family Camelidae; genus Camelus; species Camelus bactrianus. Next base: position 3,428,144 of record NC_133541.1, read on the forward strand.
CGAGAAATGAGGGGTCCTGAGTAGATCAACCTTCAGAGAAGCAGGAATCATCGCTCACCCGCAGACACCACCAGCGGACTTCAGGCTGCGGAACACCGGCCCTAGGGAGAAATGTATTTTATTATCTGCACGCACATGCACACGTGTGACTGAAGTACAAGTTGGAAAGCCCTCCCTCCCTTCCCAGTGACACTCTTTTATCCTATTTCATTTAAGGGAAACTGGACCCACCGTGAGGGGAAGCCACCACGTGGAAGTACACCTGAACTCTTCAGCTCGCCTTGCACGTTCGCGGACGCGTCCCTGCGGACCCGGCAGCGGCGCCTGCGCCCAGGCTGTTCCTGTGCAGGGTGAGACGCTCCTTTTCCTGCAGCCACGAGAAGCAGGTATTCGAGAGACACTTAGCCAGCTCCTCAGCATGGGTCCTACCACCGCTGCTGACTGAGCCGGTGCATAACTGAACCCGAGACTTGAGCTGTGACCCAAGGTCGTTTAAACGACCTAATGGAACAGACAGATGTCATCAGCGGACTTCACACAAATCTTCCCGTGTCCTGGGAGCTCTTACTGGCTCCAAAGCATCCCAGGTCAACCCAGAGAGTCTTGGGCTTATAAACCCCAGACGTAGAAGACGCTGACCCTCCTTCCCGACCTTGTTTTCTTCATTAAAAGGAGAGCATCTCTGGACTCAGTGCCCCCCCCCCCGGCACCGGGTACACAATGACAGTGCAGTCACATGAACTGAGGGGATGAACACACCACTGTGGCCAAGGCCTAGGCCACACCACACCCCCAGGCTGAGGAAGCAGAATTCGGATCCCAGGAGGCGCGTGTGGGCCACTCTGTGCCAGCACCTCGGTGCCCGTGTTCCGAGGGCGCCCTCGCACAGGGCGGGAGCTGCTGGCCCATGGCCAGAGGCCCTCCCAGCGGGGCTAGCACAGTGGCGGCTGCTCCGCCCACCTGCACAATCCCGTGTGGCCTCCCACACCCCTGAGCTGACAGAGAAGATGGGGTCCCGGCTCTCCCAGAGGCAAACCCCTTACCGCAGTCTCATTCATTGTTAGCTCCATCTTTTGCTGAGGTTAGATTGAGGGGGGAGGAAAGAGCCAGGAAGCTTTGTTTAATCCAAATTCACACCCCGGCAATGACATTCCCAAGGGATGTTAAGGTAAGACTTTGGAAGGAAGGTGACTCAGGGAAGTCCTCGCACACCACTGGCAGGAGTGGGAGCGCCTCAGGGCGGCTGCGCCTGCCTCACCCTGGGTGCGGGTGGGAAGGTTGTCATCTGCAAAATCCAAGGTCACTTTCGCCACTAGGAAAGTGTCCGTGAGGAACTATTAATAGAAACCGGGAGCGATACCGCTGTCCCAGCCTCATGATCCCCACGCCCGTGGCGAGCAGGGGGCTCGGGGCTCTGAGAGGCCTGGGCGACAGTAGCTGGGTTTTCTCCTACAAATGCCGCACCTGTCAGCTCTCACAGCAGGCTACACTCTTCCTCGCCCGCCGCCAGCGTCCTGCCATCCGGGGAAAGGTATTTTTAAACATCTTTCAGTACATTTTATTACTCCCAAGTGCAGCAGAAATAGTTCCTCCATGCGTGAAGCAGCACCTTTCCCCCAGCACGACCCGCAGCGAGGGAGCATCTTAGAGACGGCGAGCCGTCACCCTAATCGCTTCTGACTTTTTTCTTCAAAACCGCGTCATGAAAATGCTGCAATGTGATAAAAGGGGATTGTTCTCTAGGAAAAAAGAAAGAGCTGAGGTTTCAGTCCAGCGTGCACAGAATATCCCGTCGCTGTGTGCCAGCCCGGGCTCGGTCAGGGCGACGCCCTCCCAGGTAAGGGTGCCGGGCTCTCCCCAGCTCTGGGACCACCATTCATGACCTCAGAGAAGTCACACGGCCTCACAAATGCAGCTTTAGGAACACTCGGAGGGTTCTGGTCCCACCTTCCGGCCTCCCGCAGCTGCCAGCGCATTCACAAACGCATATTTGCGGAGCACCATAAGCTGTTTGGAGAGGGTCTCAGGGGCCAGGACTCCCAGGCCTCCTCCCTCCCAGAGTGAAAACACACAAGGGAGAGACGTGCAAATTCACGTGGGGCTCAGCGTCGCGGCGGCGTCACGTTGTGAGGACCAGCCCTTCCCGATCCTCCGTTTCCCTGGGGCTCATGACTCCCACGCATTCAGAAGATGTGCTTCCAAAATCAGGAACAGAGATGCTCAGGGCTCGTTGTGGATATAAAGGCAAACAATTTGCCACGACATTTTTTTTTTTTACCGATTTACCAACAAAGGTCCTAAATCCATGGTGCTCACCCCGTTCTCTTTTCAGGGTTCTAACGTCTTTCTCAGCCCCCCCATGGGGGACGCCCTTGTATGCGAGGATCACGGGACTTTCTTTTCTCTTTTCCATGTCCCTTCAGGCTTGGAATCCCACTAATGGGCGGTAGACACAAGGCCCATTAGCCGCCTAAAGGTTTCTAAGTTATCCCGCCATAAAATATTTCGCAAGTAGCACCAGGGGGTTAATACTCGTCAGTGAATTGAAGAACATGTTAAGTCATTCTTAACGGTGCTAGAAAGTCTTCTGACCACTGCTTGCTTCACGGGGGCTCCATCTCAAACACAGCCTTTTCGAGAGGAAATAATCGTAGTTCTGTTACCACCGTGGACACGCTGCGCTAAGGAACTCGAGGCTGCAGACAGACGTTCCTTCCAGAAGGTAAGTTAGCGGCCGCGTCGTCTGGTGTTTGTCCCGTCCTGCAGGGCTGCCGGCAGCCCGATGGGGGCCGCACTGAGTCCCGGGCCCCTGCGTGGATGGAGCGTTGGGGGCGCTGTGTGCGCGGTGGCAGAGTGAGACAGAGAAGCCCGGAGCTGGAGGAAGCGAGCCTGACCGCGCTGTCCACGCGCCCCTCCCTCGCCTCCTCCGGCCACAGGACACTCAAGAAATGCATGTGGACAACGTGGTTTTCAAAACGCTCGCTCTTACAATTATGCCTTCAGAACACAACGGTCCAACAACTGGGCCCGGAGTGGAGCCGACCACAGGTGAGGGACAGTCCCCCCTGGATCCCATAGGGAAGAGAGACCTGTGCTTGCCTCCCGACCCTCTCCAAGGTCAGGTGGCGCTGCCTGGGGTCAGGGTGAGGACGACCCCCTTGGAGAGGCCGGGGACAAGATGCCAAGTTTCCGTGGCAGGAGGGGGACCCAGGTCAACAGGCAGCCTTCTGGGGAAGGGCACCCTGCTCCCCAGCTGCTCATCACCCCCAGAAGCATGTCGCTGTTGACCCCAGTGGGGCCTTTACATGTCACCTTGAACTTGAACTATTTACTTGTATTCAGACCCTGGAGATGCGTGTCCTCTGCACCCAGTCCCAGCTCTGGGTGTGTCCCATTGAGACAGCGTGATGACAAGGAAGAAGCGAAACATCCCGGGCCTGTCTCTCCCCAGGCAGCTGGTGCGTGACAGGGTGTGCCACCTGGCTGGTGGGTGATGAGCAACAGTCCCCCATACGCCTGAAAGACCTGGGCCACTTGCTACGTCCTGCTTAAGGGCTGTTCACCCGCATGACGTAAGGGAGACACAACTCCTGCTCCAAAATTAGACTGTGCAGGTGAGACAGCATCTGAGGGGACCGCGGGAGCTCTGGAAGGTGTGCGTGCGTGTGTGCGTGCCTGTGTTTGTGCGTGTGCATGTGTGCGTGCGCGCGCGCGTGTGTACGTGCGTGTGTGCGTGTGCGTCTGTACGTATGCACGTGTGTGCGTGAAACAAAAGGGCAAGAGCTATTGTGCTTGATCCTTAAGGTTTAAGCAGCTTCAGCTACCGGTTAGCCAAGAACTCAATGAAAAAAGAGAAAAGGATTGAAGAGAAAGCACAAGGGGTGAGACCTGCTCACGTGAGCCGAGAGCGGCTGGCGGTGCCCCAGGACCTGGGGCCGGCGGGACGCCCGCAGTGTACGGGTTAGAAGGGTGAAGTCCAGCCGTGTTTGTGAAGCTCTAGATTTCACCTGCCTCTCCGATTTTGATTTACTCTAGGAAATTTAAACTCCATCGGTGTGTGTGTGTGTGTGTGTGTGTGTGTGTGTGTGTGTGTGTGTGTGGAGAGAGACAGAAACAGAGACACGGAGACACAGAGAGAGAAGTGTATCATATCAAAAAATTGGAGGATCTCAGGAAATAAACCTACTGTAATTGTAGTTTCAGATTCCAGGAGGAAAGAGGCCAGAGGCCCTCTCAGTCCTGGGGTGCTGAGCCCGGGCCAGGCACAGGGCCCCTGGCCCCGAAGGCAGGCAGAGGGCGGCCCCGCGGTGCGGGATGACCATCACCCTGCCTCTCCTCCCGCCAGACAGAGGTCTGGGTTCCACGGTGTGTTTCTTTGTTTTTGCAAATACAGAGGCCCCATTCTGTGAACTTGCCGTAGAGTAATTTAGGGGAAAGAAGGACGCCAGCACAGCTCAGTTCCATAACAACCACGCCGGCTCACCTCCGCCTTCCTGTCCACACCCCCCAGAACCACGCCGCCACCATCGCCGGACAGAGCCCCCTCGGGAACCAGAGGCAGCGCGCATCGGCCGGCGCGTCAGGCGCCGCGGAAACAAACGCAGTGTTAGGCCGAGAGGAAACGTTCCCAGTGCTTTACCTGTCTGACTCTTCCTTGCCATTTGCTAAAGTTAATAGCAGTTAATGTCCATGAAAACGGTTTTGAATTTCACGAGCTTCTTTTTCACTGGTGAGTCTCCCACGCAATCGGAATGTCTGCGCGCTGAGTCCCGTGAGGGGGAAGAGGGCTGCGAAGTGCGACCGTCCTTCAGGGGAGAGACACACTCACCCCTGACACCAACACGCACACGCACACGCGCGCACACGCACACACTGTTCCCTGCAGTTTTAGCGTTTTGGCTGGAACGTATACATATTGCATGTATTAGCAGAGTTGTCAGCATCACCGACGTAATTGCCCAAAGTCATTGCTTCTTCCCTGGCAGTTGAAAGCCCAGAACCCCCGTGAAGGAGTGAACAGACTTCTTTGACCCACTTAAGTCTCCTTTGCATTTGTATCTGACAGGGACCCGGCGTCTCACCGAGGATTTTGCGAGAAGACGTCTTGGGTGTTCTGCTCACTTCCTGCATCGCGGGGGCTGGGGCTGCGCGGGCCTGCGGGTCACTCACCATGGGGGCTGCCCGCGGGGGGCTGGACCGGACCCGAGCCCCGGCTGTCCCTCCTCTGCTGCCCCCTCTTCTGCGTCTCACCATGCGGGTACTTCAACCCACACACAGTGTTTCCAGACCCCACCATCACTTCCTGAGTGTTTAATAAGTACACGCATTTGAAATAGATGCCAAGTGTCTGCATCCATCAAATTGCTCTCAAGAGCAGTTGAGGCAGCGCCGTGCAGAGAGGGTCCAGACAGGGCAAGAGATCAGGAGGGAGCGAGAGCACAGGTGCTGTCAGGGAAAACCGCTCTGAGCTCCCAGCCTCCTGCACTCTCATCTACACTGCCTCCCACACTTGACTGTCTACACTGCCTCCCGCACTCATGGTCTACACTGCCTCCCACACCTGACTGTCTACACTGCCTCCTGCACCCAAGTGTCTACACTGCCTCCTGAAGTTGACTGTCTACACAATGCCCCTGCAACTAGCAGTCTGCAGTTTCCCAGCACAAAGATGTGTTTTCTAACAAGCAAGGAAAATGAGGAGGATTATCCAGGAGGCTGCAGGACCCGGGTCCTGCTAGTGTGGGCAGAGTCTGGGGTCTGATTCTGCAGGTGGGTGGGTCCCCCCGCAGCCCCTCGACCAGGCGGGCATTTAGTCTGCGACATTTTGGAGGTTGGTGTGGGGAGGGCTTGGAGGCAGAAGTGCTGCGTTTGGATGTTGTGATGGGCGGACGGAGGCGGGGGGGCCACAGGGAGGCCTGCTGGGTCAGAGGTGGAGCAGCAGGGAAGGGGCCGAGGAGGCGGGTAGGTAGTGCTGCTGGTCACCGTCACATGCCTTCCCGTCAAAACAGTTGAAAGGAACGTGTCCAGTTTCGTTTGCGTCCCCAGCCTAGTGCATCGCTGGGCCTTCCTTCCCAGCATAAGTTCTCTGCTTCCAGCGTAAATTCCCACTTGAAAGTCAGTCTCTTTGAGCAAACTCTGGTGTCCTTCCAGACGTGCTGTGCAGCCACAGAGAACCAGAAGCAGACGGGGCCGAGTGTGGGGTGTAGGGTTACCCCGCTCTGTGCTCCTGGAGAAAGACTACAGGCCAGAGACCAGAGATGAGTGTGTTCTAAACACACACTTTCGAGGATGCACCGTGATTGAAACCTCTGAAACCAATAAGAAAGTCCTAAGAAATCTGTGTCCCTAGACGTTTACAGTGATTTTAAGGGCTTGTTGATAACACATTCATTAGTGGAATTGTTCAGCCACACAATGAAATCAAACGAGAAATTACTGAAAACTCCAGTTACGTCTTCTAATTTCTGTCGAGTTGAAAAGTAGGTACTTTTAAAGGAACTCAAGTCCATTACCAAGAGTCTAGCAATCCAACACGAACCAGTGTGAATGCAGTCTGCAGGCGGTGACTCGCACTAGGACTCCGAATCTCAGGAAAAGCCTCGTGACCAAACCTACCATTCTGACTCCATCATGCTGCCTCTCACCTTTCTATCTGCAATCACGTGAGGCCACAAACACTCACTGTGTTGATTTCAGATCCAGACAAACCTATCAAGCGCACCCCCCCCCATCACGTTCCTGGACCTCGGTGCTGGCTGGAGCCGAGACACAGGCTGTAAGTCAAATCACCTGCAGAAAAGAGGTCAGGACCCAAGCCCGACCACTGCCATCCCCCCTGCCTGCTGAGCTTGCTGAGGCTGGTCTGTGTGCCCATTGCTGGGCCAATACTGAGATCACCACCTGTAGGCTGCAGACGTTTCCCCTGCCTCTGATGGAAGTCAGAGGGCCACGCTAAGCCACTGTCTCCACCATCTCCAGACAGCTCCTTTGCAGGGCTTCCGTGGTCTCTGGAAACGTCTGGATCTTCGAAGAGCAGGTGAGTCCTCACGTTGCCTCTCCCCCATCCACCCGGGTGGAAGTCCGAGGATGCTGCCGAGGTCCGAGCTCTGTCACCCAAATGCTGCCTGAGTTCCTGCCACGGGCATTCACTTCTTGTGTTTTCAGCCTCCGTTCTTCACTGGAGGCCAAGCTAGAGCAGCTGACCCCGAATCTCTCTCCAGGTGGCCCACGTGTCAATCCTGGCTGCGGGACCATTGGACTAACACATGAAGTCTTTTAATGTGGAACCTAAAAGCCCTGAGCCTGGGTGGCTGTGAACAAATCCATGCCCATGTGAAGTGACCACTTTCAAGCAGCAGCCCTCACTGAAGGGAAGAGCATGTGACTTGGGAGCGGGTTTCCACTGGAGAAAGGAGACCTGGAAGGTTTGGCGATCAGGCCAGAACAGAAGAGAAACGTGGAAAGGGTTGTTGGAGTCTCTCTGTTTCAAGACAAAGTTCGTTTGCTTTCTACCGCAGGGTGGTTCTGGCTTGAACCCGAGTCACATGGCACCTCAAATTCCACTCACACACGGTTGCTGAATTCAGTTCTGTTAAATCTGCCTCAGTGCCTCCCTCCCACACACCTCTGTTCCAAGTCGTGTAAGAAAAAAACTCACTTGACAAATAATTTTAATGTATCTCATCAATATTAGGGTTGCCAGATTCAGCAAATAAAAATAAAGAATCTCCAGTTAAGTTTAGGTTTCAGAAAGCCAACAAGACTTTAGAGTATGTCCTGAACACTACATGGGCCTTACTTACACTACCAAGGCATCCATAGTCTATCAAAATATCAAGTGTAACTGGATGTCTTGTATTTCATTTGGCAACTCTGTAATTTATATATATTTATATATTTATGTTTGAACATTTATGTGTATACTCATGTGTTCTTTGTATTCTATTCTTACTGTACTTTTTAATTGATTGTATCTATTATTTCTTGCAGAAGTCTGAGATGCCTCTGAGGTCAGGGAGAGGACCATTTTTTGTGCTATGTAAAATCAAACCAATGACATTGTGCATTTATCAAAACCTATAGAATGTGCAACCCAGAGACTGAACCCTAATGGAAACTGTGGACTCGAGTTAATAATAATGTATCAATTTTGGACCATCAATTGTAACAAATGCAGGCACTCATGCAGGATGTGAAGATAGGGGAAATGTTTGTTGAGCGCGTGGACAGACCTGTATAGGAATTTTTTGTATTCACTGTGTAGTTTTTCTGTAACCCTGTAACTGCTCTAAAATATCAAGTCTATTTTAAAAATCAAATGTGTAAGACACATGTGCTAATATTTGATTTTCCAAATGATGCAAAGCAGTAAAGTGTGTAAGTGGGGCCCAGCTTCCCGTGTGGGACCCGAGCTGGAAAGTGCGAATCCGGCTATGGAGAGGCTGCCTTGCGATCGCAGCGGCAGGGAAAGGCTCCTCCTTAGGGGAGCGGTGCTGGACTGAGGCAGAAAGCTGTCGACCTCCAAGGAAAAGATCCACTCCAGGCTCTTCCCCACCCTACCCGTCCCCAGTCAGGGCATTACTGGGGTCCTTCTCTGCTCCTGAGTCTCATACCATTAAAATGACCTTTTCCCACCAGGCCACACCCACTGACATCCAACCCCTAGTGCAGTTGAGACCACTTCTCCAGTCTTGCCGCCAGTGCCCCAGCCACAGGTTGGCATCAAATCTTCCCACAGCTCTTTGGGCGGGTGACATGGCTTCTTACATGAATGGGGGAGGAGGAGGCTCAGAAAAGATGCACACACGCTTGCCCTCGGCTGGACCTCAGGACGTGCATCAGAGCCGAGTCCAGCCCGGAGTCTCACCCGCACCCCCACCCCACCCCTCCCTCTCTGCTCGCGTTCTCAGATCCTGCCTCTGTCAGAGATCACGTTTCTCAAAATTAAAATCATGCAGCTTTATCTTTTAAAGCTTTTAATTAATTGTTTGATATTTATAAATTATATGTATTTTGCCCTCCAATCTTAATAGAAACCTTTGAATATTTGAGAAGAAAAACTATTTATCAGAAAACAGCAAATGGGTCATTTTTATTTTTCTGCATCTGGTTTACTCTACAGGTTCTGTTGAAAACAGATTTAAATGTCCACTTGGAATACAATAACTTTTTAAGTTTTGAATTGTTGTTGGTAGAAGAGAAATTATGTGAAAAGCTTGATATATATACCAGGTAAGGAGGGATCCTGCTGAAAAAGAAAAAACTGAAGAAATATATAATTTATGAATTACACTGTCTTTATTTTACGACAAACCCAAGCCTCGTCACCCCTCCTCAGAACAAAACACCCAGACAGGCGCAGTAATCATTAAATCCGGTCCTCTTTGATATGTTGATGACTTCCCTGCAAATCACGCTTTGCACATGTTTTGTGATTTTGTCAGTTGAAGGTGTATTTTCCCAGGGAGAAGGATAAAACATGCTGCACAGAGCAGTTTGTAAACCTGATTTACAAATGTTCACTGTTCAGACACTGAAGGGGCCTCGTTTATCCCCTCGCCCCGGCCCCCACGTGGCCTTCCCTGGGCCTCGGGCTGAGATGTGGGCGGGGAGCCTAACGAGCAGGGCAGGCGGACAGCGACACGTGGGCCTGTCGAACCAGAGCCTCCTGTGCAGGAGGAGCTGGGCGTTGGGAGGAGGGCCGCTTGGGGCAGTCAGGGGGCCACCCTGTCCCCTCCCCTCCCCATGCTGTGGAGGTCACTGGCAGGCACCCTCGTGTCCGGGAGCTCTCTGCCCAGCAGCTCAGCCTCCAGAGTGCATGCGCTGCACCCCCTGCAGGACTGCTGCCCAGAGCCAGGGCCGGGGCCCTGCCAAGGGGGCCACCTGCCCTGTTTAGATCTCACCCTCCATCACTTGTGTGGGACCCTCTCCTGGTGATCCCTGGAGGAGGCACCTGCCTCCGAGCATCCTGCCTGAGGCTGCCACAGAAGGAGGCCGGGTACCAGGAAAATAGTGCTTCCTGGGCCGTTTGACCCCAAGATGATTTTAGGAACTCCACTGGTCCTTTCCTGCGTGACAGATTTGCTGCCAGCGTTTTGTTCTGACCTCTAGGTAACAGTCAGGCTAAGGGCCCCCCTGGCCTGGGAGCACCCCTGCCCCCTCTCCTGCAGCCCACAGCCCACCTGCAGCTGGCCTTCTTCCCAGCCTCTCCGCCCCCGGTGCACTGGGAAGACAGGGACAGGAGGGGCTTGCGCCTGAATGCATCGCTTGCTTCTGCTTGAAGATCTAAAGTCTACAGAAAGTTTACATTATAACTCACTTGTGGGTCTGCCTGCTGGCAGGCTGACTTCATCTTCTTTCAAAGCACAGCCTTAACTCAGCCCCGTCCTTTATAAGAGGTCAAGCCCTGAGGAGATGTTAAGCCAACTGTGCTTCTCATCCAGGCTTGGGCTCCCCCCACCCCCACCCCGGGAAGGTAGCCGCTGTTTATATCTGGGCCCATTACCACCTAACACAGTATTATTTGAGGGGCTGAGTATCACTAATCGTTTTAAAACAAATTGTTTTTCCACTGCTTAAGAGCCAGAAAGAATAAACCTGAAACTGGCCTGGGCCTCCTATTTAAATAAACTAGCTTCCTCATGGGACCTGCCCAGACTTGGACCCAGGGGTCCGCGAGGCCCCCCCTCCCGCCCCACCCCCTCCTGGCCTCCACACCTTGGCCGGCTGGTCCAGGCCGCATTCACCGTCTCCCTATCTCAGCTGTGCGGACCTCCAGGATCGAGTTACCACTGAGTCAGATGGTGGGAAGGATGGGGCCGAGGTCGCTTTGGGGACACAATTTCCCCAGATCAACAACAGGGCCTGCCTCCTAAAGGTCACAGAGCACACCACCTCCTGGATCTTATCCTCACCCGCTCCCCACCCTCACCCCCAGAGCCTCCCCCGCGGCCGCTGGCGCCCCCTGCACGTCCTGCGCTGCTCTGGGACCCTCTCCAGCTAAGGACGGTGCTCCTATGGTCCTGCCCCTCTGCTGCCAATTCTGAGCGTCCAAGTCAAAGTCACCAGTGGCTGCCACGAGCCCCCAAAATGAAGGGTTGGGCCGAGAATGGGTTCAAGGACCCCCCCCCAACACCTTGACTCAGGGTCTTGTCCTGAGGTGTCGTAGCAGGCCGGAACCCAGGGGACCTGGCATGCTCGCAGGTGCCCCCAACTGGGCTGTGAACACTGCTGCGTCCGCGTGGGCGTCCCCAACTCCAGGCAGCCCTCCAGACTGTTCTTAAAGAAAGAAGCATGGGGAGGCGGGGGAGGGTGTGTCCAGGTACCTAAATTTGCGTTGTCAGGCCTGTAAAACCCTGACTTCGCCTGGTTAATTCCCTAAAAAGGAGAAGGGGTGTCTAGGCCATTGGCAGGCGGGGAGTCGCGCCCAGATGCCCGCGGCTCACTCGAGCGCCCTGCGGACCCTTGCTGTGTTTGTCCAGGTCGTCCGGGGAGGCGCGGCCCCGCAAGGCTGGCCGCGCAGTCGGGCTCCACGCGGGTCCTGGGGCTGCAGCCGGGTATGCGCGGGGTCCCCGCGCCGGTCACCTCCCGGCGGGACGATCCAGGCGCGCGCCACGAGGGCTGCCGCCAGTGCGGGGCGAGTTCTCTCCGCGGCTGAGCGAGTATCAGAACCGGCTCTGCTGCCAGGCACCGCGCGATTGCGATGTGCGTGCAGGAGAGACCTCAGGAGAATAGGGAAGGGGGAGTCGGCCAGGCTGGCGGCGGCTCTTCCCTCCTGGGCGCTGGAAGGGCGCCCGACCGTCCCTCGATCGTCCTAAACGCGGAGGCAGCGCTTTCGGTTTGCGGCGGCTGAGAGATGGCCTCGTCCCCTTCCGGTCGCACACCCACCGCGCCCAGCCAGGCGGCCTCCCCGCAGCGCTGAGGGGCGGGACCCAGAGCCGCCAACGAGTGGGGGTCAGGAGCAGGGCTGGAGGGCCGAAAGAGAGACTGAGAGGAGGGGAGACTTGCCTGGGGGAGGGAGCTGGAGTAGGGCCTGGATGGCGGGTTCCAGAGTGGGGCCTGGGGGAGGGGTCCTTGAGTAGAGCCTGGTTGGGGACCCAGAGCGGAACCTGGGGTGAGGGGACACGGGTAGGGCCAGGATGGGGGCTATGGGAGTGGAGCCGGGAGTGGGAGTTGGGGGGAGCCCGGAATGGGGCCTCCTCTGGGAGCTGGCTGGCGTCGGGCGATCCTGCAGGATTGTGGACGGCTCCGAACGCCTGGCTGCGGCCTCCCCCAAGGAGCCTGCAAAGGGCCCGAGCCCTCTCCCCTCGAGGGGATGGGACCCGAACGTGGCGGGAGAACTAAAGCAGGTCGCTGGATCTGGGCCTCCTAGGCTGTCGTGGCCCGGAGATTCTGGGCTTCGGCTCAGCCCTCTCCTCTGCGCCCGCCCGCGCCGCCCCCTCCCCACCCCCAAGCACCTCCCTGTGCCCCCGGCCCAGGGATCCCAGCCCGACCCTGCGGTCCTGCGTATCTCCGCTCTCCCTCGACCTGCTGCTACTCGGCTCGCCCGCCTCAGCCCCGCGGGGGCCTCGATGTGACCAATAAGCGCACACATGGCGGCTCTGAGCTGGACGACCGCAGGACAGAAATAGGTCTAGGGGTGTCCCCTGAAGGACACCCTAAGCCTGGACGGTCCAGGGGGCTGGAGACCGCGGAGAAAAGACAGTTCTCTGAATAAATGCTTGTAGTAGCTGTGCAGGGCCAAACGTGGGCTTGGAACCCACCCTGGGTTAAAAGATATTAATGAGCTTCGGGCCCCCGGGGCTCCCCAGGGAGAGAGCGGTCCGGAGCAGGCCGGCCGGCGTGTGGAAAGCGAGGGCGACCACCAGGGTTCTGCTTCCACGCGCTGCGGAGCAGCCTTCCAGGCCAACGCTGCCTCTCCCCACGGGGCTCATCCGGACACAGATCGGCCTCTCCCGTCTTCCTGGGCCGCCTACTTGTCCCCACCTGACCTGCTAACTCACCTCCCTACTTTGCAGGGCCGAGGACGCCCCCACTTGGCGGGAGCTGGGGTGCGGGAGCCCGGAGCACGCGGGAACCGCAGCTGCGCTGGGCTAACGTGCCCTTCGCTCCCCGGTCCGAGGCAGCCCCGCTCTGCTGCCATTAGCGCCGCCTGAAAACAGGGGCCCTCCCCCAGCCCACCTTCCCCGGTTGGAAGATGTCAGGGGTTAAAGTGTTCGCTTTGCCCTTTCTCTTGATCTTGGAGGGAAAAGGCGAGAATTGCTAGCACCTTCATGGGCCTTAGACCTGCAGTGGCTGCAAGCAGCCCCGGCCCCCCGCTAACTTTGATCAGCCTTATTAATTCCAGCTGTGCTCTATTTGTTTGTCATTTTCCCCTTTTCCTCTGGAATCATTACTTATGGCGGGGGAGGGGGAGAGGTAGGTAGAAGGTGCCCGCTGGTAGAACAGAGACGGGGAATTTCTGACAAGGAGAGAGTGAATGTGTTCTCCCTAAAGGTCACCAAGAGGAGGGCACAGAGGAACCCGATCTGATCAGCTCCCTTTGGAATCGTTACTCAAGAGCATTAACTAATTACCTGATCAGAGAAATGAAAAAATAAATATTCTTTAAAATAACCGAAGGTCATTAGGACTCTGTTGTTGACACTAATGATTAATAATTGATCAGGACTCACACACAATAAATTGCCAACTTATCTCCCCCACAAAACGTGAGTGCTTGGGTAGCGTTGTGTCGTTCCCTTCCCCTGGCGCTGCCTCGGAAGAGCCACCCAGTTCCCACCTGGAAGCAGCCCCGACCTCACAGTTGCTTCTTCAAGAGTATTAGATTGAACTTGTTTTCAGTTCCATCTAGAACAAAGTAACACTAGGACACCTTTTAAAAAGATGTTTCCTTATTATCTTGGGGCTGCACTTAAACAAAAAACATTTTTCCTCTTCCCCTTTCCATGGGATGGCGAAAGAACAGACGGCAGGTTTCATAAGTCACTTGGACTGTATCACCAGGATGGTCCCCCTTCAGAACTTCTTCATTTTTTATCTTTCTTAGAAAGAGGGAGGACATTCTGTCCTCAGTAGAGGGAATACAAGCTTATTCTCTGCGTGGAGGGTGAAGGTTCCAGCTGAGACTAGGTCCCTCTGTTTGCAGGAGACACACGGAAAAGAGAAGACAGGAACATGCAAATGGGGGTATTGGCTCCCTAAAACAGATTCCTCTCTTGCCTACCAATGCTTGGGGTCCAAGTGCAAATCATCAAACACCAGTTTCCTCACATTCCAGACCCAGCAGAGGGGAGGGCTGGTGGCCTGTGCTTTCATTATGACCAATAGGAAGTAATTTCCAGCAACTGGAAAATTATATTGTCATAGATTACCGCTCCTTATAATAAGCCTTTAAAATATCTGTAGGGATTTGTCACTTACATAAAGGTTTGCAAATACATCAAAGGGACATGTCCCCTTTGCGATTTGTAGAAATTCAAATGATGTTCATCATAATATACACATATCACAGACTGTGGTGCATTGTTCCCCAAATTGCCTCTTCAGTTAAGACATTTTTAAAAATGTTTAAAATGTTATTTTTCGTAAAAGCAGTGTGAAAACACATATTTAATGGATCTATTTATGCCCTTAGTTGGGGGTTAAAGTGCATGTTTTCCTTGGGATTTTCAGTGCACTGGGGAACTAAAGAGACATTATATGGTGACTGATCCTGATAGGCTGTTACTTGGAGGAACTTTCTCATAATCCAGAGCATTATTTACAAGTGAAAAGGGTGTCTCTGACGGAACAGATAAATTGCTTTGGAATGATTTTTGCAAACCGATGCCTGTTTACCCCTGTTCTAGCAGAGAAAGTTTAGGGCACATTGATTCTGTCATGTTAAGAAACAAAAGGTCGACTCCGCTCGGCCTCTTTAATAAGATTTAAACGCGGTTTTAAGTGACCCTGAAACGCAGGCGGGCTGTGGCGGCGGCGTCTTCGCGGGCGCTTGTCCGCAGCGGTTCGTCCCGGCCGGGTCGGCAGAGGCCGGATCCACACACGCCGGGGACGGCCTCGCGGAGGCCGGGCCGCTGTCCCGCCGGCCTCGGGGACCAGCCCTGCCGGCGGCGGCCCGGGGTGCGCGCCGCGCGGGGCCCCGGCCCGGCCCCCCGCCCCGCCCCGCGGCCTGAACGCAGACAAAGGTGGATGAAGTTCTTTGCAAGTTTCAAAGGCAGTTGCCGGGCAGCTTTGCAGAAACAATAACTCTTTTATTGGGAACAAATGTTGACATTTGACGGGCGCGGGAGGCCGCGGCCGCCGGGCCAGCGCTCCCTCCCCGTGCTCCGGGCAGCGCCCGGCCCCCGGGGCCCACCTGAGATTAAAGCGCGAATTGCGATAAATCGGCTGTAAGGTACCCGGGGCCGCGCGGGCTACGTCCCCGCCAAGCCTGCGCCCGAGCCCCGCAAGGCCCGCGTCCCCGCCCCGGCCCCGCGCCCGCCGCCGCGCGCCTCCCTCTCCCCCTCCTCCGCCCACAACTGCACAAGTCTACTTTGGCCGGGAAGTAATTTTTTATTAACTAGATTTTAAAGCAAAAAAATAAGAATCAGGCACAGCAACTTCCTTCCCTAAGAAGGATCTCCCTGTCTCTGTCTCTCTCGTCGCGTCTTCCTTTATCCTGCCTAGAGATCCGCATGGAGAAACCAGAGCTCGCTCTGCGTTTCCTTAAAAAGACCCCCCCGAAACACCTGCAGGTTTTATATTCTTAGCGGACATTAAAAATCAAGTTTCCCAGAAAGAAATTCAGGCCAGGAGGCAGGGTGGGTGAGTTATGGAAATCTTTGATAATTTGTTGGGCATATAAACATCAAAGAAGATTTGTTAGGCTGGGTTAATCTCCTGAGCTGCTTTGAGTTTTCACCAACTGAAAGGTGCACGTTGTGGTGGAGAACGAGGTCTGGTGTCTGTGTGTGCGTGTGTGTGTGCATGTAGGGAAGGGATCACATGTCCAGGTAAAGCAATCTTCTGTTCCAAAGGGAGCCAGCTTTCATCCAGGCTTCAGTTTCTGAACACAGGCAAGGAGGTGAATTTTTACTCGGGTTTTCTACGTGCACACTCTACGTTTCTTTGAAGAAATGGAGCGGTGTCAGTGTGTAGCTTCATTAGGGTGCATGATGTCACAGTGTTTTAATTTGTTAAATATTGTTAACTTTCATACTTTTCACAGAAGTCTTCAAAATACTTAAATTATAATCTTACGTATAACAGAGATATCGCTGCCATGTGCACTGTATTCCCTGCTGATTTAGGAAAGATGGCTAATATGAATAAAAGCAAAGTGCTTAACGCTTTCATATTGCATCCTAAAGCGTGATTCCTGGAGTGAAAGCCATTATCTTCACCGAAATTCTACAAAGCCTTCATCTAAAACCAAAACGAGCAAAGGCGCTCCCAGAGGCTCAGTTTCATGCCCACAGACTCGAATTCGCTTTCTTCCAGACATGCTGCCACAGAGTGGCCAGACTTCCTGCGGGAAACATCTTCCCTGTTGCCGAGAGAGATAGCTCGGATCCAAACAGGTCCTGGTCTTTTACTGGGGAGGCAGGAAGGAGAGGAAAATAGTTCTCCACCCCAAAGATTCACTTTCTGCTAACCTCCAAATGCTTACCAACTCAAAACCAACAAAATGCCTGAGAAGCAATAGAAAACCGAAACCTTGGTCTGCTCCTCAATCCGCAGTCAGACCACATCGCTCCTCCCTACAGGCACGGCTCTGTGACCAGTTCACAGCCCCCTGGCTTTGCCTCAAGTATCTAAGATTACTTTCAAATACCCTTTCTAACAAGACCCCAGCAAGAGGCCACTAATTTCTACTGCACAAAAAGCCACTGGAGAGAGATGCGTTTGTCAATATCATCTGGCCTGGCAATTTCCCATCCTCAGACACATCGGCCTATCAGCACTGGCAGATGTTTAGACAAGATTTTATAAATTGTTCAATATCAGCCCATAATGAACCCCAACTGACCATTCCAAAGCAGCTAAAGGCGTCCGGGACGACCCCCGCTGGGATCCAATAATGCTCTCAGGCTGCAGCATTATTAATCATGGAATAAAATAGATGAACCTCTTGAAAAATAAGTGTATGATTGATTAAAGGGCAATCTGAGAAGCTATTATTCTTGTTTTATAACCGTAAGTTATATTCACTCAATTTATCTTTGGAGAGGAAATAGATGATTGTTCATTTCTTTTCTGAAATTATATTAGAGGGATATCCATAAAATTTTGCTGGAAATTAAAGTGACAGTTTTGCTGTTTTTATGATACTAATCAAAGACAATATGTTCCTTGACTACAAATTCTAGCCTTGTCCTATAATTAGATAGTGAGTAACATATAACGAGGCAGTGGTGGAAGGTACTTTAAACTTCTCTTTCCCTCGGGGTTAGGGTAAGAACCACTGCAAGGAGAATAAATCTCTCCTCCCAGATTTTCCGCCTTGTGTTTAATGTGAGTCATATGAAAAGGCAAGGCAAGAAGTCGTTCAATAAATCTGAAGAATCTATGCCAATTTGGATAATTCAAGATTAAGATAAACAATTATTCTCCTCAATAAGTTATGGGGAGGGATGTAACTGTGACCCACGTCAGCACAATTCTCTAGTTACTGAGGAGATTCAATAAGCCTGTATCAGAAATAAATATAAAATGGGTCCTAATTCACAGGGGTATCAGGCCATTTTATTTTGCCTTGTTTTCTTTTTTAATATATACTAACAAGACATCTGCATATTCGGAGCACAAAATCTTAATTTTTTTTTGCAATGCATGTGTATATAAATAGTCTAAAACCATATGTAGCTCCCTCCTGTGTATTTCTCTTCCATCTGTCTTTTGTATGGACAGGAGAAGGGAGAGATTATTTTACACATTTTCATTAAAAAGCCTGAGGCCAGATCACCTGGGGGAGGGGCTGCTACCACTAGGGCCCCCCACCCCCAAATCGCTCTTCCAGGACAAATGAGCCCCAGACACCGTACTGTTGTAGACTAGTTTGTTTTTATTTACAATTTAAGATATAAATTAGTAAAGAATTCTTGTTAAACAACCAACAAAGATTGTATAACTGGCAATGTTCAAATAAAAACCAGGCAGGGTTTATTTACAAAAAGTTTAGATTCCGTTGCAATACAACTTGCATAAATTACTAGAAGCTTTATATCATTATAAAAATAAATATCAAATTTGTTTCCACTTCTTAAGTACTCAAGTTCTATAATCACGTTTTATTTCTACTGTGTACATCTTTTACAAATCAATTTTACAGTAAATCCTATCACACCTATAGAATATATACCGTGGCAATGAAGTGATCAATTCAAGATATCCTGAGAAAAAAGATTGTTTTCAAAAGTCACACATACATTGGGGAAACTATACTATGCCAGCAAATTCACATATGTCCAACAAAAGTCTGTTCCGACGGTCTGTGGGTTGGCAGTGCCCTGTGGCTCCTTCTCCTTCACAGTGGCACGAGACGGGTCCTGATTTAGAGATCAGGTTTTTTATGTCTCTATATTTATGAACATGGAAAGAGAGAATGGCCTGCTGACTTTTTTTTTTTTTTCCAAAGCAATTGTGACACCTACCTGTGGACCAAGGAAAAAACCCAATCACCCCAAATCCTTCAGTCCCAAACCAGCACCATCACATTTTAAAAAGAAATCCCTCTCACATGGTTTTGCCTCTTTTCCCATCTTCAAGATCTGCGATTAGTAATGCTGTCTACTTGTAAAGTGGGTTTTTTTTTTTGAGATACTGCTGTCAGCCAGGCCAACTGCACGGTCCTATCTAATCCATCTGGACATGCGGACGGGCCTGATAAAAGACCTTCTGTGTCTCCCTAGTCTGACTCTGCAAGCATCATCTCTAAAGGGATTTGATGCCCCAAGTTTCAGGAGCGCTAGCTCATCACAGCAAGTGTCTATTAAGTGTCTAGCGCGGTAAAAAATAAATGGTTCAAAATTGCAAACAAATATTCAGACTTTAATCACCAAATATTTTTCCAAAGAGAAAACAACCGCAGTGGTGCAATAAATATATTCCAGTTAGAGTGATTCTGCAAAGCAGAACTGGAGCAAGAAAGAGGGGCTCTGTAAACGAGCAGGGGTCCTCGCCTACTTAAAGAAAAAAATAAAAACCAGGAGAAGATTGCAATGCTCTGTCCTCAGACCTCGTGACAAGAAGCAAGAAATACACATTAAGCGAGTTTACAGAGCTATCGGTGCAGGGAGGCTCCCTGAGGCGGGGGACCCCAGGGAGCTCACTTACTTGCATTGCTGTGTGCGGCCCTTCTATAGGTAGGGCTGGACGCCCCCACCAACCATGGTGCAGCCCTCACTGGCATCTGTCAGGGGAGGGGGCAGTGAGTCAGAACCTGACCCCAGAGCCATCTGTCTCCCAGACAGCAGCGCAGCCACCAGCCCGCACACCCAGGCTCTCTGCACCCAGCAAGCAGCTTGGGGCACCTGACTGTCTCCCCGCCATGTCTGAGATGGACCTCGCTCTGTTCCCTCCTCCTCACTGTCTCTCCCCCTTGACTTTCTTTTACAGGTCTTATGAGATCCCACCTGAATTCTGAATGATAGAGGCAGTATGAGGAAAAGGAGAGGAAGAAAATAGGCTCTTGTTTTCTACTTTGAAATTTTGATAAACTAAGGCCTGTGGGAGGAACCGGCACATTTTGTTTCTTTCCAGCCAAAGGCGGGAAGAGGAGATTCAGCCGAGACGCTATTAATCCACAGGCAGCGCAGGAGCTGGGCTCAGTCAGCACGGAGACCAAGCGGTAATTTGCAACTTGTGGCAGTTTGTGTTTGCCAAAAGCAAACCGGTCACGATGATACTCATAGCAGCAAAAATAGCAAATCAAGGGGAAGTCAGTGACACGGGGTGGGACACAGGCCCTCTTGTGAGGCCAAGGTCTCCCGGCCCTTTCCTGCCTTCACCACCCTTCTCTCCTCCTAGCTTGTCGTCCAAGAGCCGCCGGCCCAGGACGGGCTGTCATTCTCCTCCTCTCCTTCAAGGGACAAAGCTCCCCCCAGGCAGACCTACAGGTGCCCCGGCCCCTTCCCCTGCTCCTCCGGAGTGCTCACTAACCAGGGACCAGGCTCTCCCTCCCCAGGGGACCCGCGGGCCACAGGCAGCCTACCTTTCTTGGGCTCGTAGCCGCCGCCCGGGGGCCGGTACTGGGGCTCCAGCGGGTGCGCGCCCGCCTTGCCCGCGTCGCTGGCCGCCTTGGGAGCCGCGTGCAGCGCCTCTCCGGGTGCCACGGCCGCCGAGTTGTACCGCAGGAGCCCCTGGCCCTGCAGCGCCGCGTTCAAGTTCCCGTAATTGGTGTAGTTGCTGTAGAAGGGCGACGTGTAGTAGAGGTGGCGGCCGAGGAGCGGTGACGCGGGGTAGGGCGAGCCTCCGGGCGGCGCCCCGGACGAGTTGGGCGCGGCGGCCGCGGGCAGCCCGGGCGGCGCGCAGCCCGGGCCCAGGCTCGGCTGCTTGAGGTCCGACGTGGCGATCTCGGCCAGAGACCACAGCTTGGGCTTGCTGGCGGGCGGCGGCGCGCCCGGCGACGTCCGGCTGCCCAGGGGCGTCTTGCCGCCGCCGCCGCCGCCCCCGCGGGGCGCGGCCTCGGGCGGGGGACTCAGCAGCGGCGCCTCCACGCCGGTCAGCGGCGAAGAGGTCACGGGCTTGGGCGGCACCAGGTCCCGCTCTCCCTCCTCCTCGTCGTCCTCGTCGTCCTCCAGGTCGTCGTACTTATCCTTGCACTCCGAGCCCGACTCGCACAGAGGGTCCCCGGCTCGGCACGGCAGCTTCTCCCCGTCTGACTCGGCGGAGCACGAGTGATCCGTGAGCGAGTCGACGTGCAGGCTGATCCCTGCAGGGGCGCGGGCACAGTCTGTGGCAAGCGGGGACACTGCGGGCACCCTGTGGGGGTTGGGGGCGCTGCCCCACAAGCTCCCGCACCTCCACCCAAAGCCAGCCGCGTCCTGGAGGGAGTATGAGCATCCCGGGAAGCGCTCCTGGAGGAGGCACAGGGCCCGGCATGCCAGGCGGCCTGAACAAGAGGCCCGAACCTGGAAAGTCGTGGGGGGAGGTGGGGGGGCAGCGTCCTCCCCGATCGCCTTCTCCCGGAGCCCAGCTCTGCGCCCCGCCTGGGAAGAAAGCTCCCTCAACCTCGCTCCCGCCGCGGCCCCCTGCTCACCTTCGTCCTCCGCCGACGTCTCAGTGCCCTCCTGCGCCTTGTCCGGACTCTCCTCCTTGCTTCTGGCCGCGTCACCCTCGTCCTCATCCTCGTCCTCGCTTTTGTTCCTCGGGGCCCACGTCATCTTATTCTCCTTCTTGAGGCGTCTGCGCGCGTTGGCGAACCAGGTGGAGACCTGCGTGAGGGTCATCTTGGTGATGATGGCCAGCATGATCTTCTCGCCCTTGGTGGGGTAGGGGTTCTTGCGGTGCTCGTTGAGCCAGGCCTTGAGCGTGGCCGTGGCGTCCCGCGTGGCGTTCTTGCGGTAGGCTGGGTCGTTGAGTTGGTACGGGTAGGCCGCGCTGCCGTAAGGGTGGTAGCTGATGGCACCCGTCATCCCGGTCGTGTGTGCGTCGTAGGGCGCGCCCTGCAACCGACAAGAACCTGGTGAGCGGATTGCTCGGGGCCCTGACAGCCATCAGAGCGAGGGAGGCCCCTCCGCCAGCCCGTGGCCGCCTTTCCCACGGTGTTTCCAGCGCTGGAGCGGCGCTTCCCGCAGCAACAGAGCAAAAGGCCCCAGCGGGTAATTTGAGGCCAGCTGTGGATCACGACAGGCGGCGCAGTCTTGGTCTCACGTTTGCGAACGCTCTCGCTTTCCTAAAATGCATCTCCTCCCCAAATGCTCCTGAACCGCGGGGACAGACGGGCAGAAATATGAAGGCACACAGGCCCACAGGTAGTTTCTTGATATCTAAATTTCTCTGGATGTTCCAAGGGCCGCTGCCTCCCCCGACCCCCCTTCCCCGCCCTTACATGGTTAAAAACCCACCCCAGAGCCCCCCGCTCCGCTATTCACCGCTCTAAAGCTCGGCAAATCCAATTTGCAACTCAGAAGCCAGTCACCGTTTCGAATTCTTCAAATACGCGGTAATTAGCATTTTAATTCAGCCTTTAACGTTTAAATTCGAGACTTTACAGCCTTCTCCGAGGCCCCAGCCACTCCGTCGCTGCCCTGGAATTCCACCGAGGGCGGGCAACAGCCATAACCCCAGGAACGGCCTCAATCGTCTAAGTAGCGCTCTGCCACCACCCGGGCCAGGCCAGCTGCAGAACCCGAGGAGCGTGGGCCGACCCCGTGTCGAGGAAGCAGGAGCTTCTCTCGGTACGCAAGGACCGGGGAAGCACTTAGAGGGTCATACAGACGCCCGCCAACACGTTTTGCGAAAGCGTGGCCTATGGGACAGATTAAGGCTGAGATCTTGGAGGGCCGGCCGGGCCCCAGAGCCGCGGCCTCAGGCTCCCCTCTCCCCCACAACCCGGTGACCCCAGCCCGGCAAGTAAATGCTAAGCGCCCGGCAGTCGCCCCAGAGGCCCCAGTGGCGCCGACCCTTGCGCCTGCGCCAGAAGAAGAGAGAGCCCCGGCCCGCTCTGCACTCCTCGTCAGGCTTCCTTGGCGCGTGAAAGGAGGACAACCCAGCACAGATCCCGACCCCGGCCGAGTCGCACTTCACCGGCTCTTGGGGAAAACGACACCGGGAGCCGAGGTGAAGCGGCACGGAGTGCGGGTCCCCAGCTCCGGCTCAAGACGTCGCTGGCCAGCCGCCCTGCCTCTCACCCGGGTCTCTTGTCCCGCCAGAGGCGCGGCGGCCCCAGCTGGCGACTCGGGAGCCACCGCCCACGGCACGTTCCCCGCGGCCCCGCTGGCCGATCCCGGGCCCAGCTCCGCACGAGCCGCGATCAGGATCTCCGAGCCCGGGGTCCCGCGTCCAAGCCCGCCCGCCCGCGCGCGATTACCATGTAGGACGGGAAACCGGCGGCGGCGGCGGCGGCGTCGGCCGAGTACTGCAGCGGGCTGCCGAAGCCGGTGGCCGCCTGCGCGGTGAAGGCCGCGGAGCCCGGGTAAGGGCTGAACGCCGAGCCCGACGCCGAGCGCGCCAGCTCCTCGCTGCGCGGCGCCGCCAGTGCCGACGCGCCGTACGCCGGGCACGAGTAGAGCGCCAGCGAGCCGGGCGCCTGGTACAGGTAGCCCTGCGGGTAGGACATGATGGGCGCGGGGCGCGAGGCCCGCGTCACGCCGAGCAGCGGGCAGGGCGCGCGGCGCCCTCCATCCACGCCCGGCCGGGCGCGGCGCGGCGGCGGGCGCGGGGACGGCGGGCCGAGGCTGGCCGGCCCGCGCACTAGCCCGGGCGGCCCGCGGGCCGGGGGAGCGGCGGGGCGGCGGCGGCGGCGGCGGCGGCGACGGCGCGGAGCCGGTGGGCGCAGCCGCGCGCCAGGCCGGCGGTCGGGGTTTGGGGGAGTCTGGAGTCGGGAGTGAGGAGTTGAGGAAGGAGCGCTCGAGTTTCCGAGGGACATTGGAACGCGGAGCTGTCCGTCACTCGCTCATCTGCATATTCGGGCGCCCGCCCCCTCCCCTGCTCCGCCCGCTCCGCCCGCTCCAGCCGCCAGGCCGCGGCCGGGGGAGGGGCGGGGACCGAAGGGGAGGGGAGGAGAACGCGGAGGAGCGGGAGGCGGGAGGGAAGGAGGGAGGAGGAGGAGGAGGGAGGGACGCGCAGGCTTTTGTGGCGCAGTCGCCTCTCGCGCAGCCCCAGCCCGCGGCCCGCGGCCCCGCGGCCAGGCGGAGCCGAACAGTGCGTCCCCCTCCCACTCACACGGACTCCCATCACCCACCCCCGCTCCCCCACCTTCCGCAGCCAGCCCCCCAGCCCGCGGCGCGCTGGCCGCCCTCCACTGCCCCGCCCCCAGCTCGGCCCGCAAGGACTAGGCAGAGGCTGCCCACTTCCACTTGGGGGACGAAAGGCCCGTACCCCTCTCTCCACCGCGAAGAGGCCGGTCCAGGTGACTGCACCCCGGACGCTAGCGTCCGGGCCGGGAGCCACGGGTGATGGAGGCGGGAGTGTGGCACCCGAAGCCCAGGTCCTCCGTGGGGTGGCGTGCGCGGCTCTCACTTCCACCTTCCTGGGTCCACCCTGCCTGCCACACGGTGCGCGGCTCCTCGCGTGGCCTCGCGTCTGGTCGCCTGCCCCTCGCCGCTCATCGTGTCCTCGCGGGACCTGGATCCGGGGCGCTTTCGTTGCAAACTACCAGGAGGGCCCTGAGGTGAGCTTTCTGCCCCGAAGTCCTGAGTGGAAACCCAGTCCCTGGGTGTTAGGACTTTCCGCTCTAGGAAGTGTTTTTGCAACACGCCTCCAGCGCTTTACCCGGGAAGAAGCCGCCCCGCAAAGGGTTTTGTTTTATTTTGTTTTAATAAGTTGACTCCTCTTTCGGATTTGTGTTATAAAACACTCGGGGGATGATTGTCACTGGACAGACCGCCTCTGGCACGACGTGAAGCCTTGCTGTCACTTGCGAAGGGATGAAAAAGCGACGGGCTGGTGGCACGGGCGGCGCAGTCAGCAGCACAGGTAGCTCAGGTAACGTGCGACTCCGGAGGTGCCCCAGGGGCCCACCGGCGAGACCTTAGCGATGGGCCCTGAGACCCAGTCCCTAGAAAACACCGCTCTCCTCATACCTGCTCCACCCCTCCCCTACCGGAGGCCAGTGGATGAGGGCTTCTGACGACCTGGTGGAAGGGGGAGGGAGGGTCACGATGGATGCTCGGGAGGTCCACATGGGGTCGTGTGTGCAGGGTCCCGGCGGGATCGCTCACACAACAGGTGCCACTTCCTCGGAGGCCGTCTCGAGTGGGTGACCTGTAAGGGGAGAACGTGGTGGGTGGGAGCTCCGGCCCACAGCTCCCCCCCCCCAACTTCAAGACCCCGGTCCTGTGGACTTAGAAGCTCTCGGAGTTACCGAGTTCGGGTCGAGGTCGCGCGGGCGCCACGAGCATCCTGCGGCCTCTCTGCTGGGCACGGCTGCAGCTCGTGGAGCAGGAAGCTCCAGCAGCCGGCCTGATAGCCTGCGGGACCTTCAAGGCAGTCAGGCTGCGTCTGTCTTTCCCCAGGTCCATGGGAACCAGTTGTCAACTGCAGTGCTGAGCTCGAGTAGAACCCATCCTCCTTGGCCTGGAGGAGCAGCACTCCCGGTAGGTGTGGCCCAGGCACGTTCCACAGGCTGCCTCCCCTATGAGCCCCCAAACCACTCGCCCCCACTTGTCCTCCCAAACCTGCTCCCCCCCAACGCTTCCTACAGTCCACAGCCCGAACCTCCACACATCACCCCTCACCTCTCCCCCAGAAGCATTCCTCTGATGCCCCCAGCCCTGCCACACATTACTTCCTGTGCACTTTGGGCCGCTGGGAGGATCTAGCCAGGGGAGTTTCAACAATGCTGCTACCCCAAGTAGTCCACCTGATTCAGTTCAGAACAGATATTTTAAGCCTCAAGAAGGAACAAGAAGGAGAAAGCTAGAAATCCCGGCATCCCGTGGAGCCGGCCCTAGACAGGATCCCTGGCATTTGTGGTCGTCCTGTGGGGAATCCGGCCAGGAAGAGGCCATAAATGAGCTTGGCACATGTTAGCTGGCCAGCAGGAACAGCAGCTGATCAGGTGACAAGCCTTCGGTTCGATTCCAATTACATAGTTAAAGTGAAAAAAAAAATCAGGTCTAATTTTTATCTCCAAGGAGGACTGGCCTGGAGTATTTCCATTTCTGAAGACCAGTTCCTGCTGTTGTTTCATTAGCATTTGGGGCTGCCCCCCTCGCCCTCCCCACCTCCTGCACCCTCTGGGCTTGATCTCTGCCAGGGGCAGAAAAGAAAACAGCAAATTATTACAGAAACATCCTCAGTTTGGAGCAGGAGCATAAGCTCCGATACACTCGATTTTGACATCAATTAAGTGCATAACCAGACATGTGCACGTGGCTTTGGAGGGTCTCCCGTGGCCCCGAGTGCATCTCCAGAAACGGCGCCCTGCTCTTCCCTCTCCCTTGAGCTCCATGCTGCCGATTCTAAAGACAGCCTCTTCTCTGACTGTATTTCCCCCCAGCAATTATACTCCTCCACTGAAATCTAAATTTTCCATACTGCTGCCTGCTACTAATAAAAACCGTCTACCTTGCACTATTAAACAGTCGAATCGCACTACATGCCGTTTTTATTGGTAGTGACTGTAGCAAATTAAAATGCCTACGCACAGACATTAAAACTTACGCTCGGCATAGTTATTGGGATATATAAACTCCGTGTTACTTGAAAGCTCTCTGATTTTTTTAAAAATCACTTTCCCTTTTCTTAAAGTTGGCTTAGTCTTATTTTAAAAAAAAATCAGTCAGGAGAACATGCTGCCAGTGTCGAGGCTCCACGCAGCGGCTCCGTGCGAGGGGGGTCTGGATTCGCTGGAACCGCGTGTCGGGTTCCCGCGGGGAGCGCTCGGCCGCGCCCAGGGCCCCGCGGCC
The DNA here is from genome assembly GCF_048773025.1 of Camelus bactrianus. NCBI lineage: Eukaryota > Metazoa > Chordata > Mammalia > Artiodactyla > Camelidae > Camelus > Camelus bactrianus. The sequence goes on from NC_133541.1 coordinate 3,454,696, forward strand.
GTCTCTCTCGGAGAGCAGGGACCTGGGTGACTCGCTCCCGGGCGAGGAGGGTGTTCAGGCATGTGCAGCGCCCGGGTACGGACAGGCACTTGGCTCCTGTTGCTTTCAGTTGCCCTCCGAGCTGGAGTGGAACAGAATGGGAGACACACACGGGGCACACCGGCGGACTGCCCAGACAGCGCGCTCATCGGAACCATTACCTGGGCGACTGCCAGTTTCAGGTTTACGGTGGAGCCCCCCCCCCGCTTCCCCCATGCATGCATTAAAAAAAAAAAAAAAGTTAACATGGCCACGTTCTGTTTCTTGTCCCAACAGTGGTCGATACACTTGGAACAAGTCGGCGTGGATATGCACGTTCCGACGAGCCGCGGTTTCCTGGAGGCCGTGCTCCGGGAAACGACAGACACGCGGCTCGGGCTCCGGGTCCTTCCCGGAAAGCGGCGGCGGCGCAGGCTGGGGCGTCTCCGCACGCGGTCCGCCCGGGGCTCCCGACCGCCCGGCCAGGCCGAGCAGCGACGCGGCCCGAAGTCGTGCGCGCGGGCGGCGAGGGGGCGCTGTGGCCCGCGGCTGCCGCCTCGTCCCCACAGCGGTGGCCCCGGCGCCGTCCCCGGCCACCGACGGGCAGCGGGCGCCCGGGCCCTGCCACCTCCCACGTGGGTGTGATTCGGGGAAGGACACTGACTCTGGAGCATTTCAATAAAAGCTAAGCCGAGCAAGGCCTTTCTCTCACTCCGCCTTTTTACCTTGTCTTCGCTGGAGTTTGTAAATTTGGTGGGAAAACAGCTACCACTCCAGAGGTAAATTAGGGACGGGGGTTCGATTGAGATTAAATAGACACACTTTACCCGGTTCCTCCTATAAAGTGCCATATAAATGTAAGTACTTCCACTGTATCAAGGCAGGCTTCTGGTGAATTCTTAATAGGGTCTCCCTCCTGTCCCAGCGCTTCCTGGCGGGACTGCAGAGCCGGTGACAGCAAGAAGGGGAGGGGGCAGCATAGGGATTCGGTTCTGCGTTTTCCTTTTCTTTTTTTTTTCCCTTTCTTCCTTTCTTTCTCTTTCTTTCTTTCTTTCTTTCTTTCTTTCTTTCTTTCTTTCTTTCTTTCTTTCTCTTTCTTTCTTTCTTTCTTTCTTTCTTTCCTTTCTTTCTTTCTTTCCTTTCTTTCTTTCTTTCTGAATCGAAATACGTCGCTGTAAATTGCACAAAATTTAAGTCAGAATGAAACGTAAATGCCTTTGAAGCGTGGCTGAGCCCTCTCACTGATCTACAGACACGTGTGATTGGATCTCCGAGGTTCTCAAACTCTCTTCTGATGCGGCACCGTGCCTCTGAAGAGCAAGGCCGGAGGCGAACCGGCACAAGGCCAGAGGGTCCCCGCCACTCCGGTCCTGGACCCTGTGCAGGGACGCGGCTCGGGCGGTGACCTGGGGCTGGGGGCGGGGTGGAGCGGCCGGGACCTAGGACTCAGGACGGGCTCTTCTCACACTCCGGGCACCGTGTGCCCGGTCAGTGGCCGGGGTCTCCCAGTCCGCCGCCTGACTCCTTAGCTCCTGGCTGCTAACGTGTCCCTCCCGGTCTCCTTTAGTGGGCAGCACAGTTCCCATCGTCTGCACGGATGCCCCGCCTCCGACGTGCTTCCTGAAGTTTCCCCCGAGCAGCAGCCCGAGAATCCTCCCCTCGCCATTTCTCAGCGTCCTGCGGGTTTCTGTCCTCCCATCTCCGGGCCCTTCCCTTCTCCCCGCCCTCCCGGGTCCGCAGCCCCATGTCCCCGCGCTGCGCTGGCCTGTGCGTCCCGAGCCCGGAGCGCCCAGGAAGGGAGGTGGGGTGCCGGAGACCAGCCGAAGGATCCAAGTTACGGAGACCCGTTTCCGGAGCAGCGAGCACCCGAGCGCCTTCGTTCTCCCATCGGCAGCTGTTTGGAAGGAGAAACATTTGCGAGTCCTTCGCCTTTCACGTTCACGGCCGCGCACATCGGCGCCCCGGACACACGCACGCGCACACTCGCGCTGCCTGGGGCCGTCCGGGGCCGCGGGAGCTGCTCTGGACAAGTGCAAACAGATGAAGAGTTGTCAATTTTTTTTGTTTTTGTTTTTTCTTTAAAGTGATTCTGCAGTTTTTGGAAGAACTTAGCTCACCCCGACCCCCACCCCCGTCCCTCCGGCAGGTGCTCCGTGGCTTTCTCATCACCGTTTTACGCGCCGCAGCGCCTCTCGGTGCGCGCGTGCGGATGCGGGTGCCGGCGCGCCCAGGGGCTGCGGAGACCGCAGGAGCCGATCTGACCCGGAAGGAGCAGGTAGGTTCCTCGCCGGCAAGAAAACATTGCAGGAGGAGGAAGAGTTCCTCGAGTTTTAGGACAATTTACTTTTATCAGGCAAGCGAGGCTGTAGAGAGCGTCTGTCAGGGGCTGTGTCTCATCTCCTTTGCTAACTTTTAATTCGGTTTGTGCACCCAGAGGGCTCCCCCAGACCACGATTCGGCGGCACGTAGTCACACGCACACGCCAGCCCTTTTACTCCCCGAAGTCTCCCACACAATCTGACACACCTGGGCTGCAGATCCAGAAGTCAGGGGGGATTTTTTTCTCCTTTGTAAATACTGGAAAGAGTGCAGAAATAAAATTTGTTCAATTGGATTGCATTATAAGTAAAAATTTCAGTTGGACAGAAAATAAATTGCTGACCGAGGGGAAAGATCTTTGCAGCCCCCATAAATGGGAAAATTGTTCTGCAGAATCAGAAAGGGTTCCCACACTCAACAGGTCAAGACAAGCCACTCAATGGGAGAAATGGGTCGGGGCGCAGGCAGGCCCTCCACACATAGGAGCCTGAAAAGCCAAGCAGGCAAAGAGGTCCACATTCACCCGTGACATCATACAGTGTCTAAGATGTCACGGCACCCACTGGATGACACCAAAGACGGCCCAGGGTGTGCAGAGACAGGGCACCGCCCCCCCCCCCCCCGGCTGCACTCACTTTCTTAGACTGCTGCCAAGAAAGTAGGGGGACACTGGGCAACACCAGAAGAAGCAGGAGATGCCCAGTCCCTGCCTCCTGCCCTTGGAGCCCTTTCCTCATCGTCCACCGCAGAGAAAATGCCAGGCAGGGGCACTGAGGCCCTGAGGCCCTGGCACAGTCCTTGCAGCATTGTTTACGAAGGGCAGGGTTGGGACCGGCCTAAATGGCCGTCAGGAGGGGCCTGGACACAGTCTGTGGCATATTTCATGAAACAGAAAGTTCCCCAGGGGGCGGAAGTGAATGAAGTGGGCCTGCTTGTGTCAACGTGAGTAAGTCCTGAAAGTACAAAGCTGAGTGGGAAAAAAGTAATAGCTTTTCAAAAAGGATGCAGACACCAGGATGCTGACTGCAGAATTTTACAAAAATACAGCATTATGTCTACTCTTTACGGGGTGAGGGTGGTGGCTGCAACAAGGCGAGGGGACAACGGCCTCCCCTCCTCTGCAGGCCTACGGAGTGCCTGAGAAGGGGGGAGGTGGGGGGGGAGTGACAGTCTATTAATAATATTTCATTCCTGAAAAGCACATCTGATGCACATGTCACAAAAGATTATTAACTAGGAGTGACAGTCCCGTGGGATAGTACTCTGTCCATCCCTCTCATGTGAAATATTTCACACTTTGAAAATTAAAAATAAGTGTTATCATTTAAAGAAGTGTCATCGCTTGGAAGTAGAGTGAACTAGTTGAGAAGTACTTTCTTTTAAAAAAATAAATAAATAAAACTGATTTCTCAAAAATTCACATTCTTCATCTCCTTCTTTCCTTCTTCAGTCTCCCATCCTTTGAAACATAAGGTCTTGGATTTGCTGTTTAGACCTTTACACAGATTGTCACTGGTGTGGATGTCTTTGGAACATCACCCAGAACGTGGCAGGGAGAAACAGGCTTCCTGAGCAGGGTGCATCCCACAGGGCCCGAGGCCCCTCATCTGGGACCTGCCGGCTAGCTGCTCACCCCATGGAAAGTGGAGGCCTGGCCTCTCGCTCTGCCCAGGGTCGTGGCCCTGTCACTGAGGCCACCGGCCACCTGCACGCATCTGTGGGAGAGGATGCTTTACCCTGGATGGAATTCTGCATCTTCCCCTACACAGAGCAGATGTATTTTGGGAAATTCAAATCAAGATTAGAGAGAGGGGCTGTGAGGAGACAGAAAGATGGGGGAGGCCACTGGGGAAGGACAGCCAACCTGGAAAAGAGAAGATGGGTAGGATCCAGGCTCGCCTCCCCCACAGCTGGGCTCCAGTCTCCAGCAGGCCCTCACCCCTCACATGCCTCGTCACTCTCAGAATAGAACTCCATGCCTTGCTGGCCCCTCAACTGCTTCTAGAAATGACTACCTCTCTGCTGTCATTCTCCATTTCAGCCAGAGGGGTTGGGTCTTCCTACACAGATCTGCTCAAAGCCCCTGCAGAGCTGGAGAGGCCTTGAAGCCAAGGCCTGCAGCCTGGCTCTGTCAGTGATTACGGACGTCTGGCCTCCACATTTCGCCCTTTTCCTCAACCTGCTCAGAGTCAGGCAGGGAAGAGGCTGCTGCTTCCTGGGAAACACCTCCGTCCGGAGGCACCCTGCGCCCACGAGGACGAGGGCCGTTCAGGGCTGACGTCTGCCCACAGCTGTGGGCTGGCTGCCCTGGCTCTCTGCTCAGCTTCCCTGGCCCTGCTGGTGTCCTGGAGTGAATGGTCCTCTGACTCCAGTGCCACCCTGACTCCAGGCTTGGCAAGTCGTGGGCACCAGAAACGTACTGATTAAATGAATCAATGAACGAGTGAATGGCTTGCTCTTGGCCATTCACCTTTTCTTCTAAAAGGTAAACCAGGGCTTTGAGAGAGAGAAACAGGACAATCACAGGGCCACTCACTCACATCCCAGCTCTGCTTGCCCCTTGGAGATCCCTCTGCACCTGCGTGTAGTGGGCACTCCAGGCAAATCCAGTCACATCTCGGGGGGCTGGCACGCCAGGGTAAAGCAGGGGCAAGTCTGTAGGTTAAATTTTAAGGCCCAATGGATATGCACACTTAAAATAACATTCAGTTTTGAAAATAAATTCCTGAGTCAGCTATCATCCCCAAGCCTTGCATTCCTTGAGAAAAGTGAGTGTGCATTTTTTTTTTTTTTTTTGGATCCCACATGACGCACACTTGTTCCCAGCACACAGGCATTTGGGAAAAAAGGAACTTGAACAAAAGCAAACTGAACTTTGATGACGTTTTTAGTAAAAAAAAAAAAATTCAGAGTGGGAAAGAGTATTGCAAACTTTATTAAGGGTGGAAGGTATAGCTCAGTGGTAGAGTGTGTGTTTAGCAGGCACGAGGTCCTGGGTTCAACCCCCAGCACCTCCACTAAATAAACCCTTTAATTAGATCCCAGCAAGGTTTCTGAAGATAGAGACAAACTTATTCTAAAATTTATTTTTAATGGCATGAGCTTTAGGAGAGCTGAAACAATTTTGACAAAGAAGAGTTGAGTGGGAAGAACCAGTCTACTTGTTTCCAAGATATTTCATGGTTCCAGAAATCAAGAGAGTGTGATGTTGATGGGGGAATAGACATATAGATCACTGGGAAAGAAGAGAGAATCCAGAAACAAGCACATTCAAATATCCCTGACTTAATATAACAAAGGCGCAACGCCATTCAGTGAGAGAAAGTTAATCTTTCCAACAAATGGTGCTGAAGCCATTGGCTATCCGTAAGTGCAAATACACACACAAGCTCCAACCCAAGTCCACACTTTGTACAGAGATTAGCTCAAAATGGGTCATAGACTTAAATGGAAAATTATGAAACTCTTAGAAAAATAGGGGAGAAAATCTTCAAGATCTAGGGCAAATAATTCGTAGACTAGACCCCCAAAGCACAATTCATAAAAGGAAAATTTGATAAATTGGTCTCTGTCTAGTTTAAACCTTTTGTTCCCTAAAAGAATGAAAATTTGCAGACTGAGAGAAAATATTTGCAAGACTATGCACCCAACAAAGGACTAGTATCAAGAATATATAAAGAATACTCAAAGCTCAACAGTAAAACAAAATAAAACAAAACAAAACAAAAACTGCAAAACAATCCAATTAGAACTTGGTTAAAAGACAAAAAGACATTTCACCAAAGAGGATACACAGAAGGCAACTGAGCTCATGAAAGGTGTTCAGCATCGTTAGCCATTAAGGAAATGCAAATTAAAACCACAGTGAAATATATGCTATCAGAATGGATAAAACAAAAAAATTAAAAAGTGACACCATCAAAGGTTGGTGAGTGTGCAAAGAAACTAGATTATTCCTAACTTGCTGGTGGGAATATAAAATGGTCAATTCACTCTGGAGAACAGTTTGGCAGTTTCTTATAAAACTCAACTTGCAACTACCATGCACTCTAGCAATTGCATTCTTGGGCATCCATCCCAGAGAAACAGAAACTTATGTTCTCACAAATCCTGTACACGGATGTTCATAGCAGCTGTATTTGTAAGAAACAGAAATTGGAATCAGCCCAGATGTCCTTCAGTGGGTGGAATTAATGCTCAACCAGACGCAGGAGTGAGTTATTGGTCTACACAACAACATGCGCGAATCTCTGGAGAATTAAACTGAGGGAGGAAAGCCAATCCCAGAGGCTGTCTACTGCATGATTCGATGAATAGAACATTTGGGAAATTACCAAGGTTTGGAAATGGAGAATAGTTAGGTGGTGGCCAGGGCCGAGGGACAAGGGCTGGGGGGTGGGGGTGGGGGGCCCGAGGGAGGTGGGATGTGTTTACAAAGGGGAACAGGAGGGCTCCTGGTGGTAATGCGAGTCAGCACCCCGACTGCGTGTCTTCAGAGACCTTCAAGGCGTGAGGGCGAGAGAGGTGTGTGGTCCATAAGGCACGGTGCTTCCTCTGAGCACAGGAAGGCAGGGCAAGTGACGAGGGGCAGTAGAAATCATGTCCTTCTGAAGATGCAAAGCCAGGAACAGCTTCCTCTGTTTTTCGACTTTGCTAAATATTTGGTGATTTTCAAAAGTTATACACAGAAGTGATGGCTTGGATGTTCACTGTCATGGAATGAGAAGGAAAGCATGTTTTTATATTTTTTATCTTTTGAAATCTTTCACTTTTCCAGATTTTCACATTCATCTGAGAAAAAAATTCAGGGTCATCTTTTATATATAGATTCTGACTCATGGTAGGGAATCAGTTATACCTGAGATGACACACATATACTTTAATTTATGTTTAATGTTGAAACATTTTTAAATATATCTCCCCTCATATACTAAAAGTCTTTTTCCTTCACCATTGCATATTTATCCACTTGATTTATTTTAAAAGATGTGTAAGATTTTAAACCTGTAATATCAACATTACTACTAACGGTAAATCACTGAGTACAGTTTTTTATTTTTTTGCAAATCTTTCAACATCTAGAAAATACCACATTTGGGGTGCACAGAGTGATGTTCAAAACTACCTGAAAATAGCATTTTGTCTGTTAGCAATTTTACACAAAGATTTATTTTTTTCTACCTATTCTAATTTTAGGGCTTCTCCCCTTTTCTGTCTGAGTTAAGTGCTTGTAATTCAATAACTCCCACGGTTTAAAAGTCCCAGAACGTGTACTCAGAAGTCTTGGCCCCTTTTGTTATCAACCCCCTCCCGGTCCATCTCTCCTGCCTTCTATCTGTCCGTCTGTCTTTGTTAGTTTCTAGCGAGTCTCCCCGCATTTCTTTTCACAAGTGTGAGCAGACACATGTGCACGTCCATGATGACAAGTCAATAAATGTCTCTCTTCCTTAGGAAACGTACAGCTTTCCATACCTTGCTGTTTCTTCTTAACAGTAACTCAGGGAGATCACTGCAAACTGCTTTCTAAAGACGTCCCCCCTTTCCGCCAAAGTACCTGAATAGCATTCCCTCTGGTGGCGAGTGTCGTACTGATCTAACCAGACCCGCAGTGAAGGGAGTTCTTGCCACGTAGAAGCTTTCACTTTGTTCGCAGGGCCACGCGGGCAGCGCCTCACAGGATGCTTCTCAGTGGTGAAGGTGCAGCCTCGGCGTGGGGCCTGCGACATGGGGTGCTGGTCATAGGGTGACTGCATGTGCAGTTTTACCCAGAACTGCTATATTTCTGTTCTATTTTGTATTCCAAACGTCAGTGTAAGAGACTGCATGGTTCTTCACAGCCTAACCAGTACAGACGGCTTAAAGAAACTTGGGATCTTCTAATCTGAAATGTGAAAAGTTGTATCTCATTGTGGTAATTTAATAGCTTTTTTGAGGAATTGTTTAAGTAGAATTAAACGCACTGATTTTAAGTGTGCAGGTGGATGACCGGGGAACCCCACAGTCCAGTTTCACAGCATTTCACCCGTGTCCCCAACCCGGACGCTACGGGTGCTCTCTGCCACTACGCACGCACGTCTTCCAGAGTCCATGTAAGTGGGCTCGGATACTGTGCTGCCTTCTGTGTTGGACTTTCTCAGCGAGCCAGGTGTTTTCTGACGTTTACACAGGGAGCCCTCGGCGGTACTGTGGGTGTGGCTCCAGACCCGCACAATAAAGGAGATTCACCACAGGAAAGAGGGCCACGTGAGTTTTTTGTTTCCCAGTGCTTACAAAGGTTATGTTTACACCGTACTCTGGTCTATTAAGTGTACAATGGCATTATGTCTTTTCAAATGCACACTTGCTCTAAAAATACTTTATTGCTGAAAAGAAAAGCTAAGCACCGCCTAAGGCTTCAGCGAGTCACAGCGGTAGCATCACAGGTCACTGAGCACCAACCGCCACAGCGCGCACAGTAAGGGAAAAGCCTGAAATATTGCGAGAACTGGTAAAATGTGACACGGAGACATGAAGTGGGCGAACGAGGTTGGAAAAATGGCACCAGCAGACTTGCTGGACGCAGGGTTGCTGCCAACTTCCGATATATAAAAAAAAAAATTGTACTGTCTGCAAAGCCCAGTGAAATGAGGTCCGCCTGCTGTGGCATTGCCTGAACTAGTAATTCAGCCCTCTTTCTGTCAAGTGCGCCTCCCAGGTATGGGCATACCACGTCTTTTGCAGTCTCTGGTTGGTGGACATTGGTGATGTTCCCATTTTCAAGGCTGTTTTGACACAAGCTGCTTGCAGCACTGGTGTGCAAGCCCTTGTGTGGACGTGTTTTCATTTGTCTTGGGTAGATTCCCAGGAGTGGAATTGCTGGGTTGTAGACTAAGTGCTTATTTACCTATTAAAGAAACTGCCAAGCCATTTTCTAAAGGGACTGCACCATCTGGCATCTCCCAGCAATGTGTGAGAGTTCCGGTGGCTTCAAATTTGCGTTGATGCTGGACAAGGTCCCCCTCCTCTGTCTCAGCCACTCTGGGGGCAGAAGTGTGTCTAACTGTGTTTCTGCAGATTTTGTATCGGTCTGCTTGGCATCTCTTTATCACAGTGCCAATTATATTGACTGTATTTTCTTATCTTCTGTATTTTTTGTGCTCTGGTGTTTGTGGTCCTTCCAGACCCAGAAAGAGACTGCCCCTCCCAGGGCCAGCACATTCCTAGAGGTAAAACAGCTCCTCCTGGAGCATGTCTCACGTGCAAATCAACCGCCCACCTCCTTATCTGACTCTCACACACCAAGCCAATGCTTCCTTTGCGCTAAATCATCCCAGGGTTGGGTTCCAGGAAAGTGGAGACCATCCCTCTTCCCCAAACACCGCCAGAATGATTCAGACTAACCAGCCCTGAGCTGTGGCCCCTGTGCAGCCTTGCTCTCCTGAGGAAACCTGGCTTGAGCCCCCTCCTCACCTCTGCGTCTGCCTCCGTCTAGAGCCTGTGGCCCTGTGCAGTGTGTCCCCTTCTCCCAGGAAGTGTGGGCAGTAAGTTCTTCTTCCCATGGCATTAACCTCTCCGGGAACTTAGTCACCTCCACGAGGTAAAATCCTACATGCACCTTTTAGAACAAAGTGGCGTTTCCTCATGGTTTACTGTGAATTTTTTTCAAAAAGCTAGTGATGCTGATGGTTTCCCACGTGCCTGGTGGCCACCCACGCGCCTTCTTGGAAGAGTCTGTGCAGTCCTCACGGCCACTTACAGCACTGTATTGTTTCTCCTCTAATGGCTGCATTCTAAGGGTTCCCTGTGTACGCTGGTCACAGCCCTTCTTCAGACACGTTGTGGAAATGGTCTCTCACCATTTGCGGCTTGCATTTTAATTTTTTTTTTTCATTTTATTCATGGAGTTTTTTTCAACAAGCAACACTTTCAATTTTGATAAAATTCAATTTTCAAAAATCCTTCTTTTTGATTTGTGGGGGGTGGTGTGTATGCATGTGTCACTGTTAAAGAAACATTTGCCTAATCCGAGATCATGAAGATTTTCTCTAGGTAATTCTTGCAATTTTTAAAAACGATTTTAGCTCTTACATTTAGGCGTATTATGATTCATTTTGGAATCGTTTTGTGTATATGGTAAGAGCCAACGTTAATTTTCCCCACACAGCATATAGTTATTTCTATGCCACTTATTAAAGACTCTGCTTTACCCAGTGAATTATCTTGGCACTTTTGCCAAAAAAGCAATTGCCCGTTCTAGTGTAGGTGTGTCCCTGGCTCCTGACAATGTCGCACTGAGGTCTCTGTCCGTCCTGAGGTCAATCCCATACCATCTTTTCTTTAATCCCTTTACACTGTCTTAAATTATGTAATATAAGCCTTTTACCTTTATTTTTTTCATAAAACTATTTTCAAAATTCTAAGTCCTTTGTATTTCCTTGTAAATTTTGAGTTAACTCATTTTCTACAAAAAGTCCTGTGGTTTGATTGGAATTTAACTGTAATATAGATCAATTTGTGGTGAACTGCTCTCTTAAAAAATTCAATCCATTAATATAACATACCTTTCCTTTTATTTAGGCTTTTTAAAATTTTCCTCAGTCTCTATCCAATAAACCATTGACGTCTCTGAAAAAGAATTTTTCTCAGGAATGTTTTATAGTTTTAGTGTGAAATCTTGAACAACATTCACTGACATTGTTTCTAAGCATTTTCCTTACTTATTTGCAGCATTGGGAATGCATCTTTGCAACATATTTTCAAATTATTTATACAGAAGTACAAGTGATTTTTGTATATTGATCGTGTGTCCTGCAATCTTGCTAACTTTGGATTTTGATTTTATCAGCTTTCTGTAGACTTTAAAAATTCTCTCCACAAGTGATCATGTCTTTTGTGAATAAGGAGTTTTATTTCTCCCTTTCCAACTCGTTTGGCGTCTACTGCATTGTCTGTCTTCATCGCACTAGCTGCAACCTCAGGCCACGCAGCCCTGCTGTGACGCAGGCTCACGAAGCACGCCCCGGCTATCCATTTTGAAGATGTCCTTATGCTAGGAAAGCTTCCCTCTTCTCCTAGGTTGCTAGGAGTTTTTAATCAAATGGAGGCTGCACTTTCTTGTAAATTATTTTTTCTGTATCTATCAAATAAATACAGTTTCAAAATTTAATTCTATTAATATGGTGTGTAGCATTAACTGACTTCCAAATGTCAAACTAACCTTGAGTGAGTGAGATGAACTTCCCACGGTCATGGTTAAATGATCATTTTACACGTCTGTGTCTCATGAACACAGAAACAAAAATCTTCAAGTATGTTAATGAATTCAGTCCAGCAACTTCCGAAAGAATGACACATCATGCACAAATGGGGTTTGTCTCAGGAATTTAAGATTGACTCCACTCGGGAAAACCAACCAATGTAATTCATCATATTAATGAGAGAAGGAGAAAAATGATATAATTATTTCAATAAATGCAGAAACTACTTTTGAGAAAACTTGCAACTCCCTTATGAAGGACACTCAGAGAACTGTGGGTAGAATGAAGTTCTTCAGATTGACAAGGATGTCAGCACACACCTAAACCTGACAGCACCGTTAATTATGGAAGATCTCACGCTGTCCAGGATGGGGAGCAAGAGGAAGACGCCCACTTCTACTCAACATCATACTGCTGGTCTTAACTATCACAATAAGACAATTAGTAAGTAACAAGTAAACAAAAAGTAAGACTGAATTTGGAAAGGTTTCCTAGACAACATGACTGTCTATGAAAAACAATTCTATTAGAATTAATATGTGAACTTAACAAGGTCACAAAACACAGAGTCCACGTTAAAACCAATCAACTGTATTTTCATAGAGTGGTGACAAATAACAGGAAAAAATTAATTTTAAAAATTCCATTTATAACATTGCTGAAATGTTAAACAGATAGAAATAAGTCAAATGTAAAACACAAAGACTCTACATGAAAAACTACAAAGTAATACTGAGAGCGATTAAACAAAATATAAATAAAATGAGAGATATAACCAAGCCATGGACTGAAAAACTCCATATGGTTAAGATATTCATTTTCCCCAAACTGATATCTAAATTAAATACAATGCCAATCAAAATCTCAATAGGAATTTTTGTAAAAACTGATACATTGATTCTAATGCTTATTTGGAATTTCAAAGGACAACAGTCAAACAGTTTTGAAGGAGAACCAGCCTGCTGTTGCTTGATTTCAAGCCTTATTATGAAGTTACAGAGATGAGCACAGCTTGCCATTGGTGGAAAGACAGACACACAGAGCAACAGAACACACAGCCCAGCAACAGGTCTACCCGTATATGGTTACTTAGTTTTGACAAAAATGTCCTGGGGTTACAACTCAACATCCATGTGAGAAAAAGAATTGCTACCTCACATCACATATAAAATTATTCTGAAATGGGTCCTGGACCTAAATGCAAAGGCTAAAACACCTAGAAAAAACATAGGAGTGTATTTTTACAACTTGGAAGTCTGCAAATATTCCTTAGATAAGACACACACAAGAATATCCGTAAAAGAAAAAAAAAAGGATACATCGGACTTCAAAAAATTCTCTTTAAGTGACAAAGACAATCAAGTAAAAAGGCCCCCGTATCATCTGTCAAAGATGACACGTTACATACAGTGTATTTTTCAACAAAAGATGTGTTTATATAAATGCATCTCCCATTTCAGTAAGACAAGGAGTCTAATAAAAATTGGGCACAAGTCTTGAAAAGCCACTGGTCAAGAAAGATTTAATTTCAAAAAAGGGTCAACACCAGCAGGCATAAGAGAAACGCAAAGTTAAATCACAGGGAAGAGCTATCCCCACTGGATTCAGGCTAAAATCCAGGAGACTGGTACATCAAGTGTTGGCAGCATGGCAGCACGCACGGCTGGCGGGAAGGTCAGACTGGGTCAGCTCTTCAGAAAAGCGTTTGGGCCATCTCCTATGACACTAAGCCTACTCTTACCGCTTGTCCAAGAAATCCTACTTTTAGGTCCATCCAAGAGAAAAGAAGACGTGTGTTCTGCCAACCCTGTGCCCCCCACCCCACCATGTTTACGATAGCAGAATTTATTACAGCCCCAAACTCGAAACAGCCCAAGCCCTCATCAGCAGGTGAGTCCGCTTGTGGTCCCCTGGGCACAGTTGACCTTGACTCGTCACCGTCAACCCCAGGAGACGCTGCGACACTTACCTTTCAGGCGTCCAGGCTCCCCATCCTCTGAACAGACACGATAACTACCCATGCCTGAGAGTGTAAGAGAACCCGAATCACGCTTGACTTGTCTTCCTTCTTCTGCTAATTAGCTAGGTAGCCAAATGTTCCACCCCACACTCTTGGAGAGCTACCATGGGATGGACCGAGTACCCGCCATATATGTGCGCTGAAGCCCTAACCCCCGTCGCAGAATGTGAGGGTGTGTGGAGGGTCAGTATTTAAAGAGGCAATTCAGTGAAATCAGGTCCTTGGAGTGGGACGCTGATGCCACGGGACTGGGTCCTCGTGAGAAGAAGAGGTTAGGACAGGGACACACACAGAGAAAAGACCACGTGAGGACACAGGGAGGAGACGGCCAGCCAAGAGCAGAGGAGAGGCCTCAGAAGGGAGCAGCCCCGTGGACACCCTGACCTTGGATGCCGCCTCCAGAAGTGTGCGGCAATGAATCCCCGTTGCGCAGGGCGCCAGCCCCGGGCCTCTGTCACGGCGGCTGGAGCAGGTAACACAAGCACCCGCGAGGAAGCCGCCCCGGGCCCGCCGCTGCGAGCGCCGAGTGCCGTTAGGAGCCAGGGGAACAAGAGGTCCGGTCGCTTGGGGGTTATTCTCAGCTGGGGGGAGGAGGGACATTCACCAGCTCACAGCACGCGTGCCCCTAGGAGCCTGCTGCCCCGGACCCTGTCTTCCGCTCGGTTTACAACAGCTCCTACCGGCTGCACTTGCCCCCGGCATCAAGTGAGAGAGTGAGAGGAGAGCAGGGCTCACCCCGTACACTTCCCAGCTGATTTGTCCCCAGAGGCGGGCTCAAAATACAGGTCAGGGGTTCAATCGGCAGACTGTGGGCAGGCTCCCTGGGGGTGGGAGGTGGCTGCCAGCAGCCCACACACTCTACGGGCCACAGGGTGTGCCAGTGGCCAGTGCAGACACCGCAGGCCCCAGCCCCTTCCCACATCGAGCTTTGTGCACACTGGCTGGTAGGGGCCGTCAGCGAGGCTGAATGTTATCTCCTTTGGGAATTTGTTCCTGAGGTCACAGAAGAGGGAACTGAAGCTAGAATGAGCGTCGGCCATAGAATGTTCTAGTCACTTATGGACCCTCTGCACGCTGACTGTGCAAAAGAACTCAGCATCGTGGGGCAGAGGCGGGAGGGCATAGCTCAGTGGTAGAGCGTGTGCTTAGCATGCACGAGGTCCTGGATACAACCCCCAGCACCTCCATTAAATAAATAAATGAATAAATAACCTAATTACCTCCCTCCCAAAACAAAACAAAGAAGCATCATCGGCAGAGAGAGATCATAACACACAGTTTCTTCTTGTACCTGTTAGAAGATGTGGAGAGATGCCAGCCTTCCCAGGTGGGGTCACCCAGAACGAAGGGCGCTGGGGCTTCAGAACAAGAGTTCCAAACTCACTGCCAGCCTCCGAATCACGGGCAGTGATGACCATGCGTGCCAGTGAGCGCGGGTCAGGCTCCAGTCCTCCCTCATCAGGGCGTCCTGCAGGTCCCTGCTCTCACTCTCCTTCAGGTTTGCAGAAGCTTTCTCACCTGTCCCCACCCCCCTTGCTGCTGGATGGAGTAACATTTCAGTGGGCGTGGCTGTCAGGGGGCTGGTCTCCTCCACCAGTCTGGATTCCCAAGCCCGTCCTCTAAGAGGAGAGCGAGGACCTGGATCTCTGCCTGAAGGGTCCAGGCGGGTCTCTCCCAGCGGAAGTGGAAACATCTGTGTATAGGGCGTCCCTGATCCAGGGAGCGCCAGGCTGGGGCTTGTCTTTGTGGTCAGGTCCCAGAGGTTCTCATGGCAGGGATGGGTGCAGGCCAGGAGACAACAGGGCAGAGGAGGGCCGGGTACGGTGTCCCTGGCGGCCAGGCTGGACCCAAGCCCCGAGAGGCGTGTGATATTAGGAAGACAGGCATCTGAGACACCTTTGGCAGGAGAATTCGCCGTATTCGTCCTGCTTGCTTAGGCAGTGAGACGTGCTGGGAAGACCAGGACGGCAGGGCAAGGGATCAGAGGGCTATTCTGTCGGAGGCCGCGAGAGGTCACACGGACAAGGTGACCTTTGAGGAGAAATCCCAGCGACGTGAGACAGAGCTTCCGGAAGGTGTGAGTGCACAGACTTCCGGTCTTCTAGGGGCAGAACTGGCCTCGTCTCGTGTTGCTTCCTGTGGCGGCTGTGACCTGACCATAGACGGGGTGGCTCAAAACTGCAGGATTTATTCTCTCTCAGTTCTGGGGCCTGAAGTCTGAAATCAGGCTGTCACAGGGCCGCGCTCCCTCCTGATGCCTCTTCCAGCGTCTGGGGCCCTTCCAGGTGTCTGTCCCCGGCCTGGCTACCTCTCTCCAAGCTCTGCTCCGGGTCCACGTGGCCTTTGGCTCTGGCTCCTTCCTTAGAAGGACTCTGTCCTTGGATTCAGGCCCTCTCTAATCTAGGCCGATGCTTACCGTAATCCCAGCTGCAAGACCCTGTTTGTAAAGAAGGTGACATTCGCAGGTGTCAGGTAGACTCACCCTTTTGGGGTGGGGGGGATTCCACCACCCGCACAGTAGAACATGCAGACTTCAGGAGGAGCTCAGATTCAGTACCCCTAGAGGGGGGCACTCTCGTGCCTGCGCTCTGACAGCAGGGCAGGTTGGTGCCCTCAGGCAGGTAGGCCCGGGTGGCATCTGGGGACAAGACAGCCACACTGAGCACAAGGCAACCCGATTCACTCCCTGACGGGGCAGGGGAGCCTCTGGGAACGCCGGGCTGGGGTCTCCCCTTTCCCACTGTTTCCCTTCCCGGCATCTCCTGTGGGCATCTCCTCCATCCCCGTTTCCAGGGTCCCCACATCGCCTCTCCACCCCCTTCGCCTTCCAGGAAGCTGAGCGCGGGTTTCCTGTCTTTCCTCTTCCCTCCGGGACCCCAGCCCGACCGCTGCCGACCGCTGCCGGGGCTGCGGCCCTCGTGTCCAGAGCGCCTGCCGAGGGCACGTCTAAGCTCAGGGCAGGCCCTAGCTTGCGTCCCGGGTGGCCTCCGCCTGCGCCACCCCCGGCCTAGGCGCCCCCGCCCCCGGCCCAGGCCGCTGGAATGTGCCCTCGGGTAGCAGCTCAGATGCCGGTGAGAGGTGCTCCCAGCACGACTGGTTCGACCTGTTTCCACAGCTGACTCCCCCCGCGGAGGACCGCCGGCTGGCCCGCTCTGCCCCCGCGGTGCAGCCCGCGCCGGCCCCGGCTCCGGGCAGTGCGGCGGGGGCGCAGCTCCACCGCCGCCCTCGGGGATGCTGGCCGCGTGGGGCAGCGAGCGCGACCACCTGCGCAGACCGAGCCGGGGACTTCTTCCTCCCTCCAGCTGGAGTCTCCTGGCCTCCACTGAAGTGGGGAGGAGGCGGGAAGGCGAGGGGGAGGTTTGCTGCAGGATAAAGGCCACGTGAGGTGGAACTCTGCGCCTTCCCTTCCCGCCGTCCTCGCCCCGCGGCTCCGCTCGGCCGCCCCACCCCGGGCCAGGCTGAGGCCGCGCTCCGTCGGGGGAAGGGCGGCTTGACCACTGCTTTCATGAGCGGGCTTCTGCCAGCAGCCAAACTGTCAGTCTTAAGTTTCTTAACAAGGCTTTGGGCCGACAAAGATTGTTTTCCTTCTAAGAGGAATTTTTGTACCAGCTGTCGACGAGTATCTTTTCTGTGACCAAATAGATAAATATTTTAATTGAAATTTTGCATATGTAATACTTGCATGTATATTATATACGTGTATGTTTTATATATACATTTTAGCAAAGAAAAATAAATATAAAATTCGTAGAAAATCTATAAAAATGCATGTTTAGGTTGCAAAATTATTTCATAATTCCCCAAATAAAAAATACCCAAGCAACAAGAATATCATAAATTAGCAAGATGGCCCCCAAACAGCCTACGCAGAAATGGAGCATTAGCAATGATCACCCACAGAAAAGCTCCCGCCACCTGGTGAGCAAATGGGAGGATGTGTTCCTCAAGGTGGAGGGAGACAGAGATTATAGGCTCGGGGCACAAAGATAGATCGATTAAGTTTTTTTGGATTTGAAAATGTTTATCAAAATTCAGAATCTTTATCATCTCTGATATAAAATTCTGTTTGTGGACACTTAAATTGTAGAGATACCTCAAAATTTATGTAAAAGTATATTTGTTACTGTGCATTGGTAACAGCCTAAAATTGGAAATGACTTAAACAGCTACTGGCAGAGAAGTCCAATGAGGAACAGGTCACTGACAAGTGCAGTGTCTGGCATGTCTGTCTTAAAAATCAGCTGCTCACCCATGTGACGTGCACACTGAAGTATTTGATAAGATGCACACTGTGTGGTTAAAAGTGTTCGCTTAACTTCCAAGGAACAGAATGAGAAGACCTAGGGTGAATCTGAGCACTTCTTCATTTTCTTATGTTTTTACCACAAGCACGGAGTATTTTATAATTTAAAAAAGAGAGAATTGGAAATAGGTCCTCAGTCAAATATATTATGATCAGTCTCATAATGGAATATTAAGTAGAGCCTAAAAAAAGAATAAAGCAGAGCTAGATGCAGTGAAATGTGGAGATACCCACTCTAGTTTGTTGGATTTTGTGTGATTAAAGCAGGTGTGATCCACAAACATATGTACTAGTAAAACCATGGAAAGCTAAATGATTATGGCTTCTTTGACTTTAGTAAGTGGTTGGGAACATTTAGGTATTATTTGAATGATTTCAGTGGTGGATTGCTTTTGGCTGATGGGGCCAGACCTTCTGTTTGTCTCTCCCTAGTAATTCTCTACTTCAGGCAGAGCAGTGGTGTCCGCAGGAGGCAATTTTAAACTGTCATGGTGACGGGAAACTGTACAGCTGAGTGCCCCACAGCACACTAGTCACCCCCACCCTAGAAATACTGTCATATGGTAGTAGAACCTTGGTTCTAGCTGAGTACATGGTGCCCGGGTGAAGACTACATTTCCCAGAATGCCTTGCAGCGGGGATGCTTTTGTGTCTGGGCACTGGCTCTGGGATGAAAGGGAGGGGCTGCGGCCCCAGGAGGTGGAGGGCACGGCCATCTTGTCTGCCTTCCCCTGGGGGAGCGCTGGAGTGCAGGGGACGCAGTGCCCAAGGGTGAAAGGGCGTGACCCCCACCTGGACGGGACCAGACAGCCACACTGAGAACAAGTGGAACCATTTCAATGGATTTTTACTGATATCTTCTTGTGATTTTAATTTAAGATGGTAAATGGCTTTCACGTGCTTCTTGATCATTCTTGTATTTTTTGTTCATGTATGGCATGTTGAAGTATTTGCCCACATTAAAAAGATTGGCTTCGTATTCTTATTATTGAGTTACAGGAATTTCTTTATATATTTTGGATGGGATGTAAAACCTTGGCCTGACATATGCACTGTGATCATTTCCCCCAGTCTGCCGCATGCCTTTTCTTTTTTTAGAATCTGTTCAAATTCAATTTATCAATATTTACTTCATGGGATTTATGCTTTTTCATCCTAAAAAATCTCTACCTGACTCAATGTCACAAAGATTTTCTATTAATTCTTCAAGAAATTTTATAGTTTTATATTTAGGCCTATGAACCATTTGGTGTTTGGCATTTTTTTTTTTTTTTTAATTAAAAAGACCACCCTCTTCCCAACAACTTGCCTTACCTTCTTTGTAGAAAAGCAGTTGACCACTAAGTGCACGTCTGTTTCTGTGCTGGCCGTTCTGTCCCACTGATCTCCATGTCTGTTTTAATGCTGATCCCACTATTACTGCGGCAAACTTGGAAATCAGACTAAGTTCTCCATCCTGAATCCATTTTACAACAGTCTTAGCTAGTCCAGATCCACTGCATTTTCATACAGGTTTTAGAATCAGCCTGTTATCATCTAGTGAAAAGCCTGCTGGGATCTTGATTTGCATTGCAGTTCATCTACCGATGAGCTGGAGGACATTTCACGTTGTAACAGCCCTGAAAATCCCATCAGTGAACGTGGCATGTCTTGCTGTTTATTTAGGTTTCTTTAATTTTTTTTAGCAGCGCTCTGTAGTTTTAAGTATACAGATATCACATGTGTTTTGATATTTTTCTTCCCACAACATATTTTTGATGCTATTGATAATAAATATTTTTAAAAATTCATTTTCTAACTGCTTCTTGCTAGCTTTTAGCAAAATACAATTAATTATGCTATATTGACCTTTTATCATATCCTTGCTAAATTCATTTCCTATTTGTAGAAACTTCTGTAGATTTCTTACGTTCTCTATGAATTAAGACAACTTTATTTCTCCCCTTGCAATCTGCATGACTTTTGTCCTCTTCTTGCTTTCCTTCACTAGATAGAACGTGTGGGCAGTGCTGATGAAGTGGGGGGAACGGACATCCTTGCCTCGTTCCGTCTTGGGAGGAAAGTGTGCAGTTTTTCACTATTAAATGTGATGTTAGCTGTGGATGAAGTGCAAGTGGTCTCTATTAGGCTGAGAATACTCCCTGCTTCCCTTAGTTTGCTTGGCATTTTTAATCATGAATTGAGTGTGGAATTACGTCAAATGCTTTTTCTCCATCTATTGAGGTAGCTGTATGGTTTTTCTTCTTTATTTTGTTAATGTGGTGAGTTACATTGATTGATTTTTAAATGTCACAGTAAGGCTGAATTTTTTAGATGAACCCCGTTTGGTCATAATACATATTGTTTTTGTTGCCGACTTTAATGTGCTAGTATTTTGTAAAGGAATTTTCATCCTATTTTTCATGATGGATTTTTGCCAGTTTTCTTTTCTTAGTATGTTTTTGTCTGGTTTTGATACCTTGGTATCCAAGTAGCTCTGGTCTCACAAAATGTTTTGGAAAGCATTTCCTCCCTCTATTTTCTGAAAGATTTTGTGTATTACTGTTATTTTTTCAAAATTGGTGAGTGTATCACCGAAGTCATATGGGCCTAGAATTTTCTTTGGGGGAAGTTTGTGAATTATAAATATAATTTTTAGGTAGATACAGAATCATTCAGGCTTTCTAAGCTGTCTTATATATGACATCTTTCAATAAATGTCTCCATCGTGTCTAAGCGGTTAAATGCACTGGCAAAGATCATTTTACAATCTTCCCTCCTCATCATTTCAGCGTCTTCGGGACCTGTAGTGATGTGCTCCCCCTGATTCTTTTTATAAGATTTATTTTTAATTTTTCTGGGGGAGGTAATTAGGCTTGTTTAGGTTGGTTGGTTGGTTTGTAACACAGGGACTGGGGGTTAAACCCCGGACCTCGTGCGTGCCAGGCACGCCCTCTCCCCCTGAGCTGTCTCCTCCCCCCACTCTTGACACAGATGTGTGACGTCTTCTCTGTTTCTCTTACTCAGTCAACCAGGGATTATGAATTACATTGATTTTTTTCAAAGACTGAGATTTGGCTTTATTGGCTTTTCCTTGTAGCGAGTCCATTTTACGTCTAATTGGCTTCAGCTCTGCTCTCTGTTGTCCACGTCCTTCTCTTACATTGTCTTTGCCTTGATAGCCTGTGGTTGCTGTTTGGCTTCTAAAGATGGCGGCTCGGACCCTTTAGGCTCTGCGCCTCTCCTGACACAAGCATTTACTGCTGTACATTTCCTTCTAGGCACTGCTTTCTGCTGTTTAGTTAAAAATAGTCATTTTTGTTGAGTTAAAAATATTTTTTAAATTTTCCTTCTTTCTCGCTCTCTTCTTTGACCATTTGGTTATTTACACATATTTTGCTTAATTTCCAAATACCTGAGAGTTTCATAAATGCATTCATATTGTTTGTTTCTAATTTAGTATCATCATGTCAGAGAATACACTGTGTAATTTAATCCTTCCTGAATTAATTGAAACTTATTTCTTGGTCCGTTATTTGGTCTCTGTGGGGGAAGATTTTAGATTCAGCCCAGAGGTTACAGATCTGCTGGTCTAAGGCAGAGCAGTCTATCAAGGTCGATTTATCAAAAACAGTTGATGGTATTGTCTAGGTCTGCTTTGTCCTAAATGATTTTCTGTCTTGTTCTATCGAGTGCTGAGAAAGGAGTGCTAATTTACCAACTGTACAGGTCTATTTCTCCTTCACTTTATCAATGTTTTGCCTCATGTGTTTCAGTACATTATTATTAGGTGTATACAATTTTATGATTGTTACATTCTTGATTAATTGACAGTTTCATTGTTATATAATATCTTTCTATATACATGGTAACACTTCTTCTAATCCTAGAGTCTGCATTGTCTGATACCAAGACACTCACTTCAGCTTCTTATGGTTAGTGTTTGCATTGAATATCTTTTCTTATTCTTTTACTTTTAATATAGCTCTAGGTCCATATTTGAAGCTTGTATCTTGTGGACAGCACATAATTGGGTCTTATTTTTCTATTTAAAAACTTAACGGTCTCTGCCTTTTAACTGGTGTTTTTAGATCCTTTATATTTGATATAGCTGTTGTTATCATTTGATTTGTCTATAATATTGCTGTTTGTCCGATCTGTTCTTTTCCTTTGTTTATCTTTTTCTGCCCTTTTTAGATTCAGAAAAAAGTTTTTATTATTCCTCTTTATCTCCATTATTGGCCCAGTAGATATACCTCTGTTTAATTATACATATTTTAGTGGTCTCTTGAGTTTATAATATGTAATGCTAATAAAATCTGCCTTTAAATAGTATACCTCTAATATGTAATGTAAGACCCTTACAAGAGTATGCTTCCATTTCCCAATGTTACATATTTTATTTATACGTATGACATAAAACTCATAATGCATTATTATATTTGTGCTGTAAATAGTAAGTTATCCTTTAAAAATCAACATTGAGAAAATAATCTCAACACTTATGTACATATTTACCATTTCTGGAGTTTTTTATTTTATTTTATTTTTTTATGTAGGTCCAAGTTCCCATCTAGCATTGTTTAACTTCAGCATGAAGATTTTTATTTTTAATTAATTTTGCTTGCCTTCAATCAATTCTTTGAGGTTTTATTTATCAAAAAAAAAAATCTTTATTTTGCCTTGTTTTGAAAGCAGATTCCCTGGACAGAATTATAGAATTTTTCACTGTTTTCTGGCTTCCACTGATTCTAAGGAAACGTCAGTGGTCATTGTTATCTTTGTACCACTGCATCGTGTGCACCAGCCCTGGCCCTGGCAGCCTTGTGCAGTTTCCTTTGTATCTACCCTGAGTGGACTTTGATAGGTTTCTCCTTTCTGCATGCTCAGTTTTCACCAGTTTGGAAAAATGTTGATTGTTATTTGTTCAAATATATTTCTAACCCTTTCCTCTTCCAGAGAATTTAAATGTACTTAGATTGTTCGATATTTTCCAGAGGTCACTAAGGTGCAAATTTGTTTGTTTGTTTGTTTCTCTCTTTCTTTCTTTCTTTAGTCTTATCCCCCACCCTCCGCTGTGCCTCTTTCTGAATATGTTATATTGGCACATCTGTAAGTACCCTGATCTTTCCTTCTGCAGTGTATAGCTTATCTCATTCTTTTGAAGATTACACCATTTCCATGGCATGAAAGTAGAATGCCATAATTTATTCGCTAATTTCCCTAATTAGAGGCATCTATATTATTTCTAGTTGTTTGCTGTTTCCAATGACCCCGCCACAAGCATCCTTACACATATATTCTTATTGACTTTTATTTCTTAGTGATAAGGTTCCAGACCTGGGATTTCTGGGTCAAAAGGCATATGTATTTTTAAATTTCAAAATTATTGCCAAGTGTTCTTTTCCAAATATTCTGTCTCAAACATATCCCTTTGATTATACACTTATATACAAGTTACACCAAATAATGGGGCAATTTCCTATGTTTTCTTTAAGCAGTTTTTTTTGTTTTTAATCTTTTCCTCCTTGGCTTAATGGCCCCCCTGATTTCCCTCTGCCCTCAAAATTACACTTTTCCACGGTGCTTAACCTGCTAAACCCATCAGTGATTTTTTTTTTTTTTAATTTCAAATATTGACTCCTTATCTCCAGAAATTCCATGTGGCCCCTGGGTAGATTTTCACTAGGTGCACGGTGAGAAAGGACAAAGTGGAATGTTCAGTATCATGTTGATCAAAGATAAAGGTGAAGCAGATAACAAAACATGTCTGTGTTTGTATGTAAAAAAATATATGTATGTATGTATTTGGTGCAAAATGTGTACTAAATTGCCCAGGGAGGAGAAGATGTAATGCTGCCATAAATAATGCTAAAGTTACCTTTCTTGTGTGAGAATATATGTACGCAAGACTCTCTTATAGTTTAGAATTAAGTGCAATACAGATTATAAGGCACAATGTCTTCAGCTCCGCTAGACACTCCTTCTGAGCCTGGCGATGGCGGTGATGAGGTACTGGGTTGGTATTTGACCATCGAATCAAATAAAAAAAAATATAGGTTTATTTATATCTGTTGTTCCTTCTGCCTTTGGCTTTGTAAATGGCTAGCATGCTTGTTGTTTGTCTGTTTCATTCAAGGTTTCACATCTGGGTTGGGAACCAGCTCAGTCTAACCTTCGCAGGAAGGGAAAGGAAGACATAAATGGAAAAGTGTTACGCAGCACAGACACCTTTCCCTTGTCGAGGATTCAGTGACTAAATACAGGCGAGTCACTGTCGTCAGCTGGAGGGAGCATGCTGGAAGTTCGTTAATACATTAGACTTGGAGAGGATCAATTCTAGAAAAAAGAGACTAATATTTATGAAATTGTATAATTTTTCTTTATAAAAGATGTATTTTAAGCTTAGTGGCAGATCTCAAGATCCTGTCTGCCATGGGGAAAAAAAATGATATATCTGCTATAGATGAACATTTTCAAACATTAAATATCAGCCTCTTAGCAACCACAGAGATTTAAAGAGTTCACTTTCTCAATACCCGTTGAGAAGTGTGTCAATGATGAAATGTTTCCTGAAGAAAGATACTGGGCACCATCGGCATGAGGCTCCCACGGAGGCTCAGGTGATCGATGGTCTCGCTTCACACGACGGCACTTGCCGGTGGTCGTGATGTATGTCCCCGCTTCACAGCCGTCTTGGCAGGAGAAGCTGAGTGTCAGGACCTGGGGTGGTGTCCAGCGGGCTTTGGGTGACTTCTGAGTGAGTCTCGTTTGTAATCCGTTTGATGATTTGACACATTGTATCAGGCAAGAGCAAATGCGGTATTTCTGAGAATTGATACTTCAGCTCTTCACAACCCAAATATTTGTATTTCGATTCTGAACCAGGCAGATAACAAGAGCTCAGCTACTCATTTCCCTGAAAGGAAAGGTGCAGCAGTGAGCGGACCAGCTTCACAAGCATTATTCTACTGGCCGCACGGAGCGCAGGTAAGTGCCCGACTGGGCAGAGGGTCCGCAAGGGGGGCCCAGGGCCCCACTGCCTTAGGGAAGACGTCACGGGCGCTGAAACTCACCCGCAGAAACTTACCCTCTACTGTGACACACTGTTTTAGACTCTGGGTGTGGTTTGTCATTTGTTTCAAATGCAGATTGTTCTCGAAATACTGAAGACCCCTCTGTGATTCCTGGCCTCAGGCCAGGCAGTGGTTCCCCGCGTGTTCCGCCGGTTCCTCTGAGCCTCAGCCGGCGCAGCCGCGGACAGGTGGGAGCGCTGAGAACACCCCGCGGGCTGGGGAGGGGCGCGGGTGGGAGGCTCGCACCCTTTGCCTCAGAGCTCTGCTCTGTGCCGCTGGGCGCATGGTTCCAGATCATCTGTGTGCCCTGCCGACCACTCTGCCTGGAATAGCACTTTGTCTGGGGACACTAGTAAACGCGCCACCAGAGAGTCAAGACCCACGCAGAGCGGAGCGTTCCTCAAGCCAGGTAAGGACTGGCGCCTGAGATCACATTTGCTGGGAAAATGGAAGGGCATGTATCTAGATTTTTTTTTTTTTTTAAGCAACTTCAAAATGTCACATAGGTGATGAATTTAGGACTTTTGATTAAATATAAATTCCCAACAAATCATCATTGATAAGGATTCTGTCTCAGCCTGATCCTATCTTAGTTCTTGTTTATAAACACCTGGTGTCTAGACTTGAACGTGGAGGCCGTGAGTACCTGCCCGACAGACCTGAACAGGGGGCTTAACCGGATGCGTCTTTGAAGGGTAACAGACCTGGGCACATTTCAGCTACTGGGACTGAGGAAAATAAAATATGGGCATTTCCCCATGAACTGACAAGAGGGGGCATTTACTCCAAAAGAGATTTATTTGGGGGTCCCTTCAAGGGGCATTTATTCAAATGTGTACAGAGCCTCTTCACGAACCTGCCCTGTGTGTGAAGGGACACACCGAGGAAGCGCTATGCCGAGCTCACCGCGCCGGGGACTGCAGGGGTGCTGTGTGAGTTTGCCGGGCCGCCCTGACAAGGCGCCCCAGCTGGGAGGTCTTTTCTTTTATTTCAACTTAATTTAATGTTAATTTTAAAAGGGGATCCGGTTTATTTATTTGATTACTTTTTAATGGAGGCGCGTGGAATGAACCCAGAGCCTCGTGCACGCTAAGCACGCACCCTCCCCCTGAGCTAGGCCCTCCCCGCGCTGCCGCCCTCCCACCCTCAGGGAGTCTTAAACAGCGGAAGTTTATTTTCTCACGTGCTGGAGGCTGCGGGCTCCAGACCAAGGCACCAGCAGGGGTGGTTTCTGGAGAGGCCACTCTCCTTGGCCCCCAGATGGCATTCTCGGTATCGTTCCTCTGACTGGACACTTGTCTGGGTGACCTGGGGCTCAGCCTTCCAGCTTCATTTACCTTAACCTGTTTACAAAGGCCCTGTCTTCAAGCAGTCACATTCCAAGGCGCTGGGGGTTAGCGGTTCAAGACAGTAACGGAGGAAAACACCACTCGGCCCGTCCCGGACAACGTGCCACAGAAAAGGCTTATCAGAGTGAGGGCACCTGCACCTAAATTCCAACGGCTTGAGCCCAGCGTCCCTGAGAAGTCAGTGTGTCTGAGTGGCTTTGGAAGGGCCTGCCCAGCACTCTCTCCAAGGCACCTCCAGTCCAAGCCCAGCAGTCTGGCCTCCAGCCCGGGCAGTGCGGCTCTGGTGTCCCTCATGTGAAGGTGTCAGGATGAAGGGTACATCATGGTGGGGGGCCGGGGGCCGGGATTGCATGGCTCCCTCCGCAGGGAACCCGCCTCTCTGGGACTTAGCGCCGCAGCTATTTCTACTTGGCCATTTGTGATCAGAAAAAGCTTGTCAAAACTTTGAGTGGCTGTCTAAGGAGAGAATGTGACATGTGACAGTGGTGTGACAATGTGATAGATTCTCCAGTGGGAGGGGCTGGTGCCTGAATGTCCGGACAGGAAACCACGCGGCTGCGAGAGTGAATGAATGAATGAATGAATGACCACATCAATCAGCCAGGTAACGGGGGTCACAGGCGGGCACTCTGGAAGGCTGCCGCTTGCATACCTGCTTCACAGCGCTGGTGAGCGCTTGCTTTCTGTGCCCTTTGGCTACCATAGATTTTTTATTCCCCATAATTATAATTCCAGCAAAACTTTGCAATTGTAAAATACTGCGTTCTTCAAGAAGCTCAGCTGTCACTCCCGTTGAGCAGAGCTGCGGTTTATGTTGTTCGCTCAGTTGCCTTCCTCACCCTGGGCACCCAGCTCCGAGCACCCTTTACAGGGACGGATTTATGATGGACGCCATCTGGTCTGATAGAAGGAAACAGGTATTGATTTTTAATATTTCCTCCCAACTTGTTTACTCTAGGCTAATACGGCAGCTGTGTGGCCGCGCGTCTCTGAGCGGGGACGATTATTACCGCTGCCTTTTGATGAGATAAATTACCTAGGATGACTTGAATGGCTGAAGGGTATACTGTGATGTTATGTTGCTTCATTTACCCTTATGACTAAATGATTATTGATTTTATATTTTTAAGCTCTTGAAACGTGAAAATAAGTTGGTAGAGGAGCCTGGCTGTGTTCGTTTTATTAATTTATTTCTGCAGGGCGTAATTCACTTTGGACCAGGTTGTGAAGGTTTTGGGTTCATGACCGGCTGCAGATACAGTTGCAAAGAAATGGCTTATTTATATAGTCATTGCAAGTAGTCCCCAAATCAATACAGTCTGGGATTGGATGATTAAACTCAGGCCCTTTGTGGGATTCAGTCCTGCAGCTGCTGCTGGAAGCATTGACCAAAGCACAGCCACGTGACCAAGGCTGCAAACCGCAAGTTTGTTCAAGTTGAAATATTATTATTATTTTATTATTTTTGCTCATCTTTTTTTTTTTTTTTTCTTAATCTGCTACATTCATTCAATGACATTTTAACAGCCTGGAAAAAAAAGAAGTGGTTGATTGACTGCTTCAGTGAAATCAGTCATCTGCATTCAAAGAAGTGGCTCCCAGGTCTTCCAGAATGTCCCTGTGTGGACTCGGTGTGGACTTTGATCAGAGGTCCTGGGCTGCTCTGAGTTTGGTCCTGGCTGCTTCTGCCGGCAGCAGGAGTCCGAGGTGTCCGCCAAACCGTCAGCTACTCTGATGCTTCTCAAGGGCTCTGCGCCTATGTGCGCCGGGCAGCCTGCGTGCTTTGGGGAAGTGTTGACCGCTCTGTCATCATGTCGTGTGCTGGCCTGATGAGCGCCTGTCTGAAGTGTGCCTGTATCACTGCACTTCACATCTGATACCCCTTGGTCCGGGGCAGAAGCACTGGCGATACAAAATTGGAAGGTTTTGTTTTTATTTTTCATCATTTCCTCCCAATTTATTTTTGTAGGTTTTATCGTGTTCACCTCAAACCATCTATTCCTTGCTAGGAGGAATGTCTGGTTTGAGTGTCGAGCCTCAGAGCATCTCTGAGATCCAGTTTTCCATTTCTTGGGTCACCTTCCCCGCTTGCCCCGCACTGTACTCAGTGACAAGAGAGGCTCCGCCCCTGTGAGGGGCGTGGGAGCAAGAGGGACCAACTTCCCAGGGAAATTCTGCGTTTATTTACTCAGACCGTCAGACCCCAGCGTGAACCGAAGATGGCGGTGGGGTTCGTGGTGATATTGGCGGTCCAGGCTTCACCTTCATTTCAGCAGAGCTCTCCACCCAGGACCTCCCCCGCCCCTCGCCCCGCCCCGCTGCGGCCCTCAGGAGCTTCAAGCGGAGCGCCCGCAAGTCCACTGCTGGGTCTTGTCCTGACGTGGTATTTTAAAAGCCAAAACTTTGCATACCAATTGAATTTGGTTGTGCTACTCTTTGCCTTGGAGATTTATTTCAGCTAAAGCTGCATGTTTGTAGAGCTTAAAACCTGCAGACAGAGGTGAGCACTTCATCCTGCAGGAGGAGCGAACATGCCATTTCCTCCCCAAGACAAGACTTCACATCTTGGTCAGTCATAGAGACACAGTTCACAGAGTTTTAAAAAAAAAGGGTGTAAAGCCGTTTTTCTTACTTCAGTCAGTGTGTATGTGTAATTAATATGCAGTAAGTTACACGGCTCCGGTTTAAAGCTTGTTTAAATGCATAGAATTTGAAGTCGACTGAAGAAATAAAATAACTTTTGGAGCAGTGCAATGTAATATGTTGATCAATTTTATAGGGGAGTGGTGCATATTTAATCAATCACCTCGTGACAATTATTCACGCCGGTCGGAATCAAGGGCTCCATTAGAGCCGAAGAACGGCTTCATTACAGACGACCCGTGAAAGCGTCAAGCCCCGGCTGCGAGGACAAGTAATTTCCTTTCCCCTTAAAACCACCAGACGGGGCGATGGGGGTGGGGCGGGTGATGGAGTGCGTAATCCCGCAATTACAAAGAGAAGCCTCAACGGTGAATTTGACAGCTGGGTTGGACAGGGGAGTGGAGAAGGGTTCTCAGTGCCGGCTGTGTTCCTTCCAGGAGCTTTTACTTTTATAAATTAAAAGGACGAGGACGAGCAGGGTGGCGGTGGGCTCTTGCTGGACTTCTCTCTTCATCCGACAGTGTTTGCTTAGGATGTCGGAGAGACGCGCTTTCGGGACCGGTGACTTTCCTCATGATGCCTCTCGGTGGGCTCTCGGCTCCATCATGACTGATGCCCGGGCCTCGTGGACCGGCATCGGGACGGCAGAGGGAGGCCCGTATGCCAGCGGAGTCAGCGCGAGCTCCCGGGCCGGCCGCGAGCGCTCTGCACACGTTGATCATTGTGGCTCCTTTTCTGCCCCAGGACAGTCTGGACAGTCGATGACCCTTTGCATTTCACCGAATCCATGTCTTCATCTTTCAGCATCCGCCGAGAGTCCTTGACGTTGATCAGTGTCCAGAGGCCGAGATAGGTTCCGGGTTCCAGGAAGTCTGGCAGACATTTTTCCGAGTGAAAAATATTTTCTTTCCCAAACGACCCAGTGGTGAAAATGCGCTGCTGAGAGTGTCAGGGCTCCACGGCCCGGGGAAAAGCCCTGCGGAGGAGAGCGCCTCCTCTGGCTTCACTGCTCCCTGCCTGGCTGCGCGGGCGCTGGGGAGCGAGGGTTAACCTTCACTTTTTGCGGTCCTGTCAGATGCCAGCCCTCGTGTAGTGATGAGTGTGCAGACATTTGAATTTAACTGTAATTATTGATGGTCTCCTTAGCTGTTAGAATTTTTCTAAAATTGGGCAAGTGCCGAGGGCTTTTCCCAGCTTTAACGGAAACAGAATCTGAAGATTTTTAGGTTTTCGAAAGTTGAGCCAGCCTTGGCCACCCCTGCGACTGATCCTTAAACCCGACTTTTCCCGGTCGCTTTGAACCTCGCCATCTGTGGGGGCTCCCCCACCTGGGGAGCCTGGCGCAGAGCAGACCCCCACGTGCGCGAGTTCAAGTGGTCGCTTTGGGGGCTGATGGCTATTGACGCTCGTCGGGGTTTCTGAGATGTTATCTCGTCCCGTGGAGCGTCTGCGGTGGCCGTTTACACCGTGTCTGGTGACTGTCGAATCACCATCGATCCCTCGTGTGTAGGACGCATGTCAAACAACCTCACGCATTTAAATGGCGATTATTCCACTTCTCTGTCTGCGACGAGATAAGATCAAAAGGCGTCCCCTGTGCGGTAGACGGGCCGACAGCGAGCTGCGCTCGCCGGTCCGCCCAGGTTGCGCTCACGGCTCCGCCGCAGCTGAGAGTATTTAATAATTAACTTTCTGAAACAGCTTGAGATGCTGGGCCTGCAGAAGAATGAGGCTGGCAGATGGAGGCACAGCGTCCCGGACTTGCGGGTAAAGGCGTCTTTGGCCGTGGGAATGCGGCCGCGGGAAGGATTGCTTTCAAAGATCCTGGGAAATCATTCTGTGTGCTTAATTTCCTCCTTGTTTTGTACAAAGACTCCTGAAGAAATGAGAACCAAATTTAGACCGGTGTGTGATTTCCCCCAGGCTGGAGTCACCGCGCCTGGGTAGGGTGGGAGGCCCCGGGAGCCCCGCCGCGGCGAGGCGGCCCCCTCCGCTCTGCCTCCGGGCCGGCATGGTCACTGTGCCGTGTCAGTCATCAGATGGTGCCCGGCGTGGGCCGCTGGGTCAGGATGTCTGGTCACGTTTGTTTGGGGGCAAAGCAAGCTGATTTTTTTGTTGCTGCAGCATTTTCTTAATAATAGCATTTTTCCCTTTTCAGAATACATTTTGGATGGCAGTTTTTGGAAATCTTTGGAACGTAACAAAGAAATACTTATTATTATGGAGGGGGCTAATGTTACATTGAATTCAATCTAAGGAAACGTTATAGCCGTTAGAAAAATAAAACTCCACCAAAGCTTAACAGGAGGAGGAACATACACATGTATCAAACGACACTTTTGCAAACTGTGGCCCCACCAGTCCCCCGGTGACACGCCTTGTGTGGGCTGGAAGCCCTCTCACCCCCACCTCCTCCTGGAGAGAGGTCGGGCGGGGGGCTCCCTGCTCACCCCGGACGGAGGCGCCTGTGGCATCCCTAGGAGGTTTATTCAGATGGTCTCCTCGTACCACGTAATTTTTTCTCCCTTTCCGTGACGTTTATCAGGATGTATCCTGCTTAGTTGGGGTCACTAACAGAACACCAAGGGCAACTGCAGAATCAGAGCAAGGCTGAGTTCTTCCAGGAAACCGCAGGTTCAATTTTAACGTCGAGTTTGCCAGGCGGAATGATTTGTTTCCGTGGACTGGCTCACATTTGCAGGTGAATAGTTCATAGTGCTAAGTGGACTGAAATATCGCCTTTTAAGCTTCCCAGAGGCTCTTGGATCTTGTCTTACACAAATCCAGTGCCTGACGAAGGAGGGGAAACCACAGCAATCGACCTGAACCTCAGGTAGAAAACCCGAAGCTGCCCCGGGGTGCACCTGGCCCGGGGCCCGGGCCTCCTGGCGGTCCCTGTCCTGCCTCCCCCAGCGACCCGCCTGCCCTGGGATGAAGCGGCACCACAAGCAGTGGATTCTCCAGTTTTTCCCTTGAGTCACCCGAACACCACACTGCAGCTGCCATGTGGGAACTGAAGACAGTGGCCGTGGGAGAAAGAGGTCATGTGAAGGCAGGGGGAGAGAGGAGGGACACCCCTGTGAGCCGGGGGAGGCCGTCTCCAGGGCCAGAAGCAGACAGAGGCCAGGAAGCCTCCTCCTCCGCAGCTTCCTGAGGGAGCATGGCCCTGCTGGGCCTTGACTTTGGGCTCTTCTCCTCCAGAACCGTGGGACGGCACATTCGGGTCGTCTCAGGCCTTCCCGTTTGTGGCGCTCAGAAAACTGATCCCGACCCATTGAATACATTTGTCCTCAACCCGCCACCCATGAGAGGATGCCCGTGACACCTGCTTTCAGTGCAAATTCTTCCCACCCGGAGCCCCCGCCCCGTTTCAGAAAGCAGTGGAATCCGTCTTTGTTTCTGGAGGGAAAGCCCAGTGAAAGGCGGAAGGGTCTCAGGACACGCTCGGTGGGACCCCCATGGGAGAGGGTGTCCCTCAACCTTCTCTCAGACCAGAGTGGGGCGGGGGGCTCGGGGTGGGGAGGCTGCGGACAGCACCCTGGCCATCTGGCTGCCCTACTGGTGGTGGTGTGTGACAACTGTCTGCCAAGAGGAGAGGGCTGGGGTGGGAGGGGACAGGCCTGCAGCTCCGTCAGCCTGTGACCCTGAGCTTCCTGGCTTCGCCTCTACTGGGGCCACGCTCGGTCTGTTTTGGGGTGTCCCTCTGCAGGGACTCACACTGGCCCCCTCTAGTCTGCTTTCCTGTGCTCCAGACTCCACTCAGCTGACTTGCACTGTGATGTTGAAACCACTTGGAAGAACCCACTGCACTTCTGCTAAGTCTCATTCTCTGCAGCCTAATGGCCTGTGTCTTCTGCAGAAGGTCCCATTGCTCACGTAGGTGTGTGAGTCTGCTCGGGCTGCCATAATAGAGAGCCGGGCTCCGGGTAGGGCCACAGGGCGGGGTGGGGCAGAGCTTAAGCAACAGAGATTTACTGTCTCTCGGTTCTGGCGGCCAGAAGTCCAAGATCAAGGTGCAGGACCCCACTCCCTCTGAAGGCACTGGGAGAGGGGTTTTCCCAGCCTCTCCCCTAGGTTCTAGGAGTTTCTTGCCTTGCGCATCAGGCCTCTGGGGTAAGATATAAGATTATCTCCATCTCACACATGAGGAAACTGAGTCCCAGAATGATTAAATCAGTTGCCCAATATTTCACAGGCAATTTGGTAAAAAGTGGTCTAGACTTTCTGCCTGGCGCCAGATTCTACCTCAGTTCTCACAAAGCTACACATTTTACCATCTATGTAAGTTTCTTTAGACTTCCTTTATTTTGAACTTGATTTCTTCGAAAAACTTCCAGTTGTAGAATTACTAGATTACAAAAGAGGTCAAACAACTAATCTCTGCTTTTATGTGTTTCCAAAACACAATTTGAATTGTCAATTTAAAAAAACTAGAAAAAAACTAGTTTTTCAAAATTTCTTGAAGTATGTTTACTGTTTCATGTCTTATTGCATTGGCCTAAATCATCAAAATAAACTTTAATAATAATGTGGTTGCAGATATTCTTGTTTTTATTCTAATTTAAAATGTAACCCTAGTGTTTCCTGTAATTATAATTTTGTCTGTTGATTTAAAATTTTGTCTGTTGTTGATTGATAACTCCTTTCATATTAAGAGAATGTTTGCATTCCCATGCTTCTGTTTGAATTTTAGAAATTTGAATTTTATCAATTGCTGCCTCTCCATGTATGAAGCTCACATAGTTTAAATTATTTAATTTACTTCTGTGGTGCAAATATAGCATTTTTTTAATTTAAAGACACCTTGTAGATAAATCATCATGTGGAATTGACCGAGTCACTTCAGATCAGCAGAACAAGCATGGCGTAGGAGATGTCTTTATACTTGAGCAGTGTTTGGACTGTTCTTCAGCCATAGGGGAGAAAGCACACGAGTCAATTGACGGGGCTGAAATGATCCCTCCAGGTGCCTGCTGCACACCGTGGTGGCGTCCTGGCACACACTCATGTATGCACACACACGCATGTGCATATACAAGTGGAGATGCAAACGCACACATGTATACGTGCAAACACACACAACACACTTCACATACACAGCACACGCATGAAGGCACATACACTCACACTCACACACACAGGCACGTGCGTTTATCTCCACAATCTCTCTGCAAGGCCACCTCCTGCAGGGCCTGTGCGGTCATCCCCACTTGTCAGACCTCCTCTGTCTCTGACCGTCATCGGGGCTGTGGATTCGGGAAAGGGTCGGCTCTACCATAAGGGGAATTTCTTTCTGATGCTGTAGGAAAACGAAATCCTGATCAGAAGAGCATTAATGTTCACACCAGTGAGTGGCAGTTGCATCCCAGCCCGACTACTAAGAGATCAGCTCTTAATGAGGTGACTTCACCTGGAGACACGGCTTCAAAGAGTACCCTTTGGTGGGTCTGTGATAGTCAGACTGTCTATGATACAAGCTAAGTAATTTTAGTAATTTTTACCTCTTCAGATATTTAAATATCATTTTCCTTGCTTACTGTTTTGATACATTTTGACCTAAGTTGCCAACCAAATTCCCAACTGCTGTCCAAAAAAGCTGATCTGTTTGCGGTGGCTAAGGAAAACGATCGCGAGCAGCATCAGTTCGCCGGTGGGTGGTCTGCAGCGGCGTTTTCCCCACAGTGCGGGGACGATGGAGCGTGAGTTTAGACGTTAGCACGACACATTTAGGGGTCAAGCCCATGAGAAGGAATTTTCTGAGTCTTTACATTTTCCTATTTCAGACTTGTGTTGTATCTTACTATCTTATTTCTTAGTCTTTTTTTGCTAGAGAAAGAAAACAAAAAGACGATTGAGCCAAACGTCACTATTTGAAAGCTGAACACAGACACCAGACTGAGGGTCACTGCCACGGCCTTGGCCCCTGACGGCTGATCACAGCCTCCCCACACCCAGAATCCTTCCTCCATTTGACACCACCCTGTTATCCCATTACAGTTGCGAAAATTTCAGTACCTTTCTTGGAAAAGCAGTTGTGGCCACGAGGGTATTTACAGGCCATTTTAGTGACTAGGATGTTAGGTTTATTCTAAGAGAAGGCGGCCACAAAACTGCAGAAGCTGCGAAGGGCACAGCTGTCTGGAGTCTTGGGTCACGCACGGGACTGCCTGCTACTTTCCCACTCGGAGCGCCTTCGCAGGCGGCTGAAGAACCGCTTCCGTGTGAAGTTACGTTTCCCCAAGTGGAGCCGTTACTTCCCCTTGTTTGAGTCCGTTTCCCACGATGAAGCGATGGGGGAAATAGTAAGCGCCCGCCTTCACTCGTTGGCCCCAGTGCCTGCTGCCTAGTGATTCTGGCAGCGACTTCCCGGCTGGAAACATCCAGCTGCCGCGCCTTGTCGCCTGCGCGCTTCAGTTAAGTCGCAATATCGTGGCCTTGAGGGGCACTTCCATTGTTTGAAGATGTGGACATACACCTTGTGATCCTTAAAAGTTAATCCCAGAAGATCTGTTCATCAGACACGTAATGAACTCCGACTGAAGTTACGGAGCTAGATGCCTGGAAAGTTTCTGATATTTCTTCAGAGAATTCTTGCGATTCTTCCTGAGCTGTGTTATGAGGGAGAAAGGAGATCCCAGTCTACGAAGATTCTGTGGCCTTTGCAGAAACCCTGACCTGACATGCCAGTGCCGGTTAGTGCTCTCTGGGAAGCCTGGGACTTGTAGGAGGGCTCGGCTCTGTTCTCACATTCAGAGGCCGTGGAAACGTCTCTGGTGGACGTGGAATTTGCATTAGCAATTTCCTGTGTCCTACCAAGAATTTTCTAGCGCCACAAGCTTGGCTTCCATCAACTAGGCAGTCCCTGTTATGTACACAGACCTGTGCTTCATTTTTAATTCAAGAAAGCCTTTCAGATCTCCCCTTGTCCTTTGCAATCCTACGTTTCATTTTATTCTTCTTAAATGCGGGGAGTTCAATGGCTCTCAGAGCAGATAAGCTCAAAGATTGACATGGAATTCAGGCATGGTTTGGACCAAGCCTCTGGCTCTGTTTGGCTATGACTCTCTGGAGCTGCCTCCCTCAGACGCTTTCTCCGGGCTCAGCCACCTGAGTGGAGTCACAAGGCTCCGGGAACCAGGCACTGGGCCAGGAACTGGCTTGTGCCCATCGGCCTTCCAGTGCTACCTGCCTGCCTCCAGGTCCTGCTGCAGGCAGCTTCCCCTGGAGCAGACAGCCTACCTGGGGAAGATGAGGGGTGCGATGGCTATTCTCCGTGTACCTCAGTGCACCGAGAGAAATTCAGTGGTTTTGATCATGCTGTTGCAAGCTTCAAGGGTTGGTCATAGGGATGAAGCAGGTGATGGCGCAATCTCTGAAAAGAGGAACAGAAGAACCTACCTGCTCTGGCCTCAGGCTGCACCTGCCCTTACCTGGTCCACAGCACGGCATCCCTGTAGTCCAGTTAGTGAGGGCATAAAGCAGGAAGTTCCTGGGCTCCGTCCGCCATCACCTGACCCCACCTCTGCGTGATTTTGGACTCAGACCCTCACCCTGACCCCAGTCCCAGCCTCTGGGCTTGCATCCCAGTATCGCGAGCACAGCCCTTTCCTGGTAAGTTAAATCAAGTTGCTTGCTGGGCAGGCCCTGGAATCAAACGTGGGCTTGTCCCTGGCTTTGGTTCCTCTGCGCCAGACAGCTGACTGGGAGGAAGGGGCACTCCCAGATAAGTCCATCGGACAGCATTTCCAGATAGTGGAATCACCAAGCTCTCCCGGACCAGGGCCCCCAGCTCTGTGCAACCTGGAGGAGTTTCAGGGCCACAGCATCCATGGTAGGAGGCCACACCCAGCAGAGGCTCCTGGAAAATCCAGAGGCCAGACGTTTAACAGTGGCTCAAGACAGCAGAGGGACTCAGTGCAGTGAAATAAAATGGCATTTAAATCCAGACTCTTGCCCTCAGGGTGCTGCTTATTTATTTACTTGTTTATTTTCCTGGAGACAAGTGATTTATGCAGATGGTCATAAATCAGCGCTCTTTTGTGCAAGTGCATTTTCCAGTTTAAAGGATGCTAAGCCATCATCACTGTTGCCACAAATTCAGTGCCATCAGAGAGGTAAAAACAAAGAACCCAGAGACCTGGGTGGGGTGTGTGTGCAGAGCCACCTGCCTGCGTGAGCAGGGCTTCCGTGGAGCAGGGCATCTACAAGCCATGGGCAGGAGGGCCGTGCTGGGGACCAGCGTGGGGTCAGGACGCCGGGAAGGGCTGTGAACTTCTCTCTGCAGCGCAGGAGCCAGCAGAGGCCTGTGAGGCAGGAAGTGACCTGAATCCACTTTGACTTTTACAGGAAACTCTGGCATTGGCAGAATGCATCAGTTACGGAGGGGCAAGTGGGGCGGGGGGTGGCTGGGGTGGCTGGGGTGACAGTGACGCCTAGGGCCGTGCAGAGGGGACGCGGATGCCAAGACACGTGGCAGGAGCGGGGAGAGAAAACAAGCGTGGTCTTGAGATTTCACGCCAAGTGAAGGAGAGGATGGAGACCCCGTCTACTGACCAGGGGCACAGGTGAAGATGAAAGGAAGAAGCCTGGCCAACTGGTCAACCCCCCATGTCCGCATGGACCCTCACAGCCAGGATGGAGCTAGATGGGGGGGTCGTCTCCCGGGGAGGAGCCTGTGAGGGAAGGATCTCTCAGGTCACAACCGCCCTGCCTGGGTGCCTCCTGACCCACACCTCTCCCTCCTGGGTTCCACTCCACTGCACCCCGAGGCTGCGCTCCACCACCACCTCACCAGGCTTGGGAGCTGAGGCGGGAAGACTTGGAACCAATCGCTGGTGTACGTCAACTCCCGAGGGACAAGTGGGGTTTAGTCTGGGGGATGTGAGGGGCAGGGCGCTCTTGGGAGATGGAGCCAGTGACCAGCACAGAACCAGACACACGTGTCGAGCACAGTCTGGACGCAGAGGGACTGGGTGGAGGAGGAGCCAGGGTCAGCCCAAGCACTCTGACTCCAGCATCTTTGCAAAGGAAGATGCTCATTGGAAGTAAGACAGTCCGAGTGCCGGCGACTCCGATGCCAGGAGGAGGGGACCAGCTGGATGGCCACAGCCAAGAGGTCAGGGCGGGCCACGATGGCTGAGCATGGCGCTCTGAATAGATCAGATTCCACGAGTGAAACAGACTCAGGAAACCACTTTTGGCAGGAGGTGCTGGTGGGGAAGCAGGAACATGAAACAGCTTCTGGAAGTTTCCACGGAGGATACAACCTGGGTCCAGAAGCTGACGGCCCCTCCGAGGCCGCCACGCGAGGGAGCGTCTTTCACTCTGCTTTCAGCCTGTCCTCGACAGACGTTCCCGAGGAAGCTGCTGGCGCAGAGGAGCGGGTCCCCGGGCCGCCGCCCCGTGCCCACAGGCGGCCCAGCTCGGCCGAGACAGACCGCTTCCAGCTCCGAGCGGGTCTCGGCCTCCCCGCAGCCACAGGCTAGAGGTACTTCAGGTCTAGACCTGTTACTACTGCTCGTAATAATGCAAGTGAAGATGGCTTTGCTCCTCTGAAGCGCTCCGCAAAAACTGGTGTTCCCGAGGCCTGCGTGGGTGTTCCTGGTCGTCCCTTCCTCCCGTCTCCAAGATAGGTGATGCTTCATCACATCTGCTCCTTAAATGCCAAAGGGATGGTTGGCACAATGCGGATACGCCCACAGGAGGACGGCTCTGAGGGCACAGATCTTCACCTCATGCCTCACGGTCCCATCAGTCAGGTCCGCTGGGCTCTTTGACTTCTATGAAGGGATGCCTTTTAAGTGAGGGGCACGCCCACGCCTGGAAGCGTCTTCTCCCTCCAGACCATCGAGCCCTGCCTCTTCCAAGTTTCCCGTCAGTCGAGGAGGCTGGGCGGCAGAGCCGGGGCCAGCGGCGCCCCGTTTTTCCCAGCAGGGACCTCCGTGGGGGCCGTGCAGCCTGGTGGCCTTAACCAGTAATGACGTCCTCGGGGCTCAGTCCTGCACACCTGCTAATCTTGGTGGCTGTTTACATGCCACTGTTTGTTAAATGGCAAAGCTTATTGATTTGGCAAATCCAGTCCCACGTTGTAGACTTTCTCTCAGCCCGTGTTGCTACACGCGCTTCAGCATTTTTAAATGTCAACCGCAAAGTATTATTGATCGGTAATTAAAAGTGCAGAGAAAAATTAGCATAGTAGAAGTTTACGGTCATTAGTACAAGTACCGTGGGGCAATTATTTAGCATGTTTTAACATTTATTTTCCTTCCTGTTATTGACAGAGTATCAGGCTCGCCCAACAGTTTTTGTTTTGCTAAAAAGGAAAGTTTCAACATCAATAAGAATTAATGACATACAATCCTTTTTGAAAATGTGCCTGTTGGTTTTCCTGCCGTAGAAATAAGCTAATCCATAGGGTCCTTTGTGCTCCGACGAGAATGGAGTCTGGGCTTCGTGGCCAGCCAGAGGGCTGAGCAGGACTTCCCAGGAGCAAGCGGCGGGGTCCCGGTGAACCTGAGCAACGACCCGCAGAGGGCAGGCGGGCAGGTGAGCGGGACCAGGGGTCATTCTGCTAACCGTCTCTCCCAGACTCTCAGCCACAGTGCGGATTTTAATATTCGACATTGTGTCCTTGTCAGTGTACTCCACTAACCGGGTCACGTGGACAGATTTTTATTCTCAAAGATGGTCTCCCTGCTAGATGTTACCACTGCCCTCAAAAGCCTGCTTCAGTCTTGTTCAAACCTAAAGCGTGAAGCCAACGACTGGAGGGTGCTGGCGCACGTGACTGTGCGCGGCTGCAGCCAGCGGGCTTTGGTGGCTGTGGGGCGGGCGTGGGGGGCACTGCTGGTGGACGCTGGCCTGGCCTGGGTGTTATTTTGAGCCAGTGGAGATTCACATGCTGGAGCTTAGTGTTGGACCTGGGAAGTCAGAGAGATGGGTCTGAGCTTCAAACCCAGGTAACTAGGGCTGGGGGTCAAAACCAGGCCAGGCGGAAGGCAGGGGGCTGGGATCTCCGTCCCTAGAGCAGGGGTTCAGTCCCCACCCCTTCATCCTTGGTCTGTTCACTCAGTCAGCCCTGCACCCATTCCCTCGGCCTTCAGCGACTGAGGCCCTCGAGGGACCTGGTGACCCCCTGTGGGTGGGCAGACCGGCTGCCCTTGCCCAGCGTGGAGCCCCCACTGAGGGCAAAGCTTAGAAGAAGGGTCTCCCTGGGGCTGCCTGTGACAACCCCCGGGGTCTGGGTGGGAGCAGATTGCTGATGTCCGCGCCCCAGCCCGCTACCTGATGCTCCCGTAGCCTTGCTGAGGACCCCCAGGAGGAGGGGCTCTGATGCCCAGAGGGGCCTCTGCCCACCAGCGGGCTGGGTGGGCATGTGTATCAGGCCACATGGTTCATAGTGGGGACAATGGTGCAAGCTGTGTCCCCAGAGAGAGGGACACTAGGGTTCACCTGTGCCCGCCCGGCTGTCTTTAGGGAGGAAGTGGAAGTTTCTCTACAACCTGGTTGGGGGAGCAGGCAAAACCAACACACAGATGCGGGGTGTCTGCAAGGATTTGAAATCTCAGCCAGACTGGGGGCGGAGAGGAGCTGGGGGCGGGGAGGGGGTGGGTGGGTCTGCTGCTATGAGGTCTTGGCCCCCCACCTCTCTGGCTGCCTGAGCGGAAGCTGCATTCTCCAACACCAGCATGGCCACCTGAGGCCCCGAACCTGGCTCACTTGGAACAAGGGGCACTTGGAGGCTGGGAGGCTGGGCTGGGCCCCTGCACTGCCTGTGGGGTCGGGTTGCAAGGCCCACCCTGCCTCTCCTGGCGACGAGGCTGGGGCTCCCGAAAGGGCAACACGAGGATTTCAGGTGAAATTAAGTGGAAAGCGATCAGTAGATCACTTGAGGACGACTGGGTTCCTGAAGCTTGGAAACGTCTTGGGAACCCACACAAGAAGGTGACTCACGAGGACAGAGGCAGGAGAGAGTCGGAAAGGAACGTTTCACTTAATAATTGAGTGAGCTATTTTTTCAAAGAAGTGAAATCTGTTGAAAGCTCCGTTTTCTTTTGAGTAATAAACGCTATATCAGAACAACAAATAACCAAATAATTAAAGCAAATCCAGTCTCTCAAGGCAAACACCCTTTAAACGGTCCTTAACTTGCTTTTAAACACAAATATTCAGTCACACCTACCCCTTCAAAGACTCTTTCCCCGCCTCGCCTTCCAGCTGTAACCGCGCTGCCCGCTGCTTCACCTGCCGGCGCCGGCGGCGGCGGCGGCGGCCCCTACCCCGCCGGGTGCGTCAGCCTGAGCTTTCTCTGCTAGTGACGGGCTTGACACAGTAACCTGCACATGTTGTCACTTAAGGTCACTAATATCCTGGATGGTGTTGAATTTTGTGTGTAAGATAGGACATAGAGCAGAATAAAATATTTTCATTTGATTTCTCCAATTTCTTTTACACATTTGACCTCCCCCGTTCAAATTCACCGCGCAGCCTGTATTTGGACAAACTGCAGGCCTTCCCAGGGTTAGGGGCGCCTGTTGCTTAGCAGCTTTCTCCCTATGAAGATTACCTGAGAGGAAATTTTAAAAAAGAGAATTACCAATGTCTTCCTTTTATTATTGTTATTTCTTTAAAATATTATATTTATTTATAATACAAGTTCATATTTATGCTTCAAAGTGTACAGATAGGACCCCCAAGGCTCTGTGAGATAACTTGCAGGTTCCCACCTGCCTTCTGGGAGGAGGCACTGGACCCCGGCTGCTCACAGACAGGGCAGACGGGCCCAGGGGCAGCGAGAGGCTGGCTCCAGGTCGAGAGAGAGGCTAAGCGTGGTGCCTGGGTTTCCAGCTGGTCTCTGAGTGCCCCTTGTCACCCTTACACGTGCAGGATCACATTCTGAGTGTCACCCACAGAATCACACTCCGAGCATCACCCACACTGCAAACATCTGTCTTCTCACGGCCAAGCAAATCCACTTCCAACAAAGAAAAAGTCACCTATAAAATACTGTGCAAATACAGAAAGGTATTTCTCAGCCATTATTCCAAAGCAAATGAAAATTATCTCCCTATTTATAACCCGGAGAAAAATGTCCCTGCGTTTCCTTTGTTAGAAAGAATGGTCTACTTTGCTTTGCATCTTTGTACTTTATGAATATTAAAAACAAACATTCACAAGGGTTAGCCTTTCAGGCTCCAGGAGCTGAATCTGGTGGTGTCTCCGGAAACTTGGGAGGAAGAGATTATGTATCAGATGGTTCTTTAAAACAAAATGTCTTTCTTGAAGTGCCACAGCGCCAAGGGCTTCCCTGTGGCTGGTAGCTCAGTCACGGGAGGGTCTTCCTTACATGCACGTGCGGGGGCATCTGCAGGGCCGGGCTGAGGCTCACGGCCGGCTCGTCACCCCATAAACGCAGAACCGCCCATAATGCTCCCCTGTTCAAACTGCAGTGTCATGTGTGTTTCCGGAAAGAAGGGGTCTGGTGCAGAAGGCATTGAGAATGACTGACCACCAGCCTGGCCTCCCGTCCAGACCCTTTGATGGAATTAAAGTCAATCGCTTTGAGTGGAATAGTCGTGTACTGGTTGGAGGCCGTGCAGGGACGGCCCTGGCCTTCTGGGGCTGCGCTGGGGTGGGCACAGGGAGACACCGCCATCG
Source organism: Camelus bactrianus (assembly GCF_048773025.1). NCBI lineage: Eukaryota > Metazoa > Chordata > Mammalia > Artiodactyla > Camelidae > Camelus > Camelus bactrianus. Next base: position 3,497,295 of record NC_133541.1, read on the forward strand.
TGACGGGGCCTGAAGTAAGTGGATGGCTTCCCTGGGACCTGAGGGCTTCTCTGATTTCCAGATGGAAGGTGACAGCTTTCTCTTGCAGGGCTCAGCACATCCGTTTCCTCACTGCCCCTGCGTAGGCTGTGGTCCCCTCCAGGGAAGTGGGCGGGCTCTGTGTCACCTTCCCCCCCAGCAGTGACTTACCGGCTCACTTTCGATTTAGTAGTAACTACATAATACATGCTCATTACCCTGCATTACAGAATGAACAGGAGTCCTGCTGCCTCCGCTGCATTTTGCTGCTGATTGAGTTTTCATTTTGAGGCTCCTGGCTTCGCCTTGAGGTTCCACCAGCCGTCCAAGGCTCCGTAAGTGAGAGGGCGGAATGACACAGCAGCGTGAAAAGCGCTCTTCCGAACGTTCGAAAGATCGAGCACACAGAAAAGTGAAAAGTAGCATGCTGGCCGCAGAAGGAATAGTAGCCATACTTACCTGGGAATTAGATAAAGAATTAACTATGCATTTGTTACAAAAGCACTTTTTGTAAATATGTACTTGTTATAAAAGTACCCTTGCCAGAGGCAGGTATTGAAACTTTATTGAAGAAAGTCCCACAGAAGGTGTGTTTCTTCAGCACCCCGCCCCCATCGCACATTCTGAGACCAGATTCAGGGAATCTGGGCCTGTCTGTGGGTACGGAGGGGTCCTGCGGGACCAGACCTCGGAGTCATCTTGTACACATCTCCACCCCATCCATCAAGACAAAAATGATGAACAAAAAATGTGGAAGAGATGCAGAACAAAGTAAGAATGTAGCAATGGAATCTGACACAGATTGCTTCACCAGAGAACTAAGGGAGAGTCAGGAATCTGTGGGGACAGCAGGCACCTCTGATTGGACAGCCCGGACCTGACTTGGTGGCTGCAGTGCTCTTGGGAAGGACCACCTCTCAGAACTCCGGTGTCCTCATCTGAAAACAGGGAGAAGATCTACCCTCCCCTGCCCCTACGACCTTGAGCCGTGGGGGTGACCTTGAGCCGTGGGGGCGACCTTGAGCCGTGGGGGCGACCTTGAGCTGTAGGGGCATTCTGGTGAAGTCATCTCTAAAACAACGTGTCTACCATAGCCAAGTGCATGGCTGCGCTGACCCCCGCTCCCCCCATGCTCTGCCTCTGTACCAGCCCCCTTCCCACCGCCAAATGCCCAGCAGCTTGTGGTTTCTCCAGAACAAAGCCCATCAAAGCTACTTAACTACGAGCCAAATATTTTCTATATTAGAACATAGTTCTAATAGACCCTAAAGAATATGTGGAAAATGTTCATTTTACAATCAAGTTTTTAGTATGTAGCTTCCTTGCTACAATTGGGAGACATTTAGTTCCTAAGCTCAGAAATTGTAAATACTGATTGCCACGTAAGCATTAAAAAAGGAGATTTTCTTTCAGCATCTTTACGCCAACATATCATAGTCTTCATTATTATGGGCGTTACAAATTACTGGGTCCCTTCAAAGTGGACATGTGGCTATTTTCCATTTTCTAGTTAATTTTACACATTTACTGCTGTTTTTCAAACCAAGCATGCAGGGAGTCCCGTCCTTTTCTGCGTGCTTGGTCTTGACTGGAGCAAACGGCTCTCGCTGAAGCCACGTGACATCCACTCTTTATGGCTGCCTTCACTTCAAGCACCTTTCATCCCAAATTATTTCATTTTGGAAAGACTTTATTTTGGAAGCCGATGGGAAAAGGATGTGTGCTTTTCAAAAGCTTTTGAAGCCAAGATATGATTGAGAGATGTTTCTTATTTTTTTTACATAAAATGTGAATAAATCATCTCCAGCCTGAGCCGTGCAATGAAAATGTGGTTCAGAACAGCACGGTATTGTGGAAACTTGCAAAAGTAGAACCAGGTGGTCCTCGTGGAAGTGCGTCTTCTCCTCCACGTGGAGAACCACCATGCGTTAGGTCCCGAGTGTAGCAGGAGGCTTAAATGAATTAGCGGACAAATTCCCCACTTACCACGTCTCTGCAACAGTCTGGCTGAATCAGCAGAGACCAGCTTCCCCCTGCAGGGAACAGACTGGACAGCACTGGTCTCGAAAAACTTCTTTGTTTCCATGGGAAAACATCTTGTTGACCATTGGAATAAAAATGCAAACCCACACAAGCTAAAATCTAGAATATTTTCTTCTTGCTTTTCAGGAAACGTTTGTAACAATAAATAGAGCATCAGAGTGTCCCAGGTGCACTGCGGCGCCAACGCGGACGGCGTGCGGGCTGGGCAGTAAAGCGGGGCCTCCACGCGGGCTTTCTGACAGCGCGGTAGGAGAAAGCGTGCACGGGGGTGAAGGTGTCTCGTTGCTTTGCGCTCACGGGCATTTTTGGATCAACTTCTCTGTGAATATTCCTCAGTGAGGGGAGGTTCTCTCCCCATTTACCGCTCAGCCCTACTCACGTGTGACCGTATTCGCTTGGCATTTTTACGTCAGGTGTATCTATATGAACTAACCCAAAGTAAGAGGACAGTGAGCCCTGACGTCTCGCTCTTTTAACTTTGAATGCCTCTTACTATTTTAATTCTCAGTGATATTAGAAAAAAATGACTGTTGCGTACATGTGTTAAGCACTTGGGTGGATCCCTTTGAATCTTAGGCTGGCGCTCTCGTGAAAAGCGGACGCGTGTGTCTCTGCGCACACAGGCAGACAGCATCAGGAGCCCCTTCCCTGCCGTGGTAACCTTTCCACACACTTTCCAACCTGTCTGGGTTTTCCTGAAGGTCGACTGGGTTTTCAGCTGTGTTATCTGCTTGGTGTTTGATGGAGTGGTCCAGATAACAGGGAGAGAGCAAAGGGAAGAGAAGTTTTTGAAGATCAAAAGTGGCTGTTCATTTTGTTATCTGACCCTATCTGTTGTCATAGTAACAGGCCTCTTTTAACCTGTGTCATTGGGTGATTTGTCTCCATCTGCTCGAGTTCTCCTTTGACTGTGGCGCGGCTCGGCCTGCGAGGAGACCTTTCCAGCCTCTCTGTGAAGCTGCGCTGAGGGGGCCAACGGCACGGTCCCCACGTCGGTAGGATTTAAACTACATTTTCAGTCTAAGCCGCTATCTTAACTTCGGAGGAGATAAAGCCAGCAGAGACGCTTTCTCCCTGGTTTTACAACGTCCAGGCAAATGTCATTTAGAAAGGAAATGAATGAACATGTCGACTCTGATGCTCAGGACAGGCCACCAGGAAAGCGAGCCAGCACAGGACGGCGTTTGAAGTGAACTTGCAGCGAAAGGGGCGGAATGAAGTTGGTCTGCTGTCCGGCGGCTGCGGGAGGCGCACGGGGGCCGGCGGCTCCCTTCCTCCTGCCAGCGTTGGGCAGTCCGCTCCCATCACGGCCCCCAGGGCCGACGGCAATCAGGTCTGCTTGTTCTCAAGTAAGGCTTTCAGAAAGCTGAGTTCCAGAGGTGAGCCTTCTCTTGTTGGTCGTTCTGAGGGCGTGTCGCATCTGTGACATTCCTTTCAGGTTTGGCAAGTAAAGGCATCTTTGAAATGACCGTTCGGTGTCTACCTGGATCACAGCCACAACCCCCTCCCAGGACCTCATTATCCCAGCACCCCCAGCACCTCTCTTTCTGCAGGTGTGTCCACGAGAGCGCCACCCGCGAACACTGGCCCGGAGCCAGGTCGGGAGAAGTTCCAGAACCAGCCTCTCTGGGTGCAGTGCCGCTGGGGGGAGCCTGCCTCTCTCAGCTGGGGGTCCTGTCCCTCCTGTCCAGCGGCAGAAGGCAGAGGCAGCCCCTCCTGTACCCGAGGTGTCTTGCCGAGGTCACCCCCAACCCCACTTCCACGGGCCCAGGATTCAAGTGTGTGGCCTGGTTAAGCCCGGATGCGTGTCCCTGCCGTCCTCCCTCGGTTTTAAAAACCCTCTAGGCACGCAGCACCTCAGATGAATTTCTGAGCAGTCATGCAGTTAACAAGACACACATCACTTGGCAGGTTCCTGACGGGTTTGTGCAGACCAAGGAAAGCTTTTCTACCCCCGGCTCTGGGTGAACCCCGCCTCTGCTCTGTGGAAGGTTCCCTCCAGGAATACGGGAGGCAAGGGGCCCATCGGCGGCTGGAGCCACCCTCTGCAGCCCAGAAGCTCCTGCCCAGCCACGCTGAGGGGAGCCGAGTCCTGCCTCCCGGCTCTGAGGGGGCTCGGCAGGCCAGCCTGTCGATGCCTCGGTCTGTCCATCTAGCAAATGGGCGCCACAGAACAGTGTGAGTCAGGGAGACACTTTTCTGGAGTGCTTGGCGAGGAGCTGGACACACGGCAAGACTGAAGCCCCTGCCATTGTGGCCAAGGAGGAGCCAGAGGCATGGGGGCTGGTCCCCACCCCGTTGGCACCTGCTCCCGTCCCCAGACGCGCGGGCCGGCATTTACCTGCTGCATGGGCTCCGGAGGCCGGCTCCAGCAGACGCAGGGCAGCTTTGGCACTGAGATAACAGGGCAGACAGTTATAAGGCAATTAGCCTCAAGTTGCTGGAAACGTTCTTGGACTGGGGAGTTGGTGGCCTCTGCTCGTGGACACCTCCCTCCACTTGGGACCCCAGCAACTCTCTGCCTGCCCGAGGTGCCTTCCATTCTGCCCAGGTTGTCAAAGTCTGTGCAGATGAGCTGACGTTGGTCACCTGGGCTGGTGTACCTTCTGTTCTGGCGTTCTCACCCCCACACAAGCCAGGTGGGACAGGAAGGGACACACACACACACACAAACACACACACGACACCACGCGTCCCAGGCACCAGCCGGGCTCCCCACTCCAAGGCAGCCCCTCGGAGCCTCACTCCGGGCTGGGTTCCATTCTGTAAGACCCACGGAGCCCAAGTTTGCCATGTGGGTGCTTAGCAGGCAGGAGGCAGCAAAGGAGCAAAGAAGAAGGAACTTCTCAGCCCAAACCAGGTGTGGTGGCGGTGGGAAGGGGCGGGAGGAGGGAAACCCACCGTGGGCGCGGCGGGAGCAGCCGCGGAGTCGGGGGGAGTGTCACAAAGTAGCTGCCGAAGCAGCCGCGGAAAAGCTTGAGTTGTGAGTTTTATGGGCAAAGAAGGATTAAAATTGACGTTTTCGTCATCATTTGTGAAAACGACGGGTGGAATGTCACAAACGTGCTTGTGTATGTGTCCTCCCCCAAGTCTGAGGATAAAGGTGAACAAGAGGGCAGCTTTGGGTCGTTTAAATACTCACGGAAATGGTAAGATCAACTTGTAAGGCTCTGACACAACCACACTCCTTTATTTCTATTCTCAGATTCTCAGTATAAACATGAGAGCTTCTGACATGGAGCTGCAATGAGCTAGTGTGTTCAATTATATTGAATATTTCCCCAGGACCTTAAATATAAGCTGAAAATTTGGTAAATTCGATACGTTTATTTATCTAACTTTCAAAAGGAAATTTTAGGACAGAATAAACTTCATTCTCTAGAGAGCTAGTCAAATTTATTTTTAGACCCATTGGTTAAAAAATACAACTTTCTAACCCTTCCAAATATACTTATCAAAATATCAACTACTAAATAGATTCAGTTTCTTAAGTTAATTCCAGGGAGTTCATTTAGCACTTTGGCTGCTAAATACGTATTTTAGCAACTCGTTTCTGGTACACAGTTGAACTGAAAATATAAATCAGCTTCTCCTTGTGCTGTGCCCCCGTCATTTCCATGGGTGGGCTGGGTGACACACACAGCCTCAATCTATTCGAGATCAGAACAGGCATACGGGAAACTCCTAGAGACAGCAGGAACAGGGTTTTATTAATATCCTTAGGCCCAAGGATGTCCTGCTTACGAAGGTGATGTCTCAAGGTCCTGGGAACAAAATCCTTCCAGAAGCAGGTTTCTCAGAAGAGGTGACGGAGCCCTAAGACCTCTGGCAGCCTTGCGAAGGGTCCGCCCCGTCCCCCACTGTAGGACCCAGCCGTGCTGGGACACTTGTCTGTAGGGACCATGTTGTCCAGCAGGGCACCTGCCATTGATGGCAACTCAGGTGTGTGTGCTTCCCCTCCACCCCAATGCCGCAGGAGCTCCTGGGTCCTGTCTTCCATGGCATTTCAGCCTCGGGATCCCCAAGTACATTACCTTTCTTATGAACCCTGCCCATTTCTTACCCTTAAACAGCCTTTCTCTCCCTCTGACATTAGAGCTACAGCAAAGTGGTATCAAACCATGATTTTCCCAGCTACTCCATTCTCGAGAGCCCTTACCCTCCAACATGAGCATTGACGATGAGCTTATGGTTGAAACTGTCAGCTGTGTGTCACATGGAGTCACCGCGGTTGTCTCCACACCACTAGGGATGGCTTCGTTGAATAAGGTTGTGCTTAATAACTGGAAAAATATCTCATGTTAGTAATATTTTAAAATAAAAGCGTGAAAAATTCATAGATAAACTATATAAATATTTTCAGGAGAATATCTTTTCTTTGCTTGTTTGTTTGTAATGAAAATAGTTTCTAAAAGCCTTGCAAATACTTCAAAAAATAGGCCTTTTGACAATCCATAGAAAATCGTTCATCAGTTGCCTACAATGACGAAGGAACTCTGGGCAGAAACGATGTGATTGAATAACCAATTTTATAATATCTTAATACACTTTCATACCTGGCTTTAGGCACATATTTAAAAATGAGTAAAAAGGGCAAGAGAAATGGTTAAAACTAATTTGTGAAAAAGGCAGAGAAGAAAACCCGTTATTTTCCTCGCTTGGACCGTCACTTGCAAGAGATTCCTTTTAGCCTCTTAAGATGGTGGGAAAGAGAGGCCTTCGTGCTGCTAAATAGAGGGTGTCACTAGTTTAAATTGCTTATATGGGTACAAACACAGAAAGTAAAGAGAATCTAATAAATGTATCGAGAGGAGAGCGGGGCGGGCAGGGGGAGGGCACAGCTCAGGGTCAGAGCACGTGCTGAGCAGGCATGAGGTCCGGGTTCCACATCCAGTCCCTCCATTAAAAATGAATAAATAGATAAACCTAATTACTCCCCCTCACACACCAGAAAGAAAGAAAGGAAGAAAAGAAAGAAAGAAAGAAAGAAAGAAAGAAAGAAAGAAAGAAAGAAAGAAAGAAAGAAAGAAAGAAAGAAAGAAAGAAAGAAAGAAAGGAAGAAAGGAAGGAAGGAAGAAAGAAAGGAAGGAAGGAAGGAAGGAAGGAAGGAAGGAAGGAAGGAAGGAAGAAAGAAAGAAAGAAAGAAAGAAAGAAAGAAAGAAAGAAAGAAAGAAAGAAAGAAAGAAAGGAAGAAAGGAAGGAAGAAAGGAAGGAAGAAAGAAATGAATCTGAAAAAAAGAGAAAGAAAAAAAAAAAAGAGGAGTGAGCAGATGCCAAGAGAAACGCATCTCATTTCACAAGCTTTGCCCCCGTTCCTGGTTATCCTTGGTTTTAAATGCTAAACATTCATTTACATAAGAGTTTGGTTTTAAACATTGTTATGTATCTGGTTTCTTTTTCATGAAGACTTTTCCCTCCCACAGAAAACACTTGCAAGTAAGTTTCAAAAGCTCTGTCCCCGCCTGGTTTCTGAGAAGCCGGAGGAGGAGACTGGCCCCTTCGGACCCGCGGACCCAGCTCTCCCGGCAGGTCAGGCCTCGGGAGGGGACTTTGTCACATGGAAATGTTTAACGGTCCAGCTCACAGCCCGTGGAGGTCGCGTTTTATCTGTGCAGGGTTGGAACATGATCCTTTCAAAGCCAGATAACCCAGGAAAGCCCTCTCCAAGGGCACCGCTGCTCACACGCTGCCCCTGGGCGTGGTCCCCGGGGTCCGTGATTAGGATTTGATAAGGGGGCTTCCTTGTAGTTTTCTACTTGGACTTCAGTTCTTACGTTACTGCAAAATAATATGCTCTCTTATTTTTTTTTAAGCAGCGAAGGCAATTTTAAGATTGAAAAGCAAGTTAGCCATTGAGGCAAGCTTTCGGACTTTGAATTTGCACACGGAAGTATATTGAAACGTTTGAAGTTGCACTTAACGCTCAGCCTTGTCAGCTCCATCTGACCGACCCTCACCTCTGTCTAATCCTCGAATCTCAACACTCCGGTTTCCTGGCTAATTTTAGAAAGGAGGTGCCTTCTTACTAACTTTCCACTGAGAGAGTACTTTAAATGATAAAGATTGTGTTTAATATAGGTGCCATCAAGTGGAAACTGTTACCGGCCAACCTGAGTCAGTCTAGATTTTTCCACTCATTAAAGTCATGCGTTTGCCTGAGAACTTACCAGCTCCCCACAGCCAGACACCCTCTGCGTCTTTACTTCACCTCTGTGGCAGCTCCAAAGCCCTCACCTTCTCCAACTATTAGGCAGGAAAATTTAGGATTTCCCTTCACCCCCAATTCGTAGTGGACTTTTTTTTTTTTTTTTGGTAAAATACAATAACAATATAAATAATGAACAAAAAAAATTAAACCTTTAAATCACTAGGTTCAACAGACATAAAATTGCTCTGTCACAGTGGCGTGACAGTTTCCAAGTACTTACTCTCAATTCTGTTCTTAATTGGGTCTGAACAGGAGACAAGGCATTTGCAGACCATCACTGCTGAATTGTGTCTATGGTCAACTAGTTTTGGACAAGAGTGCCAAGGCCATTCACTGGGGAAAGAATGGTTTTTCAACAAGTGGTGCTGGGACGACTGAATAGTCATAGGCAAAAGAATGAAGTCGGACCCCTACCTCACACCACTTACAGAATCCACTCAAAATAAATCAGTGACCTAAATGTGAGAACTAAACAATAAAATTCTTAGAAAATAACACAGTGGTCAGTTTTCATGACTGTGGATTTGACAATGGAGTGGAGAGACGACACCCAAGGCATGAGCAGTAAAGGACTAAACGGATAAACTGGACTTCATCAAAACCAAGAACTTCAGTTCTTCAAAGTATGCCATCAAGAAAGTAAAAAGAGCACAGTATGAGAGAAGGCACTTGCAGATCATCTGTCTGATGAGGGATCGTAGCTAGAATGCATAAGGAGCCCTCACACTCAAAAGTAAGAGGCAGACCCTTCAATTTAAGGGAAATGCAAATCCCAACAATAATGATACAGTCCTTCCCACTGACTAAGGAGGCTGGAATCCAGCCAGATAACAACGCACATGGCACAGATGTGGAGAAATCAGAACCCGCATCCACTGTTGGTGGGAATGTAGAATGGTGCAGCCACCTTGGAAACAGCCTGGCCGCTCCTCCAAGGATTAGACATAGACTTGCCTCATGACCCTGCAATCCTACCTCTGGGTGTACATCCGCCAGAAAGGAAAACATTCTCTGTGCAAAAACTTGAGCACAAATGTTCACAGCAGCATTATTCATAGGAGCCGAAAGGTGGAGACAACTCAAATGCTCACAGTCTATGGATAAATAAGCAGAATGTGGTATATCCACAAAGTGAAATAGTATGCAGCCACGAAAAGGAGTGAAGTATGGACACGTGCTACACGACAGATGGAGCTTTAGAACATCGGGCCAGGTGAAAGTGGCCAGCACAAAACACCATGTGCTGTATGATGCCATCTATATGAACTGAGTTATAGCTAAACTTTGGGTCTGGGGATAGCTTTTTAAGATGATCAAAATATTCTAATACTGACTGTGGTGTTTTGCTTTGATTCCACATATGAGTGACATCATATGGCATTTTGCTTTTTCTTTCTGGCTTACTTCACTTAGAATGACATTCTCCAGGGACATCTATGTTGCTGCAAATGGCATTATGTTGTCATTTTTATGGCTGAGTAGTATTCCATTGTATAAATATACCACATCTTCTTTATCCAGTCATCTGTCCATGGACATTTAGGTTGTTTCCATGTCTTGGCTGTTGTAAATAGTGCTGCTGTGAACATTGGGGTGCATGTGTCTTTTCAAATTTTTCTCAGGATATATGCCCAAGGATTGGGATTGCTGGATCACATGGTAAGTCTGTTTTCAGTTTTTTGAGGAATCTCCATACTTTTTCCCACAGTGCTCTCACCAAACTACATTCCCACCCACAGTGTAGGGGGTTCCCTTTTCTCCACACCCTCTCCAGCATTTACTGTTTGTGGACATTTTAATGAAGGCCATTCTGACTGGTGTGAGGTGATACCTCACTGTAGTTTTGTTCTTTCTTTTTTAGTTTCTTTTGTTTTTTTTTTTTTGGAGGGAGGAGGTAATTTGGTTTATTAATTTAATTTTTTTTAATGGAGATCTAGGGACTGAACCCAGGACCTCATGCGTGCTAAGCATGCGCTCTACCACTTGAGCTATACCCTACCCTGACCTCATTGTAGTTTTGATTTGTGCATAATGACTGATATAAATAGAGCCTTTGGTGGCTAACAAAAACAAAATCTCTCAGCCTCCCAAAAGAAGATTAAAATTCTCTACACAAAATCCCCAAAATTTTTTGACAAGAAAATAAAACAAACAAATAAACGTGTTTGGTTTCTGTTAAACTGTGATTTGGCCCATTTAGACACCGAAGTCTGGTCCCAGTATCTGGTCTGCGCTCTGACACCTGTTCCCCTGCAGACTAAGGTGGGATGCTGGCGACCGCAAAGACCCAAACAGGACGGCACATGAGGTGCCCGAAGTCCTCCTTCATCCAGGGGCGTGGAGGTCGTGCAAATGCAATGGGGAGCATTCCACTGCGAAGGAGGCTTTCTCTGCACACGGATTGCTTGTTCCTCCCTGGATGGTTGCCCACCCCCATCCTGTCTTCATCAGAACACCTGTTTGAAGTCCAGGCTGGAACCCTGGATTCAGGGCAAGCCAAGCTAGTTTTAAAAATGAAGGGTGTGAAACTTCCTTCCTGGTGGGTGATGGTTGACCCCTGGGGCAGTTTTACACCAGGTGGTGCCGGGAAGCCCGAGGCTTTCCAGCTCGTGTTCTAAAATGCAGAGCAGTTCGGGAGGGAGGAAGAGGAGAGGGACCTCCCAGCCCCGCCTCCGCTCCAGGCTCTGTACATCCGAGCACTTCCAGTTTCTTATGAGGATCCTTTGGGACCTGCCTGTTTTAGAGATTAAAAAAAAAAAGGAGTTCAGAAAAACCCTTAGTAAACTGGACAAGCTTATGCCCTGAAGCTCGAGTCGCTCCCTGGTCGGCTGTCCCCCTCCTCCAACCCGCGTCACGGAGGGAAGCGCACCCGGGAACAGGCCTGACGTGAAACTTCCCAGAGGCTAGTGCTTGGTGAGGAATTGCTGAAACACAGTGACAGGCATTATCCCTTTTTAAAAATGACTTTATTGAAATATAACTTACATGCCATAAAATTCACCCATTTCTAGTGTACAGGTTCATGAGTTTGAGTAAACTTGCAGAACCTTGCAACCCCCGGCAGAGTCTAACTGTAGAACACTTACATCACCCCCCGAAGAGAGAAGGTGCCTGCTTGTCACCGCCCGCCAGCCCTGCCGCCAGCCCCGCCGCCAGCCCGGCAACCACATCCACTTCCCTTCTCCAGCGGGCCGCCTTTGCTGGGCGTCTCATTTAGGTGGAATTCTAGCACACACGTCTGACCGTCGTGACTGGCTTCCTCCGCCAGCATAACGCTTTTCAGATTTATCCGTGCTGCAGACTGAGGCTTCACTCCTTCGGATTGCCGCAGAGCACTCCATCATGAGGACAGACCACGTTTTGTTTACTCACCTCCCTCTTGATGGACATTTGAGTTGTTCCTACTTTTGGGCTGCAGGGAACAAAACTCCACGGACATTTGCACACAAGTCTTTGTGTGGACAACGATTCCCACTTCTTCTGGGTAGACTTCTGGCATTATCTTTTAAATGTGCATATAATAGTCAAACTTAAGAAAGCCCCAGATTTCTTTTTGTCTATTTTTAAATATTGTGCTTTGAGTGTAAACCCATGTATGTGTGCATTTTTTTAAATGTGACCGGGACCATGAATTTACTCTACAAGAGCAGATCAAGGCTCTGTAAACGCCTTATGCTCATCATTCCATATTTTCTCCCCTTTCTGATATTTTTGAGGAGTTCAGATTAAGCCTAAGGTCTGTCTGACAGAGCACAAGGGACAAATCTAGGTTGAGGGGGGACAGAAAGAAAAGTTCATTTCTGAATTAAGAGGGTCGACCAAACAAACGGTAGCTGGATTGGAGGAAATCCTGCGATGCTCCAGGGCCCATCACTTCTCCAAGCTGAACGGTGATTGTCACCCTGACCCATTGGGGACATGGAGGGGAAACCCCCAAAACGGATCTCCAGGGAGAAAAATGCTAGGAAACGATTTTCCTGGGCGTTACTGTGGATGGGAGCTACCGTGCTGCCACGTACAGATCTCAGGGGCCAAACGTCCTAGAGTTACGACGGGAACGAGGACTCCGAGTGCAGACCGTGAACGTGCAGGAGGGAGACAGGGTTTGGGTCAGTCAGATTACTCAAGTGCATGGGAATTTCTGGGCTAAAATTTTAATTTTATAAAAATTTTTCCTTGTACTTTTTTTGAAAACTAAATAATTCAGACTGAATGGTTCAAAAAGTAATTTATACATATTGTGGCACAGATTTTATGCGTTTGGAATACACATTTCCTCATCGTTCGATCGTGGAAACTACCACAATTAATGCTAACATACAAATACATTTGATGAGTTCCAGGAAAGAGCCTGGAAAGTTCCAGGTGCCTCCAGCTGGACACTACTTCTGGGTGGGCTGGGCTGGCACTGCCGTCCTCACACACGGCCCCCAAGGTAGGAACATGGATTTGAGACTGTCTCTGTCTCTCCCCCAGCACCGCAGCCTCCGGGCTCCCGGGGGAAGCACAGTACAGCTGCTGTCTGGAAGACCCCGCACTGAGGATCCACCACCAGCTGTCCCCTGTTGTCTTAGGACTTTATTCTGGAAGTTCTAGGCATTAATATAAAGCAGTTAAAATATTGAAAAGCAGGAGGCAAGAGTCACGTCGTTTTCAGAAAAATAACTGTTCACCTGTAAAACTCAAGAGAGGCAGGGAGAACTGTTCACTCCGTGAGGAGCTCAGCAGAAGCTGCGGGCGCAGCGGACGGGCTGGGGGACTCACGCGCCGGAGCAGAGATCAGCCCGTGCTCACCCGCAGGGACGCCACAGAGAGTTTAGTGGGAGAGACTGCGTTCCCTGTAACAACAAAACCTAAAAAATACTGGGAAACAGAAGTAATGGAAACGTGCGGGGTGCTGAGGCGGAAGCCTGCCTCGTCTGAAAGATGCTTGTAACAGCTGCGGGGGAAATGCCAGGTTTCTGGGCAAGACTACACTGTGAAAGACCAGTCCCTTTCGGTCAATTTATAAACACTGTATGATTCCAATAAAATGCTGAGGTTCGCCTAAAATGACACGTGGCCATTACAGTCCAGGTTATTGTAAAAGAAGACTAAGAGAGATGGTAAACTTGCCCGATACTGTGAGACACGATGAGGTTACGATAAATACAGAGAGCTAACAGGAGGACTAAAACAGGGCGGAGAAACCAGAAACAGACTGAGTTAGAGAGACGTGGCGCACAGACGACAGGGGAAGCCTTTCTAATCATCTGGGGAGCGACCACGAGCTAAACGGTCAGTCCTGGGGAAACATGCAATCGGGTCTTTGTTCTGCACCTCGTGCCGAAGCGGAGACCTACCCGGTTGGGGTCAAATGTAAAGAGAACCCAGAACATTCGCCTGAGGGCAGAGCAGGGTCTGTCTTCCTAAGAACAACACCAGAGATAGAAACCACAGAAGACTCATAAAGTTGATCAAACACACATTTTTAAAAAATTGGTCAGTATATAAAATAATGAACAGCATCCATCACATTAAAAGTTCAGACAAAAAACTAGGAAAAAGTTGTGGACCCGCCGGCCACGGGAGGGCTTCTATCTTGCCCGTGGGCTAATGCGGAGACCTGTCATAAAAGAAAAAATCACAGTAAATCCTGGAAGTCATCTTTTGTTGAGCTGTGAGACCAAAGAGAGGAGCAAGATGACGCCAACAGCACTTTGCAGGAGACAGAGAAGTGAACATGCCTCTAAAGACACCCAGACTCTTTCCAGGCGAGGGAAGCAGAGCTTCCAGGCTTGAGACCCACATTTACCTGCCACATCAGCTCCAGCTCAAAGGAGTGCCCGTGCTCAGGGCCGGCAGCACCCCGGGAGGGGTGGGGGTGCTGAGCCCGCCTGAGAGCCCACGGGCTAGCATCACTTTCCCGAAGGGGGCGCGGCCACGCGAACAAACTGTTTCCTCATGTATGTGCACGTTACAACGCACCGTAAGTGTGTAAACATATACTACATGTACATAGGTGTGAAAACGCGTCTTATTAAATATACAAGTATATAATGAGAGAGACTTGGTTATAATAGCCACACAATAAAAATAATGTTTGCAATTTTATGGCAGTAAAATTATAGGTCAGCGTAAATACATTTTCTGAGCCCTCGTGATTTCTGCACTGAGCACCCTCTGATTCTTTGAACAAGTGGAACCAGAACACTTCGGTTGATGAAAAAGTAATTCAAAAATTTGTAAATGCACAATTTAGAGTAGTATGTAAAGAATTAATTTGTATTTCTGAAAAGAGAAAAATACTAATCAAATTACAATATTAAGTCCAGGAATAAAAGCCGAGTTATGTCTTTCTGTCTGCCCGTCCACGGTGGGACATCAACGGCTGAACAAGCCCAGGTTTGGGGACGCAAGCCCACTGCTGAGGACTTTGGAGAGCCACGTCTAATCCTCTCGAATCACGCCAGTTCCTGGAGGCGCCGTTCTCGGGGGATCCCAGCACAATGGAATGTTCTTTGTATCGCGGCGGCAGGGGCCACAGATGCTGGATCTCAGGTGTGGATGTGTGAAACCACGTTCAGGACCACGGTGTTCGTGGGGAGCACCCCGTGCTCTGTGGAGAAGTGAGTGCAGAGCTCTGCTCGAGAAGCCCCTCGAAATTTAAGCCAAACGAAGCAAAGGTGAGATGCCAAAGTGAACACGCACAGAAGATGTTCTTTAGTTCAGCGGCAAATGCTTCATGGCCGACTTCCGGCTGAGCTACCCAGTGAAACGAGGTCATGATTATTTTGAATGAATATAGTTTTAAAAAACCTTAGTAAAATATTCTGTGATTTTAGAGCATTTGATCAAGTCAGGGAGCTTTTTTGATGTGTTTTCTTTTAAGGTGAATGGATACCGTTTTGGCAACTTCAGGTTTTCATTTGAAGGGAGTGTAATAAACTGTTTTCTTTGTATTGATTGGAGAAATATAGTGCCTATTCTTTTTGCTCGGTTTCCTAGTAGTTATTCAATAGGGTTAAAGGGCACCGCCATCTGTTTCCTAACAGGACGTTCTGTGTAAGATTTGCAAGTCCTACAGGCGCCTTTAAGCGTGGATAAATATGCACTCGCGGTTTCAGATGGGTAGTTTTTTACTACCAAAGGATGATTATGTTGTGTGCCTTGAGACATTGGCTATAATATATTTCCTGTCCCTTTATTGCATTTTGGAATCATAAACAATGACTGTTTGGCTCAAAGCCATTTATTCAGCCCAAAAAGACATTATTTGCACAACAAAAATCAATAAAAATGTTACTAGGTCTGGCTGGATACTTTGCTTAACTGTGATATTTGTCTGTCACTGATGGCATGCCATCTCTCGCAGGAGACTGGGGCCAAAACACAGCTATTGATCCCGTCAGCGATGATGGATACCGGCATTTGGAACCGGCTGCTGCAGAGAATCCCGATTAAAAAATATTTCTCGGTTCTGCCTGGAGCAGAGTCACCATAACCGGCGTGAGGAGGCTGTCTCTGTTCTGCTGGCTTCTCCCTCTCGTGTTGGAGCCGCACTCAGACCGAAGTCATTACTGAAAGAATTAAGTCCATCTGTGTTTAGCCAAAGGCTTGGGCATCGTGTGAGCTCAGCGGACTTGGTATCTACTGTCCTTCTCATCACCTTAATGTGTCGGGAAAGCATCTCACGTGCACGGGGAGTCGAGATGTGCTGGGACGGTGCCCTGACTGCCTTCTTCCTCTTTTTATGCTTTCTCTTTATGTCTAGAAAAATAGGACAGACTGCGTCCGCCTCCTGTAACTAACTACATCGTATCACCTTTGAAATGAGCAACCTAGTTGACTAAAGGCGTTAACTAAATAAACCTGAGCCCACGTGAGTGATACCAAAAACACGCCAAATGGGTTAGAGACAATTTATGGCACTGAGCTTGGGGGAGAGAGTGATCTATTATCCTCCAGTCTCATAAATTTAAAATAAGAAATTGTTTTTCATTTTTCATTTGCTATCTCTCCACCTCCAGCATAAATCTGATGTGTGGACCGCGGTGGCGGTGACGGGGGTGGAAAATGCTCTCGTTTTATTCGACTCCATTTCATTTCATTTTATCTCCTTGTGTATTTATGCTACGCCTTTTCCAAAAAGACTTCCCGGGGAGTGGAGTTACTTGAGCAGAGGCCCAGCGCTCAGGACCAGCCCCCAGAGCAGGGGCGGGAACTGCAGTCTGCCCTCGGGCCGGCTTCCTGTGGCGGGTCCAGAACCGGATCCAGCGCCTGTTCTCCCCGCCGCCGCCACCGTTCGCCGGATCCCCAGTTCCCACCACAACAGTAGCCCCTTGGGTCCTGCGACTGGCCTGGAGGACCGGCTAGTCTTCTAGACCTTTCAGACGTCTACCTGTGCGCACGGCCGGCGAAGGGTGGCCACCTGCCCGGCCCTGATAAGCTCTCTGTGTCGGGCTGTCCTTTTGTTCGAGACCAAAGCGCTGATCGTGGGGGCCAGGCCTGTTTCCATCATTACTTACTGTTACTTTCACTCTGCAGAGTGTTCTCTTTGGGCCGGAAACCATTAGCATTCATGATGAAGAATTACCCGGTGTCGCTGGCCTTGGCGGTTTTTGGTGAGAGGTTGGTCTGGCCGCTCGGCTCTCACTGCGAGCTTGACGCAGGTGCCTCGCGGTTCCCGCTGCCCGTAAGTTACTCCGCAGCAAGAGCCTGTCCAAGGAGGGGGATTTCACACTGACGCTGCGCGAGCTCCTCTGGTGCTTCGCACCGCGCGAGACGTTCTAAACGTGCGCTACGGCTGCATTTGCAAGCAGACACAGAGTCTCATGTCACCGTAGTTAGAAGCATATTTTAAAGAGGTTAAGTGACTATTAGACACAAAGTATTTTAATTACATCTTCTGTTTGTGAAAAGTGCATGTATCATATGTATATTGTGTGTGTGTGTATATATATATATATATATATATACGTACACAGCGGTGTGCGTGTGTTGCACATCTGTGCGTACAGGCATGCACAGTACATATTGCACATATGTGTCGCTATGTGCGTGTGCAGCCATTCCTTACTTGTGTAACTGTCGATGCATTTCCCCCACATATTCTTAACAATGTGTTCTGCCCGAAGCTAGATTTGCTAACTGTAGCTGCTCGGGTGAACGCACCTTCTGCAGTCAGCACTTCTGATTCCTGGGCCATCGTCACACACGCGTTAGAGAAGTCTCGTCACAGCGCTCTTCCCGGAGCCGGGTCGTCCGGGTGACTGCGTTCATGTTATTTCCCTAAACCTGCGTGGTCACCAGTGATTAAGACTCACTCCCCTTTCATGTTGCAACAGAGGAAAAGCAAGCGAGGCTTCTGAGTCTGAAGCAGCTGCCCTTTAAGCACTGTGAGACAAACGCAGAGCACGTGGCCCCCGTAACAGCTCGTTCCAAGTTAATAGCAGAATAAATGCTATGCTGCTCCCTGTAAATGACAGTGAACGGTTCTGCCCTAAATAAATTTTTGTCTTATCCGCCAGTCCTCCTAAAATTTAAATGGTCCCTAAAAACGTCCATTCTGCAGGTTGAAGAAGAGATGGGCTGGTGCTTTTTCTTACTCACCGTCACTACTGTGACACGGAGATTTCATTCTTAAAATTCATTCCTGTCTTGGGGTAGCTCCTCAGCGGCAGCTCATATGAGTGGTTCCAGGTGAGACGTCCCCTCCATTCCCGGCGGGGTGGGAAACAGCTCTTCCCTCCGCAGCAGAACACGGCTCTGGGCGGGCTCTGGGGAAAACTGATCATTGATGTGGCTGTCTTTAATCACGAGAAACCGACCTCACTGGAGTACGTGGACACTTACTTCACTTGCTTGTTGAGTGACTGTTGAAGTGAAAGTGTATTTACTTTAATACTAACCCCAGTCAAGTTGATGGGAGCTCAACTATCTTTTCAATGACTCATCCAGCAGAGGGTGAGCGGCAAATTCTCTTCATTTGAACAGCAAAAGACCGCCAGTGAGGAATTATTTTTGGAAAAACACAGGCCAAGGCTAAGGTCTGTTTTGCAAGTAAATCCAAGTCTACAGTTGAAAGGACTTCTTGATTTTCTAACAATGTCACCCTTCACTGCCCTG
Source organism: Camelus bactrianus (assembly GCF_048773025.1). Lineage (NCBI taxonomy): Eukaryota > Metazoa > Chordata > Mammalia > Artiodactyla > Camelidae > Camelus > Camelus bactrianus. The sequence goes on from NC_133541.1 coordinate 3,515,671, forward strand.
ACAATGGGACTCCATGTTATTATTAGGAAGAAAACAATATTTTTTGTATCAAAACCGTGGGTGGTGGGGGGGTGAGAAATTCATTTAGCGTGTAACTCATTAGCAGATGCAGGCGGAGGGGCCGGGAGTCCTGAGCCGGGAGGGCAGCGGCAGGGACAGAGTAAATAATTTTCTTCTCCCTAATCAATGCTATTGATTGTCATTAAAGCAGCGAGCTCAAAACAATGAAGTGGTTTCTAATTTCCAGGCTCCAGGTGGAGCCTGCTCAGCCTCTTCCTCTTCCCAGTTAAGAGCGTCATTAAATGTAAGAGCAAACAGCACACCGAGAGGCCGAGGGTTTTATTAATTCATCATCAGAATTATCTCTGTGCATTAATATTAATAGCCTCAAATTAGATTTCATTTAAGAGGTGAAATAAATATGCAGATAGTGAAAGCTCACACAGCCCAGAGCCTCGGGGGTGGGCGTCCCTGGAGCGGTGTCTCGGGAGGGCTGTGGCCTGGACCAGAGCTGCCTGGAGGGAGAGCCGCGCTCAGACCTGGTCCCTGCAGAGCGGGCGGCTGGGGCTGAGCAGGGGCAGGGGGCGGGGGACGGCAAGGCGGGCTGGCGTGGCAGGAAGGAGGCCCTGCTCCACGTGTGCTGGCGGGCAGCTCTGCGTAGAGGGGTGCTCCTGGCAGAGCGGCTGGGGTGTCTGGAGGCCTCTGGCCTCAGGGAGAAGGAAGCCACAGCTGTGGAGAGCTCTGGGTGGCATTGCATCTTCCTCATAACTTTGCACGCAGTTTGTCCTGTTGCTCAGTGTAAACAGAGCTCTGAAAAACCCTGCACCTCTTTGGGAAGACTTGGTCTCTTGGTCCCTGCTCAGGTGCTGTGGGGCTTTTTGATGATGCCCACCCCAAGGGTAGGCCGTTTTAGTGTGCTGCAGTTGAGAAAGAGAGACTGGGAGTTCATACCCTTACAAACTAGGTGGGCAGTCAATCAAATGGACCACCTGCTCCCTTCCGGCCCTAAGAACACCTGCTTCCATCTCCACATCTCTGCGTTCGCGCATCCCCACATCCCTGCATCCCCGCATCCCCGCATCCCCGCTCCTCTGCATCACCGAATCTTCTCAGGACCAGGTGCTGCCTACAGTGGCCTGTTAACCAACTTGGGCCGCTCAGTACAGATGTGTTTTCAACTTCCCTTTTGCTGTGGGACTCCAGACTACTGGGCTAAATCTCTGTCCTTTAACTATCTTATTAAAAAAAAAAAGGGCGAATTCTTATTTACCTACCTCAGAACACTGAGATACTAGCATTTAAAGGCTGATTTATTACATTACGATGTATTCTCCTGTTCGGACACTTTAGAACGGACACATAGCCCAACATAATAGCTTCCGCTGCTAAAGCTGTATTTCAGATCAGCAGCTAGTCGTTTCTGAGACTGGAAACTTGAGCAGAAAGGAAAAGAACAGAATCCTGTAACTGATTTAACCATACACAAAAATAGGTTTTTCTGGAGGCTAAACTCCATGAAAAGGTAAATATATTTTAATGTCTAATTTCTCTCCTAAATAATGAAAAGTAGTTTGTATTAGGAGAAGCAGTTTTTAAGGTAAACTGTGCCTGATCAAAGTTTCCATTATATATGCTTTTTGGACCTGAACCTTACTATTATTTTGTTCGAGAATTCCAGTCTCGAGTAGAGCTGTCTCTTCCAGTTTACAGGGTGTATTAGTTAATGATTGGTTAAAGGACCAAGGGGCTGTTATTATGACTTCTTGAAATGACGCTGAGTATTTCCTATAAATGTCACTGAAACTCAGTGGGCAAGCAAAGTGTCAAAGAACAGCCCGTGATCTCCATGGCTGCGGGGCAGCGCCCAGTCCAGGTCCGGGCCCTGGCAGGGTTTCGGGAGGACCAGAGGGACCTGGGGGCCCAGGTAACCACTGCGCCCGGAACGGGGACCCTGAGGGCACACAGACCTGGACTCGCTGCCCCGGCCCCGGGTCAGCCTGGCGGGAGCGGTGGCGCTGGTCAGTTGAGGAAGGAGTGACAGGGTCAGTCTGAAGCTCTGTCCTCTTCGTAATTTAGGGCTGTGACTTAACCCTTGATTATTTTTTGTCACTGTCTTTCTTGATGTATTCTTGTCACAGAATCTCTCCTAGATGCAAAACATCTGTTCCTATTGGACTTTGAGTTCGTTTTAGGTGTCCAAGAAAGTAATCAATATATTGTAATAATGACAAAGTTACAAGTATACAGTTAGCTGCATGAAATGGAGAAAACTGTAAATACATCCTTTTGTCCCCTTTCAAGGTCCCAGAGGAAAGAAGGGAAAAACAAAGTAACAGTGCTGGGAAGAGAGAGAGAGAGAGAGAAAGCCACAGAGCTTCAAAGAACATTTGATGAAATGAATGTATAATCATTGATCTAACTTTTCTTTTTCATTTTACCCATTTTCTGGGATTTTCCTCGAACTTTCTATGCATCGCTGTATTAATTTTGGAACAGACATCTCTGGAGAACTCTCACTGTCTTCCCAAAATAAGCCCTCTGTTAGGTTAACATTCTTCCTGAAAATCCTCTGTCTTTGTGTAACTGTATGCGCCTGCACGAGCTTATAGTGGCTTTTTGTAAAAATGAAAGCAGATGACACAGACTGTTCTTTGTTTTTCTAACAGTGTATCTTAGAAACATTTCGTGTCAGTACCTACAGAATCACATTGTACTCCTGCGTCGTGTTCCAGAGCTTACGTGGTCCATGCCTTTTCTGGGGCTGGAGGAGGCGGGAGGCATTCCTATGACGAACAGTTAGCTATCTTCTGTTTTTTTTCTACTAAATAATGTCACAGTGAGTCACTTTCCACATAGATTATTTTGCCCAAATGAACAGATATTTTCTCCACGTATTCCCAGCAGTGAATTTGCAGAACCACAAAGAATTACTTGCCAAAAAAGGTACCAATTTACACTCCTATTAAGCACCAAAAAGCTGGTCTTTTCCCCCTAATCTGATGGATCCAAATGGCTTGTGACTTCCACTTCCATTTCTCTAAAGTACCTGAACATTTGTGCACAATTTTAATGCATAAAATTAACTCATTCTCTTGAGTATTTTTCTCAGGTTGTTTTTTCTTATTACTTTGTAGGTCCTTTTTGTGTATCAGAGATACTATACAGATTGGAAATATATTTTCCTAGTTTGCTAAATGTTTTTAAACTTTATTCATGGTTTAGTTTGCTGCATAGTTTTTCACTTTAATACCTTCGACACGGCCAGTTTTGTGTGTGTATGGGAGGGCACTGAATTTTGTACACACACAAGAATCTATCTTCTTATGTAGACATATATACATATAAACGTATAAATACGCGTGTGCACACATGGGTATATATACCCTGTCTCTTCACACATGCCCACGTGTCCTGTTGAACCGGAGGAGTGGGCTACGCCAGCCCGGACTCCTGACACAGAGGGGCTGAGAGACAGTAACTGGCGGTGGTTTAAGCCTCTCAGTTTGGGGTGATTTATTACCCAGAAATATAAAACTAATGCACGCATAACTGACCACAGATTGGGGGGGTCGCAGCAACTTTACCCTCCTGAAGTTGCAGAGTTTAACCAGTTTCCCTTCACCACTGTCACTGCTCCTGGGGGTCTTTGGGCTTATTTTTCTTGGCTTAATTTACGTTGGTGGGTCTCTTAAAACTTTAACATTTAAAGTTAATTTAGGTAGACACATTTTAAGTAGTCTTAAACATGCTTTTTCTATGAATATCTAAATTCAATAAATTTCCTCTTCCTGCATGAGACAAAACTTCATAGCCTCGTGCTCCCCCACACCAGGGTTCATGGCAAAACCATCTTGAACACTGTGTTTCTGTTAGTTATTGCTGTTGTCACTCAGAGTCATTATAGTCAAAGGTCAGTTTTACGGAATTCTGGGCCCATCGACATCTCTTACACCGCAGATTGCTTCCTGAGGACTTATTTATTTACTTATTTTGTTTTGCCTGAGTACATTTTCGAGTAATATTTTTTCAATGGCAGTCTCCCTCAGTTTGCTGTTCCACATGTTTGACAAAGTCTTCAAATATTAAGACGTCATTTTGCCTTCAAACTTAGAGGTTTGCCTTGTTTGGTAAATAGTTTTAGGTTTAAGATATTCTCCTTCTGGAAATTAAAGAAGACTTTAAAAAATGGAAAGATATTCCATGCTCTTGGATTGGAAGAATCAGTATCGTTAAAATGGTCACACTGCCCAAGGCAATCTACAGATTTAATGCAATCCTATCAAATTACCCAGGACATATTTCACAGAACTAGAACAAATCATAATAAAATTCATATGGAACCATCAAAGACCTAGAATTGCCAAAGCATTACTGAAGAGAAAGAAAGAGGCTGGAGGAATAACTCTCCCAGACTTCAGACAATTCTATAGAGCTACAGTCATCAAGACAGCATGGTATTGGTACCAAAACAGACATATAGACCAATGGAACAGAATAGAGAGCCCAGAAATGAACCCACAAACTTTTGGTCAACTCATCTTCGACAAAGGAGGCAAGAATATACAATGGAATAAAGACAGTCTCTTCAGCAAATGGTGTTGGGAAAACTGGACAGCAGCATGTAAAACAATGAAGCTAGAACACTCCCTTACACCATATACAAAAATCAACTCAAAGTGGATCAAAGACTTAAACATAAGACAAGATACAATAAACCTCCTAGAGGAAAACATAGGCAAAACATTATCTGACATACATTTCAAAAATTTTCTCCGAGAAGAAATAAAAGCAAGAATAAACAAATGGGACCTAATGAAACTTACAAGCTTCTGCACAGCAAAGGAAACCAGAAGTAAAACAAGAAGAAAACCTACGGAATGGGAGAAAATTTTTGCAAGTGAAACCGACAGAGGCTTGATCTCCAGAATATATAAGCAGCTCATACGACTCAATAAGAAGAAAATAAACAACCCAATCCAAAAATGGGCAGAAGACCTAAACAAGCAATTCTCCAAGGAAGACACACAAATGATCAAAAGGCACATGAAAAAATGCTCAATATCACTAATTATCAGAGAAATGCAAATCAAAACTACAATGAGGTATCACCTCACACCAGTCAGAATGGCTGTCATTCAAAAATCCACAAATGACAAATGCTGGAGAGGCTGTGGAGAAAGGGGAACCCTCCTACACTGCGGGTGGGAATGCAGTTTGGTGCAGCCACTATGGAAAAGTGTGGAGATTCCTCAAAAGACTAGGAATAGACTTACTGTATGACCCAGGAATCCCACTCCTGGGCTTGTATCCAGAAGGAAATCTACTTCAGGATGACACCTGCACCCCAATGTTCATAGCAGCACTATTTACAGTAGCCAAGACATGGAAACAGCCTAAATGTCCATCAACAGGTGACTGTATAAAGAAGATGTGGTATATTTATACAATGGAATACTACTCAGCCATAAAAACCGACAACATAATGCCATTTGCAGCAACATGGATTCTCCTGGAGAATGTCATTTGAAGTAAGCCAGAAAGAGAAAGAAAAATACCATATGAGATCGCTCATATGTGGAATCTAAAAAACAAACAAACAAAAACAAAGCATAAATAAAGGACAGAAATAGACTCACAGACAGAGAATACAGACTTGTGGTTGCCAGGGGGGTGGAGGGTGGGAAGGGATAGACTGGGATTTCAAAACTGTAGAATAGACTACACTGTATAGCACAGGGAAATATACACAAATTGTTATGATAACTCACAGAGAAAAAAATGTGAGAATGAGTGTGTATATGTCCATGAATGACTGAAAAATTGTGCTGAACACTGGAATTTGACACAACATTGTAAAATGATTATAAATCAATAAAAAATGTTAAAAAAAAAAAAAAGACATTCTCCTTCTGAACCTTGAAGCCGTGGTGATGCCTCCTGGTGTGCCATGAAGTCCGAAGCCAGGCTGGTTCCTTCTTGTTCATTTCGAGGGAGTTTAGGTCTTTGGGGGATGATTTTACTGTTTTCTTTTCGTGCTGGCAGTTTCAAAGCTTCATCAAGTTGTATCGTGGGATAAGTGACTCTTTTAGTATTTATCATACTTAGCCTTGTGTGTTTGTGTTTGTGGTAGTTAGGGCAGGGATTTTAAACTGAATTAGCTGAGAAATTTCTGCGAAGTTTCGCCTCCTCCTCTTCTCTCCTTCCTGCTGACATTTAAGGTGAACTCCTCTGCCCTGCCCCTCCTGGCGCTGTCCTAGCAGGTGTCACCGCTTCCGGTCTGTGCTCCAGGGCTCTCAAACATTCTGGCCTCTGCTCCATCAGAATCAGTCACACAGCCTTTCAGCTCCTTAAATTTGATCTTCAACCGTTATCTACTCTTCTGCTCAGCCTGTTTATTCAGTTTAACTTATTGAAACCTCATTAATTTTTTAGAAGTTTATCTTCTTTATTTATGTGATTGGCTTCTGAATCCTAGGGTGTCCATTTTAAGACTTTAAAGTCTATTTTTATTTGCTTTATTCTATTTTTTCTGGTGTCGGTTTTTCTGTTATGGAGATTTAGATTTCCCTTTCATTCATCCGTTTTTCTAAGTGCTTGTAAATGTGGAGCTGTTTGCTTCTATTTGCATTTGAGATAGTTTTCCCCACAGAACAACTGATTTCCCGGGGAGACAGACAGAGGCTCCTCGCCCAGACCTCTCTTTCAGGTCCTTGTTGTTGGTTTCCACTCTCAGTCAGCGCACCTCTGGCATCACTGTCGTCCATGTAGGTAGGAATTCTGTCTTGTATTTGGGCTGTGATTTCCCACTTTTGTTTTTTCCGAGTTGATTGGTGTTTGGGGAATTGCTCTGCGTATTCAGGTGGGGAGGGCATTCTGCTGCGCGCCTTGTACGCTTCTTTTGTCTGAGAACTTCCTCCAGGATTTCTTCTGTGTAATACATCCTACTTGTTATTTTTATGAAATTTAAAGTGAAGAAGAAACAGGTATTTAGTGTTCCATCTGAGTCTCCATAAAAACAATCTCATTGATACAATGTTACGTGTTATTGGAAAAAGTGTCATCATTAACATAACAATAGCTACTCCTTTTATTCAAAGCTTCTCTGATGATTTGAACTAAAAATTTATTTGGCTATTTTCTGCCTATGACTCTTCCCAGGAGACCTTTCTTGTTTGGTCAACAAGACTGGTTACAACAAAATTCCACTTTCTTGTTATCAAGAATTTGAATATTATTCATAGTTTCACTTAAGTTTATACATTATATTAATTTTATTCACTTAATTTTATACATTATCTTGTATTTAGTACTCACACTTATTGCCTCGTCCCCAAATCCAGTCACTGTGGGACACAGGCTCCCCGGGATGTAAATGAGCCAGGCCACCTGGCAGTCCTTCAGGGCGGCACCTGAGCGGGGCAAACAGCAGCCCCAGCTGGGCCAGGGACAAGTGAGAAGTCCCACCTTGCTGGCCGGGTTTCTCTCCCTTCAGTTTCCTCCAAACCAGCCACAAGCAGTGCCATGGGGTCAGGCCACAATGAGTGAGTGGACACCTGCCCATGTGTCCCCTCTACCCTCAGGGAAGCACCGGGAAAGGGGGGCTCCACCTGTGAAGGAGGCCAGAGCCCCAGCCTCTCTGACATCAAATCGTGAGCCTGGTTGGGCCCACTCGCACCACAAGGAGCTCCTTGCCGGACAGAATACTCCTTGACGTAAATCTTAGCAATGTTTTGTGATTTTTGTCTCCTAAGGCAAAAGAAACACAAGCAAAAAATTAACAAATAGGACCTAATCCAACTTAAAAGCTTTTGCGCAGCAAAGGAAACCATTGACAAAACAAAACCACAACCTCCTGAATAGAAGAAAATATTTGCAAATAATATGAACAATATTGGGTAAATATGCAAAATATATAAACAGTTCTTACAACTCAACTTCAAAAAAAAATTACAAAATGGGCAGAAGATATGTATAGACATTTTTCCAAAAAGGACACAGAGACGGCCAACAGGCAAACAAAAGATGGTCAACATTGCTCATCATCAGAGAAATGAAAATCAAAACCACAGTGAGGTGTCACCTCACACCTGGCAGAGTGCTTATCATCAAAAAGAACACAAATAACAAACGTTGGCGTTGACGTGGGGAGAAGGGAGACCTCGCATACTGCTGGCGGGAATGTAACCTGGTGCAGGTTAAAAAATTAAAAATAGAGCTGACGTATGGTCCAGCAATTCCACTCCTGGGCATGTATCCAAAGAAAATGAAAACATTAATTTGAAAAGATGCATGCACCCCAATGTTCATAGAAACACTATTTACAGTAGCCAAGATACGAAAGCAACCCAAGTGTCCATCAACAGATGCCTGGATACAGAAGATGTGGTGTGTATGTTCAGGGGAATACTACTCAGCCATGAAAAATGAAGTTTTGCCATTTGCAGCAACATGGATGGACTTGAGGGTATCACGATGGCGAAATAATTCAGACAAAGACAAAACCTGCATGATGTGACTTAACCTGTGGACTCTGAAATCGTTCATACTTTAAATTGTTATATGTTAACAACTAGCAGTTTTTTAGTAAAGATACAATTATGTCTTCTTAGATTCTTGCTACATATAATTCATCAATAATCTTTCAAGTGCTTCTGTCCATTGGATGTTCCCATAATCTAGGGATCTGACTGCTCTTCAAGGGAGGCCCAGACGGTCTGATTTCTGTTAGGAGAGGCTGATGTCTATCCTGGTGGGTGGGTTCTGTTGACCTGAAAGCTCTGTGATCCCAAGACCCAGATGATTGTAAAGTGTGGCTGTGTTTGGCTCCGCGTCCCTCTGTTGTTGGGTGCCCTGTGGTTCATCCACTCACTTCTCTAAGCATCTGTTTCCATGTCTGTAAGTCCAAGATGATAAACCACCCATCCAAGGAAATGCTGTGTCACCGTGTCTGGACCAGAGGCGCTGTGCGGCTGCTAGGAGTCCACGGCAGACCCAGAGCTGACTTCAGGCGTGTTCTCCAGATGCTCAACGCTGTGAGACACCATCCTCCTGGTCCCCAGTGTGCGTGAGCCTCTGGGCCGGGGGCAGGTCTCAGGCTCCCCCGGTTCGGGGCAGGAGGTCCTGTTTGCATGACAGCGAGTGGACCAGGGCAATGGTGGCGGTGCTGGCAGTGGCTCCTGTTTGCACAGCTGCAGCCACATGCTGGGGATGTCCCTGCCAATCAGCCCTCATCTTGGAGAGCCTTCACCTCCACAAAGAGACCACAAGGTCACCTTTACTCCCACATGAGGTTCCAAAAGGTTTAAGTCTGACTCTGGAGCGAAATGCAGCCCTGCGGTGGCGTCCGTCCTCCCGAGCGGAATTCTGAGCTGCAGGACCTCGGAGAGCTCCAGCCAGCGCATCAGGTCCGACCTCAGTGCCCAGGGCTGCCCGGCTGCCCGGGCTGCAGGTGCGCAAATTTAAGGAGACGTGGCCACAGGCTATGGGTGTCCTTTTATAAACCAATAATAACAACCAGGTCTAGTCAATCCTTGTCAAGCTTTTTAAAAAAGGAAAACAGTATTTGCTACCACCTAATTTAAAATACCAACACTATTTCAAATGTGGTAGAAAGAACACACATGACTTGGGAAAACTTAAAGAAGTCAAGTGACTCCCATTTAGATTCTCTGATTTGTTTACTGAAACCCCACAGAGCATAGTATTTCAGATCATAATGCCTTTCGAATCCTCTTTCTAGCAAGACTGGACTCAGCGAATATGTGAGCCACATACCTTGGTCCTGGAGTGTTTTCCCTGAAAGAAAAAATAGTGAACCAACGTACCCATCAGACACTCGGGCATTTCCAGAACATCGGCTGTGCCTTCATTGGGGAGCCGGAGGTGGGGTCTGCACGCCTGAACCTCCCATGTGTGCCGCTCATTCTGTTGAGTAAGAGATCATCTTAAAATACTAGATTTCCACGTGAGAGGGCAAAGCTTGCCTCCAGATGCTCCAGCTGACAGATCTAAATTGAAACTTGAGAGAAAAAAAAAATCTTTCCAAGTATCTACTTAAAACAGGGGAGGAGAGATTCTGGTCCAAGTATGCAGCTTCAGAAATGCACTATTTTTAGACAGTCGATTTTCTTATCTCTAAGCTTCCCAGAGATTTGCTCAGTTGAAGCCTGAGCTGAAGATTGAAAAAAGGAAGGAAAAAAAAAGCTCCCTCTGACCAGCACTTACCCTCCTCTGCAACTGAGCTGGTCATTTCCCTGGGGTGGGGCTGCAGGCTCTGCCTCAGAGACGCCGTCACAGACCTCGGCCAGGCACCCCGGGAGGCTGGGGCCACACTGCCGTTTGAGGTTATCTACTTTCCTAGTCAGGTTAATGAAAGCTCTCCAGTCTCTGCGCATTCAAGCCAAATAACGCAGTTAAAGGCATTGAGGTTTTCACCTGCATTTCCAGTAACAAATGTTTCCCCCCAAATTACAAAATGGTTTCCCTTTTTCATCCCTAGGTTGGTGATTCTCTGCTCCCCGCTTTCTGGGAAATTCCCTTCGGGTTGGAAGTGAATCAAACATTCAGTGTCTGTGGACGTAGCGGTGGCCCCGCTGAACGGGGGCTGCAGGACAAAGTGGACAGAGCATGCGGCGGGCGGCCAGTTAGCAGATGGGAGTCGAGGTCCGATCCGGAGGGTGCCTCCTGCAGTGACCCTGGCTTTGCTGTCTCCATGGGTCATTTCCTAAAAACAAATAAACAAAGCACACAAGAAGAACACGAGTCATGGTCTGTCATCCACCATCAGGACGAGTGAGATAAGGCTCTGTGAAGACCTCTTTGGTGCAGATGGTCGTCCAGATCGAAGCCCCCAGTGTGGACGCCCAGGGGTCCCCCACAGCCCATCGCTTCACTGAAAGCAGGATCTATAACCATTCAGAAACAAGGCTGAGGCATTTCTCTGGACACCACATTTAAAAACCAGTTCACATGCGGTTCACAGAAGAGGTAAATGTGTCATCTGAACCGCAGCCTAAGAGAGGAGGCAATGGGGAAGCGAACAGTCCTGAGTTACTGTAATGTCTTAAAGGGGCGGCAATAAATTGCCAGGATGCTTTTATGGAGTTTCTTAACCTCTGGCCTTTGGAGGGGAAATCAATAAGATATTAAGGAAATCATGAATTAATGTTTCATAGAGTGCAGGCATCAGTGAGAGCTCTGTGGTTTAGACAAATGTCCCCACCAGGAGCCTGCACCTCCGGGATGAGGCTGAGGCCACGGGGGTCGTCCCCTGCTCACCTCCAGCTCCTGGCACTGGGGGGGCTGTGACAGACTTCGGGTGCTGTCAGGATTTTTACAGCGAAGTCGCCAGAGGACGTGAAACGTGAATGGCCCTTCTTCCGCCCAGTGCAGTCACTTCTGTGGAGTTTGCCTTCAGGGGGATCGTCTCATTGACGAGTTACGTTTAAGTGACTCTAGGCAATGGAGATAAGATTTTTTTAAATGAGTGATGGAAAACACACATACTCTGAACTTAAATTGTCTATACGAACATATGGCTTTACCTGGGGAGCTGGGGACCTTCCCCTCTGTCTGAGTGTTCAACCACCCTTTCTTTCTCTTAAAGGAAAAGTCCAGGTGACCAAGAAGCCCCCAGGTCCGTGTGTCCACGTCCCGCCCAGTCCCTGGGCGGCTCATCCTCCCTCACAACCGGGAGCTGCAGGACAGCGGTGCCCCTCTTGATGCCCCGCGAGCTTCTTCCCGAGGGGCGGGCAGCGGGCTCTGTGGCTTTCTGCGCACTCCTGTTCTTGGCAGAGCCTGTCCTGCCTCCAGACCAGAGTCCACGTGGAAATGGACTTCACTGTGCTCATGAGGTACGATTTTAGTCCCAGGACCTCAGGTAGATCTGGAGACAGGGTCCCCAGACTTCACTAAACACAGCCCCCTAGGTGCTGGTGGCTGATTCAGTCTCTGTCTCCTCAGTTCCACCCAGAGAGCTGAGACGGCCACACACCAGCTGGTCCTCGTCAAGCAGGTGGGCTCCACTGCTTGGAGGGCCCAGTGGCAAGGACGGAAGAAAAGCAAGACACAGAACGGCTCCTTGTCACTCAGCCGTCATGGGTTTACGATGTAGCTTAGATCATGGTGGCTCCCAGCTCAGAGCCTCAGCAGGGCTTCTCATCAGGCTGAGTAAAACTCAGAACCCACGTGTGCCCTACCGCCCGGCCCCCATCACCTGCCTTTCCTTTCCGTCCAGCAGGGGCTCCGCACTCCTGCGGGTCCCACTCCCCACCCCCCTACCAGAAATCTCCCTCCTGCTCCTCCCGGGAACCCTGCCCTCTTCACTTGGGACTTGGCCGGTGGTCCTCCGAGCCCACCCCTCTGTGCACAACCGCATTTTCCCAGTGAGCTTCAGAGGGGGCCTTACGTGCTTGTCCGCTGACCTGCTTGCGGTTCCCCCCCGCCCCGCGTCCTCTCCGCAGGGACCCCTGGCCCAGCTCTGCCTGGAGAAGGCCCTGGCCCCTCCGCAGGGGAATCAGCGCTCGAGTGGGGCTGCCTTTTCTGGGGACGAGGCAGGTGGGGGCGTGGGGTGACCTGCTGGACCCTGTCCCTTCCAGGGGTCCGTGCGCCCCCAGCCCCCACCCCAGTGCGCACAGCTGGCAGCGGGCCATGAGACGGGAGGAGCCGCACTGGAACGACGGCCCGCAGCAGGCGGGCAGGCGGTGCAGCTAGTCCGGCTGCACAGGGCGGGCGGGCTGAGGGTCAAGGGCAGACGCAGGAGCCGAACTCTGGACGCCAAGTCCCAGCTCAGCCGCCCACACTTGGGCAGGCCACCGAATCTCTCTGTGCCTCCGTTTCCCCAGATGCCTCTGGCCAGCCTTCTCCATCCGGGAGCTCTGTCTGAGGCGTGGTCATGACGGTCGTCGCCGGGGAAGGAAGCGCGCGGCAGTTAAGGTGGGGTTCCTCCTACGTGGCAGGGGGAGGGGCCAGACCAGCTCCCAGACCCCTCAGGCCCCGGTTCCTCCGCGGTCAGAGTCCGGCGTGGACGCCCAGGCGGGAACCAGCCCGGGGCAGCTGCGAGCTGGAGCTGGGTGGGGCCTCACGGCTAAGCCCCAGCGGGGACCCTGCCCCCGCTGATAGGACCTGGGGCTGAGCGTCACCCTTCACAAGCCCTGTGAGTTTGTACCAAGTGCATGTGTTACCTACCCAGGACTAATCTGTTTTTTTTTACTTAATTAAAAAATTTTAGAATTTTAATTTAAAATCGCCACGAACAGGGCCACCAGACTTCTAGGAGTTTGTCCCAGGAATTAATATTTACTATCTTTTTCCCAGCCGGTTTCACTGCGGCGCTAGCAGTGGGGGCGGGGCGGGGGCGCACGGACGACAGCGGGCTGCCGGAGGGGCGCCGTCCGTCCGCAGGGAGGCGCGCACAGGCGGGGCCGCGCCTGCCGGGAGCGCGCGCTCCACCGATCTGGGGGCTCCAGGTGGAACTCTCTCATTGGCACCTGATGAAGGACTCCATCTTCCTTTGTACAGAAAAGCAGAGTCCTAAGGGTGTCTGTGACCAACTCAGGGACAGACATTTTGGGGGGAAATGGAGCTTAATTGAACTAAGCGGGATTTGGGAGCTACTTGGTCTCATCTGTCAGCCACATCTGAGGGGAGCGGGAGGTGCCCCTCTTCACTGGCAAAGGGGACCAGTGATGGATTCTCTTCTGCAAGGATCTGTGGCTCCTCCTGACTCACAGGAGTAACGGGCACGAGGGACTCTGACCGTCCAAGTGGCCCCATACACGCTGATGAAGGGACAGCCGCCACCATGCCACTGGGCTCCAGCGAGCTCCTGGCGCCTGAGTGAGCTGAGAGTCTGCGTTTGCAGTGGGCCGGGGACGGGTGTGACTCCCGCTGGCCATGGGAGAGGGGCGTGAGGTGTTGCCCCCGCTGTCTCCTCACGAGCACAGTTAAGTAAGTTTGACACCAGCCTTGGTCCTGGCCTAATCTGCCTCTGTCCTCAGCAGGAATCGCCTGACTGCTTTTTACCTTCTAGAGCTGGTCATCCGGGGCTCCGACTTGCAACGGAAATGCTCAGACCATGTACAACTCTGTTGTATGTGTGCTGTGGCTACACGTGCCCAGTGTTTCACGGAGTCCCAGACCAGCACACTCATGTCTCTGTACCATCACAGCTCCTGCAGGTGAGTCTCTGCTACCTACTGCTGGTGCACGCACGAGTGTGTCCATCCCGGCCGACATCAGGCGCGCTGGCCAGTGCACCACTGCTAATGTCAGTGCGTGTGTCAGAGCTGGCATCAGTGCGTGTATCAGAGCTGGTGTCAGTGAGTGTGTAAGAGTTGGCATCAGTGAGTGTGTCAGATCTCACGTCAGTGAGTGTGTCAGAGCCGGCGTCGGTGCGTGTCAGAGCTGGCGTCGGTGCGCGTGTCAGAGCCCGCGTCGGTGCGCGTGTCAGAGGCGGCGCCGGCGAGGCTATTGCCGGCCAGGCGGGGTCCTCGGAGGCTGGCTCTGCCTACCTCATTTAGCAGGGCAGCCACCTGAAGAGGGAGGCTCTGCCATTATCTTCAGGTAAATGAGGAAACTCAAAGTTGACGACGAGGAAAGCAGAGGGCAGGGACGGGGACACGAGGACGACACTCTGCAAACCCCAGGCTCGGGGCAGCCTAACAGCAGGCCAGGAGCCTCGCCCCTCCCGCTCCCGTCCGCAGTCTGCCGGCTGTGCGAAGGCGGGGAGGGAGGTCCTGTCCTGGGCTGGCCGCGGGGGTGGAGGAGGGGGCAGCATCGCTCTGACAGAGACCAGAGACTGAGTGCCACTGAGACCTCAGCCTGGGTGCCAGGCCTGCCTCGGGCCGTGATCCACACCCTCCTGACGCCAAGCAGGGACGGCACCTCCAGCTGGGAGCGAGTGGGCCACAAGAAGTAGCCGAGTCCACGTAGGCCTGTTTCCAGCTCCACTGTGGCTGTCAGCCTCCTCAGGTCCTTGCTCCGCGGGTTCTGTCCCCCGGGATGTGGGCCAGTGCGGATTCGATGAGTGGGTTTTGATGGGCATCCGTTCTCGCCTCCACGCTTGCCTCTCTCCCCGTGTCAGCCCAGCTTCTGCAGCCACAGGGCTGCCCTCCGCTCCACAGCCAGGCGGGACCGGCCAGCGGGTGGGCCAGGGCCCGGGCTGCTCGTCCTGCCGTGAAGGCGCTCGGGGCACCAGCAGTCACCGTGATGCCGCACAGAGTGGAAAGCTGTGCAGGATGTCAGAATTTGAACAAAGTGCCCCTGAGTAATGCATCCCTGGGCGGCACCCAAGGCGGCCGGCAGGGCTGCGGTCACTGTGCAACACGGGGGCACAGGGAAGTGACACTTACGTCCCACTTTGCCCACACGTGTTTACAAATGGAAGCAGCTCCACTTTGAGCTTCAGACATGAGTGGGCACATCCTGACACGACTCATCTGTGAGGCTGGCGGGCAGGGTGTGCGGTGTTAAAAATTGATAAAGAAACTGCTTTTTATTTGAAGACCCACAGCGACAAAGCTCTCTGTGCGGCGCCTGGAAGAGAGAACGCTGGAACATCACAAGGCTGCGGGACCCATCAGCGAAAACCTCAGCGCTGTCCTCTGCAGCACCACGGCCACGACAGACGCAGGGCACTGAGCCTAAGAAGCCAGTTGGCTGCGTTTTGTTTGGCCTGTATCCTGGGATGGAGTCAGGACAGTGGGGATGTGGTGGGGACTGCAGTGGGGCCAGGAAAACCTCAGACTGGACTTTCAGGGTGGCAGTGGGAACGTGCCATCCATTTCCCCCAGAAGGAGCTGGCTGTCCTGGAAAGTCCAACCTCCTAACAACGGAAGAGAGAAACATGAAGAAGATCGTTGCTTTCACTTGCAGAAGAGGAAGGCTCACACTTTGGGCTCATGTTTGGTGGCCTGGTGCAGAGAGAGGGCAGCTCAGGGACCTTCGCCAGGGCGCCAGGATGCCAGGACGGTCCAGGCCGACCGGTCCGAAGTGAACTGCAGAATACATTGGTGGCCCTTTAGTGTGCAGAGCGGGAGCCTGGAGTGTGTCTGGGACTCCAGAGGCCGAGGGGGAGGACGCCTTTTCAGTCTCTGAGCTCAGCACAGCCCTGCCTCCCGTCTGCCCTCCCGGCTTCAATATGATTGACCGGGAAGAGGCTGAATTCCGGGCCCAGGCGGGAGCCTCTGGGCTCGCTCAGAACCAGGGGGACATTGGGAGCTCCACGCAGGAAAGGTGGGGCTGGGGGCTCCCGGGGGACCTTGAGTTCCTGTAACCTGGCTCCCAGGAGGGCGTCCTTGTCCCCTACAGGCACCTGCAGGCGGAAGGAAAGTTTTCTCCCATTCTCTGCTGCCTTGGCCCTGTCCATCAGAAACTGAGACTTCTCAGTTGAACATCTTGGTGTCTGGGAGTTTGAGTGACATAAGCACGTCATGAGTGTTCTTAGGGGAAAAAGAAAAAGATCCTAAATGTCGGAGAATGTGGGCAGGCTGTGACTGGCAGGGCCATGCGGGGAATTATCAGGACGATTCTGAAGCTGGTGTCATCTTCCTCTCTCTCTCCTCAACTGGAGCAACTTCATAATCGTTTTTATAGTTAAAAGCCACTTAAAGATTTCTATTGATGTTTTCCTTCTTAAAGATGATGAGTGACATGTGCGGGGGGGACGTGGCATCTCTGTCTCTAACTGGGTGCACGAGACTGTGTGACTCAGAGAGTCTGACCTCGCCAACTCTCAAGGTGGCCGAGCCACGCTTCCCATGGGAATGAGCTCTTGTGTCCCGCCCACAGAAGGCATCACGGGTCTCTGGCGGCTTCCTGCTCCGAGCTCACTGGGAAAACGCAAAGGGGGGGGTGATTTCCATCTGTGCAGAGACTCCCCAGGTAACCCTGCAGGCAGGGCCCGCAGCCCTGACTGGCGGAGGGAAGACAGGGGAGGGCGAAGAGGATGAGAGCGTTCTCAGGTTTCGCTGATGCTCGGGGCAGCTGCACACACCACCAGGCTGCTGGCTCTCCAGAGCCCTGGGTCTCACCCGAAGACAGTGATGGTCAGGGCTAGGGTTAGGGTCAGGGTCAGGTGGGAGACGGGGGACACGGTGGGATGTCTTTGCACCTGAAGGTGCTTAAACGGGTCACTTTCTGAGTCACAAAGGCTTCCAAGCTCCGGAGTCACCGAGGACGGTAGTGGTATCTACTTCACAGGTGGTCATGAAGGCTGATCCCAGCTGTTCCATGGCCACTGAGGGAAGGGGGTTCTCCTGACGCCAGGGAGGTCCTTGGGGATTGCTTAGCCGATGGCCATGACCGCCTGGTTCCTGGTGTTGCGAGACCAAGAGAAAAGCTAGAATTACTACTGACAGATGACACAATGATCCTCCCAGAAAAAAATAACAGATTTATTAGACAAACTGTTAAAACCAATAAGTTCAGAAAGTTTGCCAGATGCAAAAATCCGTAGCACATTTCTGAAGCAGTGATGGCATTCAAAGGCACAAATTATTTACAGTGGCCACAGAAACTATAAATATCTGGAATTCATAGTACCAGGCACACACAATATCTCTGTCAAGAAGCATTTGAAGTTTTGACATAGGACAGAGAATCTGATCTGAATAAACGGGGGAAATTTTCTCTGCTCCGAGCTGGGACAGCTTCACATTTAAAGATGCCAATTCCCTCAAAGTTAGTCTGTAAGATGAACGAAAGCCCAGCTCACATTCTAGATTGATGTGCTGTAAATTCAAAATCTAATTGAAGAATAAACCTTCATGAAGACCTATGCAAACCTTGTAGAACGGAAGACAGTGTTCCAGCCCTCCCGGATGTTAAGGCACACACCACCCTGACCATAAACACAGGGCAGCGCTGGCATAAGAGTGGGCAAAGTGCAGGGGACCCAGCAGAGAGCTCAGAGGTACAGCCGTGCACCGACAAGGACAAAATCTATGGCAAAGGTGGCACCGACATCAACAGAGAGTGGATCTGTGGTTTGGCAGAGGGTCCTGGGGGACGAGACTTGCTATTTGAGAAAAATGAAACTGGCTCCTTTCCTCATACCGCATGCAGTGGCGGGCTCAAGAGAAAGGCGTAAATGTGAAGTGCACGGCTCCAGGCTGGCGGGGAACTGGGGGCCATGCGGAGACTGAGAGTAGGGAAGGACTCCAGAAACACAACTCCGCAAGCACAGACCCTCGGAAGCACAAAGTGATGCCAGCACTCTGACAGGCACACGAGGGAGCGGTCGGGTCAGAGGCAGGTTGGGGCGTGAGGGCCGGGGGTCTAGGAGGAGAGTGGGCAGATGTGTTGTCTACTCATATCTCCAGGGAACCCTTAAGCCAAACACTCAGAAAGGGGGTCAACCCCAGTGATGGAGTACGTGGGAAAACGCTTTGGGAAGAGCCCGTTGTAAGGTCGTACATTCATTAGGCAAAGTAACTGTGAAGTGTCAGACCATGTCAGCCTTAAATCTCCCCTCATGTGGCTGAGACTGTCTCTTCCCTATAGTTTTCTGGAATCATAGTGGACAGAGATTCAATTATTCTTGAACACATGAACTCTAATGGGCTAAAACACCAGACTCTTTCTTATTCATGGGCGTATATATTGTTAATTGTCTTTTAGAGAGTCATTAGGAAGGGACAATTGAGTAACGATTACATTTTCTTTTAAAGCTGTAATTAAACATAACGCTTCCGTGTTTGATTTCAGGTTTCCTTCACAGATTGAGCGCGGCGGCTGCATTGCTAAGACCTGGCACTCAGGCAGCCGATCCCCCGTCTTCACTGGCCGGGAGGGGGTCAAAGAGCAGCAGCTCCAGGACATTGTGAGCCCCTCTGACCTTCCCCACAGCTTGTGGAAGTGGTTCAAAAATCACACATCATTAAATAAATGAGTTCTTCTCCAAGGAGGAAGGAGTGAAGTCAGTGAAGCTAATTAGTAAACAGGAGGTCCCACAAGAAAGTCGGCGTGTGAGTCTGTGGCTCATCAGACTGATGGCAGAGGCACCAGACGGACGGACTCCACAGAATAGAGCTGCTATTGGCGTCTGGATCCAGCAGAACCGGGCTCAAACCCACTGCTCACTCACTGCGTGCCCTGGAGCGAAGCACGCCGTCTTCACCGGGTCTCCATTTCTGACCTTGCAGAACTGTCCTCAGGGTGGAGGTAAATGAGGTCAGTGGACAGTGCTGGTGGCAGTGACTGCATTATTGTAATTATTACTGCTCTCTGGGAGCAAATGAGGGTAAAGACAGGTCATTCAGGATCACTCGGTCAGACAAGACAAACAAATATGACACCAAAATGAACAATAGTTGGACAGGATTACTTAAGAAAGAGTGACAGGTTTTATGAGATCTGCCTAACAAGCATGCTGCTACAAAGTCTATAAACTACAGCACATCGATGTCAGAAAAAGACTTACAGACACAGAAAACAAACTCATGGCCACCAGAGGGGACAGGGGGAAGGGAAGTAAATTGGGAGTTGGGATCAACAGATACAGACTACGGTGCACGGAACAGATAAACAACAAGGTGCTATTGTATCCACAGAGAACTATATTCAGTGGCTTGTAGCAGCCCATAATGAAAAAGAAAACATATACACGTGTAACTGAATCACTGTGCTGTACACCAGGAACCAACACAACACTATAAATCAACTCTGCTTCGGTTAAAACAATGGTTAAGAACTACAGCATAAAAATCTCTACCCAGTGTCAGGAGAAGCTCTTCTTCCCCAGGGGCGGGGAGCCTGCCGCTTCTCACTCCGCCCCTGCAGGCGGCCCTACAGGTCCCTGCAGGCCCTGCTCCAGACCTGCCTTCTTTACGGCACTTCCAGCAGAGTGCTGGGCTAAAGGAGTCTCCAGTAAATAAATCCACTCATAGCTCCGCAGACACACCCGTGGTGGCAGATAAGTGAGCAGGGATGTCTCATCAGATCAGCACCAGGGTCAGCGCTCTCTTCTCGCTGGTTATCAGCTGTGTGTTGTGTGTGTGTGTGTAATCATGAAGATTGCATCCTGGGGCAGCATCAGCGCAGCCAGAATTAGTTTAGACCTGTTACCAGGGTGAGGAACAAGCCATTTCTGTCTTATCTCTTGCTCTCGGTGATACCCGGTCCTCCTGCCTCTCTCTGTGCTCCCAAGGGTGATGCCACCTTTGGCCTCTCCAGCTTCTAGCTCTGTTACCAATGGTTTCGAATCCTTGTCCCCATCCTGGAGAAGCCTGGTCCTTAGTCATTGTCCTTCAGTGATAGAAATGGGTTTTCCCCAAACCATAGACTTTTGACCTTTGGCTGCCAGTGAATGTTGGAGATTAGCTGGCTAATACTGATGTTAGATATTTACAGATTTAGGGATAAAATGTCAGCTCCTATTGTAAATATTCAAAGGTGTTGATTGCAGTTATGTTTAATGACACATGGATGTGTGCTTTTTTATACTCTCTACCCCACATTTTCAGCACTGTATTCTTTGTTCCAGCTGTGTCCTAGTCATCCATGCGAGCACGGACACCGCCCGCCATTACCTGCACAGCAGCTCCGAAGGAGACTGTTAATACTCGGGCTGGTGCCAGCAGAGGATCAGGATGACGCTGTCAGGTCTAGGGCCCATCTCCAGGACCCCTGCGCTGCTGGCTCTGCTGTGGCCCCCGTCACTTGCTCTGCACTCCTTCAAGGGGTTGTACTTCCTTGTTCCCCCACAGCAGGTGTGGCCATGTGACTTGTCTTGGCCAGTGAAATGCCAGTGGAAATGTCACATGCCATTTCCATCAGGGAGATGACTGTACTAGGACTATGGGTACCTGTCGGCTGGTCCTTTCACCAGAGCAAATCAATCACAAATGAATTACCGGGAAGTAACCAAAGCAGCTACGGGAGCTCAGAGGCTGCATGCCCACTGTACCAGCGGTCCCAGCTCCAGAGACCCTCGTGCTCTGGCTTATCTGGGACCCTCCTGGCTCTGCAAGCCCTGAGCAGCTGACACAGCGTTAATGGGCTAAGTCAGGAGACATGTGAGCTTGTTTGGTGGGGCTGTGCAGAACAAAAGCTGAAGGCAGGATGCAGTGCTCCAAGGTCAGGGAGATTCTGAATCAGCTTCAGAAAAGCATTTTGCAAGAAGCAAAAGCAAAAGAGGTTCAGTGGTCTGGTTCTTTAAGACCCGACACCACTGTGCAGACTGCAGCCAACAACAGCGTCACCCTGGGTGCCAGCGGTCTGCCCAGCCCACACGGAATCTCCGGTCTCACCACCGGCCCTGGGGCAGCTGGCTCAGGGGCCACCACCCAGGCCACAGGGGAGCAGACCAATGCCCAGACGTGCTGCTGAAGTGTCTGCACACCAACCAGGAGTCAAGGATGGAATCACCAATCCTCTGCCTGTCCACTCCTCCTCCACCCACACTTTGTGAGCTTGAATGTGTAAGTGAATGCAAGTGTGTGTGTGTGTGAGAGTGTGAGTGCACATGTGAGTATTGCAATCACATCTGCAGTTTTGAATCCCTCCCGGGAAGCAGCAGAAGAACAGAAAGCCATAAACTTTGCCAGAGCAGTTTCTGTGGAGGGTTAAGAGTTGGTATAGAAGGCAACATGTGGAAGACTGAAACTGAACAAAAGATGATGAAAGTATGGGCTTTGTGTCTAAACACCACTCCCCAGCATCAAAACAGGAGAAGCAAAACAAAGGGAAAATAATTTTTTTAAAAAAGAAATACCATCTTCAATTAAACAGAGACATTTCCAAAACGACCAACTACAAACCAGGAAGACAATAAGCCAAATCCTGTGAAAATGTGCCAGATCTTCAACAATGACACATATGTGACAACCATTACCAAATATGTTGTTTTAAGTGCATTGAGAACTAGGGCTGTAGCTGGACCATGGGAAAGCAAACCCAGTTCAATATCAAGGAATGTCAGGGAAGTGCAAGCTTATGGGGAAATTATGCTGACAAGCATTTCCACCATCTACAGCTTGGCTTCCTTGAGGAGGAACTGACTCTGGGGGCATAGAAGTGAGGCCAGAGGAGGAGACAGCATGGCCCAGCAGCACTGTGGAGAGCTTGTGCAGGAAATGCCTGGAAATTAGGGCATGAACTTCTCAGATAAAATGATTATCAGATTTCTCAAGATTTATATGAGACATCAAGTCCCATTAAAAGCTAAATATTTTTCCAAATATTTTTCCACTTTTCCCTTCCTAGGCTCTCTTTCAGAGATCTGGGCATCACAAAATGAGTAATAATCACGAAGAAATCAAAATGAGACCTGGTCCAATAGTTGAGAAAATAAAAGAAGAAAAGTAATATAAGCATTAAAAAAAGTAAATGAATAATATACATGAAAAAACTATCTAAAGAGTTCAGACTATTGGTTCACCATAATCTCAAAGAAATTGTAGATCATATCAGCTATTAAAACATGAACTAAAATGTAAACATAAATATTTAAAAGGGAGACTATACAATCATAGAAGAAAGAAATAAGTGAATTTACAGAATTCTGGAAATAAATTTAAGAGAAAGGTAGACATTTACAGAAATTAAAATTATAAACAAACCAAGGAAAAAATAAAATAAAAAATAAAAGATATGGTAAATAGGCTTCAGGAAAGCATGCTATATTAAACATAGTAGATATTTGCCATTTGTCATTAACTTTGCCCACCCAACCTATGAATTTCTCTCAATGTTTGATGAGTATCTTATTTTATGCCAGATTGCTTGCCTAGATTCCCTTGCAAATCAGACAAAGTAGAGTGATTTGGGTTTTGCCAATAAACACTCATAGAGGACTGGACACAGCAGAAGAAAGGATTAGTGAATTCAAACACAGGCTAATAGAAAGTCTCCAAACTGAAAGATAGAGACAGACAGAGAGAGAGAATAGAAATACACACGTGGGCTGTGGTCAAATCATCTCACATAAAGTACAGTTGGAGATCAGAAGAAGACCAGAAATAATGGGCAGAAGAAACACTGGAAAAGATAATGACTAAGCATTTTACAAATTGATAAAAGAAAACATTAACCCACTGATTCTAGAAGCTCAGTGAACTCAAAGTAACAAAAACAAAACACAGTTCAACAAGAAAAACATATACCAAGGCACATCACGGTCAAATTCCCTAAAAAAACAAAGATAAAGAAAGAACAATCCTAAAGTAAGCTTAAGGCACAGAAAACATTGCACCAAAGGAGCAAGACTTAGAATTACAGATGACTTTTGAACAGAAGTTATGGAAGCCAGAAGACAACAGATGTTTAAAGAGTTGGGGGAAGTCTGCCAACCTAGAACTTATTTCCTGCAAATGTGCACTGTAACAAGTATTACAGAATGGTCTTCAGGATGAATAATAATAATACCACATGGAAGCATGCAACTTCAGAAAAGACCAAAGAGCACCTGAAAATGCAAATATGTCAGTAAATATACAGAGCAATGTTGTCTGGCTAAAGCAAAAACAAATAATTATAATTTGAGACATTTGTAATCTATGGACCTATTAAATATATTACAAAAATAACACAAAAAGAGAGAGTAAATAAACTGTTGTAAGATTTTTTCTCAAAGTTCAGGAAATAGTAATCATATCTATTTAAAGTAAATCATAATTAGTCAAAGATGTCTATAGTAATTTTTAGGGTAACTACAAAAAAACTTAAAATATATATATATATATTCAAAAAAAATTAAACCAAAAAGAGATGAAAAAGAATTAAAGAATGGAACCAAAGAGGAAAAAAAATTGATAAAAAATATCCAGGTGATTAACTTGAAACAAATATATAAGTAATTATGCTAAATGCAAGTAGATTAGACATTTCACTCAAACTGCAAAGACTGTCATTCTGGGAGAAAATATAAGATCCAACTATGTGCTGCTTGCAAAAGGTGCACTGAGTATAAATGCAAAGAATGTACCATTACAGCATCTACAAACGTTAGAAAGATAACACCTTTGTCAATCAATTTGAAATGGACTTTCCTTGAGACTGATACATTCTTGAAAATATGCATTTTATTAGAATAAAACACTGACACAGGAATAAATACAGAATCTAATAAGTCCTATATCTGTCAGCAATATTGAATCTACAGTTGAAAACTTACCTGCCAACAACCTTCCGACCCAGAGAGCTTCACTGGTGAATTCTTCTAAGTATTTAAGGAAGTGGTAAGGCTATTATCCAAACTCTTCAGAAAACAGAGAAAATAGAAGCAATTCCCAACTCAATTTATGAGGCTGGCATAATCCTGAAATAAAAATCTAAGAAGAACATTATGAGCAAATAAAATTATGGACCAGTATCTTTTATAAATATAGAAACAAAAATCCTGAGCAAAATGCTTGTAAAGAGAATGAGTCTACATAAAATTAATAAAGTATCCTGGTTGTTGCAGGAATATATGTTTACTTGGATACCTGAAATTTAATCACTGTGATTTACCATATTAACAGAATAAAGGAGAAAAACCACATGATCATTTATTAGATTCACTAGAAGCAAATGTCTAATAAAATTCACAACCTGCTCTTAATAAAAACCTCCATCAAAGTAGAAATGGAAAGAAAAGCTTCCCAATATGGTAACAATTTAAAAACAAAACAAAACAAAAACAAAAACACCTGTAGTTGACATTTCACTTAAATATCAAAGCTTTCTTCTCTAAGATTGAGAGTAGTCTGAGAATGTTTGCTGTCAATACTTCTATTCAACAATCTTCTAGAAATGCAAGTACATTAAATAAGGCAAGAAAAAGAAACAAAAGTTGTGAAAATTGAAATAAAATTACTCTTTATTTACCATTATTACATTTGTAAAAAGTCTGAAACAATCTATAGACCAGTAAAGTTAATGTGAATTTTATAAGGACACTGAATTCAAAGTCAATGTAAAAACAGTGTTTTCATGTACAAGTATCAAACAATTGAAAAACAAATTTTTATTATTATTAGAGGTCAGCAAACTTTTTAAAGGGCCAGATAATGAATAATCCAGGGTTGTATACCACATATAGTTTCTATTGCATATTCTTTGTTCTCTCTTTTTTTTCTTGGTCTTTTAAAAACATGAGAATAATTCTTAGCTCACAGGTTGTACGGAAACAGGCTAGAGGCTCAATCTGGCCTGCGGGTCTCAGGTTGCTGACACCTGCTCATAGCAACAAGGAATATTAAATACATAGGAATCAACTTGAGGGACGCTATGCATAACTTCTACACTGAAAACCAGAAAGCATAGCTGAAAGAAATTAAAGAATACACAGAGAAATGAAAAATATACTATGATTTGATAAGGATTACTTTCTCAAGTAATTGTCCTGTGAGAATTTCCTATCTGTATTAAAAAAGTGAAGAACTTCTGTTTGTCAAAAAACTTCAAGAGAATGAAAAAAATAATAATAAGCCCCAGCTGGGAGAAAATATTTGCATTAAATATATCTGACAAATATCTCACAACCAGGACATGTAAGAACTCTTACAACTCAGTAAGAAAAAGTAATCATCAAATTAGAACAGAGCAAAAGACTTACATAGGCTTTTTATAAAAGGATATTAAAAGGCCAATAAGCAAATGTACTTGGCATCATTAATCAGCAAGGACATGCAAATTAAAACCCATCATCTGAGACCCCTACACACCCACCATGAGGAATAAATGAGAAAGACAGGCAATTCCAAGTGTTGATCAGGATGCAAGGACAATGGAATTCTACTACATTATTTTTAGCAATAAATTTGTACAACCATTTGAGATCTGTTTGACAGTACCTACCCTAGCTAAATACACATCTGTACTGAACCAGCAATCCCATTCCTCAGTGTGGGCCCAAGAGAATTAGCCTGTCTGTCCACAAAAGGGTATAAAAATGTTTGTAGAAAATTTATTCATAATAAGCAAAAAATACAACAGGAAAACGAATAATAAATTATGGAGTCATAGACTGTAATACTATATAACCATAAAAATAATGTAAAGCAATGATCTTGGTTCTACCTATGTGCGTGACTCCCACAAACCTTAGGCTGCACAATAAAAGCCATACACAAAAAAGCACCTGCTGTATTGTATGAGTCTGCTTGTAGGGAGTTTGACATGAAACAAGATTGATCTATTGAGATAAAAGTCAAATAGTGGCTCTTTTTGGGCAGAGAAGGGATAAATTATACTCAATGTGTTTTGTCTACTATTGAACTGGGTGGTGGCTACAAAGCATATGGGAAGATGCAAATTCATCAATTTGTTCAGTGTACACTGAAGATGAGCATGCTTCACACTAATATTTATGCTTTTTTTCAAATTAAAAAAAAGGAGATTCAGAAAATGAAAATAAAAGTATACTATTTTAAGAAATTTGGCTATAAAAAGAGAGAGTTGTAGGCTGAGAAAGAAAACAAGCAAACACACTCACATACATAGATGCTCACCCAGTGAGCACCAAGGTGAGAAGATAAATGGTTCTAAGACGACTGAAAAACCAGGAAGAACATCCAGCGTCCAGGGCAAGAAGTAGGGTTATAATGGGCAAATGAAGGAAAGGAAGCATAAGAAGATATATTTAGGAAAATGACTATTTAGATAAAGAGTGGAGAGTTGAAAGAACTCCCTGTTGGTAGCTGAGTTTTCTCAAGTCTAGGGCATCTCCGGCTTCTGACAGGGGCCAGGGTGACACCTGAAGACCACAGTGATGGTCTGCAGTGGGCCTTCCAAGGGCAGGCCATGCTGTGTGAGCCCTTCAGCAGGTCAGGGGTAAGAGCCTGAAGGTCACGGAATTGATTGTCTTCCAGAGGTTTTCACTATTGGGGGAAGACTGAGATTACAAGGAGGTTACAGATCCTGGGACTGGTGAAGGAAGTGGAGCTTGAGGTTGGATGGGGAAGGAAAGTAAGTCAGTAGGATGGAGTAGATCCCAAGGGAGAGGTCTCAGTGTAAACACATGAGAGAGAGAGAGGTGTAACAGGGGCGTGCACATCTGGGTTGGTCTCGGGGGTATTGCAGGAATTCTAACAGTGGAAGTGTGTCACTGCAGCTGGGAGCCTGTTGGTAGGATGGATGCCCTGGTTGTGGGCTTCAAAGTCACCCTGGGTGACGGCAGGATATGGGGTGGAGAGGAAGGCTTTGCTCACGTGTGAAAGTCCTTACCTATGGACTCCCAGTGATGACAGTGGAAAGATACTGCACTGAAGACTCAGCTCACATGCTACTTTTATGCCTTTCTAGTAGAGGAACATGAGAAAAAGGTTTTGTGGTAGATTGTTGTAGGAAGGCTCCCAGTGACCCATGTCTCTCTGTGTCCACTGCTTGGGTTGTCCACTCCCACAATTACTGTGACCTGGGACTTGCTTTGGCCAATGGGACAACAGCAAACACGATTCAAGCAGAAGCTTGTAAGGAGCTTGCACAGTGAGGCTTATACCCTCTGGATGCCTTTTGAACCCTGTTGTGATTCTGTGAAGAATCCTGGGCTAGCTTATTGGAGGGTAAGATGCTGTGTGGAGCAGGGCTGAGTCTCACAGCTTGGGCCCTCTGCAACAGCCAGCATGTGAAGGCAGGCATCTTGGAACATCCACAGAGCTTGGCCAGAGCAGAAGGAAGAGCTGCCCTGCTGACCCAGAGGGAATTAATAAACGTCTGTCGTTTAAGCAATAAGTTTTTTGAGTCATTTGTTATACGGCAACAACTAACTTATACACTTTACAAAAAGTAAGAATGTTTTCATTCTTAGAACATTGCAAAACTATCTCTACCATAATATTGTTTCTTTTTAAATAGGCACGTTTTAAAAGAGATTATCTATTGGACTTGAGACTGAAATGGATCAGAATATGTTATCCCCAAAACATGCCACTTTGCCACAAGGATCATTTTGAACCGAAGGTGATTGAGAATCAGCAGATGCAGGAAGAATTCTCTCCCCTCTTTGTTTCTGCTTTAAAGTAGGGCGTATATTTCCCTTAGTGCTCACATCTTTCTAAACCAGACCAGAAAGAAGAGAGTAGCTCCTATCATTGGAGACAGAGTTGGCCCCAAGATGAGATGACAGAAATAAATTTCACTAAATTAACCCTTATCTTCCACTAGATTCCCCCGTATATTTCTTTTTTTCTTTTTTAAAAATTGAATTATAGTTGATTTACAATGTTGTGTTAGTTTCTGGTGTACAGCATAGTGATTCAGTTATACATACATATATATATATATATACACATACATATACACACAAACACACATGCATACATACACACATATATTCCTTTTCAGATTATTTTTAATTATAGGTTATTACAAGATACTGAATAGATTTCTCTGTGCTATATAGTAGGACCTTGCTGTTTATCTATTTTATGTGTAGTAGTTTGTATCTGCTGATAGAAATTGGGGATTACCAGACATTTCCTTGTCACTTTCCCACAGTTTATCGTCCCTTGAAGCCAAACCCTCTTTTCTTTGTTAAAATGATGTATAAGCCTCCAAGTCTAAACACTTTGTCGAGTTTCACTCCTTTTCTGTGAGGTCCTGCGCACAGAAAGTATTATAAATATTAATAAATAATAATTATAGAAAATAAATTTATAAAATAACAACAAATGAAATAGAAATGAAGTACTTCTTTCTCTTAATCTGTCTTGTCAGTTAAGTTCACAGGCCCCCAGTCACAGAACCCAAGAGGATACAAGAAGACGTTTTTCTATCCTGGCAGTTTAATTAATGGAGTACCTTTTCCTTTTTTCCTATACATTTCAGGATTATTTGACTTTTTAGAATAAGCTTCAGTTACTTTTACTATTAGAGAAAAATGTTAAAAAATTTAAGAAACAGTGTAAATCCATCAAACAGGCAGTATTATATAATACCAAGCATGTTTAGTAATTATTTTTTCCTGATATCCAGCTCTAAGTTATTATTTACATATATTCTGATTCTAGAAAATAGCAATAGGAAAATGAATTAGTAAATGAGGCAGTTTCCTCCAAAGACATCAGACTGGCCTCGTGAAATAGCAGTCGATAGACCAATTTGGCAAAGAGGGTGGGCTTTTTGACAAAACCGCCTTATTCTCATTAAAGCATGCAATGATTGCAGACTGGCTTTGAAGAGCCTTCTCTTTTCAAATCTGCCTCAGTAACACACAGAAAATAAGATAAAATGCCTTCTTTGCTTCCTCTCATTGATATGTCTGCTGTGTTTCAAATTTGAAGTAGTTTTTTTTGGGCAACGAAAATCAAAAAATCATTAAATGATGTTAGAGACAGCAGGAAGTGTGTAAGAATCATAGCCCATCTTGCTGTAGTTCGTATTATTTCATTATCTAAATCAGTGGGTAATGATTTCTTATATATCAAAGCTTATAATTATTTTTCAGGGATGTGAACCATGGAGGAGAGGTGGGTGCTGAAGGATGATGTTGGTAAAAGAGCCGGGTTTCTGCTGAAAAGTGGAGGAATTCACCCAAAGAGCAATTATGTAAATAAAATGTGCCTGCGGCTAGAATAATTTGACTGTCACCCACTGACAGAAATGGCCCCAGGCTCAGGCCCGCACGCACGTATTCACTTAGGGAGGTAGATTCAGCAGGGGCCAGAAAAACCCAGCAGTTTTAATTTATTCACTCCTGACTGTATAATGTTGGAAGGTGGGTCTTCCCTGTAGCTCTGCTTGTTTGCTAGAGATGGTTCTGGAGGGAAGAGCGTCATTAATACTTCCTTTTCCTCATCCAGACCCTTTAGTCTGAGTCCACAGTTTCCTCCTGTCTGAAAAACAAAACCAAAACGTCCACGAACACTGAGACCTTCTTGTCCTCCATTGGCTGTAAAACTCTTTGAAAGACCATCTTGGCAGAAGGAACCTTTGGAATGCATAAAGCATGACATTAAAAAAAAAAAAAAAAAAACAAAAAAACAGCAGTCCAAATGGTACTGGCACGCTTGTATTTTGTCAAGCAGAGCCGTTATTTAAAAACAGATGTTTACTAGGGACAGTTTTAAAAAGAAAGAGCACGTTGTAACTCCAAAAGCTAGAGGAAGGAGATGATCTTGGGCCGTGCTTAGCTTTCTGAAAAATTCATGAAGCTGTCACTCTCGACATGTCTCTCGTGATCTTCCTGAGCTGCATCCTGCCCCACCATCCATCCCTCGTGGTCCAGGGCTGCGGGCCCGCGGTGGGTCTGGGGCCAGGCTTCCCTGCTCTGCGGTCCTCTTTCCAGACCCCCCGGACTCTGGGCTCCCCAATGCCCCCTCCATCCAACGTGTACCCTCACTGCACACCTGTTCTGTGAGCTCTCATGCTGGGCTCCAACACCATCTGGGTCCCCCTGCCTCCCCCTGGGGAGGCCTCGGTGTGAGCTCCTGGGGGACTCAGCTATGACGGAGCCGGACGGAGCCGGCCCGGGGGGGCGCGGGGCCTCTCCACCCCTTCAGGGAACGCGAGCCTGGGTCTTCACCTGCTCCCCACCTTACCTCTCACCCCGTCTAAGGGCAGCTAAGGAGGACAGGAGGGCTTCAGTCCTGCCCACGCTCCGGGAGCCTCAAGGCACACCTGGATGGTGGTCTTTTCTCCAGTGTTTCCCAGGGCTCCTGTCCACTTGAGAGCTGGCGGCTTTTGCTTTTCAAACTCCCTTTTCACGGATAGTTGCCCAGCCCTTACTGCCCAGCTCCTTAACCAGGTGTTTCAGGTCACCCTCTGGTGGTCCCATCCCCATGGAGCCAAGGGGACCGGCCGCTGTGCCCTGTCCAAGCTCCGCCCGCCCGAAGGTCCTCTCCTGAACCCTGGCCATCTGTTCCAGCTCAGGGGCATCTCCCGTTTCTCTCTCAGCTTCTCCCCTCGTAACAATTGGCAAAATCGTCTCTGTGGTTATGAATTAGGGTGAGTAGGTCCTGGTGGTGGGCAAAGGGCAGGGCAGCCTTGTACCAAAGCCCTTTAGGGTTCAGACTGGGAACGGGGGCCAGGCTGGGGGCCACCTGCCACAGTCTTGTAGGGAAGGGGCCTGGGGGTTGGATTGGGGTCCTTGGGTAGAAAGCTGGGGTTCTCTGAGGGTGAGGGCGAGCTCTGCCAGGTGCAGCAGCAGGAGGCAGTCCTTGCCCCCCCAACACTGGCACTGGGACAATGTGCACCTGGAGCTCCCAGTGGGTGCCCTGTGGCCGGTGCCCTGGAAGAGGTTCCCCAGGACAGGATGGAGAGGCTGCCAGTCACACCCAGATGGAGGCAGACGGACAGACCCTCTCTCTCTAGGTGTTGGGAGCTCTGGGTAAGCCCCCAGGGTCCTCAGATAATTCCAGAGACAGACAGAGCCTCGAGAGGGAGACACCAGAGGTGCCGCTGGGGACACCAGGTGTGGGTTCGATGGCTCATCTAAGAACTGAAGAGACGCAGCACAAGAAGTGACAAACCTGAGTGACAACCGGGGACCGGGAGACCAGCGCCCTCCCGGGGTGCCCTGCCGCCCTGCGGCTTGCGGGTACTGTTTCGTTGCATCCTCCTGGCCCGCCAGGTGCTGTCGGTGGCCCCACTTCACAGATGGAAAAGCACGAACAGCAAGAGGTTAAGCAACCAGCTGCACCGCCGGCCCCCAGCCTAGTGTGGACGGTGAGCATCACCCCGGATGCGTGCAGACGCCCAGGGTCTCAGTGCCGTCCCGCTGCTCTCATCTGTCCCCCCGGGAGTGGGCCCCACCAGGGCTGGGGCAGAGCCACTGAGGCCAGAAAGCCCGGGTCTTCCCCAGCCCACCCTGCCCGTGAGCTCTCCAGGCCGTGCAGAGTGCGGCGAACAGCTGCGCTGCGGCTTGAGAGCTGGTCCAGGGCCATTGGCTACCTCAGCCCTCAGGGCGGCGCGCTGCGGAAGCTCTCGGTCACCGCGTCCTCGCGCAGGGACTGATGGAGGGCAGCCTCCTCCTCCCAGGACACTCATGTTTCAGCCGCAAAATCCCCAAACGTAGGTGTCTGAACAAACCCTGAGCATGAGGTGAGACTGGGAGGCTGAACGAATGTTAGGTCAGTGAAATCACCCCAGTGGGCTCGGTGCCGGGTCTGGAAGATTTGTCCCCCTTCACCCTCTGCTGAAAAGGCACCTGTCCTCACCACGAAGGGAGGCAGGCCCTCTGCTCCTGAGAGCCTCCTGCCCACCCAAGGGGGAGGCCTCTGGCCTCCTGCCCAGCCCGGCCCCTGGATTATTGGCCCAAAGACTGAGGACAAGGGCCCCTTCCAGGCACCTCCTTTGGGGGACCCGACATCAGGGGTGCAGCCAGGAGACGGGTCCTGCTGGCAGCCCACTTTCCCTGGACACTCTGCACAGAGTGTCCCCTGCTTTGAGGACACGGGGGAATTTTGATTCACCCATCATGCTCATTCCTCAGTCTTCACTGCTCTTTGGACGCTGAGTTCTGGGAAATAAGCCCACTGCCCCGCTCTCGAGGGCTCCCCAGTCTACAGCAGGAGACTGAAGACTCCACTGCAGGACTGTGAAAGTCTGCAGGGCAGCCAGCTCCCCTGGATGGCCGGGAAACACCGAGGGGCGACCTTGGGTGACCTGGGACCCCACGCGTGGGAACAGCATGGACCTGAAGCAGAGGTGGGTGGACATGGCTGTGAGCCTGGAACTGGAGGGACAGGAGGGGAGCCCCGTCTCTCACCTGCAGAAGGAGACAGGAGCCACTCCCCTGGGCCCCCTCTGCTGCCCACAGCCAGCCTCTCCAGAGACACAGGCGGCTGCTCCAGAAGGCTTGCTGATTAAGACCAAAAGGAAGAAAGGAAGGAGGGAAAACCACTAATTAGGGGATCTGCTTCAAGAAATGAGTGCACGTAACAAAGTGATCCCTCTCCGTCTCCCCGGGGTTCCCCCGGGCCAGTTAGGGGTGGGAGGAGGCTCGGTGAGGACCGGGGCCCTGATTCACCTGCACGTACCACGCGGGGCGGGACGGAGCCCGCCGCGTGCCTCGGCAGTTTAGACAGAACCCCTCGGTCCTGTTACCGCGTCAGCTCTGGGGAAAGCTTTGCACACGTGGGTGTGTTGTGTGCCGTGCACGTGCCGTGTGTGAGTGCGCCCTGTGCACCAGCGCGTGTGTGCTGGGCACGCGGCACGTGTGTGCTGCCTGTGGGTCGCGGGTGGATGTGAATGTGTGCGTGTGTGTGTCTCCCTCCCATGCTTGTTCCTGGGCCCTCACGCTGAGCAGGTATCGAGGACTGTGGTAACCCCTGGGCACCGCAAAGCCCAGACCCGACGCCAGGCTAACGAGACAGCCGAGGTCCGTGTGCGCTCGGTGCTTATTTCAGCAGAAGGGAGTGAGTGCCCTTCTCAGGGGAGAGAACCATCGTTCAGTGGCCAAGAACAGGCCTGGAATGAGAGTCCTTGGCCTTGAACTCCAGCCCCGTCCTTGCCGTCTCGGCACGTGGGAGAAGCTTCTAGAGGGCCCTTCGTGCCTCCACCAGCTGCCCCCCACGTCTGCGGCCTCCCCACTCTCCCGAGGACGTCCTGCTCCCTCCGCGTCCCTCTGACTCGGGGTTTGCGGGGCAAAAGAGCTGTCCCTTTCTTTCCAGTGGAGGCTGGAGGGCCGGGGTTGGGTCTCCCTGCCTCCCACCGGACCACCTGATCAGGACCCGGCTGCCGGTAAACCCATCAGGGTGGTCTGCACACGTCTAGTCTGTGATCCTGCCCGGACGCCAGCCAGACTGTTGCCTCGGTGGGAGATGGAGTGACAGGGGCCAGGGTGGGAGTCAGGCTGCGGGCTGCAGGCCTGGCTCCGCCCTCCCGGGGCTGGTGGCCTCATCTCCCCAGGGGGCTCCCTCGGGCCCTGGGAGCAGGAAGCAGATGGTGAGAGTCGGGTGACCAGGGCACGCAGGCAGTGAGCAGGTGTGAGGGGTGTCCTCGCTTAGAACCGAAGCCACTTGACGTGAACTTCAAGACCGCGCCGTGAAGAGTCCACTCAGCCAGCAACACAAGGGCGCCCCTGGGGCCGCGCGCCTCGGCCTGGACGCTGCAGCCCGCGGGGAGGGCGGTTTCTGAGACGAGAGTCTGAAGGCTTCCAGCTCCCTTCAGGGGAGGCGGTTGTCTGCTGCTCTTTCTTGCAGCAGCGGGTGGTTGCGGGGGGGTGGCCGGGCCGTCCCGTCTGTAACTGCGGTTACTGCGAAGTGTCATTCGGCTCAGGCTCCGCATCGCAGCCTGGCGGCTCAGACGTGGGCGTTCGCTGTCCCGCAGTAGGAGGCCGGGGCCCGAGATCACGCTGTCGCAGCGCTGGTTCTTCCGCGGCCTCCCCGCGTCCTCGCGCCGCCGGCCCTCCGTGCTTGCGTCCTGACCCCGTCCTTGTAAGGATGCCAGTCACGTGGGACCAGAGGCTGCCTTAATAACCTCATTCAGTAGGACCACCTCTTTCTTTAGAGACGTCTTCAGATACGCTCGCGTTCGGAGGCGCTGAGGGCCGGGACTTCTACACAGGGACGCGGGGACGCCAGGCGGCCCCCCCGTAACAGAGACTTGCCCACAGTAGTGGCTGCCAGTTCACATCGTCTGGGGGTGGAAGGCCAGGGCCCTGCGTGCCTGGCAACTAATGGGTACTCGAGAAATGTTTGCGTGAATTCATGAAAGCGGTTTTGTTGCGTCATAATTGCAGTAATACTTGACCGGTTTCTAATGTGATTTCTTTGCCTTTTTGAGGGCTTTCCCCCCATTTTGTAATGCTGCGGGCACCGTCATTTAATCTTCTCAAACTGCACTTATCTGGACGCTTTTTGAGTGTCTTGTGTGTTAACCCCAAGAACGGACGCTCAGCGAGACGGTCTGGCACTTACCGGAGGCGGAGGCCCTGCGGCGCGCTTCTGGGCCTTTGAACCCTCTGCCCCCCGGTCCCCGAACCTCGTTAAGCAAATACTTGCCCTGGTTTTCATCGCGGGGCGTTTGCACACAGGTTTGCTCTCTGCCGCGGATGTTGACTCCTCTCGGCCCAGCCACGTCTTAAACGCAGCGGCTCTAACTCATAAAATTAATTCCCTTTTCGTGGGATTGTCAGAAATGAGGATTGTTCTGACCTCTGGGTGAACTCGTCAGCTGAAATGAAGTTGTTCACTGAGCTGGAGAAGGCGCAGCTCGGTTCCGAGAGATTAATCAGCCCATCAGCCCCGGGAAGGGGCCGGCGCCGGCCCGTCACGCTGACCCCGGCAGCTCCGGGCCCCGGCAAATGAAAGCCATCACTCCTGGCCAGGAAGATACTAAATTATAGGCTTTTAAATTTAATTTTCAGTTTACTTGTGTTTTCGATTAGCGTGCCATGTCTCATAAAGACGGCAGTACCTTTGGGAAGTAAACACCTCCGTGTAGCTCCCGTGGCCGCGGGCACCCAAAGGCGAATTCCACCCACGATCTGTCAGTGCGAGAAACGGGGGTGGGCCTTTCCCCCGGGACACCTGAAGCAACAATAGCAAACTGTTTTCTTCCTGCCCAAATCAATGGCAGCCTTGGAAAAACGTCGCCCTGGGCCGGGGGCCACAGGACTTCCTGGCAGGCTCTCAGCACTAACTTCGGGTCGCCGGAGGCCTGCGGATGGCTGTCCACTCTGTTCACTGCTGCAAGGAGGCGTCTCCTGGGTGGGAAAACCAAAGGCTGGATGCCACTTGCCAGTCGTCAGCCGGGAAGAGCTGTCCCCTCGTCTCCGCGGGACGTCAGCCGTGCGTGCAGGGACGGGGGCGCCGTCTGTGGTCCAGAGCAAACGGCAGGACGGCAGCCTCGCGGAGAACCCTGAGGGCTGGCGACCTCCCTCCACTGTGTGCTCCCTGCTCCTGGAGGGAACCAGCCCTCCCTGCTCCTGGAGGCGAGCTTCGGAGAAAACCCTGCGACTATGCACTCTCGAGGGGAGGGGGGAGACGCCACACCCCCTCCCCGCGGGCAGACGCCCCTCTGCTGGGCCCCACGCCGGCTCGCCTGCTGTCGCCCCCCACAGGACACTCGCGTGCTGATGCCCGCGTCCACCCTGCTCTCCAGGTCCCTGTCCCCACAGAAGCCACTCCTGACCCGACCCCCGGGGCATTTCCTGACACTACCTGCTGGTCAGCAGCCCCAAATAGGTTTAGTTTGTCTCCTCCAGGTTAGAAGATTACCAAGAAAAAGACACAATAAACATCAACAAAGGAACTTCGGAAGAGTTTTAAATGGTATCCCTTACATAGTCTATAAAAATCAGTCTTACTCTTGTTTTTTTAACTTACTTAACATTTCTACAGCACATTTCCTTCCTTCCATTCTTCCTTCCTTCCTTCCTTCCTTCCTTCCCTCCTCCTTTCTCTCTTCCTCTCTGCCCTGTGTGCAGAGAGGCCTCTGCAGACGCCATCTGCCCTGGGACGCAGCCGCCCGTCTGCTCTGGGCATCCGCCCTCCTGAGAAGCAGGGCTTATCTGTCCCTCCCATGCACGGCGTTGTGACACTGCAACTCGGGTGCCTTACAGGGTCAGCCTCCCACGTCACCCAGCTTGCCTTAACACCGGGGAGTCCAGGCCCCGCCCCCTCATCTTCTGTCCCTCTGCCAGGAGCACTAGCACCCTTGGCCCCCAGGGTCCCCTGCCAGCCCGAGTCCCGGAGGTCCTGCCAGGGTCACATGCAGGGGCTGTGGCCGACAGTGCATTTGCAGCCTGCAAGTCTGCTGCTCTGTTTCCTGTTCTTCCTGAGACTTGTCTCTGCCCAGAGTCACAGTCACAGTGGGTCCCACGCAGACGCGGTGGCTGGAGAATTGGGTCACCGGGCAGGCTGTGCACCCTGAAGGGGGTTCGGAGGGATCCCAGTGGCCAGGCTGGACTTACTTCCTCAGGAACGTGCCTGCGTGCGGCTAGTCTCCCACACGCCTGGGCCCCGCCTGGGGCGACTGGCAGGCTTCCACAGACGCAGACGGACCGACTGACTTAAAGGGAGAGTCAGTCCTCAGCAGCAGTGAGCGTGGCCTCTGAAGGGGGGAAGGGTGTGCCCCACGAAGGTGCAGGGGCCCCAGGAGCCGCTTTCTGCTCTGTGTCGATGCCACGGGTTGAACGTGTCCCCCTCAAATTCCTGTGTTGATGCCCTAGCCCCCAGGTGACCTCAGGATGTGACTGCAGACTTTAAAGACTGGTCTTTAAAGAGGTAATGAAGCTAAAATGCAGTCCCTAGGGTGGGTGGGTCCTAACCCAATAGGGCTGGTGTCCTTGTGGGAAGAGGAGGCAAGGACACAGATACGGAGGGAGGGAGGGCAGGACAGCAGCACGAGGACACGGAGACACTGACCCTGCTGGCACCTGGGCTTCCAGCCTCTGGCCTGTGAGATACACTTCTGTTGTGTCCCAAGTACTTACCGCCAGACTGTCAGTCATTTCATTCAGATCAGTGCCACCCGTGCTTGTGAGGGGCTGGCTGCCGTGGTGCCTGAGCGGTCAGGGGCTCGCCTGGACGTGGCATGGGCCCAGAGCGTGGAAGTCTCTCCCCATTAGTGAGGAGCAGAAAACCCTGTCCCATTGGCACACTGACCGTGGGGTCCACTCTGAGCATCAGAGTCCACAAGGAGGAGTTGTCATTAGCTGGGATGTGGGCTTGTGCATGTGATCAACTGGGGACACCAGTGGCTCGCCTCAAACCTATTTTCTGCAAGGCCCTCCAGGAGTTCCTTGCCTGGTGTCCCCTGTCCAAGCCTAGGGGCTGTCCCCTGCTCCCTGGTGCCCCTTACCCTCTCCAGCCAGGCACACGTCCAAGGTTTTATTTATCAACTCTTCTGAGGCCTCTTTTTCATCAGTAAGTGAAGTCTGCCCTGGGTCCCCTCAGCTCAAATACAGGGGATTTGAAGAAAGGGCCCCGGTTTGGTTCCTTCACAGCCGCAGTGCAGCTGCCCCACCCCATGGGCTGCCTCGGTCCCCCCACAGTTGGTTGGGGGAGGACACAGTGTCCCCACCACAGCCAGCTGCGTGACAAACGGTTTCGGTTCCCAGGGGACAGCATCGCGTTACGTCGCTAACGCTGGGTTATGAGACAAATAAACTGCAGAGTGAGGACGCCAGTGCTTCTGCTCCGGGCGACACTGCTCTCGTCCCATGAACCGCTTCTCGTTTCTTCTCTCGCTCCTGTTGAGGACTTACCTTCCCGGTGTGCCGACCGCTGCTGGCGCGTTTTCCTGACTGGGGGTGGACTCCACGTGGCGGTGAACACGCGCCATCACCTTTGGGTGCAGAAGCAAGTTGGTGGTGTTACTCCTTCCATGTCAAACCGAGCTCCTGTGATGGGGGGACACCCAGCCTCAGACGGCTGAGGGTCCAAATCCCACCCAGAGGTGAACCCCCACGTCTGGAATGAATAGTCCCGCCTGGAGGTTAAATACAACGCTTGCTGTAGATTTGGGCGCTTAGATTAAACCGCGCGTTACGCCGAGCAAAGGAATGATGCTATGGCGGAACAGACCCACAGGCGCCGAAACCGCCGCAGCTTCCAAGGAACAAACTGCGATTTCACCGTGAAGGCAAAGTTCCTTTTCAGTCTTGATTTATACTAAAGGCGGGCTGTGAGTCAAACGGAAACAGAATCAAGGCGGTCTCGGAAAGGAGCCTGCAGATGAGGACACACAATCCCAAACGTGATTAAAGGCTCCTCTGTCAAAAATGTCGCCCTGGCTTTTCCGAAGAGCAGGGAAGTATCGCGTGTTCTGAGTCACTGTCATAACTCAGACGTTGGTAATTGTCTTCAAGTTGTAACTGTCAGCCTTGCAATCTGACTTGCACTGCAAATGAGAAGTATTAATTAAATAGTAAAAGTGTTTAAAAGTGACTCTAGTCAATGTCTTGGGGGTCACCGGGTCAAAGCTGTGCTTGGAGACCTATTCTGAACTTGAATGATGCTTTGGGATAAACACATATTTACAACAAGTGTTTATTTTCCCTATAGTTCAGATTAGGGCGCGTTTAGAATAAACTTCAAGTCTGGACAGGTTTCTATTCTCATGCATTCTTAGTTGGAGTTTAGTAAAAATCTTCCTTTAAGCAACAGAAGAGAGAAACACATTTTTAAAGATTTAATTTCAGTTTTTCATTGCCTCTGTTTCAGAACAAGCTAGATTATTAGCTGAAAAGGAGAATATTTTAATGCTTGAAGCTGTGAGCTTAATATGCAGTTTAATATAAAATGTGACATTACAGGTTGGTTGAAATCAGAATGCCAAAGCACCAGAATTCAGAGCAGTTCTTAATGACCCAGTGCATTCAAGACAGTTCTATTTTCAGGCAGTTTTGGGAATTTAAGCTATATTGAAATAAAAATAAATTCATACATGTGAAAACTTAGATATTTGAATAAGCAGTAACTTTTGGGCAGGCTGGTGAGTCCACTGGTCCCACACTTTGCTGTCTCAGAAGGAAAAAGGACCACATCAAGGACCATCACATTTCCCTGCTGACTGCACCCTCAGGGCCACACCTGTGAGCGAGCCGGGCCACGAGCAGGTGACGGCAGCCCTGGTCCGGCCGTAAGTGCCACGCCGCAGGGACCGCACAGGGAGCCCCGGGTGCGTGCGCAGGCGGCCCGTGAGGCAGGGCTGTGCCCTCAGCAGCACCCAGCGCCCGCCCGTCCATCTGGCGATGGACCCGGGTGCTCACTTGTCGTTGCAGAGAGCAGTCCAGGGCTACGAAACCTGCACTCGGGCCTCCTTTTCTATTCATTGCTGCTCTGTCAGTAGGTTATATGAGGTTTAATGCAAGTCATTTATCCATATATGAAGAATTTACCCCAAACCTAGGGCTGAGAAAGTCAGAGAAGTACATGTGAAGGTGAATTTTCCCAATAAACTGTCAATTTATTTTATTGATCATTTCTCTGAGAAAACATGGGTAACTTGGGTCCTTCATTATTGCCCCATCTAGGACCTTCTTGTGTTTTACTGGAGGCTGCAACATTTTCCTTCCCGCTTATCTTTAAAATTTTGTAGAACCTGGAGTGAAGAGGGGCCCCGAACTGTGCAACCTCGTGTTTCCACCGGTGGGGGCCACGCGGCTCTGGGCTGGCATGCTGTTTGTGTGAGCACCCTGCTGGGTGCACGTACGGTGCTGGGATAAAACAGTGCTTCCATACACTGTACATACATGCACATACGTGGTGCCACATACATAGCTATGCATGGAAATCCATTTCTGTATGTACATATATATACACATCTATGCATAATTTATTATTTTAATAGATGATTTAGTCTAGAAACTAAAAAGGAAAAAAATCGTTTTGTAGTGAAGTCTCTGTCCACTCTGCTTGCTCCGCCCGGCGGACACTGATGTCCTCCCACTTCAGAGACCTTGTACCCAAACACAAGCAGGGACAGGGGTTCCTGCCACCGCCTCTTCCCCTGCAACTAGCAGCTCACTAAGCGTGTGTTCGTGCCCGCTCCTCTGACTCATCAGCGTGTCTTGGGGCTCTCCATATTAATACATCAAAGCGTTCCTGTTCATTCTCCTCGCTGCATGGTATCCCTTTGCTTGGCATAAATTAAATGTGATTTTTTTCACACCTGGGTCATTGTTGGTGGACACGGGTAATTATAAACGGTTGTTTTTAATGGGAGGGGCAATGTTGTGAATTAGAAAGGACGTTTTTTAATATTAGAAACAAAAACCTATATTTAAACATGTCAAAGCAAACAATCCACATGCCGTTTTTCGCACGTATCGCTTTTTGTTATGAAGTTGCTCGGCTGCGTGCAGCCGCACCTGTAAGCGCGGTGGGCGTTGCCGAGTCATGCACGAGCGAGGCTGTCAATTTACTGCTGCACCCGCGGCGTCTGAGGTGAAGCGCCCCCTGGGGGCCCCGCCCGCACGCGCTGCCCGCCTTCCGCAGCGCGCCGCCTGCAGGAGGCGCGCCGCCCTTGCCTCCGCTCTCTGCCTCCGCGCGAGCCTCAGGCTCTCGTCGGCCGGGAGCAAGCACCTGGCCTGGCCTCTCCGCGCCTTCCGTCCGCGTTCTCGCCCAGTTCTTGACTGCCTCCGGGCCTTTCTCTCACGGCCTGGCAGGAATTCCCTGCCTAGTAGAAAGGCAAGCTGCTTGGCAGTAATCGGACTCGCAAACGCTGTTCGCTTTGCTGACGGCGCTCTCTCCGCGGCGGAGCCTCGCGTTGCCGTCGCCACGTTTCCCGGCCTTGTCCGATTCGGCGCGGGCTCAAGTCACGACTGGGAAGAATTGCTCTCTTACGGCTCCTTCTGTTTTTCCATCGTTATCAACGATAAACCTTCAATCCGCTTGGACTCTCACCTTCTTCCGCGGGGAGGACAGAAGCCGGCCCATTCCTCGTCTCAGAAGGTACTCGGAGGCCGGCGCGGGCCCCCGGCCCAGCCGCGCGCTGACGTCGCGTCCTCGCCCTGCGCGGGCTCCCCTTACGCGCGGGCGCCGTCTGTGGCCGTCCCGTCCCTCCGCAGGGTCTCCGCCCGCAGCGCCGCTGTGGTGTTTGAGGCTTAGAATACGTTTCGGCGTCCGACAGCTGTTGCTCCTCATTGCTTTTGTGCCTGTTTAGACTTTTCGCAAATATTATTCTTTTTATGTCGTTTACTTCTGGCAGTCAGTCTTCATTCTCTTTGAGTTACAGTTTTCTCTTTTGCATTTGGGGGGATTCGCTGTCCCCCCTCCTTCCATCACCCAGAGTCACCCCGCACTGGGGGAGCCCCAGGGACACGCTGACCCCGGGGGTCCAGGTCTGTGTGAGCAGACAGGTCAGAGGCTGGGAGACACACCACGTCCAGGAAACTCTCCAACAAGTCTGAGGCCGAAGTCTTCCCTGGAGGAAGCGCGGGCCGGGCGTCCACTGCCCTCGATCCGGGCCGGTGGCAGGAATGGGAACAGCTCCGCTAGTCTGTCCCCAGAGCCGCTCCGTCCCTCAGCCCCGGGCTTCTTCTCACTTTGACATCCACCCACTGTGCACACACACAACACACACTCCACACACAATCCGTGTATCACACACACCACCCGCATCACACACAAAACACACCACCCTCCACCCACACACCCAAAGCACACACCATACAAGTCTACACACAACAAGCACATAGGACACACTGCTCACATATAAAAATGGAGTTGAAAGTCAAAAGCACGTACCGCTCCTGGTGCTGGGTTTAATGGCGTCTGGGCCTGTTCGTGCGAGTCTATTCACTTCTGTTTATTCTGCCATGTCCCCAGAATGCTGCTTCCGGCCCACTGACTTGATTTCTGAGACGTCCCTATGCGGGGCGGAGGGTGCTGCTGGCCAGCAGTGCTGCGCCCACGGGGAGACACTGCCTGCCACCCACCACCTGTCACCTGTCACCTGGTCCCCTGCAACCTCGGGCTCTCCAGCTGGGCGGGTTAAGTCCCGGCTGGATCTGCAGAGGCTGAGCAGCCCTCACGTGGTGCTGCACAGAGGAGCTGCCTATGTACTTAAAACAAAACGCCCTCCTCTTCTGGACGTGGACGCCTGGGGCTCCCTGCGAGTGACAGCAGACCCTCGTGCCCCTGACCAGGTGACGCCCCAGTGCTCCC
The DNA here is from genome assembly GCF_048773025.1 of Camelus bactrianus. Classification (NCBI taxonomy): domain Eukaryota; kingdom Metazoa; phylum Chordata; class Mammalia; order Artiodactyla; family Camelidae; genus Camelus; species Camelus bactrianus. The sequence continues at coordinate 3,558,150 of NC_133541.1, forward strand.
CGTTCCCGCCCTCTGGGGTCAGAGTGTGCCCCTCAGACGCAGCCAGGCGATAGCTGAGGTCTGCTCCTCGGCCTGGATGGAGGCCCCCAGGGTGAGGGGAGTGTGGTGCCCGCACACAGCAGGGAGCTCCCTCAGTGAGCAGCGGCCGGTGCCCTGGGGGCCGCCCACGGGAGTCTCCAGGCAAACCAGCCAGCCAGCCCACAGGAGGGGGGGCGCGTCTGCCGGCGCCCTGTGTCTGCCGAAGGTTCACTTTTCAAGAGCCATCAGTTTTGCTTTTTAAAAAAAATTATTTATTTGTCTGTCTGTCTGTCTGTCTGTCTGTCTGTCTGTCTGTCTGTCTTGTCTACCCGCATTTTCAAGGAGCTGCGCTTTCACAGGCTGCCGCGGAGGAGGAAGACGGGGCCTTCTCAGGCGGTCTGAATTCCGCAGCCCGACCCGCAGCCGCTCGTCAGCGTCTCTCTGGGAAGTCGCTGTCTCGTCGCTCTGTTTGGCATCGGATATGCGGTCGGCAAGTGTTTACATTAAGGAGCATACAGTAAGTCTCCCCTTAGAAGCAAATTAACAGCCGGGCGCCGGGAGGAGCCGACTCCCTCTGAATACTGATGCCCCGCCCCGCGTCTGTGCGGGGCCAGGGGTGCGAGGTGTTGACCGTGGCCTCGTACTGATAAGCCAAATGCTGCCGGAGCGCGGGCAGGATGAGGGCAACCTCCGGCCGCACGCGCCCCGCCGCGCCGCCGCCGGGCCCTGGAAAAGGCCTCCTCATTTGAATACGGCCTCCGCTGCAAGTGGAAAAAAGCGCGCGGGGAGGAACGCGCCTTTGATTAGGGCGGCGTTTGGAAGCTGAAGCCTTAAATGCTCACTTTTTGTGATGCTAAATTGCGGGCATTTTCGACGGCATTGTCAGCTTCGGGAACCCGTTTTCTCCCCACCCGTTTTTTCCAAAGAGGGACTCGATGGCCCGCCTCCCGGAGGGAGGTGAGGGAGTGGATGGACGTGGCTATCTGGGTTATGGAAAATTTAAAATCAAACTGTTTGATGAAATGTAGAAATATGTTTTAGTATAGGATTAGACTTCTAATACAGGAAGCAGTCGGGAGATCAAAAGGCTGAAAAAGTCACGCTGAAAAGGACTGGAGAGCCACCGGGGGAATTTGAGAGCCAAGTGATTAAAGAGTGTTTTCAGTGAATTAAATCCAATCTGACTTTAAAATAAAAGTAAACACGGCCAGCAGTCCACCGGGCTGGTAGCAGTCCACCGGGCTGGTGGCCGTCCCTGCGCCCTGGACCTGCGGCCGGGCAGCCTCTGCTCGGGGTTCTGTCCCCAGCACTCACAGGAAAGGAGGCATTTGGCTTTAGAGTCAGGCTCTGGACAAGAACGTGGAATTTCCCGGCGGGCATTCTGGGGACCCCGGGAGCCGCTGAGCGTCTGCACGCCCCGGGATTTCTTCCAGCCCTCTTTCCTTCTGTCCCTGTAAACAGCAACAGCAGATCAGACCGAACCTGGCAGGCTCAAGCCGGCTTGGGAAGGCCAGCTGGGTTTTCTGGAATGTGCATAAAACAGGAGCTGGGTGTCCAAGCTGGGGCCACTGGGAGGACCTGAGTGGTGGAGCCTCCCTGCAGGCCCAGCCCGGCCCTTCAGATTCTGGCTTCAACAGCATCCTTTTAACCTTGTCAGCGTGCCTGTGGGGGTGTCCAGTCTGCAAACGTCCACACGTGCAGCAGGCAACAATTGAGGTGCTAACAGATAAGGTGAGTCAAATAAGTCAGCGAGCCACCTGGGATGAAGAAAGCTCTCATTTTCATTCCTGTCCTGAGTTGCCAGACTCCATACTTCACCTGTTTGCTCAGAGATGGTGTTTCTCTCGGCCTCCCTCTTGTCTTTAGCTCAACACTTTATGCAAATGAAAATTGAAGAATTGGACTTCAACATCAAGGAGGGCTGTTTATGACTACTTAAAATTTAATTTTATAACTATTTGCCATAAATACAACTTTATGTAAATAAGCATTCTACCAGCCACTTCACCTTCCCTATTGCAGACATTTTCGTACCTTGTAACTTTGGCACAGTTTGCAAAACATCCTGTGCTGGCCTCTGTCTCACCAGGCCCTGCCCTTCTCCCCCCGCCTCAGTTTAATTAATTTAAATGCTTATGAGTCTATACCTCGCAGTCTGTTTTAGGAGTTTTTAACTGTGTTTTGAAAATGCAAAGGACGACACTGTCAGCTGACTGAGGAAGAAGAGCAGCAGTAAGAAGTCAGTTCCGTGCCCGGGGAAAGGGGTGGAGAGAGTCACAGGAGGCAGGGCCCTGAGCTCCTCACGCTGGACCGGGGGGACTGAAGCCATAGGAGTGAGTGACAGCACCCCCCCATCAGCTCAGCCTGCTCCATCCCCCAGCTCTCTGAGCCTCGATTTCTTCAGCTGTGAGACAGGGAGAGAGAGGGCAGTGACCACGCGACCTCACGCACGTGGCGTGGACAGGAAGCATGTGGGGGGTGTGGCCTGGCAGGGAGGCGGGCTCGCTCAGCCAAGTGAGCCTTTGTGACTCGGTTTCTCCTGGCCAGTGTCCCTCACAGAGACACAGGTCTCCCACAAAGTTTGCTGAAGGCTTCAGAGAGGATATTTTTGATACGTTTTGAATAGTTTTGAGGGATGTAGATTCACAAAAAACATTACAAATTGTTGGTCACTTCAGTGATATTTGATGAGTCCCGTGCATCTTGATTTGGACTTGGGGGAAGTCCACGCAGAGAGGAGGGAGGAGCAGAGGGTGCGCCCCGCCTCTGGTGTTTGGGGCTGAGTCCCGGGCAGGCAGCCCTGAGGCTCATGCCTCTGCTGTGATTTGAAAGACTTGGTTTGGACTAGAAATACGTCCCTGGGTGACGCGGTCAGCGGGTGAGCCCCAGGTCACCCAGCGGAAGGCAGTGAGGAGGAGGGGTTATGTCAACGGTTTTTCCTGTTTCCCCAGAAATTCCTGTTGGATTCTAACCATGAACTTTTTCTCTAATCCAGTTTCCGTGCTCTTCTCTTGGTGAAGTTCCTGGGCTGACCTCAGGGTGTTGGCCCATGTCTTGTCACTTCTCAGGGGATCAGTACAACTATCCAACATCTGCAGAACCCGGAATAATCTTTCTCGCTACCAAGAGACCCTGGAGGTCGGCAGATCCCCCCCAGAAAAACTTTAAAGCTTGATGGACTTTAGACAAAGATGACTTTATAATATCCTCGACTTGTTCTGTTTATAAAGATAATAAGTGGTCATAGGTCCCTATGTTCCAGCTGTGCTGAGAGTCTAGTCACTTTGCTATTACCCGAGTCGCACATTTGCTTTACTTTCCTGAGGAAACGTGGGTGTGCCCCTGGGTGTGTCACGCCCGCTTTGCATGGTTGTGGTTCTATTCCATTTTTATTTCTTGGTTCACGGCCTCTCCTCTCGCTTTGCACTGCCCTTAATGTTGAGCAGCAGTTGTGCTGGGAGCCATCATCCGCAGCCTGGCCCGCTGCGTCCTGGGTGTGTAAGTGTTCGTTCCCCGGAGCGCCCAGGGCTCCATCAGGGCTCAGTCTGCTCCTCGGAACCCTTGCCGTGTAGTGGGACTGTCGTGTATCTTCTCTGTGCTGCCGTCATTGCTGGGGAAAGACCGCGCAGAGACGCGTGATCCTTTTTCTTCTGGGTCCCCTGGGGCTGCTTCACTAGGACTCCCCAACAATCACCAGGTCTGAGACACAGCATGGGGCAGAGGGGCCAGGATGGTGGCGCCTGGTGTCTGAGGCTGCGAGAGGTCCCTGTCGGTCCTTGCCTGGTCACCTGTCCAGCTGCTGACACCAAAGGGAGCTGTCCACAGCTTAGGAGGGTCCCAGTCTCAGATCTGGGGAGAGCACCCCAGAAGCCAGTGTGAACTGGGGGTACTGAGCCTCTGACCCTGAGTGAGCATCTCTTCCCACCAGCTCACCCCTAGTCCGCCCTTCCTCCGAGCTCCCGCCTGACACCTTCATCCGTCTGGCCTCCATCCTTTCCACTTGGTCCTGCCAGGAGGAGATGCTCGCCTGGCTCTCAGCAGCCACTGGCCACCAAAGAGCGTCATAAGACAAAGAAAAAAGGGCGAAAAAGAGGAAACCACTGCCAAAAAAAATAGGCAAGAAAGGGGAATCTTTTCTAATTAGAAATAGAAGTAGGTGAGCAGGTCAGATGAAGCGCACGTGCGAAAGCAGTTTTTCGGGGGCTCCCAGCAGGACTGCGCTCAGGCTCCATGGTGCTCGCTCGGCCTGAACAGGGAGGTCAAAGGCTGTGCTGTTTCGTTTGTTTCCTCTCGAAATTGGTTGGGTTAAAAAAAAGTACAGAAACAAATAAGTAAATTATATATAAATATATTTCTATACATATTTGCATATTCACAATTAATTTTTACCTTAACTTCATAGTGGCTGGGAAAATAGATCCTGTGTAATATAATCTTTTGAAATTTGTCAAGATTTGCACAAAGGGTCATTATGTGGTCAAATTACCTTAATGTTGAATCTTGGGTTATTTATCTGATTACATGTGTGTTTGAAAATAATTTATATTCTGTTATTCTTGGAGGTAGATTTCAGGATTATTACTTATGCTGTTCAAATATTCTGATTTTCACTGATTTTTAAAATCTGCTTATTCTGTCAATTTTAAGATCTGTGTTAAAAATCTTCTACTGTGATTATGGATTTCTCTTTGTAATAAAATCAAATTTTGCTTTATGTATTTCAAGTCTATATTATTGAGTTCATACAAGTTTAGGTTTGTTATGCAATTTTTCAGAAATAACTCTTTTGTTAATATGTCATAACTCCTTTCATATCTACCTGCCATTTACCTTAATATAACTGGACTAGCTTTTAGTTAATATTTTGTTTAATATTTTTTCGAATATATCTTTTTATATTCTTTTACCTACTTTTGTATCCCTATGTTTTTAATTGTCTTTCACAAAGGCTTGTAATTCATGTTTTTTCTTAACGCAGTTTGATAATCTTAGAATTTTTAATTAGAGACTTAGTCGACAGTTAGTAATTGTATTTGGTGACTTATTTAGATTTATCCCTATCATGTTGTTTTTAAGTATGTTCCTTCCTTTTGTATGTTGCTTTTTCTGTTATCTGTTGCTCCATTTTGATTGATTGAGCACTTTTTCCTCATTCTCTCTATTAGGAAGTTGCTTTTGTCATGACGGACTCAATTATGCTTGGAATGATCATCCCCAAAGCAGAGCACTTTTAAGAAGGGAGGGAAGAATGGAACTCTTCATAATTGCACAAGGCAACAGAAGTAAACCCTAACTGCCTTGGGAACAGTATGTGACCACACTAATTATACTGCAACAACAAGCAACTTTAAATCTCGGAGAATTGACAAAAATAGTGTGCTTCTCCATCACACATCTTGCCCAACATGAGTCAGCAGGACAGACTCTGCTTATTATAGTTACTCAGGGGCGCAGCCTGACACGGGCTCTGTCTGACCACAACGTGACTCTCTTCACATTGAAACTGAAAAGTGTTACTGTCTCTCCCATCCAACTTTCACATTCCAGCCTCAACAATCTGGTGAACATGGAACTCTGATCATAGAACCTCCCCCACCTCCCCTCCCCACATCCTCCACCATCTGTAGGTTGTACACACACACAACTTCAGGGTTTCCCATGACTTTTTGGCAAGGGTTCAAAGTTCTTCCTCTGCCACAGGCCTTTGTGAGCTGGTTGGCATCTGCCTCTCTCTGCACCCCCACATCTTTCTCTCTGGCCAGATGGAACCACTTGTCATTCCTGTGACTCATCTCACCATCCTCCTTTTCAAGGTCCCTCTCTCCTGTCTTGCAAAGCATATCCCACACTGGCTCAAGGGCTATCTCCTGCCCTCTGAATTAGATGCCCCTTCCCAGTATGCTGGCCACAACCACAGAGTCCTCCATATCCTGGAGGAATGATTAGATGGCTTAGATGTTGACTGAAGGCTGCCTCTTACCTTGTCTCCTGGAGAACTCCAACCCATCCTTCTAGGTCAAGACTCCTCCCCAGGTCAAGCCTTCTCCCCAGGTCAAGTCTCCTCTTGCTCTTTCTAAAATCCTCTCAATGAAAATAACCAGGCTTTATTGCTAACATCACTTTTTAAACTATTTGTCCTTGATCTTTCTGTTGGGTACTCAACAAATATTGACTGGATGGATAAGTCAATCAATCAGAAGGTTCAGAAGCAAAGAACACAATGTCATGGGAAATAAGAGGGAAGGTAAAGTTGAAGAAGACTACAGAAGAGTAACAAAGGTGGGAAGCGTCAGTGTGTGATGGACACAGAGCCTTCTTTTCAGCTGTCCCCACCAGGTGCTGGCACCTACTTCTCCACCTCTGAGTCTGAGCTTGGCCTTGTGATAGTGGGGGCAAAAAGATGTTTGCAAATATGACTCCAGCCATCTTGGAACATGCTTGTGCATTGGCCACTCGCTTCCTTTCTCTGCCCTTGGAACTGACCCCCTGATGTAAAGGAGCCTGGCCAGCCTACCAGAACCCAACATCTGGGAGAGAACCCAGGACCCAGGTGACAGCCATGCAAGGAGCTCACGCTGGACGTCCAGGCTGAGCTGTACTCACCAGAGCCCAGACCAGACTGTCAGCCCACAGAACTGTAAGCTAAGGGATAATTGGTATACTTTTCTTTTTTAAGAGGGTTATCATTAGCATATGATGTTATGTTAGTTTCGGGTATATGAGATAGTGATTCGGTATCTTCGTGCATTATGAGTGATCACCATGATTAGACCAGTTCCCACCCATCCCCATACACAGTTGTGAGAATATTCTTGCTTGTATTCCTTGTACTACAGGTCACGCCCATGGCTCACCGTCTCCCAGCTGAAGGTCTGCGCCTCCTACTTCCCTTCACATACTCCGTCCGTCTCCCTCTCTTCCTCCCCTCTGTCCACCGCCTGTCTGTTCTCTGTTTTGTGATTTGTGATTCGTGAGTCTGTTTCTGTTTTGTTTTGTTCGGTCGTTTGTTTTGTTCATTAATAATGATCGTGTTAAACTATGAAGCTTTCAGCCCCCTTGTAACACAGAGAGATCAGCTGGTACAGATTGTAAAGCATTAAGAAGCTGCTTGCAGTTTTGACTTATAAGTTAAAATTTAATTTAGTCAGCAATGTGAAATTAGTATAGGTCACCCTTCTCCCAGCAAAAGTGAGTTACCCTACTGAGAGTCGCTTTATTTAATATTGTTTATTTTTCTTTAATTCTCTCACCATCTACAGCCAGTTAATTCTGTCCACCTAAGGTTGTACGCCTTTAGGAGAAATGAACTTGTGGAAGTAATTAGCCATCACCTCCTGTGATGGGCTGTGTGGACCATGGGGTTTCTACCTTGTGATAGTATCCAAAATCCAAGAAACCATCAAATATGTGGCAATAAAGCAACACACTTTTAAACAACCTGTGGGTTTAAGAAGAAATAAAAAGCAATTGGGAAATACTTTGAAATGAATAAAAACAAACCACAACATCAAAACTGATGAGATGTAGCTAAAGAGGTATTTAGAGAAAATTTAGAGATGTAAATATCGATTTTAGAAAAGAAGAAATGTTGAAAATCAATAATAAATAAATAAATGAATAAATCTAGATTCCTGTTTTATAAAACTATAACAAATAAAGAAAATTAAGCCCAAACCAAGTAGGAGAAAGGAAATTATAAAAATCGCAGTGAAAATCAACAGAATAAAAAACCAGACAAACCATAGGGAAAAATCAGCGAATCTAAAAGATAATTCTTTGTGAAGACTGACAAAAATCACAGAGGTTTAGATAGAGAAGAAAAATTCCCAAATTAATGATAAAGAAGGGATATCTTTAATGGCTTTACAGAAATTGAAAAGCTTCTAAAGGAATATTACCACAACTTAATGCCAACATATTAGACAATGTAGATAAAATGGACAAAGTCTAAGAAATAGAAAAATATCAAAACTGACTAAAGAAGAAATAGAAAACCTGAGTAGCCTACAACTGGTAAGGAAATTGAATCAATGATTAAAACCCTTTCCAGAAAGAAAACCCCAAGTGCAGACGGCTTCATAGAAGAATTCTATCAACATATTAAAAAAAAAAACTAATTTTACACAAATTATTCTAGAAAATACAGAAGGAAGTAACACTTCTCAATCCATTCTGTGAGGCTAGTATCAGAGTGATACCAAAGCCAGATAAAGACATGAAAGGAAAAAATATTACAGTATTTGTCATAAATACAGACTAAAAATACTTAGCAAAATGTTAGTAAATCAAATCCAACAGCTTATAAAATATAACCAGGAATTTATGCCAGAACTGTTACATTGGTTTAACATCTAAAACCAATTAATGTTTTATACACACACACACACACACACACACACACAATGGAATAGTATTCAGCCAAAAAAAGAATAAAATAATGCCATTTGCAGTAACATGGATGGACCCAGAGTTTATCATACTAAGTGAAGTAAGTCAGACAGAGAAAGAGAAATATCATGATATCACTTATATGTGGTGTCTAAAAAAAAAACTGATACAAACAAACTTCTTTACAAAACAGAAATAGACTCACAGATATAGAAAACAAATGTATGGTTACCAAAGGGAAAAGAGGAAGGAGGGATAAATTTAGAATTTGAGATTAACATATACACACTACTATATATGAAATAAACAACAAGGACCTACTGTATAGCACAGGGAGCTATACTCAATACATTGTAATAATCTATAATGGAAAATAATATGAAAAACAATAGACATACATATGTATAAGTGAATCATTTTGCTGTACATCTGAAAATACAGCAAATCACCTAACTTCAATAAAAAATAAAAATTAAAAAATCAATGTAATTTACCATATTAATAGGTTAATGAACAAAAGCCACATTGCAATCTTAATCAGTATAGAAAAAATAATTGACAAAGTCCAGCATCAATTCATGATTTTTTAAAAGCGCTCAACACAGTAAGAATATAGACGAATTCTTCTATCTGACAAAGGAACCTGTAAGAATTCCACAACTAACATCATATTTAATGGTGAAAGACTGAATGTTTTCCTTTTAAGATCATGAAAAAGGCAAGGATGTCCACTGTCACCACTTCCACTTAATATCGAACTGGATTTTTATTATTGTTTTTAAAAAGAAATTAAAAGCATACAGATTGAAAAGGAAGAAATACAATTATTTCTATTCACAGATGACATGATCCATTACATAGAAGACCCTGAGGAACACATACCCACGACCAAACCAATACATTTTAAAGGATCTCAAGATATACGTTCAATATGTTTAAAATCAACTTTAAATCCTCTATATTAGCAACATAGAAACTGAAAATTAAATTTAGGAAACAATTCCTATTACCATAGCATGAAAAGGAGTAAAGTGTTTGGAAATAACATACAACAGAAATAAAAGCTGGTACACTGAGAAGTACAAACCATTGTGAGAGAGATCAGAGAGGATACAAATAAATGCAGAGATAGTCCACGTTTTCCTATGGGAGTTCCCAATATTAAGGTGTCAGTTCTCTTCAAATCAATCTACAGACTCAACACAATCCCTATCAAAATGCCAGTATGCCTTTTTTATGTAAAAATTGACAAGGCGAGAAAGTTATGGTAATAAAGACAATGAGGCATTGGGCATAGGGGAGGATACATAAATCAATGAAACAGAACTGAGAAGCCAGAAATAAACACTTCCATTATGGCCAATAGATTTTCAACAAACAAGCCAGGGCAATTCAACAGGTAAAGTATAGACTTTTCAATAAATTGTATTGGGACAATTGGAACTCAATATGCAAAAAAAAAAATAAAACCCAAGAAAAATAAAACTTAGGACTTAGAAGCTTATCTCATAAAAATGAACTCAAAATGATCTTACACCTAAATTTAAGAGTTAAAATTATAAAACTTCTGGAAGACAACATTAGAAGTAATCCTTGTAACCTTGGGTTAAGGAAACATGGTTTTATTATGGCAGCAAAAGCATAATACATAAAAGAAAGAAAATAGCTGTAATCTTTAAGTTTATTTTTATTAATATTTAGTTTAAAATATTTCTAATTTCTATTTTAATTAATTTTTTGAGCCGTGAAACATTTAGAAATGAGTTGTTCAGTTTTCAAACATTTGAAGATTTTGTATTTGCCTTCTTAAATTAACCTAAGCTTAATTCTGCCATGGTCAGAATATGTGCTTTTCATTATTTCAGTTCTATAGAATAGCAGATATTTTATATGTATTAGAAAAGTGTGTGTGTCCTGTTCTTGAGTTTAGTGAGTTCATTCTATTAATTTTGTAAATCATTTGAATTATCTAAATCCTTACAGATTTTTTAATCTGCTAGTTTTATTAGTATATACCTAATAATATAGCCCCAAATTTCTGAAAAAAACAAACTAAACAAATTAAAAAACAATTCTACAATCACAGTTGCAGATTTTATTGCAAGTGTCTTAGTAGCTAATAGAACAAGTTAGGTATTGTATCTTACTCTTAGGTTGGCCATTTATCATTCTGAAATATCTTATTCTCTAGCAAACGTCTAGTCTTAAAGCCTGTTTTGCGTGACAGAATACTTACACCAGCTTTCTTTTGCTTAATTGTTGCATGGTGTATATTTTTCCAACTTTTTGCTGTCAAAAATATATATTTTCATATTTAAGGTGTATTTTTCACAGCCTCATGTAGTTTTCCCTTGATTGAGTCTGATCATCTTTTTATTGCAATATTTTGCTCATTTACATTTAGTGTGTTTTGTTTTGTTTCCTTTTTCTCTCTTCATGATTTCCTTTGAATTAAACACTTTTTAATTTTCCATTTCCCCCTCTATTTTTTGTTAGTTATGTATCATTTTAATATCTTTTTATGGAACTCATGAGATGACAAAATGTACTCTTTAATTTTAAGATCAACTTTAAAATAAGGCTTCTAAATCTCTTACAATGCAAGAAACTTACAACAGTATAACTCTATTCACACATGCCCCTTATCTATGCACAGCTTTTGTGCTAGTGTTGTTCCATGCTAAAATTATACATACATATATTTTTAAGCCACCAAGATGCTATCATTATTGTTTAAGCAGCCATTATTTACATAAAACAGCCCTAAAGACGACCTTCAATGTGGGCCTGTTGCTGAATTGTGTTCTCTGGTTGTATCTGTTTGACAGCGTCTTTTATCTTCCGTACTGAAGACTTGTCTTACTTGCATTCCTGTCCTGAGCTGTAGACTGCTGGTTGGCAGTGTTATTACCATCCCAGCACTTTACAAGATCACTGTACTTTATTTTGGTTTCTGTTGAGACGTCAGCTGGGTCCTAATGCTTGCTCCTTCAGAGGAAACCTGGCACTTTACCTGCCTGCTTTAAAGGTCCCTCCCTGAGGCTGATTTTCAGAAGCATTACTCTGGTGTGCCTGTCTCTATTTGCCCTCCTCAGCATTTGTTTGCTTGAGGTGTGTACAGATTCATGAATTCTCAGCATGATGTCTTTTGCCAGTTTTGGAGAATATGGATTTAAAAAATGTTTTTTAATGTTTCTGCCAATTCTTTCTGTCCTGTTCTCCTGGACTCCAATTGCAGGTTATGCTCCCATTTCTCGCCAGTTTTTTTTTTTTTTTTCTGTTCATTCTTCCTTGCTTCAATCTGGTTATTTTATACTCACTGAACTTCTAGTGTACTAACCTGCTCTCCTTGCATGTTCATTTTGCTGTTAAGCACATCTTTGTAATCATAGGAAATTGGAAATCTTAGAAAGCACATCTGTGATCTTAGAAACTGTGTCTTTGTTTATCTCAGTGTTTGGAGACCCCATTGCTCTGAACTCTGTTCTCTTGGATGTGCTAATCACGGCTATTTAAACTCTCCTTCCGTTAACTCTGCGTTAACTCTGGACCACCTGGGCAGACTTTATAGTCTATTTTGCTTCTTGCTTCTTAGTCACTATGCACTGTTTTCTGCCACACCTTAAATTTTTTTTCTTTCTCTTTTTTTTTTTTTTTTTTTTCTTACTGAACACCCAACATTATGAAAAGTTGTCAAAGCTCCAGGTAACTTATGTTCCTCCAGAGACAATTTCACTTCGTTTTCCTCCAGCTGGTAGGGAGAGGTCTGGCAGCTGGCTGTGACCCAGCTGCGTCGGGTCTAGGCTGGCGGGACGTGTTTGCTTGTGATTTGTCTTCACTGTTACAGTTCCTTGGGTGAGTTTTATCAGGAGTAAAAATCTGGGGTTTTTACTAAGTACCCCACTCTGGATACTCCAGACTCCAATTTCTGTCTGTCCAGCACCACAGCAATTCCTGGTTAACACTTTTTGCTGCTCAGCAGCTGTCTCAGCTGGATGTTTTGGTCTCTCATTCTGCCAATGTGCAGCTTAGAAATCTTCAAGTGTTTGGCAGGGAAACTGCATGGCAAGTGTCACGCCCAGCCTGCTGCCATCCCCTTGCTCTCGGCTCCCGGCTGCCCCGGGAGCGCTGGAGCCCGCCTTTCCTTTCTGCCTCCCTGTGAGACTGCTGCTGATCCCCGGCTGATGCATTCCGACCGGCCTCTGGTCATGCCATGCGGCAAACAGCCTAGGGGCAGGGGCTTAAGAGGTGCAAACCTCTGCATAGGAAATAAATAAGCTACGAGGATCGAATGTACAGCACAAGGAAAACAGACAATATTTTATAATAAGTTTACGTGGAATATAGGATCTATAAAAAATTTGAATGACTATGTTGTACCTTAGTGTAATATTACAAACCAACTATACGTCCATAACCATTTTTTAAATTTTATAATTTATAACCTTGATCACTTTAAGGATCTAAAAAAGAAGGCATAGAACCAAAGGAGATATTTCTAATATATATAATGAACAAATGCATCCAAATATAGAAAAAAAATCATTACAAGTTAATTTTTTAAAAAAGAAACAACTCAATAGGTAAAACAGGAGACCTTGAACAGACCACTTACGAATAAAGATACCTAAATGACCAAAAAAAAGAAAAATAATAGTGAAGAAGTACTCAACACCAGGTCATCAGGAAACACAAATTGCCTGGCAATGGGCTAGAACTACACAGCGGTCGTAATCGGTAACAGTGAGAGAAAAGAAAAGACGAAACACGCCAGCCGGCAGTGAGTGCTGAGCCGATGCAAAGCAGCGGGGACCTCCGTGCGCCGCTGTCGGGGTGTAAACTGATGCAGTTGTATCGAGCATTTGCACAGGGAGCGCTACAAGCAGTCACACTGATAGAACCGCAGCGACCCAGGACGATCTAATCTCCCAACATGATGTGGGACAAAAGAAGCCAGGACCACGGGGTTGTGACCCCTTTTATGCCAGGTTTAAAGATGCTTCCATCATAAACTCTGGTGTGAGAAGTCAGGAGAGCGCCCACCTTTGCTGGGGGAGCAGGAGGCATGATTTGGAGGGAGAATGAACAGGGCTCCTGGGGGTCTGGAAATATTCCATTTCTTAACCTGAAAATTCACTGCACTGTGTCTTCACATTGGTGTGTGCGCATTAAACTCCAGAATAAAAGGGTTGAAAAATAATTGCTGCTTGTTTTACTAAGCAGGGCCTTACTTCTCGCTGAGGGTTGCTGTGCAGGGCTTCAGCATGCACATTCAGGGAGGCAGAAATGAAAGCATGAACAAGTAAATGAAAGCAGAAGTCACATCAGAGGTTAGTATGACCCAGAGGAGAACCCCCTGAGCACTGGGAGGGGTCCTGGCTGTTGCTGGTGGACCCTCACACCACCGGGGCCTCTGACCACGGCCCGGGGCAGCGTGGCGGATGTAAGGAGGGAGGGTCTTCCTCCTGGGCGGTCGGGGCCCAGCCAGAGTTGCCCCCAGTGCCAGGGCCCAGAGGCTGCCAGTGTTCACGACCAGTGGGCTCGTCCCCTCACATCACTCTGGGCCGGACGCCCCAGTGCCTTGCTCACTTCCTCGGGTCAGGGGCTCTCTGAAGGAGGCACCCGAGGACACGTGACATTGGTACTGCTGTGACCAGGCAGCTTTGGTCCAGACCAGCCGGGAGCGGGAGTGCAGGGCCACAGCTAGAGCAAATCTTGACGCCCTTTGTCCCCAAACACAGATGAAAACACAGCATCACGGGTCTCCTTCGAGGGCGAGACGCCACCCCTGGTTCCCTTGGAGCCTCATGGAAGGTCAGTGAGTGGGGCCGGGTCTTCTGTGTTAGGAAATTACCACCTTCACCATCACAGAAGCTTTTATTAAATCAAACAGTCGAAGTAATAAATTAAAACCAAATGTCAAACCCTGCCTAGAACAGAGTAGTCACCTCTAGGAACATCGCTGATTGAAAGAGAGAGTGTAAGCCCAAGGGTTTTCTTTGAAGGCGAGGATAACTGGTGCAAAGGCCCTTAAACTTCCAACTCAGACGCCAAAGCCCTTGAGCGTCTCCCAAAGGATGAGGGAGGAGTGGAGAACGCGATGATCTTTGTTTAAATGACCCAGTTCCTTACCCTGGGGACACAGCCTCTTCTAAACCTGTCTTGGAATTGGCAGGTGTGCAGAGAGAGGTTTAAAGACTTGAAATTATCTAATGATTTCATCCTTCGCAATACCTGCTACCTCCACGCATTTAGAACATTTTAATCTTCAAGGCGAGAGATGGCATTGCTAGATGGCAAACGTCTGGGAATGGAACTTGGGAGAAGGTCATCGTCCAAGGCCACTCCTGGGCTTAAGCCCTGTTGGGTCTCAAAAGAGTCCTGGACCTGGGACAAACAGCCCTGGTCTCCAGGGTGACGGTGTGGACAAGCCACGGTGAATCAGGCACGCATGATTTCCTTCCACCATTCCTGTGAAGCTCTGATGACGGTTGTGTTAGCAACTGGAAATGTCTTCTTAGTACAGCCACTTTTGCCTTTGGAGGCACGTTCTAATGGCAACAGACCTGCAGGACACAGACATTTAAGATACTTATCAGCCACCCAAGTAAGTTGTTATGTCTAAAGAAACTGTCCCGTCACTCTGCGTCTGTTAAACTCTTTGATAAAAAATGTAGGTCATTTTCTTTCCATTTATGCAAACAACACCCCTGCGGAGGAGCAGACATGCGGTCAGGAGTAAATGTCCCTCCTGGGGATGTGGGGTGACCGTCACGGCACCCACCTTCCTTCCTCCTCCAAATGACTCGTGGACCGATCACCCCTCAGGCTGCTTGCTGCGGCTCATGGCTGGGGACAAACGTTCTGGTACCTGGGGTAAAGTGACAGGTGCTGTGCCAACTTCGAGGGAGAAGGCTCAGTGAACGGCCCTGATAAACTGCCAGGAGCAGGGAACGGTGACTATTCTTATTGAAATCCCACACTTTGATCAACTTATCCCTGATTTTTGACACCAGAGGCAACGCTAAGCAAACATCTTCTAATCGCATCTCTCTTCAAGGCTTCGTTTACACCCAGGATATTGTTGAGATACTGCCGATGCGTCTCCGTACCCCAAAAAGTCAACTGGACATCCCTGAAAATAAATTCTATCCCGGCAAGCTAGTGTGATCCAAGTAGCTTCCCTGGGGAAGGCAGGTGTTTGCTGACACAGAGACACCCGCTTGCACCTTGGGGTTTAAAGTGAAGGTTACCTGGAACTGCAAGCACCCCCTCAGCAGGGCCTCCTCCAGGCTCCGCTGAGATGACACACACACGGCGCTAATTAGCAGGCACTTCAGGTTTTCTGCTGTATCTTACATTATCCATTACTTTCGCTGTTTCCACATAAAGGAGTGTTTCCTTTAACAACTGTGCCTCAGTGGCATCTGCTCCTGGATTACCCGTGTGCAGACGTGTTTGTTGAGCTGTGAAGCGTCACTCTGCAGACTATGTTTCTGTTTGTTGATAACTGACAACAATCACACCAAAGCATCCTGCGTTACGCAGGGGTGGTGTGTGACGTTGTAGGCAAGTGCTTGAGGAAACTAGACAAGCCAGACTGTGGAGCCCTGCCTTTGAAATATGATTTAAAGCAGAATTTATAATGTCGCAGAATTACATAAAACTGTGTGAAATTGTGCAGATAATCATTTAAATCTCCCTACATGAAAAGATAATTGCTCCAGAAATTAACTGTACCTGGGGTTCATTCATTTGGTCATGGCTAGTTTCTTGTGTAGCGATGATTTGATATTGGAGTTAATTAAGATCAGGTCAGAGTTGCTGAAGGTCAGACATTAATGTGTGGGATCATTGAAATGATAATTATAAACAGATTAGGAAGCCACGGTCCTTTATAGGGGTTATTAGATAATTACTGTGAGAGAGAACGGCTTACTGTAATAATGGATTATCGACTACTCACAGCGTTTTAAGGGCGTGAGTGTGTTACTTCCTGCAGCACTGAAGAATACTGTCGTCGGCCCTCAGCGCTCAGCAAACAAAGTGGGAGGGTGCTGGCGACAGGCCTTTCTCCCCGCAGCGTTTTGATTTTAGGGGGTGCGGGTTGTGATGAGTGTTGCCTTTGTCTGCAGGGATGTGAAGATGTCAGGACCTCGGAGGGGAGATGGGAAATCACCCCAGGACTCCCTAGCGGGGGACAAGGGCTGCAGGGAAGCCCCTCCCTGGTTCCTTTGCTTGGGAGCTTCTGTGAGGGTTGGACATCCATAAAGGATCCCTCGGAGCGGGACGGGAGGTGGCTGAGCTGTGCAGGGTCTCCAGCGCAGAGCGGGCCTTCCTCGGCTGCTCCTGTCTCTGGGCAGCTTGTCAACATCTGCAGGGCGTGAGGTTTCAGCCTGGCAGTGGATGCTGGGCTGTGGGGCCGTGACATCCAGAACCCGGGGCAAAGGCTCCTAAACGCAAATCCTAAGCCGGAGGCCGTTGGCGCGTCTGCTCGCCTTTAGGTCAGCTCACACCATGGGCAAGCGTCCCCGGGACGGAGAGGAGGAGGAAGCCCAGCTTGTCTAGCCCCAGGCCTGAGAGTGCCGAGCCTCAGGCCTCAGCCCGGTCGCCACCAAACGGCTGTAACTCCTTCCAAGCCTTCGCCCTCTGTGGACGGACAGCGGTGACTCCTGCTGAGTGAGGTCTGTGCTGAGGGTCCGGAAAGCTGGCGGAAAACACGAGATCTGTGCCGATTCTGATGGCGGCTTGTTGAGCGATTAGTCCTCAGCAGGGATTCCAGGCGAGACTTTGGACTTGGCTGGGGGGAGACGCCTTTGCTGCCAGGGGCTTCACGACACATGCCACGTCGGTGGAACACGGGGAGCAGCTGGCATCCTGGGTGGGGGCGACCCTTCTGATGACGGGGCCCCAGGATGGTGGCCCAACAGCAGTGGTTCCTGGCATGCTCGGAGGGCTTCCTGTCTGAAGACCCGGACTGCGTGAGTCCCCGGTCTAGACCCAGTCCCTGGGCCCAGGTCCAAACCTCCTGGAGTCCTTGGAAAGAACTTTGACCTCAGTGTGATCAGCAGTGTTAGGATCAAGATCAGGAAGGACCCCATTATTGTCCGCTCACAGCGAAATGTCCAGACTCCAATGCGGCAGAAGCCCAGGCCTGGCATCTTCTCTGAAACAGGATCTGCAGCTGGGAACTGAAAATCAGGCAGGGTCTGAGGCTTGAGAGGGTCGGCCGCCCAGGGCCCCAGCTCCGCCTGCAGGTTACAGACGGGCTGGGGAGTTGGACCCGGTCCCCCTGAGAGCCGTTCCGGGGTGAGCTGCAGGCCAGCCATGGGGCTGCTGTTCAGGCTGTCGAGCGGAGGGCCCGAGCCAGGTTCTAAGCGATTCGATTCCTGGTTTCCTGGAACACAGCTCACGCTCCCTCCTCCCCAGTCACTCTCAGGTCTGACTTGCAGAGAAGAATCTCGGCTTCTTGCAGTTCCGTTCTCTCCATAGGAATGCTTGGTGCTCAGCTGTCAGAGGCAGTGGCCGTGGAGGGGGCGCTGGACGGGTCCCTGTGAGCTACCATTTACCCTGTTTGTCTTGATCTACATCTTGGTTGATAGAAGCTGGAGGCACGTGCAGGCACGTGGAGGAACGCTTGGTGTCTCTACCATTCATATTCGACTGAGGGTTTCCAGGAGGCAAAGTTACATTCTGCGTCTCGGGGGAACATTCCACCTCCAAAGACGGTCCCTGCCCCGGCGGTTCTGAGTGCACCTCTGTCCCAGAGTCCGGGAGCTCTGCCACCCCCAGAGGAAGACAGGCGCTCTTCTCTCTAAGAAAGAGGCTGAATCAGAACACGCTTTGCTGAAACTTCTGTGTCGCTGGGAGCCCCAAGAAGGACAACTGGGAGGAGGCTGGCATGTGGCTGGGACGCCCAGGCAGCCGGTCCCCCGGGGCCAGCCGCGCAGTCACGGCGTGCTGGTCTGTGCGTCTGGGGGAGACGATGCTCCCTCGGCAGAGCACTTGGGAGACAGAAACCTCAAGTTTAAATGTGGGGTTTGGGCCCTTATTTCAGAACAGCACCCCAGAATCTCTACATCTCCCCCCGGGTCCAGCAGAAGAAGAGGGGCTGGCCTCCTGTGGTTTAAGACCCACTTCTCCCACTGAAGTGCATATGTACTTGAGCTTTGATGCGGTGGTTCTTGGACCCAAGTGGAACCATCATGAATTGTTTGCCTTTGATGGTTCCCGGGTCAGAGGGCGTTCGTCTCCTCGGCTACAAACCGGCAGCACGAACACCAGCTTCGTGCCAGTGGAGAGAGGCGCGTCCAGGTCTGGGCCCTTGCCCAGCCTCGCACAAATGACACTCAGAGGCCACGGAGAATGAGCAACGATCCCGGGGGTGGGGGGTATGGATAGATTAGGAGGTGGGGATTAACAGATACACACTATTGTATATAAAACACATTAACAACAAGGGCCTACGGTAGAGCACAGGGAGCTAGATTCAGTTTCTTGTAATGAGCTGTAACGGAGAAGAATCTGAAAAAGGTATGTGCGTATGTATGTGTGTAACTGAATCACTTTGCTCTGCACCCGAGACTAACATCGTAAACTGACTACATGTCAATGAAAAATAAGGATTAAAAAAAGAAGTAAGCCGGTCCTGCCTGAGGAGAAAGTCTGAATGATGAGAGCTGAATATCGACTGCGACCTGGGGGCTCCAGCAAAGTGCCGCCTCCCCCACACTCACCCTGACAAGGTGCATGGCGAGCAGCCGGGACCCAGGCAAGAGGGCAGCAGTTTGCAAACATCATCTCAGGCCGTGAGGGGAGCAGAGGGTGAACGGCTGAAGGAGAGTCACAGGGTCTTTGTGGGAAATGACCACACGGAGTCAAAGAGAGACAGTGGGGGGTGCGATGCTGACCGTGTCCAGTCTCACTCCTGGTCCCATCCAGCGCCTCGGACCCCTGCCCCTGCTGCACATCCCAGGCCAACGGGGCAGCGGGGGAGGCGCTCATCCGGCAGTGGTCCCGCTCCAGAGAAAACCTGCTGGTGGCAGGGATCTCTAAATGTCCAAGAAGATTTTCTTATTAGTATTTTAAATCTTTATACTGGAACTCATGCCATTCTTGCTGTAATCTCATTCACTCGAAACTCAGATGCCTTATTTTGTCCCAGATACGCATTTAAATTTGACAGAAAACAGCCAAATATAAATGGGCATTTGGGTATCATTTAAATTCTTGTAAATTTGTTCATTCTATCTGCGACTTTCAACAATCACTGTCATTCCAAAGGGGCTGTGAGGCTCCAGAAAAATGAAGAGAGTCTTTATACAAATGGGAAATTTGAAAGTTGCCTTCTGTTTTAATTTCTTAAAATTTTGTTACAACTTTGATACTTAGCTGACTTTTGGATCCATAGAACTAGGAGCTGCTCAGGGAGATTTTTTCCTTTATCTCTTCCATCAGATGTTGGTCCAGGTTCCTTTAAACCCAAGTGAAAGAGAACATGGCCTTTTATCAAGGCACGAGCTCTGGAACTCACGAGACATCCTGGGACACACAGAGCCCACAGCTGAAGTCTGGAAGTGCAGCCCACAGCTTTGCCCTCCTGGTGAGTCACAGCTCCAGCCAAGGTCCTGAGCTGAGAATTCCTGTGGTTCCGTCAGTCAAAGTAGCCTTATGAAGCTACCCTTTTCTCAACCCTCTTTGACACTAGAACGCTTTCTAATGTAAGAATGTGCTAGCGTGCCACAAAGCGGCGTGTCTGCAGAATGGCCCTGGGTACCGCCTTTTATTTTCAGCTGCACCGAATGGGAAGGAGTGGGTTCATGGAAGTTATTCAGAAGTCGGGCACAGGTCTGAGTCAAGGAATCGTACATTTCCAACCTTTCACTTGGCGCCCACAGCAAGAAAGCCATTGCTGTCTTCTGCCAGGTGCCTCCATTAGAGAGTTAGTGGTGGCATTTCTCATGAACCTACTTTCCATTCTCACTTAGAGACATTTAAACCATATGGCTCCAAGCTTCCTTTATCTTTTTGCAAAAAAAAAAAAAAATGACTAAATATGGTATGAAAGACTTAACCCAGCCAGGACTGAATTGAAACAGAGCTTTGATGCGACCCAGACAGCCAGCTCTGTGGATATCAGGACATTTTGATGTAAATTGAAAATTTCAACCGTCCACAAGGAGAACGGACAGAAACTTCAGACCCACGACAAAAGTGGAGGACATTTATAGGTTGTGCTATTTGAAGATAAATGACGTTTTGGATTCAATTCAGAAATGTTGCACATTTCCAAAGCAGCCTCACCAGATGGAATCACAATGTTTTATTATGATTTTAAAAATAAAAGTTTTAGATGGTGGCATACCAGGGATGTTTGAAATTCATTCTGCATCCTGAAAAGCTTACACTTGTCAGCCTTAAATAGAAATTTTAAAAATCCACCAATTGGAGTTTAAAAATTTAGTTGTGTTGACTTTTAAAAATAGCCCCTGTAAAATCTCTCTGTCTCTCCTGTTTCTTTCTTTCTTTTTTTAAGTAGCTGTAGTGTCCTGCCTGTGCTTAACGCAGAACTACCAACTGTCTAGTCAAGGACATCGGGTGTGGGGCCCAGGCTGTCTGGCCCGGGGCCTCCACCAGCCTTGCCCCGGCCTCTGCGGGAGCCCGCGGGCTATGCCGTCACCCTTCACCTGTCAGCTGTGCAGGAGGCAGAGTCCTGGACCTTCCTCCCGTTATCATATACCAGCTATGCGATTTTGCGCAGAAATGTGCTTTCTCTCCTCAGGGGCAAAATCAAACAATTTTGCAAAGCTTTTGTCTGGCTCCGTGAGCTACAATATGATGAAATGAATTAGATGCACTAAATTAGACCACAGATGTGAATAATTGATAACTGGCCTTATATTTCAACTCTTACAGCGCTGTTTGTCCTTCCGAGAGGAGCAGGTGAATCCAAAGGTGTGCGGCCGCCTGCCTGCACCCAGCCCTGAGCCAGCTCGCTTTATCTCCGTGTGGTTCTTCCCTGTCCGATCTAAGTCACCAACACCAGAGAAAGAAGAGAGGGCGTATCTCTGACCGCTGAGCCCTCCGGCTTTCTGTTCACGCCCAGGCGGATGGAGGAAACACCAAGGATGCTTTCAGAAGGCGAAGCTCGGGCCGTTGCTTTTAACCTCTTTATAACCGGTGTATTTTTGAGCCGAGTCTTCTGAAAGCTACACGTCGCCGCCTGTGGATTCTTTCTGGATCTAGATGACAGTGGCCTCAGAAAACTGCGTCTGCTTCTCCTGAGTGACCATCAAAATCCAAGCCAGCTGCGTTTCTTCAGAGAAGCTTCTTAGCTAACGCACCTGGAGCGGATCGCCCCTGGGAAAGGGCTCTGTCACTTTGATTTCAACTGAAAAATAAATGGACCCTGGGATTACATCCCTCTGTGTCTGAGACTCCCCAGAAGAGCTGGTCCTGGCGTGGCACTGTCCACACGGAGGGCACAGGGGCAGAGGCGGACACTCCGGGATGGAGATGCCCGGGGTGACCGGAGACAGTGACCGGCTAAGACGGTGACTTCGGCTGGAGTCTGAGCCGCCGTCTGCTGAGTGGAGACCTGCAGGTCTGGCCAGGCTGCTCTGGAGTTCATGAAAGGAGGGACCCAAAGCACTCGGACGTTTTGAAGGGAAGCTTGTCTCACCTAAAAACCAGACTGAACCTGCCCGTGGTGTCCGACGTCGCAGGGGCGGCCCCGCCGGGCGCCGGCGCGCCTCGTTCTCGTCCGGCCTTGGTCGCAGGCTCTCCTGCGGCTGGGGGTGCCGTCACCTTCCTGTCGGGCCAAGGCTGAGGCGTCTGTGAGTGTTTAAAATATTGTCTTCACTGGGCCTGTGTGTTGAAAGTTCCTTGTCCGTTTAATTGAAATCTGAGGTTAATATAAGAAAATTGAAGTGAGACTTGGAGTGGAAATTTGCTAAAAGAAATGTGTTCTTTAGCCTACGGATACATTGCTTTTTCTTTTGATTTGGGGTTTGGTTTTGTTGGCTTTTTTCCCTTTTTCTTGAAACTTGATATTTGAGGGTATTTCCAGTCTTTGAATCAGTCAACTGTGGTCAAACCATGCTTGTAGACCAGACTAGTGCAAGCAGCCACACTGACTTTAAAGACTAATAAAATCGTGCTGCTTCTTGTTGAATGTCATAAGTGATGAATGGTCCTATTAAATCTCCACACGGCCTTATTACCGTGTCAAAACAGATCATCAAAGAGACACCCACCCCGTGCGGCAGAACGCTGGTGGCCCGCCGTGGGCTTTCCGGCGGATCCGTCCAGGGTCCACACTCGATGGTACAAGTGTCTCGGTGTGTGAGGGCTCCGGGAGCGGGGACGATGCACTGTCCAGGGCCAGGCACGCAGTACAGCCCAGTAAATGCCTACTTGAATGATTGGGGTGACCCCACCGTGCACGTAGTCCCTTGTGCCTCATGTGAATCTCTAAGATGCCTTTGCTACATTTATTTGACAAATATACGTAAGGAAAACCATTGTGCTCTTCCATGCAGTGAGGATTTTCTTTACAGTCCGAGGGTGTGCTCAGCGACCAACCCCCCCTGAAAGATGGTGGCCCCACTTCCTGTCTGTGGCTGCTCCACTGGGACCTGGTTGTCCACCAGACAGAGACGGGGTCCCCTCTTCCCGCCCTCACTCTCTGCTTTCTCCATCCCCTGTCCACCATATGTTTTCTTACACCTGCCTAAATCCCCGTCCAAGATGACCCAGGCAGGGTCCACGGTCGGCAAGAGGCGTGCCTGTGAATCAATGTGGGTGAACAGTAACTCCCTGTCAGACACGGGAACAGCTGGGCACCCACGCCTGCCCCCACCCGTCAGTGGAGACGGGGAAACGCCAGCCAGCCCAGGCCCACCCAGGGCAGAGATGCGCCTGCCCTCCCCGCTGAGAGGCTCTGGGGACTCCCCCACCCGCCTGCGTCCATCAGATGTGCTGCTGGGCATGAATGGGGCGGGGGGGGGGGGTCCCTTGCCTGCCTGCACCTGTCTGCTCAGCTGATGGGCAGGGAGAGGTGGGGGCGGCCCCCTCCCATGCTGTCAACCCCGCTGACAGACAAGTGTAGGGGTGGGCAAGGCCCCTGGCCTCTCGTGGTCAGATGGGGGGGTTGTTGCTTGATTGGGGAGCAGACGGGGGTTCCGCTTGCCTGGCAGCCTGAGGGGCTGTAAGCACTGGAGACGGAGGGTCTACAAAGACTAGAGTGAAAGACAGGGCGGGAGTGTGTGTGTGTGCGTGTGTGTGCATGTGTGTGCCTAAGCCTTTTTTGAATGTGAAAATGGGGCCCCACGTGCACACCACGGGGCATCCACTGAGCCATAACACTTGTCTTATAGCGACTGGGGCAATGACAAGCTTTTGTCCAAAATATTTTGCTATAAATGGGACTTTCACATAAATACGCTTTCAAAAATGAAGAAGGGAGGTAGGGTCAATACGTGTTAAGTTTGAACTTCAACTGTATAAGATACAAATTTAGACCTATTATATATTTTTCATATTTATAGCCCCAAATAGTAAGCTTGTTCCCTTACCACTTGGTAGGTAAAGAACGTGGTTTCTGAGCCCTTTACTCAGTGGTTTCAATTTTTTTTCTTTCTTAGATTAGAATTCTTTCACCCATAAGAGACATTTAAAGCCAGGATCTGGGTGCAGGCTTCGGACAGGAAAATCTGCCATTGACGAGAGATGCTACCGGTCCGCTTCACTCAGGAAGCATCGTGCAGTGTTACCAGGTTGGAGCCTCCAGGGAAGCAGCCCGAGGCCCTGCTGGAAATGAGCCTCGTGGAGAGTGCTGGCGACAGGGCCGCTGCCCTGGGAAGGGGCTCGGCGAGGAAGCAGTGGAGCGTCTTATGACTGAGTGTCTGGCCAGCTCTACACAACCCGCAGAAAGATGGCGTGAAGTATTTTAGTGATTCATTACGTAAACAAGACACTTTTCTTTCATAAGAACTCAAAATATCTGGAATTTGAAGGAAGGAAGTTGGGCACTTACTCCGATCCCATTTCGCTTCCATGAAATAGAAAATGAGAGGCCTATTTCCTGACACCCGGGGAGCCGGCGTTGAGCTGGCGCAGTGACACTTCAGACGGAGCCTGCATGGCTCCGAGGATTGATGCAGATGAAGGATACACTGTTAAAGATTCTGATCGCTCTCAGAATTTCCTGCTCTGTCCTCCCAGAACAGCTCAGTAAAAATGGCCGACGGGACCGTGTGGTCTCAGCAGTGCGCGTGGGAAGACCTAGCAGCCAGTCAACCATTTGAAGCCAAAGTCAACCTGCTGTTCAAGAGTAAACCTTCTCTCATCAAAGAATGACACTGGAAATACTGACACAGGAACATGGGGCGTGAGAGGACGGCCGCTTCCCAGGTCTCAGACGAGTCTCTGGGACGCGCCCCATCACGTGAGGGTCCTTGGCTTCGCGCAGGAATGAATCCAAGAGTGAGCCAAAGCAGAGTGGAAGTAGGTTTACTCAGAGATGCGCACTCCGTAGACCGAGTGTGGGCGCCTCAGAAGGACAGACAGGCCACGAGGCGTGGGGGGGGGTTAGTTTAAAGTAAAAGCAGACGCACACTCCATAGTCAGAGTGAGGGCGTCGCGCTCAGAAGCGAGAGCGGCCACGAGGTGTGAGGCTGTTGGTCTTCATGGGCTCAGCACCTTCACGTGCTGACAAGTGGGAGGGTTATTCCAACTGCTTTGGGGAAGGGGCGGGGCTTCCATGAACCGGGCCACCTCCCACTTCTTGACCTTTTAAGGTCAGCCTCGGAACTGTCATGGCGCCTGGGGGAGGGCCGTTTGCCACGCTGATATGTTACAATGAGCGTATAAGGAGGCTCAGGGCCCACTGGGAGCTGAACCTTCCGCCATCTTCATGCTAACTGCTGTGTCCTTCCTTGAATGGCTGTGCCCTGCCCCCTCCCTCCTGTCTCAATGCCAGCAGACACAGTGGTCCGACGTGGTGGGCAATCAGTGCCTCCCACCCCCCTCCCTGAAATACGCTTGTTGGTCCCACATTCACAGGTCCTGGTTTCATCATCCTGACTCGTTCATGAGTACGGTACCTAACCACGCTTTCAGAAGACAGTGAATTTGCTATTTTTCAACTTCTTCTTTTTCGCTTTGAGGCACAGGGTACTTTTCTGGGCTCATTAGCAGAGATTCTGTTTGTATGTGCAAATATGCCAGGGTGACCTGGAACATCGGCTGTGGTTCTTCATGCTCAATGTGGATGTTAACAGTTGAGTGAAAGAAGGCATCTCTCAGTTGGACCAGGAGAGAGAGGCCTCCATTCACGTTTAGTTTCCTTTCATTTCTGGGCACGTGGCCCCTGGCCCAGACTGATGCCACAGGTGCACTTCACAGGCCGGCTCTCGCCTTTTTTGGAGCCGTGGGTTTATCCTGACTCTCCAGGGCGGTCTCTGCTTCAAGTCTGATGTCCAGGAAAGTACAAGGAGAGGCATTCTGTGAATTCCTTGACTGCCTTCCTTTTATGCTCTGCACTGGTCATTTTACACCTGGAGGAGTGCATCCAGTCAGGGAAGCCACATTTAAGGGAAAAAGAGAAAAAACTTGAAAAGAAGAATTCCAGAGGGGACTCGCAAAGGGCCAGGGTCTCTGACGACATCGCGCGAGTAATAGCTGAAGGTACTAGAGGTATTTAAACCAGGAAGGAGGGCGCCCAGAGGGGGCATTAAAGTGTTTGTAAGTTTTTCATGTGAAAGAGGAGTTACAGACAGTCGTGGCAACTGCAGAGACCTGAGCCGGGACCCTCCTGTGGGCCACGCTACAGCGAGCAAGGGACGAGCTCTGCCAGACGGGGGTCGGCTCAGCGGAGCTTGCTGGCAGCACAACACCCAGTAACTGGCTGGAAAAGCACCTCTTAGGGATGTTGGAAAGAGCAGTCCTTCCTTCCAGTAGGAGTTTGACGTCAAAACGTCTGAATGTTTCCTCTAATAGTATATGATTCAATCATAAAGCTATTTAGAATACTCTGGGTCAGGATGGTGCCAAATCTTCCCTGTTCATTATAGATCATTTGAGCTTTTTTTTCCCTCAGATTTAACACTATGAAGGTTTGTTTTAAAATCTAATAGAATAGATTTATCAAATATTCTTGTATTAAGTCACAGGTTGATTGCATATTCAGTTTTGGTGGTTATATGTCACCTCGAAGACAACCAGCTAATATGAAAGAAAAATGGAATGAGCTTTAAAATGGTAAATTTTGACGGCCTGATAAATAAATACACCCTAAAGATTCAATAATTCATCACTTTGAGTTATTTATCTCTCTCAAAAGATTTCTGAAATCATTCTTTACTGTTTGGCTTGATTAATTCTTTGATCTCCCCCCCGGAGATCCCTTTATCCGCAGCCACCGCACGGCTGAGTTATTAAACAGAAGGCGGGCTGACCAGCAGGCTGATGTCAATCAGGTGAAGCTGTGCAGAGGCTGGGCGCCGGCTGGGAGGGCAGCTTTTCTACTAACCGGGGTTGGGAGGGCTGCGGCCGCCGTGTGTTGGTGTACTAGTTAAGCGTAAGTGGCTAGTTTACAGGCACACTGGTCACCAGTGCGGGGCCACCTGCTCGCTAGGAGCCCGTCTGAATTACCTGGGTTCTTTAGGGCACTCCATTAACAGTCTTTTTCTTGGGAGAGTAGTGATGGCTCTAGTTTCCCTGCGGTGCCCACTTGCAACGCTGGGAATCACAGGAACTTCCAAAAAAATCACTGTCCGCTACAGAGCGGGGGTTTGTGTGTATTTGCAAGGGCTGAATTAAATCCTGACAGGTTTGCATCGTTATTAACGTTTTATGGGAAATCTAGACACTGGTTATTCCACCTGCTTGTCCTCACAATCTTCAGATATTCTGACTCAGGACCCAGACGGCACCTGACATGCGGGCTGTGGGAGGAGACCAGCCTGAGAGGTGGGCTAACGGGACCTTCAAGACCGATCTGAAAAAGCAAAGACCTGAGCCGTAAGGCAGCCTCCGCAGAGCCGCCTTTTCTCTTAAGTGGGTCCTTAAGCTAACGAAACATCTGCAGGTAGAGGAAAGCTCCCTGTGACGGAGGCCAGGCCAGCATGCAATTAATAACTAAACACACAAGCAAGTGACTCGTGCTTGGGACTGCTGTGTGCCCGCACTTACTTCACCCGTGTGGCCTCACACCCGGATCTGGGAGGTGGGGGGCGTCTCCAGGGCAGGGGACCAGTGAAGGGCTGAGGTCTCCACCCTGGGCTGCAAGGCAGGGTTCACACCCACTTGAAAGACGAAGCGAAGCAAGTCCCTGAAGCAGGAGCTCAGGCCCGAGCCGAGCCGTCGGGTGCTCACTTCTCTCCCCCGCTCTCCCCATCCCTCCCCATCCCTCCCCCCCGCTCACCCCGTCCCTCCCCCCTCCCTCCCTCCCCCCTCTCTGTCTTGAGCCTGTGATGGTTCTACAGTTTGTGCCTGATGGTTATAGAGAGAACATTCAGCTTTATTTATAACAGCACTTCCCAGATTACAGTGGATTACTTTTCTGGAAAGAAGGAACGAGGGGTTACGGGACCGGCTCCACCATTAACTGCTCTCGGGGAATCCTGGGGTGAAGTCAGAGGGGTTCCCGGGGCCCCTCCTGAGCCCATGGTGTGTGGACATGCTGCACGGGTCTCCCTGGAGGGACTGCACACGGGGCTTCCTGAACTTCTTTGCCCATGAAATCCTTTTTCATGGAATGTCTATTAATATCTCAGAACACAGTGTGGAAAAACTCTAGTTCACTTTATTAATTCGCTTACCAAACCCTTTCTCCATGGATAAGGCACCGACAGACGCTATCCTTGGTCAGGTCTGAATCGATAACATTCTGAATCGGCAAAGGCGAACTGGTGGCATTTCTCTTCCAGAATGTGAATTGAAGAGCGGCTGCCACGATCCCCAAGCGCGTCCCAGACTCGCCCGTTCTGGGGCGTGTCTTAGGAATAAAAGGCTTTACTGATTCAGGCATTTCCGGAACTACTTCAAAACCTACTCGCTCTCTCAACACCCAACTCGTGTGGTGGGGATCCAACGAAATAACAATTCTGAAAAAAAACACAGAAATACACAAACGAATAATAAAAAGAACAAAACCCAACAAAAACTCTTCATACCTGTCTTTAAACTAGAATTTCACAAATATAACGAACATTGAATTATTATGTTTTTAACTACATAACAATCTTCCCACAAGCTAGTTTTCTGGAACACACTTGGGGATGCGCTGACCTGCAATGGCAGTTCAGATTTCTTTGGGAGCCACAGCTGACTTAGCTTCCTGCCCCTCCAAGGCTCAGGAGCGCCGGAGCAGGAACCAGGAGGGCCGTTAATCTGCAGCACCCCCGGAACTCTGCAGGACAGTAAAACAAGCCAGGGACGCGCGTTAACTACCTGTGCTTTAAACTGAGCTGCTGCTAAGCTCTGCTCCGTCACCCTCTGTCATTTGCCGCAGCCTTTTCACAGACGCTGGGGAGTCAGGGCGCAGGCACACCAGGTTCTCGCCGAGCTCCTTAACACCGGGTGTGGGCAGACCCGATGGCTGCGCGATGCTTCTGGGCCGTGTCTGTTCTAGTTTACAACGCAAATAAATCTGGTCTTGGCAGATTGCAGCAAATTGACACTGTCAGATAAGTAACAGCATCGCCACGGGTACAGTTTGACCTTATTCACGTATTTAGACTTCAGAAATGACTAGTAAGATGGTGAAAATTACTTGTAATTTCATAGCAAGTTAAGATTTCCTGAAAATGTTCTCAAAATTATTTCACTGGATGTCGATGCAAAGTTTCTCCTCTCTCTTTTATCTTTGTGTTGCTTTCTCGGAAAACAAACATATGAGTCTTTCTTCAACCCGAGATCTTTAAGTCACTGCCCTGCAAGGGCCACCTCTTTGTTTTCCTTCCCCCAGAACCAAACTTCTACGATCTTTTTCATAGGATGTTGCGATAATTCCAGGTATCGGTGTGCTCTGTCCGTGGTGCAGTTGGCTTTAGCAAGTAACTGCAGCACGGTACGTCTCTCTGACGGCTAGAATTCTTTTACGATGTCAGAATCATTGTCAACAGCATCACTGTCCTCACGTATTCATGCACACATTTTATAACTAATAACCTGTGGAATGAGCTACTTTATTTTGAAAGCTGACATGAAATAAAATAATTTATAATTTCTATTCATTTAATTGGTGCTTCCAGAAAAAAAAAATTCAATTTCCAAGAGCATAACTCTTACAAAAAGAACAGCAGTGTAAACCAAATACTTACCATTTATTGGGAATTTTGTGACTGCTCTTTCTAACACATCTAAAGTCTAAAGATTTTTACAGGTGAGGAAACCGAGGCTCAGAGTGGTGAGCAGCAGGGAAGGCTGACGCCAGGCTGACAGGCGTGTCTGCCCCTCTGTGTGAGGTCGGGCTGCCTGCTGTGAGGGTCTCGGGGCACAAAGTAACACATGTGCCTAAAAGAAGCACAGTATCCAAACCGTGGTCAGAACGGCTAATCTCTTAGACTTTAACTTAGTGGTAGGATTTTATTTTACTCAGTTTCCTAAGAAACACTCCATTATTCCTACTCACGGTGAGGATAAAGCTCAGAGAGAGCCATTACCTCGCCTCTGTTTGCTAACCCTGCGTCCCACACCAGCCCGGACACCTGCCCTCAGCACCCAGCGGAGCATCAGCACGTGCACCTGTCGGCGGCATTCACCTCGGGTGCCCTCCTTCTGCCTTGACCGGCACACACAGGTTTCCGGAGCACCGGCCTGTCCGTCAGGTCAAGCCTCCCTTTCAGGTCTTCTTCCTGAAGGGCTCAAGGATGGCAGGAAAAGGGACTGTTTCCTTGTCCCTGAACCTCTGGCCCTTTAAGCCTGGTGGGCTTTCCACATCCTCAATGCTTTTTCTTGTCAAATCCGACTTATTAGTTTTAAAAATGAATCTATACCCATTATTGCTAGTGAAAAAAGTACAGAGTGGTCATTCTTAAAAGGTCAGTGTCTTTTCTTGTCTCCTACCCACCAGTCTGCTTAGGAGGCTAACGCATTTACACTGACGGCCGCCATCCTTAGCTTGGCGTGGTTGAGAGGCTGTGTCAGCTCAACAGGACACACAGAGAGGGCTGCTTTGCTGTCACTTAGCTCTTCAGAGAAAGCTCACACCAAGCTCCTGACGCTCTGACTGAGTGCTCTCACTCGCTGCTGCGTTCTCCCAGCCCACAGCTACACAGCTCGTCCTGCCTGAAAGCACGGTCATATTCCTGCTGGTCTGATTTTTTTTTCTTGTCACCACACCCAGTGCCATATTCTTGCTCAGATAGTCTTACATATTAATGCTTTTTATATTTCTGTTTTTTACGTCACCAAGAAAAAGACTGCTAGAAAAAAGGGAATGCACATCTTTGCTTAATAAACGACACTCCAGTAAGTGGCAGCAATTCAAAGTCTGACTGACAGTTCATGAAGATGACTACTTCCAAACACTCCCATCCATATTGGCTACTAGTGCACTTAAAATTGTTTTCTATATTGGTAGGGTTAAAAAAAAGGGGGAAAAAAAAGACTCTCTCCACTTAACTTGCATTTCTCTGATGGTGAGGTTGAGCTGATTTTCGCACATCTGTTGACCATTTGGATTTGCCTTTTCTATGACTCAACTCTCCATTAAATATTGTTTGTTTGTCTTTTTCTTTTCAATTTGTAAAATGCTGGTGATATTTACCTTTTGTGATGTGTATATGTTGCAAGTTCTTTTTCCAGTACATTATTTGTCTTTGACTATTTATGTGATCATTTATCATTAAAACAATGTGGTCAGACATGGCTAAGTTTCCTATATGGCTCTTTGTTTCTCAACTCAAATATCTCCAAAAGGTTGTCAAAATTATGTAAATTTTAAAGATTTTGAAAAAGATGTTGTTTTGAGTACAGTATAAGTAGAGGCTTAGTTTTGGCGTCTTCTAAACGAATAGCTAATGTGTCAGCACCATTTGTTAAGTGCCCTCGTATCACTGTCCTGGACTGAAATAGCTCTTCTGCCGTACACTGTTTCTGCACACACTTACTTTGTGTCTAGAACTCCTGTTATGGAATTCTGTCCTGCCAGTGTTATACTGCTTTCCATGTCAATGACTTTGTGTACATTTTACAGTAGTTTAAGTCAAGTGCCTGCTCACTCTTCTGATATTTAAAATTCTACAGTCTCTTCTAAAATATTTACTTTTCCATATTGTTTCAGTTAGATTAGGCTAGGCAAAGAAGAAAAAATTAACTTTGAAGTGTTCATGCTTAACTCAACACAGGTGTACCTGTTGCAAACTCCCACGTCGGGGTGGTTCGAGCAGCTCTCCTCCAATCAAGAACCCAGGATGCAGGCACTCCTCGTGGCACTTGTGGCACTGCCATTTCAAAGTGCAGCTTCTGATTTTGTCTTTGCATAAGAAAAGTAAATAAAAAGCCAAATTAATTCTCAGGTACGGTCCACTGGTCATACCAGTCATGTGCTCTCAACCTCAGAGCAGAGCAGATTGTGATATGAAGGTAAAATGTGGAATTTTGGTGAGCAGGATTCTCTCTGTTTTATACCTGGCCTCTCAAGCCATTTTATTCAGTTCAAAACAAAGTTTTCTTCAGGTTAAAATTGCATCACATGTGTATATTATTTGGGAAGAATTAAGGCTTTTATGATTTTAAATTTTCCTACCCAGGGAGATGATACTTGTAGCTGTCTACCTCGCCTGCTTTATGTTCTTCAATAGGACTTATAGTACAGATCTTTAATCTTTCTTATTAAGCATATTCCTAGATACCTTATAGTTCTTTTAGTTTGGAAAAATGGAATAATTTGTTCTCATTTTCATCTCTAATTATTGAAAGTATAGAAGAAAACTATGATTTTGTATATTTAGCTTATATCTAGCCACCTTACTAAACTTTATTCTACATTCTAGTAATTTATTTTATTTTACTTTTTTCTGGGCCAATTTTTTTTTAAATTGAAGTATAGTTGATGCATGATGTTATATAAGTTGCAAGCATACAACATACTCACAACTTTTAAAGTATTTACCCCATTTACAATTATTATGAACCACTGGCTACCTCCCCTGTGCTGTACAGTGTATCCCTGTGGGTTATTATTTCACACATGGTAGTTTGTACCTCTTATTCCTCTACCCCTGTGCTTCCCCTCCCCCTTTTCCTCTCCCCACTGGTTACCACTAGTTTGTTCTCTATATCTGTGGGTCTGTTTCTTTTTGGTATATCCACTAGTTTCTTTTATTTTTTAGATTCTGATATAAATTATATCATATAGCATTTGTCTTTTTCTGGCTTATTTCACTAGCATTATATCCTCCAAGTCCATCCATGTTGTCACAAATGGCAAAATTTCGTTCCTTTTTTTGACTTAGTAGTATTCCATTTTATACATATATCTCATGTCTTCTTTGTCTATTCATATGTTGATGGACACTTAGATTGTTTTCATATCTTGCCAATTGTAAATAATGCTGCTATGACTATTAGGGTGCATGTATCTTTTTGAATTAGTGTATTTTTTTTTTCAGATATACACCCAGGATTGGAAGATCATATGGTAGTCCTAGGTTTAGTTTTTTGAGAAACTTCTGCACTGTTCTCCACAGTGGCTACTCTGACTTACATTCCCACTAACAATACAAGGGCTCCCCTTTCTCCATTCTAGTAATTTGTATCAGTTTCTGAGTTTTTAAATATTTTTCTCCTTTTCTGGATATAAAATATTATCCACAAATAGTGTTTCCTGCTCTCTGGCATGTAACCACATTATTTGAGGTTTCTTATTATATTATCTAGATTCTCTAAAACTATTTTCTGTACTTGTGATGCCCCCCTTTTTTTTGATGATATCCCCCAGACATCTCTATCTTGCAATCTCCTTAAAGCCTGTATGTGACCCATTATAAAATTTTGAACTCTATCCCCTTAAAATTTTCTTAATCCTTCCTGTCTACTTTCTTTACACCATCTCAGCCTCAGGTCATAACTTCACCCTATTAACCAAATTACTAGAATATCTTTCTCATTGTCCTCTTTGACTCTGAAACCTAGTCTGCCTCCAGAGCTGCGTTTTTACTCCAGAATCTAATAATGATCCACCTTTTATTAAAACCTTCACTGGCCCCTCATTGTCTGCATGCCTTTTATTAAAATGTTCACTAGTCCCTCATTGTCTGCAGAATAAAGATAAGGCTCCTTATTGTTTCTTCTCTCACTGCCTTGACAGCCTGGCATTTGTCTATTTACTGGTCATCGTACACCTGATACGTCCTTGTGGGCAGGGTCTCCTCTGGGGAGTGGTCTCCTCCCACCTGTCTGACTCTGCCTTTCAGCGTGGCTCCATTTTAAGCTCAATGGACAAGTTCTTCTGTGGTATATTACACTGGCTTCTTCCTTGCAGGTATCATGACTTCTTAACTGAAGTTAGACTTTCAGACACCAGAACAAAGCCTTGTTTTCATGTGTCAGTGCCCCTCTACTTCTGATCAGTGGAATGATTGAGCATGTGTAGGAGGCCAATGTGTCTGACCAACCTCCAGATCATGATGCTTTTATGATGTTGTAATCCTACGCGCTGAATTACCTGTTGCAACAGAGCAGTGTTTCTACAAGGATGAAGAGACGGAAGGTGCTGAGCAACTGAAGAGTCGAGAAAATGACATATCGCAGCAAAGAATGATTGCGGACTTTATGACGAACTAGTAAATTAAATTGATCCTTTCAAACTAGAGTTTTTCTAAAGGAAATAGAAATGGAACAACTCATGGCCTCAATATAGTTAAGACCAGATATATGAACACACAGATACAAGCTTAACTGTCATCATTTAAACATGATTCACCCGGAAGCAGTGGAACATATTACCAGCATGAAGCTTCATGAAATCAGGCTTCTAGCTCATTCCCACGCACACAGGCAAACCTCGTTTTACTGTGCTGAGCTTAGTTGCCCTTCACAGATGTTGCGTTTTCCGCAAATTGAAGGTTTGAGGCAACCCTGCGTTGACAAGTCTACCAGCGCCATTTTCCTCACAGCCTTTAATCCCTTGTGTCACATTTTGGTACTTCGTGCAATATTTCACACCTTCTCACTACTGTTATTTGGGTTGTGGTGCTCCATGGTGAGTGATTATTGATGTTACTGCCGCAAGTCACTGAGGCTCAGATAACAGTTAGTGAATTTTAGCAATAAAATGTTTTTTAATTAAGGTATGGCCATTGTTTCTTTTCAGACACAAGGTTGTTGCCCGCTTATTAGACTACAGCAGAGCATGCACGTAATTTTTACAGGCAGTGGGAAGCCAAAAAATTTGTGTGACTTTATTAATTCTGTGGGTACATATATATTTTTATTGAAGTAGAGTCAGTTTACAATGCTGTGCCAATTTCTGGTGTGCAGCACAAGGCTTCAGTTATACATGAACGTACATATATTTGTTTTCATATTCTTTTTCACTGTGAGTTACTGGCTTTATTTTTATATTCACTTTGTTCCAGGAGCCTGGAACCAGACTTGCTGTGTCTCCAGGGACACCCGTGTGCTGCGGAGAGCCTCTGCCTGGCCCAGGGTATTCAGGCAAAAGCCCTCTTCCTGTCAGCTCTTTCCTTAACAGGAGGAGGAGGGAGAAAAGCCTCGTCTGAAGCTAGTTTGCAAAGCAATTACTGTCCATCCCGTACCGTTCAATTCTCCTAGCATCCTGTCTTCTGCTTCTTCCAGCCACTCGATACCCTGTCTGTTTTCTCCATAATTTCTAAGTAAGTGTTTTAATATGGCTTTGAATGCTATTTTAAAACAGAGCTATACAATCTTGACTGCAGGTCTTTATCATCCAGTTTTTCGTATGTAAAGCCTCTGCAAGGATTCAAGCCCAGGGAACGTATTCCACAGGGACCATGGAGAGGAAAGATGCTGCAAACACGAACTTGCCCTTATTCGTGTCTTAAGAAGAACTACCAAGATTGGCCCCAGCGAGCCCTTCCTAGAGTAAAGAAAGCAATGGTGTAGGTGGTCAGTTATCTCCTACTTTGTGTTTATAGAACCTCAAGGTCACGGGATACCACGGACCCCTGGAGAGCAGTGTTGCTTCTTCCAGTCATTGAGAATCTGGGTCTTTAATAGCCCTTAGCTTGAAATGAGTTTTCAAGCTCCCCCTCTGCCTGTTTTCCCTCCCCTTCCCTTCCTCTCCTGTTTTCTTTCTTGATGTTCCTGTATTTGGTTCCCATATACGCACAACAACGTGGTGGGCAGACTCGCAGCGTGATGGAGAATGGAGAGCTCACGTCTGGAGCACAGGGAGCCGAGCCTGGCCTCTGTTCCCAGGGGTCAGCCCAGGCTCTGCACGGAACACAGGTACAAGACCTTCTCCAGAAAGGCAGGGTCATCTTGTCCCAGTGCTGGGCAGTCCAGCACAATGGAGGATCCGCTATCTTAAATAGTGTATTTTGTCACTCTGTTGCTTAATTCCATGGCCTCAGTATTCCCAGCATCTTCCTCTGAAGGGGAAGCCAACCCCAGCTGAGACGTCCAACTGGGGCGTACTCCACCCCCCACCATAGGTCTGGTCAGACGACGTAGTGCTCCCCGTCAATTCTAACAGCCCTTCCTTGCTGGCTGGCTGGACAGTTGGAGGCATAGCGTGTCCCCACTCATCCTGTCTTGATTTAAAGTTGAAATCTTTTGTTCATCATGGATGTTTTTTGTCTCAACTTCATTTTTTAAAGTTGCATTATGACACGATGTATCGTACTCTGGTCTCTCCTTAAACTGCGCCCCTGTGGTTGGTGCCTAACTCCGTGCACCCCAGGCCCAGCCCGCAGCTCAACAAAAACTCCAGGGAAACGTTAAACATGTCTGTTAAACTGTCTGACTGGTTCAAACAATTTTAAGGGAAGTTAATTTTGACTTTCTATGCTTTGCATTTATCCACAAAAAATAAAAATTTCTTTATTTTACATGAAAGAAGAAAAAAAAAGAGTTGAATAATTTTACTAGATTATTCCAAATCCAGAGCAACTAAAACAGCTTCTAAAATAAGCAATTTCCTGAACAAGCATTTCGTCAGGGGTGGCTGGAAGACAACCGCAACAGGACTGGGGCTCTCTCAGGCCCTCAGCAGACGCTTGTCCACTCCTACAGGAGCAGGCACTCGGAAGCCAACGGTAGTGGTCCCTGACGTGGAGGCCTTCTTTCCTTCCAGAAAACAAATTGTCCGAAGAGCCCGGCCTGGACTCCCGGGACCGGGGCGCACGTGCACTTCTCTTTGAGCAGCGAACACCCTCCTGAGAAGACAAGTGCGGTTTCAATTATAGTCTACAGACATTACAAAAAAATACATTTTAAAGCTATTTTATAGAAAAAATATTCTATCGTCTTTTGTCTGCTAAAAATATTACATGGTGGATTTTCTGTATGGAGCAGGGCCTTAGACAGCACCTAAAACGAATCTGTAACTTTATAGATGAGAAAACTGGGGTTAGAAAGAAAAGGGTGGAGGGGGGAGCACGTGCTTAGCACGCCCGAGGTCCGGGTTCAATCCCCAGTACCTCCACTTAAAAATAAGTAAGTAAATAAATAAACTGAATTACCTCCCTCCTACCAATTTTTTTTTTAAATTTTAATATTTTATTAAAATTTAAAAAAAAGAAAAGAAAAAGAAAAGGGTGGTTTCCTTGATTAGATTTCCTTAAATCCCGTGGAGTGATTCTAACCTATTCACGGAGAGCCTGAACATCCAGGGTTTGCCCCGTAAGCAGTGACATCAGTGATCTCAGCTAGTGGATGACCTTGGAGCCAACACGTTTTTTTCCTCTAATACTAACTTGTTCTCTTACTTGGAAAAGCACGAGGCTGGCCCCCTGCACTGACGTGCACCCCACCCCGGGAGGCGGCACCCTCTGGTCTTGTCTTTCTCCAGCTCGCGTTGGCCCACGTTCCCTCCAGTTAATCTCTGTAACATTTTGAAAACAAATGAAGATTCAGTTTTTCTTTGTTTCTTTGTTTCTTTAGCCCACTGAAGCGTTGGGCCATGCGCTGCAGTAACACGTTTATTGGAGAGCAGAGCAAATCTAGCTCATTATCGGTCATTAAAATTTGATCTCTTTCTAGCCATGTAACCTCAGAGATTAAAACCTTAATGGAGGAGCAGTAGGAAAAAAAAAAGACTTCATATGGCCGGCCACCTGGAAAACCAATGTTTCTATTAAATTTTCTTTTCCCTAATGTTCTTTCTTAGGAGTTATGTGTTGAAGGATATCTTTCAAAATTCTAATTTTGAACATCCCAGGGTTCCCTCTCCCCACCAGTGTAAGCATGTGTGTATACAATTCAATGCATGTTTTGTAGTGATACCTATTAATGCAAAATATTCTTGCTCTAAATTGTCTAAATAAAAGTGTAGAAAATGCCGCTAAAAACACACATAGCCCCATGGTATAGAGTAGCAGACAGCCCCCAGACTGTAAGCCCCAGGGAGGCAGAATTTGTCTTCTTCATTTAGCACTTTTTCTACAGAGCCTTGGTCCAGTCCCTGGCACGTAGGAGCCGCTCAGTGACACTTAATAATGAATGGATGATGCTGCCACAGTATCTCTGTCTTTTCATGAGACAGCTTTAGTTTTTAGAAGCTTAACAATGAGCATAGATGGATAATATAATGTCTTTTGATGTATTGTAGTCCTTGGGCTTTAAAAGGCAGACGCCTTTTTTTAACTTGAAATATATTGATTTATAGTGTTGTGTTGATTTCTGGTGTACAGCATAATGATTCAGTTTCTCATATATATGTATATATATATTTTCATATTCATTTTTTATTATAGGCCATTACAAGGTATTGGATATAGTTCCTTGTGCTACACAGTAGAACATTGTTGTTTGTCTGTTTTATATATAGTAGTTTATATCTGTAAATCCAAAACTTCTAATTTATCCTCTCCACCATTTACCTCCACCCTGTAACCGTAAGTTTGTTCTCTATGTCTGTGAATTTGTTTCTGTTTTGTAAATACGTTCCTTTGTGTCCTCTTTTTCTTTTCTTTTGATTTCACATATGAGTGATATCGTATGATATTTTTCTTTCTCTTTCTGGCTTATTTCACTTAGAATGACAATCTACAGGTCCATCGATGTTGCAGCAAATGGCATTATTTTATTCTTTTTTATGGCTGAGTAGTATTCCATTGTATAAATACACCACATCTTCTTTATCCAGTCATCTGTCGATGGACAGTTAGGTTGCTTCCATGTCTTGGCTACTGTAAGTAGTGCTGCTGTGAACACCGAGGTGCAGATGTCTTTCTGATATTCCCTCCAGATACATGCCCAGGAGTGGGATTGCTGGATTGTATGGTAAGTCTAATTTTAGTTTTTTAAGGAATCTCCATATGGTTTTTCATAGTGGCTGCACCAAACTACATTCCCACCAACAGTGTAGGAGGGTTTCCTTTTCACCACACTCTCTCCATCATTTATTGTTTGTGGACTTTTTCATGATGGCCATTCTGACTGGTGTGAGGTAATACCTCATTGTAGTTTTGATTTGCATTTTCATTATATTTAGTGATATTGAGCATTTTTTCATGGACCTATTGGCCATTTGTATGTCTTCATTGGAGAAGTGTTTGTTTAAGTCTTCTGCTATTTTTGGATTGGGTTGTTTGTGTCTTTGTTATTGAGTTGTATGAGCCATTTGTATATTCTAGAAATTAAGTCCTTGTCAATTGCATCTTTTGCAAATATATTCTCCCATTCTGTATGTTGTCTTTTCATTTTATTTATGGTTTCCTTTGCTGTGTGAAAATTTATAAGATTAATTAGGTCTCATTTGTTGATTTTTGCTTTTGTTTCTATTGCCTGGGTAGACTGCCCTAGGAGACATTGCTGAGATGTATGTGAGATAATGTTTTGCCTATGTTTTCTTCTAGGAGATTTATTGTGTCTTGTCTTAGGCAGACTTCTTTTAACCTGCATTAGCTAGATTGATGTCAATAAAGAACAATAAAAATATAATTAATATAAAATCCTTTTGAAAGGGACTCAATCAAGCATTTTTTCATACACTGATTTTTGTCATTTTCTGTGATTTATAACTGTAAAACTATCCAAATATGATAGATGTGAATAATGTGTTTTTTACTTATCTGTCTGAAAGAGTATTTTAAGGATGTTGGAAGTAGAGTTGGAACTACAGATTGGAAGAAAATAATGTGAAGTGGTGTTTCCACTGTCACCGGTCCAACTAGAAAGTGGCTGGGCTTGGGGGACCTGCCCTTATAAGCCAGTACTACAGCGAGTCATCCCATGTCCAGCGCCAGCCACCCCAAGGTCCCTGAGCCATGCAAACATGCCTCTCCATGCATTCAGATTTAAGGGGGTGTCAACGTTCTCAGTATTGGGTAATTCATATTCAGTGCAACATTTAAAATAAAAAAACAAAATCACTACCAAAAAGTCCATGATGAATTAAATATCACAGCTTTAAATAAAAGATAAAAAGATGTTAACATCTCTGACTGTAAAGAATTAGGAGAATTGATGAGAAACACTAGATAATTTGACCAAAGTCAGAGTGAAGGGTGGAGTATGTCCCAAGTCAGACCTCTCCTCTGCATTTCACTTTCTAACTCTCTCAAAGCCCCACCTGGTAGAATAGGTTCCTCTTCTGATCACAGTTTTCCCATCTAGTATCTCTCATCTCAGGCATGAGTTTATTTAAAAACAATGCACCTAATATTTTTAAATCATATAATTTTTTAAAAAAGCAACCATTTGTGGGGACAAATTTTCTAAGTGTTTAAATACATTAGTTTTTTTAAGAACGTGGTCTGCATAATACTTACTTATGCTAGAGAATGAAGCCATCGATTTCAGCCCCACAGAATAACTGCCATTAACACAAGCCATCATTACGAGCCTTTTAATTAGCCGGGAGTCTAATTAGGCAGCGCCATGTACAATAGTTACATATGGCAAAGTCTGTGAAACCCTAGCCTGCCAGGCATTGCTGCTAACCCTGAACGTAAGTGTTACGGTGGCACAGCATTTCTCCCAGCATGTGACAAGCACATGTGATGGTCATCGCAGTGCTTGGGGGGGACTTGCTCTCTGGTCCTGTGAGGGGATGAGCTGGGTCAGCCAGATGCCACGTGCTGTGTGCTTGACACAGTGACTCAGGCACAGGACGACACCCAAGGGAGGGGAATTTGTGTGTCTGTTGCTAAGATTCTGTGCACCTGCGAATTTTATATACTTGGCTTCCTACACATATGTCAGGTAAAATAAAGCCTCACTAAAATGCTCACGTGTGTGCCCAGCACATTTCCAGATTCTTCTGGAACCTTCTGCACAGTCTCTGTGGGTCTTTGGCAGCTTCATGGCCGGCAGCCAGGGCGGTCCTTGTCCCCCGAACTTCCGGGACAGTTCCTGCTGTCCTCCGAAGGATCAGGGCTGCTGTCTGCAGGGGACTCCGCTGCAAGGGTTGGGTCATCCTTGGTGGGAAACCACAGGACCCTGCCGGATTTACCCCTCCGGCCCCTGGGAGCCTGCACTTGATGGACAAAGTTGGGGGCCTTGCCTGCAAGGCTCCCCTCCAGCTATTTCAGGCCAGTACTGAGAGCATGAAGCAAATTGCAACCCTAGGGGAAGCTGCGAAGAGAAAGATGCAACATCAATCCTCCCTATGACTTAGGTCTTAAAAAGAAAAAAAAAGACTTGATGCAATCATCCGCGTCTACAGAAACTCCTTTCTTTAAGTCCGCAGACTGGTAATTGAACTTGCAAATGAATGCGGTCCCAGGCATCAGATAAGCCACCAGCCTCTTAAGTCAGCAGAGCCCGGCAAGCTTCAAGCACCATTTGACTGACGGCGGCCACTCGTGCCCCACGTCCCGCACGCACGCTCTCTGCCCCTTGGGGGCCCCACCCCCCCACTGTCCACAGCAGTGCGGTGATGCAGGGGCAGCGTGCACAGGGGAAGGCACGGGCCCCAGGGAGCACGCAGATCCTGTTGGGGCTTTCCTGTCCCCAAACGCCAGAGAAGCCTCCCCCCTGGCTCTGAGTCTGCGTGCCCCATTGAGAACGCTCAGGGATGCCCTGAAAGGGCCCGTCAGTGCCTGTTCCCCGAGCAGCCGGCCGCGCACTGGGCCTGAGGGAGAGGCGGCGTCTGTTCTTGGAGGACGCTGCTTACCTGCGCCCCTCCCTGTGCCCGGCCCAGCGCTTCTCCTCGCAGGAGCAGCCGGGCTGGCCTGTGAGCGAGGGAGGGGCCAGGGGGGTCTCCTGGGGCTTCTGCAACCAGTCCCAACCCAGGCAGCTCAAAGCATGGCTTACTCCCTCGCAGTCTGGAAGCCAGCGGCCAGATACCAAGGCGTTGACACTGCCGGGTTCCTTCCCGAGGCCCTGGAGAAGGAACTCTGCCAGCTTCTGATGGGCCTGGTGCTCCCAGACCGGCCACGGCGCTCCTCAGGTTCGGCCTGCTTCTCCCCGGGGCCGTCCTCCCTCTGTGTCTGCGTGCTCCCACATTCCTCCAGGACAGTAATCCCTGGACGTGCTGGTGACACGCAGGCGCTGTCCTGTAACGCAGGAGTCACACCCACAACAGAAGGCGATGCTTACCAGCTACGGAGTGTGGGGTGAGAGGTGCTGTCCTGTCCACGGCCTCCCTTGCCCAGAGTTTATCATGGCGCCCAAGAGGCTTCCTGAGGTTTGTCCTCGACGCTGCCTGAGCTCCAGGCCAGTCCTGTCCACCGCATGTGCAGGGCGGCCACAGCCCCGCAGGGAGCCGGCAGCGGAGACCAGAGACGTCTAACACCTTAGGACATATTTGCTTCTGTTCTACATACAATTTAAACCAAATAGACTCTTGGCTTAAATCTCATAGATCACTTGGTTGGCTTATTATTGACTCAAATGTGAGAAATACAATAAAAAATAATTCTAAGACAAAAAAGAATCCAAAACCCTCTCTGTTCAATTTCTTTCTTTTTTTTTTTTTTTTTTTGAAGTCTAGTCAGTTACAATGTGTCAATCTCTGGTGCACAGCATCCTGTTTCAGTCATACATGTGCATATATATTCGTATTCATATCCTTTTTCATCACAGGTTACTGCAAGACATTGAATATAGCTCCTTGTCTATACTGAAGAAATGTGGGTTTTGTCTATTTTATGTATGTAGTTAGTATCTGCATGTCTCGAACTCCCAAGTTAGCCCTTCCCACTCTCTTTCCCCTGGTAACCATAAGTTTGTTTACTGAAATAGTGAAGCAAGAAAAACAAAAGACATTCTGCTGATGAAAACACCTGGCTTCCGTGTCCCCCTGAGCTCAGGAGGGACACATACGTGAGGTCGAGCCTGGCAATCTGGAGGTTTGGGACGCCGAGCCAGACAGCACGGCACCTGCCTTTACAGTCCAGAGGGTCCCCCGGCTGCGAGGAGGACGAAGCCAAGAGGCGACATTCAGCCTTGCGGGGCTGGTACCTACACGCCAGACTGCAGGTACACATGCTGGCTCTCGTGCCACAGAGGTGTCACAGCTATTTTATGCATAAGTGGTCTGGGGAGAGAAACTCTGACCTGGATGTGCCACTGAGATATTCTGGATGGCCCCCCTTTTGCTCTCCCCGAGCTCTGAATTCTGCCATGCCTCGTGGAGGTGATGTCTCTGGGACAGCCACTCCCAGAGATAATTTTGCCTGAATTGCTTTTATGAAGCAAAGAGGGAAGACAAAAAAAAAAAAAAAAAAAAGAGCCAACATGATGCTTTTGAAAATGAGTTTAAATGAGCTTCTTA
The DNA here is from genome assembly GCF_048773025.1 of Camelus bactrianus. NCBI lineage: Eukaryota > Metazoa > Chordata > Mammalia > Artiodactyla > Camelidae > Camelus > Camelus bactrianus. The sequence continues at coordinate 3,601,432 of NC_133541.1, forward strand.
GCTTCTTGCAAAGATTTGTGTTTACCCACATAATATTAAGCGTTCAGACCATCTTGCCAAATGGAGCACCTTTGGAAATTAGTATTCTTGGAACAGATGACTTGAGTATCAGGGCATTAGGTTTTCTGGCAACGCGATGCTGTTGAAGGGGGAATATCATTACTCTTTAGGGCGAGATGCAAAGAGAAGCGGGACTCCATCCAGGAGCATCCATGGCTGGCTTTCAAATACACTTGTACCAGTCGTCCTTGAAGCAGCGCTCCTGTGTGTTACAGATCACCCCAAACATCCCCGGACAGTATCTATGTGAGAATAAATATTGGCTTCATGTAGAATAAAATTGCGCTAACATTTTGGGCAATTAAAAGATAAAACACGTATAGCTGATGGAAACAAAAAGAAGCCCTTTTTTTTCTTTCAAGTACTGAATACATTTTTTTTCTTTAGAGTTTTGAATATAAAAACCAGCAGAACACAGACATCAGGGCAGCACCTAATTGGAATGTTGTTGCACATCGGAGAGTCATCGCATCAGAAAGGGAAGCCCAGGCCGCAGGGTTACAGCTCTGCCCGTGGAGCTGGCGTGTCCACACGCCTTACCTTCAGCCGAAGCGACCCACAAAAATGAGTAATTTCACTCGAAGAGCAATGGTTTAATTTCAAAATGAAAAACAACGCACACATTCAGTTTTAATGTAACTTATCTCTTCTGATAAGCATAGAGCAATTCATATTATGTTTACATTAAAATAAAATTGTGGTTGGAATGTACCTGCCATTAATATATTTGCTGCCACAAACGCTGAGCCAGCAGTGGGGACGTTAAACTTCTGTTGAAGCAGAGGGAACAGCCGTTTGTGCACTCGGCCTCTGTGGCTGACGGCTTTTGAGGGAGCTGGGCAGCGACAGACGAGGCATGAAGCAGACCTGTGCGGCGAGGCAGGCTGTCCGGCTGTGCCGTGGAAACCAGAGACGGGTGTCAAGCAGCCGTGCCCATCTCCCGTGTTTCCCTTACTTTCATGTTTACATTTAGTTTCGGTAGAATAATTTATAAAAAGCTCGAGCTTCAAAATGGCCCTAGGATGTCTACTTAGTGAAATAAACTTTGCAAATCTTGTGTCTCTGTCCCTCTCCCGTCTCCATATGTATACGTAGCTATCCCCCGTCTGCGTCTATGCATATACACCCGTATTAACGTCTGTATGTACATCCGGACCCATTTTACGCCCGTGCCTGCACCTGAGCCCCTACTCCCAGGCTGCACGACCATCGCAGTGAGAAGTCTGATGAAAATGCACGGCAGCTACTCAGAATGACTGAGTTACCGGAAGCCCCCCTCTTTTTTCTTTTCTCACAGCAGTCATAAATATCAAAATATATGTTGTGCGTGCCTTTTCCAAGGTTTCAGAAGAGTTGAACTAAGTTCGTAATGGAAATCACTGTTTGCTCAGATAAAACAAATAACGCTGGGGCTTCTCAGTGCCTGGACAGGGGCTGGAGTGGACTTGCAAAGGTAAACGGGAAGGCGGGACTGTTAACCCATCACTTCAAGCGTGATGCTATGCAAATAGGTTATCAGTTCTCCAGCAGGTCTGAACAGAGCTGCGAATTCGGAACCACAGCCGGCGTCATGATCTCCGGCCCTGAGAGCTCTTTCTTGCTCAAGCCCAGCGTGGTTGCCAGACAACGAGCTGGAGTTCAGTCGGAGTTGCTGGGTTTTCAGGCACCCTTGTTGAACTTTTACCAAACACACACACTCAGGAAGCTCCTTCACTAAATCAGCAGAGCCCCCTGGGCGTGAGGCTCCACTGATGTTGGCAGCCGGTATCTGGCCAGTTCCTTTTGGCCTCTATTCATGTGCGGCTTAAAGAGCTGGCTTTTTGGATCGATTAATTTCAAGAGGGCCGGAAGGATCACTGAGTATGATTTTCAGGTCCAATTCCATACGCGGGTCCCTGTCTCAGAGTCTACCATCAGGGGCTTCCTTTCACGCGAAGTTCGTGGCGGGACGACTGTGCCTTCTCCGGGGTTTTCTGGAGGAGAAGGGGTTCCGCCTCCAGACAGTGGCAGCAGCTCCTGCCCGAGTTCCCAGCCTGCTGGCCTGCCCGGGGGACCTCCGGCTTGCTGGCCTCCCAATTGTGTGTTCTAACTCCTTAAAGAAAATTTAGTTTTTGTTAAAAAAGAAGATATTTTATATCTATATACAGCTATATGTGGAATACATGTATATAGTAAATAGACAGATTCATAGATAGATAGACAGACAATGACGAACTTCTATTAAAACAAAGGGGAGAGCCATTCACTTCTCTTAGTTTTTACTGTCCTGGTATCTCAGTCTCTGTCCATCCATCTTTTCTTCTGTCGGCCCTGCTTCTCTGGGGAACCTTGGCTGATGCACGATCCAAGGCCGAGTCCCTCCCCCAGGCGAGGGAGAAGGACCCACAGTGGAGAGCAGAAGTTTCTGTGTCTCAGACAGGTCCTCGCCTGTCACCTTGGGAAGAACCACTTAGCTGCCTGCGGACTTCGCGGTCACGGACCAGGACTCAGCCGGGTGTCTGGGGGGAAGCAGGAGGCAGAGACTGCCTGTCCTTCATGCCCCCAGGGACGCTGAACGTTTGCTTTGTATCCACGGTCTACGAGGACAAAAGGAAGTGCAGTGGAGCTCTCAACGCCCCTTCCGCCCTCACAGCCGCAGGTGCCCTCGGTAGCTCCAGGCGCCTCTGGGCATCCTCCCCTTTACTGAGGCCACGGGAGAGGCCCGCACACAGCCCGCACTAAGGGCTGCCCAAAAGACCAGCGCCGCCTCCGGTGCCACGGTCAGCTGCGCTCGCCGGGGCCATCTGACTCCGGGCCCCCAGAGGTGTGCTCGCCGGAGCACCCGCAGGGCACCCTTCGTACCCACTGGGCCATCCCAGCCAGCTGGGTCTGCGCTTTTAAGCCTGGTCTGGTTTCACCCCACAGACGTGGGAGGAACCAC